>NW_024543829.1:582500-1782500 GCF_018167655.1 Microtus oregoni
CGTTGCCTATACATCATAACAGAATGGTGAGGTGAGAGCAAAGGAACGATCCACCAGCAGACCGTGTTCTGCAGAGGGTGTCTTGTGCCCTGGTTAAACAGAACATCATTGAAGCGCCAGTATGAAGACATGTTAGCCCAATTTTTCCTGTAATGTATACATGATTGATTGGCAATTTTGGGGACCACAGGCTGTGGTTAGGATTACATCAATCAGGAAGCAGTAACTCTGGAGGGACTTCCCTTAAATGATCTAGTGTTTATTGGTGAAAGTGGTTACAGTTTGTGCTGTCTGTCTCTTTCATGTGTTCATCAGTTCCTCTCCTCTTTAAGATGGGGCACATGCATGAGGCTGATTTTCTTCCTTTTATCCCACCCACTGTATTTCAAACTCAAGATGGCACGAATCGTACTATGGGCATTGTCTAATTGACAAAAACATAAATAAAGGTTGAATGAATGAGAAATGAGGAGTACATGAGCCTGCATTTGTGGGAACCAATTTTGATTTGATCTTGTAAAGAACCCCTTATTATGATTAATAGCACGTCACGCATTTATCTGAGGAGCATTGTTCACCTAAATAGAGCACTGTGCATGCAACGTGTCTATTAACATCATATGTACATTTCTGACTTTGAGGAAGTACAGGGAATCAAACTAAGAGCCTTGCTTGTGCTAAAGAAATGTTCAACTACTGAGCTTCAGCCTGCATCCAATACAACACACAGATTCTAAACTTCCATGTGTAATTATATTATATTACATCCTGTATTTCTTAAAAATAAAAACGATGATGTGGAAATGAGCTAGGGGTGAATTTGCTGAACACCAGGACTTACTAATTCTCCATTCGGTCTCACTTTTGCACACTTTTTGGGCTAACAGGAAATATTTCGTCTGTCATGCCCTATCAGAATTCTGGTGGCTGTCTTTGTTAGGCTGTGGGTTTTCATTACGGTCACGAATGTACGTAACTGCTGTGTGTCCCAAAAGGATGTGTTATGGATCTATGAAATTTTTGTAAGGTGTGAATACTAAAAGGCTGTCCCAAGGCTCTGCTGTTAATTTGTTTTTATTGAAGGCAAGGCAAGAATGGGGTACATGTGTGCTCAGCGTCTCTCCCTGCTGTTTCCTCATGTGTGCGCCGTGTTCAGAGATGCTTGGGTAACATGGACGTTACAGTTCCTAAGTCAGGAGATGAGAGAGACTGAGGCCACAGATCTTCCCAGTTCACAAGACCCTGAAGCTGTAACACGACTGAAAAGTACGTGTTCTGCTACTTTCAGTCCAGTATTAAATGTGTAAAAACAATAAAAGGCAAAAAGAGCCACGGCATTCATGAATTTTGTCTCAGTGTCCCTCACAAAGCCATCGGCACCTCACTGTATTATCTAGTTTTGGGAACTGGAATGTAAGGCATCTGAGAGTTAAATACCATGAAGAATGACAAGCATGTTCAAAGTCTTCACAGAAGATGGTTAGGTAAGGTCTGTGCCACTCTGAGCAGCTCCTGTGGACACAGCGGTTCTGAGCACTAAGCATATAATATTTCCCAGTTTGCGGTATATTTTCTAGATCCACATCACCAACAGAACAGATGTTTCCAAGGCTCCATAGGTGGGAGTGAGATTAGATCTCAAAACTGACTCAGTACATTTACAGTCAGACTTTTGTAAGGCATTTTGTCTTCATAGGTTTCAGAAGTCTCCATCACACAGAGTTAGCATCTGAGGACGGGTTGTGTCTAAGGATGCCACGCTGTTTCCCTCAAATATACCTGTTTACTTTTTCATGCAAGTAATGTCCGTGCTTCCTTCCCCTGTTATGTACCTGTGTGTATTTTGTGTTGTATGTGTGTGTGTATGTGGTGTTATTGTTTTCTTAAAGCCATTTATTAATTTGGCATCTCAGAGGAAAAACAATATGGGTTGTATAGAGTTACATGCAACACTCCAAGTATTTCCTGTTACGTGGGAATGCCACTGGTCAGTAGTCCCCCCCATCCACCCCTCCCACCCCACGCCAAAAGAGAAAAAAAAAAGTCTGATAGGAATTCATGCCTTTATTGGACTGTTGAAGTTATTCAGCTAGCTAGTGTTTAAACAGGTGAACAACAACCACAAAAACTCCTCACCTTAGTTCTATATTTATCATCTCTGGCTGAGGATTTCAAGAGGAAAAAACGTAACAAAGGGTGTAGGAAAGAAATCAAGAAACCCTGGTGTGGAGCCGGCAGACCTCTAGCAAGTTAGTGGATTAGTTGGAAAGCAGCTCTGCCCTGTCAGAGTCAACATAACTCAGACCCTTGCAGACGCGCTGAAGCTGCTGGATTTGTTTGCCATGAGAGATTTGTTGTGGATTTTTAACAAGGCCCCTGTGTGTGCGCCGTGCTTAGTAAATATTGGCCGGCAGGGTATTTTTCAGTCACGCTGAATAGACCATTAGTTTCCCCAAACTACAAAGTGCAGAAAATCCATTTCCCTGATTCAGTGGCCACTGGGATTGCATCATGGGCTTGTTGTGCAAGGACAAAAGCAAAATCTCATCAAGGTTTCATCAGAGAGACCTGGTAAAGTGATCAGAAGAATTAATGATATTGATACCTGCCATTATGTAAATCAGAGAGCCTAAAAGGGGGTCCATGGAATTACCTAATCATTAAATTACTAGACTAAACAAAAACATTTTCTATTTCTTTACAAATCAAATGATCATGTAATAATCATGACTTGAATAATCAAATGATTGTGCTTTCTAATATAATCAATTCAATCCGTCTTTTAAATTTTCTTCAGTTTATTATTGCAAAGTGATTAGGGAAGCAGATCATTTATGACTGGCTTCTCAGATATAAGAATTTCAGTTGTGTCCCCAGATATTTATTTTCTTTGTTTTTAGAGCCCACAGTGTGTTTTCTGTAACAAATGACTGGGCAGTGATAGTTGTGTTGATAACTTGAAAGCAGTTGGGTATTTGTTAGTTAGTATTTAAAACTCACTTTTAGGGGTGATCAATGTTGCCCTTAGATCTGGCCTAAGAGATGGACTTTAAGGACACTTTTTAACAATGTTGAAGGTGCATTCATTGTAGAGCTCCGGTGTTAGCTTAATTACCACGGCTGTAGGGTAAAGCAACCCACAGAAGTAGCACCTAACATGATTAGCATCCCGGGGAATTCCTGAATCCTACAAGCATCACTTGAGATGCATGATAGAACCCAAAGCTGTGGCAAGGTGGCTGCGAGAGTAGCCTTTCAACGTTTCTGATTCCAAGGCACCTGCCTGAGCCCTGACGACTTGGGCCTACACCATCTACCAATAGCTTAAAGAACGCAGAGAAGCAGGGTGGGGATTCTTTCCCCATATGTTGTCCATTTGGCTGTCAGCGCTTGTGGCAGAGAAGGGAAGAAGCCGAGTGACTGCTAGTCTGTCTTAAAGTATGGTAATGGGGCTAATTAGGAGAGAGGAGGGCTGAACTTCATCGGTGAGGGCAATTATCCCCGGAGCTTTTGGGCCACGTTGTGTCTTTCTTGGATTCCTTTTCCCTCATTTAGTCATTTCTCA
Organism: Microtus oregoni; assembly: GCF_018167655.1. Classification (NCBI taxonomy): domain Eukaryota; kingdom Metazoa; phylum Chordata; class Mammalia; order Rodentia; family Cricetidae; genus Microtus; species Microtus oregoni. Next base: position 586,066 of record NW_024543829.1, read on the forward strand.
AGCATCACAAAAATCATGAGACCTTCTGACATAACACGAGTGACGTGGCTGGTAGCCAGCTATATAGGACACGAATGGAATTCCCTTTACCTGCCTTCTCTGTGGAATTTCCCTAAGCAAAGCTCTGGCATATGGCTGTGGCAGTGTTTACTGGTATCGTTCAGTCCACATGAATGAAAATTAATTGTGCTTTATTGCGATGAGCCCATATATCTTCTTTGGTAAATGAGCAGCATTTTTGCGTGGTTCTTTCATGTTAGGCATCATGGCCAGGCAGTAATTTAGCATACTTGAAAGGAAAAGACATCAGAGGCCTGCAAAGCAAGCATGAAATGCATTCTCTTTTATGTGATTTAGGAAGTTGAGACATTTTAGTCTCTGTTTTCAAAGGTTTAGTACATTTAACTTTGACAACAATTATGAAAGTAAACAGCGGGACTCAGATCGCTGTCCATTGATTTCATAGTAGGTGACATTGAACATAAGTTTCTTTTGGGGGGGGGTATTTAATCAGGAAAGTCAACAGTAAAATAACATATGTTTGCTTTAAAGTCTGAATTACTTTTGAATGGCGCTGACATTTCTTCTGATGTGTCTAGAGTACAATGTATAAGAACATCAAACTTTCTGAAGAGCAATTTTATTTTTCCCCTAACAATATAGAAACATTTAATATTAAAAGAAAAGTTAAAATAGGCTAGTTTATGTCACCAAGGACCTCCATGTGGCTCTAATTAGCCAATGTTTGTGTTCACCATTATACCTGCGCATAACATCTTATTGCTTCTTGCATATTTTATTATAATTTTAAAATCATCTGTCCTATACTCAGAAGTTTATTATATTGTTTAGGTTGGTTTCTAGAGGTATAAATGATATTAATAAAAAACTCCAATAAGCCTAGCCAAACATACTTTGCAGAAAATCTGAGTTGCTAACTACTGTTCCTACAAATGAAGTCTACACATTCAACTCTATCCAGTAGCGAACTAGCAAAAAATTGCTGCTATATATATTTGTAGCAGAACTAAGATTCCTGGAAATGAATGTGGGCAAAGATGCTGTTGGTTGGTTTGGTAAAGAACGAGCAGCTGAACCTGGAATGTCACAGTCGAGCTGAAACCAAGAGGTTCGAAGCACTTTTCATACCTCACCTGTCTGAGCAACTCTTGCTAGGAACGAAGCTACCTGTATCTCAAAACCTGTGACTCAGATTTGGTTTTTGATGGGGCAAGATTAAAACCACATTTGAAGAAAAATATTCCTGATGTTTCTAATGAGAATAGTGCATGAATCACTTGTTGAAAAACACTACTGTGGATCAGGAAATATGCCAAGCTAAGTATCCGATGCTGGGTATTGAGGTTATGTGGAAAAACCAAACTTTAGGCTTTAAAAGTAGGCTAACTTGAGAACAAAAAGTAAAAATGAAACCTTGGCCTTTAACAGAAGGTTATAGGAGCAAAAGTGTATTGTGAGCCTCAGAAACTAGATACCATCAGGCTGAACTGTATAAAATTAAACTACACTTAACGGCCAGATAACTCCCAATGTATAATTCTTGGCCACAATATTTTTAAATCCTCTTAGTGGCTCGCGATTGCCTTCAATAAACTCTCTGGTCAAGCATTTCGGGATTCCAGAACAGCCATGGCTAGAGGCTAGAGAAGGTAACTCTACAGCGAGGGTGATGCCAGTATCAGGACCGGAAATGACGAGTGATCAGGAAGTACACCAAGAACAGGGAATCCAACTATTTTTCACGGGAAGGAAATAAACAGATTTTCAATAGTCCCCATTGAGACAGCCTCTGCCTCAGGCCCAGGAATCTCTCCTGTTTGTTTTGAAACAGGAACCAATCTTGTTACAACTGGACAAGGGCCTGCAGGTGGAAGCAGGTGATTGGAAACAGCTGGGCCAGGTGAAAATGGGAACTGTGCAGGGGTAACAGTGTGTTGTTGTTGCTGTTCTATTTTTTTTTAACCTGGTAGGAAAGGAAATCTTTCCATGTGGCAGAAGCAGAATAATAAATATACAGGGGTAACCTATATACAACTCATTTCTTTTTAGTTGAAGGAGGTTTCTGAAATATCCTGAAAACAATCACTGGAGGATTTTGAACATTACTGTGAAATACATCCTTATTGTTGTTAATGGCCTGGATGAAGAGACGTTCTTCCAATTCAAAACAAACTGTAGATTCTGGCACATTTGTTTTGCAAGCCAGAAGCGTGTGTTTCACTTGACTTCTATCCACATTCAAAATTTAAACATTTTTAAATGTGTTGGAAAGAAGAAGAAAATATTTTTGAAGGGTGACAGTTGAATTTGCATGTTAGGAACCATCATGATGAACTTAGCCCCCCTTCCATTTTTATATTTATCTTTTATAAATATAGCCACCTATGAAATTGTGACTAACAGCAATATATTTTATGTTAAGGTCCTATAGCTGAGACTTATAAATGTTAGCTTTATTTATGGTGATATCACAGCAATAGATACTTTTCAGTATTCTCTTTTAGTTATGTAATCTTTCATTATCCCTTCCCTCTAGCTTTTCATTAAACAATGTTTAGAAAGAAATTACCTTCAGGTTTAGTGCAAGTGTCCCTTTCTTAAGTTTATATTTGATTCACAAACAATATTTTGCTGAGGAATTCAATGTCATAGTTTTCTGTTTGCTGGTGTTTGAAATCTCATGATGTAGCACATACCCATTCTTTGCTCCTTGCTTTTGCTTGTTTCTTTCATTTTTTAGAGAATAAATTCAGTGTAGTTTACTTTCAACATCTCTGGGCCAATTTAAAGAGGTCTAGACACAAAGATAATTGGTAACACTAAGGAAAAATCAATCAGACTTTCAGAAGAGGGTTTTTCTGGAAACATAGAGAAAGGCAGAAGCAGGAAGAGAAACTAAGGTGTTTATTTAGTTGTCAAGGTGACTATGAGCTGTGTGGTAGAAACAGGCAATTTACCCAGGGTAGGCTGTGGTACAGTCCTGTCTGGAAACAAAATGTTATCATGTAGAGCTTCACAGAGCCCAGAATCATGAGCTGTGCTCCCAAGGTTGTATTGGGGTCCGAAAGTTGTACTGGGCTCTGAAGGTTGCAAAGTCTCCAGTCATGAGGAGAAAAGAAGGGCATGAGCTGGGGTTGCATAGGAACTGCTAGAGAAACTAGTCATCCAGTGTGAGAAGTTAAGGGATTGGTGACTGATACTGCTAGAAGACTCTAGACTGGAAGAACATTCTGGCCATCAAAAGATGTTGGCTTTGTCCACTGAGTTGTAAAAAGATGTATGGACAAGAAAATGATGTAGGATTTTCTGCATACCTTCAACCTGGTAATGGCTTAGTGGACTAGGATGCAAAGACCCAGGTTCAGAAGCCAAGCCTGAGGAAATCAAAACATTGATCCTAATAAGGCTGAAGGCCTAAGTGACTGACCAGAAGTGGTAGGGAAGCCCTTTAAGGGGGTGTCAGTTCTAAAGCCGCAAGGCCACAGAGAATGAGTGAGGAAACCATTTGTGGATAAAAGATGATTTTCTTTAACCAGTAGTTTTCTTCTGAGATGATGAAGCCTCTGCCAAATGAATACTTTAGTAGTGCCGGTTTGAAAGCATTTTAGAAAATGAAAAAAAAAATGTAAAACATGTTTTCGGGTTTCTGTAAAGTCATAACTTGACTAAGGATAGTGCTATGATCACAAACACATTGAAAGGGAAAACTGAAAAAGGTAAAGGCTACCGAAAAAGAAAAACTCCACCACCAACAAATATCCACTGGAAATAGAATATGCAGGAAGGGCAGCATTACCCTCAAACATGAAATAGAATTTTTTTTTTTTTAAAAAATTTCTTGAAGCTGGCCCTACATAAAGGTCAGGACAATCTTCAGTAGTATGTCTCTGCATTCTTCGTTCTGTGTTCAGCAAGTTTACACAACACATGCTCCAAACAATGCCCCATCTTGGATATTAGGCATTATGATAAGAAATCATTTTTGTTCAAAGATCATAAACACTGGCCCCTTTTGTGAATTCAGAACTGGAGGATGGAGGAACTCGTTAAGAATTAGAATCTTCAGGATAAAGTAGACACAAAGCATGGGAGCTTTACGCAGCTGAAAGGGAGAACATTATTGAAGATATTATGAATTTGTGTTTAAAAAGTGATTTACGGAGACATATTTATTTATTAATCTATTGTACACAAGAATCCTTCCAGATTGCCATCCGCACAGTGGTATCAGGCTGCTAGGGGTAGGTTGAAGGTGGCTGTGTTTGAGCCTGAGGTCTGAAATAGGAACTCCAATAACTGACATCTATCAACTGCCTAGCGTGATCTAAACACTAAATTAATTCCTGTGCTCCTCACACCAGCCTAAAGGGAACAACCATCTTCTGTGCTTTCAGATGAAACAGTAGTATGGGGGACAACTGAGGCCACTTACACAAGTTTAGTTATGTAGGGAATTAGCTTTGGTAGCAGGGATTAAACCCAGGACGATCAGGTCCAGTAGCTCCAGGCCACCACTGGTGTGCAGACAAAAAAGGCCCGGGTAGTTACTATCAAAGGACCTAAAAATCTTGGTGGCACAATTAAGTGCTCATGGGAGCCAAGCCGGTTGTATAAATCTGGAGGTTAAGATGTCTGTGAGGTGGCAAACACTTCTGAAAAGGACAGACAGTCTCTTCACCTAAGTCTCACATAGAAAGGGAACGTGGCAGTACTGGATGGTACAGCTAATACCAGAAATAAACATGGGTTTTTATATGAGATTTCCCCCTTTTTCCAGTGATGCCAAGTAGTTCTCTGTTTTGCTACATTACACAGCACAACTACCATACAGTCACACACAGAGATATGAGCAGACACACACGTACACACAAAGTCTGCTGCTTAGCTTTTGCCTTGTGTTCACTAGCAGGAAAATATGATTTACTACAAGGGGAACATTATATATTTTACTGCTATACTACTCAGCTCCTATATTTTCTTCTACCATGGACAAAATTACAAAATGTAAGGTGTAGTACAAATCACTATCTAGTTTCAAATTTTATGTAAAATGTGAAATTTCTGTCTTAACGGTCTCCTTAATTTTTTAAGTGAAAATAAAATTACGCATGTTTTTTTTTTTCCTCTGAGAATCAACAGGGGGAACCGTTGTTTCCGCCAACGGTGTGTCATGGAGTCAGAAGAGCTGACTGTTTATGTAATACCAATGAGGCTGAATGTGACATTTGAAGTCAGCCTCCATGGGCTTCCAAATAGCACATGCCCCGCATCATGCAGACTAAATAATAAGCTTCACTGCTGTCATTTCTGCCCAGAAAAGTTAAAATATTAGTGCAATTGTGGCTCCATTCGTTAGCTCGGTGAACCTCAGTATTTGTAAAGATGTTTCAGGATAATAAAAAACTATAAAGTTGGACTGGTGCTCAAAGGGAAAAATAACATGAGAATCTTGTGGATAAAAGCCATGGGATACCATCTGCCTTAGAAATATATGCACACATACGTACAAACACATACACACACAGGGGATGAGGAGTACTATTTGGGAGGCCTATGATAGAATAAAGCCAAGCTCAAAAAAAAAAAAAAGAAAAAAGAAAAAAACCTGGATAATAAGGCCATTTTTCATTATTTTCCCAGGGGATTTTAAAATAGTTACCTCATAAAATAAATAGTTTAAATTTCCACATTACTTTTTGCCTTTAATCTGTCTGTGCCTCTGTTGCAAATAAATGCATGGAGATTTTTGTGCTCACAAATCTAGGACAGCGTCCTACACAATACTGGGGTCGATGGAGGGAAAGCAAGCAAGTCTGAAGAGCAGTCTAAAGGTCTAGAATTTTTTTTGTTGTTCTTGTTCTTTGCTCAGTTAGATGCTGTTCAATACAGCTGTGTCTTCTGAGGCATGGGTTTCTCAAATGTGAGTGTAGTTTAACAAGGATTCTTTCAAAACTTCACAGGGCTAATCAAACCTAGGAACACACGTTTTGTAGGAATGGTTCCCCAGCAAAGCCTTAACCCACACTGCTTTTGAGTTGAGCATAAACAAGGGTAGTTAGGGTGTTAAGGAGCAGCGATAAGCTTTGATGAAACTAAAAACTCATGTGCTAACGTAAGAGATCCTTTATTGTCCTCATTTAAGGGCCAAGTGAATGAACTCGGCTCTCTGGCTAATAAGCAGAACGAGTCCACCTTGCTGAAGGTCTAATTACAGCTCTGAATGTTCAGCGCGTTCACAGCTTAAAACATCTGAGTGTGCCTGCCTCTTGAAAGCCATGTGAAGTTGGAGAGCCAGCCTAATTAAAACAAATCTTGGATAAACCACTTCATGGAGATAGAAGTTTGATGGTTCGCTATATCAAAAATTGTTAGCAGATGGTTCTTCTGAGGCCTTAATAGTTCAAAGATCATGAGGGTTTACTTTTTTCTTTTCTCTTCTAACAAAGCAAAAATATTCTAATTGAAGTTGTCAGCAGGAGTGAGAGTAATATGCCTGTATTTGATTAAATAATAGTTTATTTAACATTCAGTGTGAAGCAGGATTGGCCAAGAGAAGTCAGAAAACATTTGCTCCAGGAGAATGAAAAAGAAAAACACAACAAGCTGGCAGAGCTATCTCACAGACTCCTGGCACTTTGGTTTGATAATGTCGGTTTTTATCTTACAGCCCATTTTTTTCATTTATCTTCTTGTATAGACAAGAAAGACTAGGCACTTTTCTTCTTTAATTTATATTATATTTACCTAAAAAGGAAGGGGAGAGACACAAGCACACTGGAAGACTTATTGCTGGAACCTTGGAAAGGAAAGCCCCATGTCTTTTTCCATTATAAAAATGTAAACATCTATATTTTTAGGAGCTGTGTGTTTTAAGCAAGCCGCTCTTGCGACTCTCATTGGAATGGGAAGGTTTTTCGCGGTAGAAAGCCGAGGAATGTAAGACTAGCATGGCCCCGTTACAACTTACAGGCACCTTTTCCTGATTACACGATAGCAGCACATAACAACTTCCTTCCCTTGGCTGCACAGCTGTGTGCGGCTCACAGAGGAAATGCAGCCATTCCTTTTGAAGAACAAGGACACTTGCTTGGTCCATGCCGCCTTCCCATGGGCCACCAGCCCCTTCTGTCTTTGCATCTTCGACTCCCTCCGCACACACTAACCCCGAACCGGTGGGGTGACTCTCCCCTGATTGTTCCAGACTCTCACCTGACTGATTAGACATAAAAGTTGTACAAAATTGCCCAATTAGAATTTAAAAAGAATGCTTAAGCATTAAAAAAAAAAACAAACAAACTTGATAGTGGCCAATGCCTGAGCTAGCATTTGCTCTCCGTAAGGATACGAAGGTCTGGATCTCTAAACTAAATTGCACCATGCCCTATGACAATTATACAAGGACAGCTGCACTAGAGAGTCATTCATCATTCAAACATTCAAATAAAACTAAATGTTTCTCTTTAGATCTAAAGTGCAGCCCATAACACAAATGAAATAACATTAATAGGAGCAGGGAACGAAAAGACAGAAAGCAGCTGTTGCTCGCAGCCAGCGTTCCATGGGACTCTCTAATCAGAGCGGGATAGTGTATACAGAGAGGGGAAAGGATCCCTTTTGATTCGATCTGTTCTCTGCCACGCTGAGCTTTCTCAGTTTCAAGGGAATTGGGGTGATGTTCTCACATGTCATAACACTGCATTTCTGGACATTCAGCAGAGGCGAAAAATGACTGGAGCGTTTAGCTTCACAGCTGTTGCCCGGCAGTGTTTAGAAGCCGCTTGTTCTCTGCAAAGTGGTCATATAACAGGCTACGACTGTCCCCCATGGCTATTGAGGGAAAACAGCGTTCTTAATTATAATATTTTGCTATATAAGTAAATTTCAGTTTCACCTAAGAATTGGTTGGAAAACAAACTTTGTATAAAGCTTAAAGCCGCCTACATAGGTCTCTTAAATTGTCCTGGAGAATGGTAGGGAACTAAGTCGGAGGCCTGTCGGAAAACCACTGACTACAAATATGCTCCACTTTCTCTGCCTTTTTAACTAGTTCAGTTTCTGTCCTTTGAATCCTCTTGGAAATTCCTCCCCTTTGTGTTCTGCTTTTTAGCTTCACGTCCCTTCCACAGGTTCTACGTCATCGTTTTCATATCGCTGTATAAGGCCCTACTTGGATTATCCCTCTCGGAAAAGAAAACAATCATCTCGTTCTAGATAAGAATAGCCCATGATGGATCTGTGTGAGATTCTGTAAGTCCAAACTCTCAGGTCCTACACTCATGACTCTGTCACTCCAGGAAATGAAAAGATCACATCTTTGTTCCACAGACACCATCACCTGTCCTGTGTATCCTAGGGAGATGATGGGCGAGCAACTATATTCCTAGTTCATAGAAAAATATGTGGTCAGTGACATTCCAGGCTTTAACCTCTCTTCTCGGGCTTTTATTTCTGTCAAAGCTCAGCCAAGCAAACAAACAATCAGAAAACAAAAACAATCCATGTAATTGAAACTGTCTGACTACCTACATCAGCGAAATACAAACCTAGACATGTGTACATTTTATTATGTGTGTTAAAAGATGGGATTCCGCATCACTTCACTGCATCCCTTCAGCTACTGACATTCAGGTGGATCAGCCACTGGCCCTTGCTTATTTCCACCCTGTGTCTGGAACAGTATGCATGTCTGCATGACTGTATATATGTGGAGGGGTTTCCTTAAATTTCCAGTCTATCATGGCTAGAACTTGGAGGGTTTATAAATGATAAGTGAGAAAACTAATGAAAAAGAGGGGACTAAGGGATGGAGGAGGTAATGAAACACATGAGAGGGAGACATTTCAAAGCAGAAAAAAGAATACTACAACTAGAAGAGAGGAGGTATTGTTTTTTATTCTCTGCTCCTCTATAATAGATAGAAACACATACAGACAAGAGAAAGAAACTAAGCTCTTGAACTCTTACTGTGAAACTGATAGAGTGATGGATTCTGTGTGCACCACAGTTGTGATGCTTCTAAGTAACTTGCCACTTGCTCTTCGTCATTTATTTAGAACAGAACTTGGGGCACTTATAAGCCAATGAAGTCTGTGTTTATGTGGATTCTCTGGGAAGCTGAACCTCACATGAAATCTTTACGGCTCTATGTTAAGTCTCTCCAGGTGGCCCTTCCAGCATGGTGCTGGATGTGACACATACTCAAGGGTGTTAGGAACGAATTACAGAGTGGATGAAATATGGATAACTGTCCCCTCTTAGAAGGGGTTCATGTGTTCCTGCTCTGGCATTGTATAATCCTGTATATAGGATAGGACCGTGTATTGTACCAAATCCACATTCTTTGCATTGTAAGTGAATCTTCCACTGTTTCCTGGCCATTTATTTAGCTCCTGGGTATCTTTTGCCTTACTATGCTGACTAACACTTGCTTGGATTTAGAAAAAAAAATATACTATTATACTTTAGTATCTTAACCTTAATAAGCTTAAATGTTACTTATAAATTGTGTAATAAATTATAGAATGCATGTAACCCATAGAAGAAAATGGAACCCAAAGAATGTTTGTTATGGAAGCCACAGAGAAAGTACTCATGCGTTTTCTTTTACTATGATCTGTAACCAAACAAAGCAGACACAGGCACTGCAGTGCAGAATTCAAACAAAAGAGTATACTGGCTTCTGTGGGATGTGGAGAGAGCCATAGTTGAAACTGATAGTTGTTAATCTAATATTTACTGTGTAAATATGATCTAGGATCAGACACAGATCTAGGAAGGCTACTTACATTTCCCCTATCCTGTTTAGGTATCTCATACAAAAGCAGGTCACCTTCCTTTTGTTCATTTAGATATTCAGCCTTTGTAGAAAATAAGGATAGTGCTTTTGTTGAATTTTTACTGTCCTAACATATCTGCCAGTAGAGACAATTATTGGCCCATTAAATACTTTTGATGTTTAACAAAGGACAGTAAACACATGCATTCAGATAACAAATCTGATGTCAGCATTGTGTCAAATGAAAAGCTCCCTTGGCCTTTGCGTTTAGATCAACTTTCAAGGGAGTTCTCCTGTCAGCTGGCCACAGAGCCTTTTATTGTGAACCTTCCCAACATCCCCGTGTGTTCACTGAGAACTGAGGAAGTGACACTGATTGAACGTCAAAGAGCTGCCCATGGCACCTGTCTTAGGGGCAGCAGCCCTGTTCATTGTGCCAGGGCCTATTTCACAAGTTCTTCCAAACAGATTCCTCGGCAGAATGGGGCACATTATACCACTTCCTCCTCCTCCAGCTTTTGTAGGAAGAGAACGCGGCATGGAGCAGCTTTGTCCAAACAGTTACAGGAGAAGTGCCGATAAGGATGGCCTCTTTTAAGGATTCTTCAAACTAAAGAGAACACCAGCTGGCTTGGATGGGGAGTTCAGATGTGTTCCATGGTGTTATCAGATGTTTTACTTAAAAAGAGGCTTCTTTTTAAAGAAACGTAGTGTAAAAGGTCATATGCATGCACACACACATACATATAAAGACATGCATAAGTAGATATATAAAAGTTCAAATTCGACACATTGGAAACATTGGCCTTTTTTCATTTTTAATGTTTTACTTCTGATAATAGTTTTTAATTTTTTCTAGACAATCCCAATATTTCTTATTATCATTAAGCATGTTTCAGATAAAACTGATTTTTGTGCCATAGTTTCAGGGCCAAAATATTAGGCGTATAGCTTAATGCAAATAAAAACTATTAGAAATGATATCCCATCTCAGACCTACTAAATAAAAATCATTATTTTAACAAGATCATCAGGTAATTTGTGCTGTATATTAAAGTCTGGACATTATATCTGCGTGGCCAGAGGGAGATAAGGTTTAAGTTTGGCCAGCAAGGCCTTATTGGAGGATATTGAGTTGGGCTATCGGAGATTGGACTTAGCAGGTCCCCGAGGATTTTTACCATAAGCAGTGTATACATCATAAAAGGCACTAGAGGTTCAGTTCCCACCTTGTCTGTGTACAGGAAGCATATTCCAGAGGGACGGAAACTGATCTTACGATAGACCACTGGAAACCTGGCTACACCATGTCTGATTCCGCGCAGCGTCTTGCCCAGATGTTCACTTACATGAGTCAGAGGATTTCCTTCGTGTGGACCCAGTTTGTGTTCTATTTTTGCCATAAGTAATTCAAAGAAAGTAAGGAATATAAAGGTGATTGGTGATTAATTGCTTCTTCAAAGCCCCCCACCTACGCGTATGGGCTTCTTAGCAGACGGTAAGCCTGTGTGCTTCCCTCTCTCGTTAGTTATAGCCTTTAGAAACATAAGAATCCTAAAAACAAAAAGGAAAAGTAAAAAGAGTGCTAGGTTTGAGACATGTCTGCTCTCTTTCGTCGTTCCTTTTAATTGCTTCATGTCTATTTACCTTACCTCCCCTCAAAATTATAAACACTTCAGAAGTACTGGACTTTTCGTACATGAGGCGATAATTTAGAGTAATAAGACGTTTATAAATAAACACAGAAGAACTTACAGAAAGAGGGTAGACTTTCAAAACCACCACCTGATGAAGCTGCCAATTTATTCAGGTTTTGCTGACATTGGAATGAACATTGTTGCAACTCTTTAGTATAAGGATCAGCACCAGTAACTGAGCCCTTCAGAGTCTACCAGTGTTTTCTTAGTCCCACTTGATTTTGACTGAAAGTGGTGTCGACCCTGCTGGGCATACCATGCTGCCCCGGGGGGAACAGCTCCTGTTTGCATCACCCACCTGGGTCTCCTAAGGATTTTAGATGCCTCCCCATAGCCAAGCTTCCTCCTGAGGAGTCTCTGGAAGCTAACTACATCCAGAGAAGGAAGGCCTTACTGATGTAGCAAGAATGCTGTTCCTATTCTGCAACCACCAACACTCAGTTCATCTGTCGACCTAGAGCTTTGATATTTTAATACTATCCGTGGATACTACTGTCCGGGCAGTTCTATTTCTTGATTGTTGTTTGCTGTGTGTGTGTGTGTGTGTGTGTGTGTACATGATCATATTCTTTCCCCTTCCCAACTCCTTCCAGATTCTACCTACCACCCTACCTACTCAATCTCACATTCTCTCTCTAAAAAAAAAACAAACAATAAATAACAAAGATAAAACCAAACCAAACAAAGCTGAGACAAAAAGAAAGGCATGCAGAATAACATGGAGTCTCTTTCGGGTTGTCTAAAAATTCTTAGACATAGGCCCCCCACACTGGCTTTTGGCTTACGTATCCAGTGACATGCCATTGGACTAAGTGGATTTTATTTCCCATCAGGTACCAATTGCGAACAGCTTTTTGGTTAGGTGTGAGATTTTGTGTGCACTTTCCTGTCTCGTGCTGGGATTTTGTCTAGTTTAAACCTGTCATATCTCTGTGAGTTCATATGTGTATCACCTCTGTTGTGTCTGTAAGATGCTGTTTCTGTGGCGTCATCTGCCACCTCTGTCTCTTAACATGGTCTCACCCCTTCTTCTATATAGAAGGCTGAGGCTTCAGGAAGGGTTTTGATGAAGACATCCCATTTAGGAATGAATGCTCCAAACTCTCTCACGCTGTACAATGTCTAGTTTAGGGTCTCTATGTTAATCACCATCTACTTTCCTTTAAAACTGATCTGCATCCCCATCTATAGCAGTGGCTTTGAGTCTCTGGCAGAGAACAGCTCTGCAGGTCATAACAATCACAAAGAAAAGTGCGTTCTGCCTTCTGAATCACTAGTTTCATACTCTGAGTGCTTCATTCTAGAAATGATATTGATTCCTCAAGAGATTGATGTTCTATCACAGATGGAATCAATATAGTGTGTATTCTCAAGTGTTCACCTTTGAGAAAATTTGTAAGTAAAAATACAAGTCTAAAAGGGAAGACCTGGAGATACTACAACTTTCAATGTTTTATTCCTGTTTGTTTGTTTATCGTAGAGTACTGGGTTTGACTCTGGGGCTTTACACATGCTATCTCTGTACCCACTGAGTGATATCCCACCCAATGTAGTTTCTTTGTTTTTATTTGCAGAAAAGATCTTTCTAAATTGTTGAGGCAGGCCTTGAACGTACAACCCTCCTGGCTTGGCTTCCTGAGTAGCTAGGATTACAGGACTGTAACACAGGGCCCAGGCTTTGTAAGGTTGAATACCAGAACTTAATTCATAAATGTGTTCAAAGATACTATATTAGTAATTCATAATAAAGAAATAATAAAGATCTTGTCTCGTCTGTATGTTATAAGGACTCAAAAATTTTGATTTGGTGGAAAGCTATGCCTTTTCCTGTCTTTTTCTAAAAGCGTAAGAAAATCCCCCGCTTACAGATTTAAATATCAAGACTTAAGCTGTACGTTTATAACTGTCCTGGCTGCTACTTTTGCAAGCCAAGAAGATTTCAACAGGTAATAAACATTCAAAGAAATAAAGGGGTGGAGAGGGCTCTGCATTGGTTGCTAAGGAAAATCTAAAATCAACTGAGAAGGCAGGTGAGGGAAACCAGTGTTTACGATGAGGTTGAAGTACATTCTAATTGTAGTTCTAGGACAAAATTGCACGAATAGCATCATGTTAAAAATTACACTTCAGGAAAGCAAACACATCTAAAACTTGAAACTTTGAACTCAAAGATGTGTTTCCAAGATACTGATTTTAGTTCACTTTATGAACTTCAATTCAATAGAAAAAGGAATTCTCAACAAATATTAAAAACGTTTATTATATTTTATTATGAAATTGTTTTTCAGATTGTAAAAGCAAAGTCTCTCTGCTAATAGTCAGAGATTTTATTACCATGCTAGCTTGCATAGAAAAATAAAGAAATGGATTTTTTTCCAGAAGTCAATTTTAAATGAAAATTATTTTAAGAATTTGTTTGGAATATTAATTTCAAATCTATATAACTGACTTTTAATAATTATAACTCAAACTACAGAGTCTACATTCTCTATAAAATTTTTCCCTAGTGTTTTTCTGAAGTCTAAATAAGTCAGTAGATATACCTTGTAAACTGTGTGTTTATATGCACATGAAGATGAGTCCGAACACAAGGTCTTCTGTAGACTGTCATTCTGTGTATGACATATACATGCCATGCTGTATATGCAGCAAAGACAGTCTTGGTGACAGACAATAATTATTTAAAAATAACCCTAACCCTATTCAAGGTGAAAGAATTCTAGAAGCATGATCTTTAAACAGCTGCTCTGAGCAAAACAGACATTGCTTGTTTTTTTTTTAAAGGTTAAAAGAGAAATGTAGGTAACAATTATCCTCAAGAATCTAGGAACAGGGTATTCTGACTTTTTTTTTCCTTCAAATGTTTCTACCTCTTGTGAAAAGCACAGTGCTCATGGGATATTGCATAGTGATGGAACTATCAACGTCACCAAACAGATAAGAAGATGTTAATTAAATAAAAGCGTAATTGAAATAAAGAATAATTTTCATATATATTTTTTATTCTCTGCTACAATTTATTAGTTGGCTGAAGGCTATTTTGAATTATAGGCCAAGTTGCTATGTAAAGGCAAAGTAGAAAAATTACACTTAAATACAACCACCTATACAAGATTAAACTTGGATACTGAATTGAATAGGGATAGAAGTCAGAACTATTCGAAACATTTTCCTTCTTGAGAATGTGCTTTGTAACATTAAAAGAATTCTGAGTAAAACCAAAATTCAGATTAAGTTGAATTACTTATTTAAATGCTACATTAAATATTTTTGTTATTTGTTATTTTTATGATAAAAAGCTCCTACCACAGCTGCACATTTTGTGCCATACCAAACCTAGAGAATTATTAGAATACTGTCCACCTTTCTCCTGGATTATGTTGGGTTTTGAAACGCAACATCTTGGACTCAATGATTGAACATAGCACATTGAACGATGGGCACACAACCATGCCTACTTGTACTGAGCGATTGGGAGCTCAGAATATTCCAGATGTGTCTTTTCCATTTCAGCAATCAAAGCTCTTTATAATAATAGGCACAATTTGTGGAGATAATTTCAAATCCATTCTACATCATGTCTTTAACTAGTCAAATGTTCATAATTGCCCAAGTGTCTTCCTTGTGTTTTAAAATGACATGTTTAGATAGGAACTCACATTTTTCCTCCATATGTGATCCCTCTCTTCCCCCACTGTTACTAAAGAGTACATACTTGCTGTAGTAAATCCTGACTATTTCACCCTATAAACAAAACAAAACAAAGCCCTCAAGTTCAAGGCAGACCAGCCCAGCTGCTCACAATGCCATACCTTATAAAACAAATCTATTAAGGAGGTCAGATCCTAGAAAGGGTCAAGTTAATGATATAAGTGGGATAATTTACTCATTTTCTGAAATTTGTAAAATGAGGCACATAAAAGCCCTCTGTTAAGTTGACTAACTAGCCAAACCTCTGTTAATTATTTTCCTCTTTAAAATTTTGACTATTTTTCTTTAAAAAATGCTTCACCCATTTTTTTAAAAATGTGATTTACTTTAGATTTTAACCTACTACCAGTCAGTTTATGTTGATTAATTTTTACTTCCTTCTTTGAGGTGAATTTAAAGGAAGATTGTCATTTCTTCCTTTGCATTGCCATATATATATATATATATATATATATATATATATATCCAGGAGTATACTAAATTTGGCTGTGTATTAAACTTAAGTAAAGTTTTCTGCTTAAACTCATATGCATTTTCATATATTTCCAAATAGAAAAAAATATTAATTATTAGGTAGAATAAAAGGATGGCTTAAGCTATTTTAAAATCAGCAAGTGTACAGCTGTATGGAGCATAGCATGTTACAAATATTATTGATGATATGCAAATGAGTTCCTTATGGCATGTCTAGTGGTGTAATATGAACCACTTAGTCCCACGTCACTTTTCTCCTAAGAGGCATGTTATGTTCTATCTTAGAAATCATCTACATTTGGAAAGATACAGAGTTTAAATTTTTATGTGTATATTAAAAGGAAAGGTCATTGACTTTTAGATATTTTAGGCATATTAAAATAGAAGGCTTTCAAGCCAGATTTTAAAAGTATATATGGATATGGATTTAACTGTCTGTTTGCATATGTGTGTGTGTGTGTATTTAATTGAGAATATTGGTCATATTACAAGCAATATAAATTTGTAGCTATCACTTAAAATTAATTATTTTACAAGTTTTTCTAGGTATGAATATATACAAATATAAGCTAACCAACTTTTCGTTTTTTGTTGAGTTAAATATTAATTGTTATTTTCTGTGTATACCGTCTGTATCTTCATTACAGGAAAAATAACTTTTTGTAACTGATAATGTGTAACATATCAGGGATAAATTGAAGTGATCCATAATGCATATCTTTATATTATAGAAACTACCAGAAGGCATTGATTCCTTCGATAAATTTCCAAATTTTTTAATAAAAATGTATATCTTTTTGGACATGGTGGTGCATGTCTTTAATATCAGCCCTTGGGAAGGAGAGGTGGATTTCAGTGAGTTTAAAATTAGTTTTGTTAGTCTACACAGTGAGTTCCAGAACAGCAAGGAGATCCTGTCTAATATTGAACAGACAAACAGAAATGAAATATATATGCTTGATAGGCTCAAGGGTCTCATCAAACTGAATTTATTACAAAAATGGATTTATGCATTGAAATCCTTAAGGTCTTTTGAAATACAGTGAAAAAAAGCAGGAAAGGGAAATAGAGACCCTCTAGGAAAAAATAAAATTGGCATGATAAAAGAGTATTCATATTTTAAAGTATGAAATTAGTAATGGTAAACCTTTTTAAAGTAGTGACTTCTACAAAGAAGTCTTAGGTCACCATCCGCACAGATTTTCTTATTATAAAAATAAATATAAGTGAATTTGTTTCCTTTGTAAATGTGCAGATGCAAATCCACAATTAGCCATAGTTATTGAGCTATAGCCTCTTGTCAAAAACCAATCAGCTATGCAAATATAATTTAAATCTTTCTTAAAATAGTCATCATCTTCTGATGTGAAAGGAGAAATAAATGTTCAGCACTAAGTATTGTACTCATGGACCAGTCTCCCATACATGGTTAAATATATGATATTTGGTTGTGTGTGAGTTGAGAGTACACTGTAACCTACAAGCAAAATGAATTGGTGATAAAATGAGGGGTTCATAATAGCATTGTATAATTTGCTCCCCACTTACTAAAGTAAATCATCCTTAATCTGGTGTAATGTACACATTCTTAAGTTCCCCACCATGCTCTTTTATATGTTTTATATACAAATTTAAGTCATATCATGAATTATTAAATATTCTTGGGTGGTTATGTTTATCTTTACCTCTTTAGGAAGCCCATAAGACCTCTTAAGATGCACAGTGGTATGACATTTCCACATAAAATATGATGTTGTCTTAATGAGAATAAAATCAAGCCATGTCATTTCACTCCAGACTAGCTCTGAAAGTGTTTCAGTGGATACCTTTGTTTATTGCAGCGTATGTACATGTATGTTTGCAGTGTGCACACATGTTCAAACGCGCATGTCAACATGTGGAATTTTCATCCACTTTGTAAATTCTCTAGAGACTTGAGCCAATAAGACCTCTTCTGATCACAGAGAGTGTATATTGTGAGTAAGACACAGAATTTTTGCTTTGAATTTCAGCAAAGTGAAACTGATTGTAGATCTGACTTTGGCCTTCAACATAAATGAGGCAATTTGTGTTTCATGAAAAAGCCACACTTGAAATATGATTCTTCCACTCATACCATTTTTCCTTGGGTACATGGGCACAGACATGTTTTAAAGGGATAACTGAAAGTCAACAGTAGCTGTTCTGATAAGCTCTGTTCAACTAAGTTGTCAGTAGTGAAATGTGTCTACTGGACGCAAAGCTACACTAATATGAATGTTCAAGTTGGTCCATTGCTCAGACTCCCCAGACCCCTAAGTGCAACTTTCAGATGCAAATTAGGCCCCTGTACTCTGTCTCTTTCTCGAAATGCCCAGAATGTAAAGTTGTTTTGTGATTTAAAGCAATTTAATAAAAATTTAATAAAGAAACTGGCTAGAGTCGGTCTTCTGGCATTTCAAAATCACTAACCAAGAGAAGAATCTCATATGACAAATAATTTTGATTTATATGTAGTAAATATTTTAAATATAGAATGCTCAAGATAGATCATAAATAAGCTATTATTTGCTCTTTTAATTTTTATGTCTGTATTGGACTTTACATTTCAGCTTCTCTGTGAACTCTTTTATTCCAAATATTTTTATTTCTAGCACTTGGCGATTTGTTTCTATTCTTTCTGAAGTTCGGTTTTTCTTCACAGGGGGCAAACATGTGTCTAGGGGGGCGAATACTTGGAGAAATGGTCGGTAATTCCTAGTTACACCTTATTTATGTCTTCTGCAGATACTATGGGCAGTTTAGTGGTGTCTATACAGGGAAAGCTGATCCTTCCAGAAAAATATAGAAGCATGACGGGTAGAAATAAAGTTTTCCAAAAGTTACTGTATTCTATTTTCAGAGGCCTTTTTATGAAATAGACATCACTCAGCTGGGATTGTGTGTCTGCATTTGTACTGCTGGTCTTGGATTTGGTTACAAATATTATGCTCCATATAGAGAATGTCAACGTTGGAGAGGATTTGAACTGTTCCTCTTGGTACCGATGACTGAGTGGCCATCTTGAGAGTCCTTGGTGCAATGAAGTAGTTTTTGCTGTGGTCGGTGATACTGTGTGATTAACAAAGTTCAGCTCACAAAGAGGGCCAGATACAAGTGAAGCTATGAGTGAAACGTAAATATATGTGTGTGGTACACCACACACACACACACACACACACACACACACGCACACACACATGCACACACGCATACACGCACACACACACTTATCAAAGCGAAGACAATCACTGCTTTCTTCTTGAGCAGCTGCAGCCAGCCACACTAATGGATGTGCAAAATCAGAAAGGGACAGCATAAGGTATGTGTTCGTTTTTACAGATGGGACTGCAGACAAGTTGGTAATTGAAAAGGAAGCAGTGTACGTGAGGTATTTGATGGGGGAGGGGTAGTCTAGTACAGGACTTCTGTGTGTAATTTACTGGGACAGTTATGGAAGAAGCGGTTTTCCCCATGAAAGATTTCAGTTAGTACAAAATACGTCGTTATTGCTAAGGAAATTCCAAGTAGTCTTTTTAAAAGTCGTGTTATTAAACCTTTACGAATCAGCTTCGAAGTCCCTGTCTGCACAGTGCTTTGATAACCAAGTTTTCTGCTGATGTTCTGTTTACCTGCAGTCATCACAGAGTTCCCAATAAAGACAGGGCTTCTGTCTGAAGGATGACATCATATACCAGGTGCCCACATCAGCCATCTGAATCATTTCTTTTAATAACTACCGTTGCATGTGTCCTTAAGAAATACAAGGCTGCATAAAAATGAGATAATACTTTAAAATAACTTAAAGATTCAAAAATGTGAGTGATACTGAGAACTCAAGAACAATTGCAGTGGGTTTTTGATCCTACTGCACGTACTGGCTTTGTGGGAGCCTAGGCAGTTTGAATGCTCACCTTAGGAGACCTGGATAGAGGTGGGCAGTCCTTGGGCTTCCCACAGGTCAGGGAACCCTGATTGCTCTTCGAGCAGATGAGGGGGGGGGGACTTGATCGGGGGAGGGGGAGGGAAATGGGAAGCGGTTGTGGGGACGAGGCAGAAATTCTTAATAAATAAATAAATTAAAATAAAAAATAAAAAAAAAAAAAAAAAAAAAAAAAAAAAAAAAAAAAATGTGAGTGAAATTCAGCATCATTTTCCTCCTTGTAGATAACACACATATGTACACACACATACACATACACATTCATGTTTTTAAAACTCACATTTTGAACTAACTATCTGAGAGACTGTATTGTGTATTTGATACCAGAATTTCATCATGGACAAAAATATAGTTTTTAAATATCACTGTGAATATTTCTGACCGCCTATATTCTTAACGTTTATATTCCCTCAGGGAGGTTTTGTGTGTGTGCGTGTGTGTTTTTATGTGTGTGTGTGTGTGTGTGTGTGTATGTTTGTGAGTATTTGTGTGTGTCTCTGTTTGTTGAAGGTGTTTCTCTTAGTGTCTTAAATGAATAAAAACAATAGTTACCATCTTTGGGATAAGAGGAATAATGCTTTTTTAAATATATTTTTGTATCATATCCTCTAGACTGGAGAAACTGAAAAGTATTTATAGTGGAGGATATTTCCTCTTTGATTATATGAAAAGTATGTGATTTAAGAAATCTATAAATGTATGCTCCATTGATAGACAGAAATCATAAACATGTAGACACTAATGGAATAAGTGATGAAAATTAATATTTTCTAACTACTTGTATAGAGAAATTTGGTAAAAATAATAAACTGTCCTTCTGAATTGGGACAGTTAATGGTCTTTTATACTAATGTTGTCAAATACTGTGAGAGGTTTGTACCTGGAAACATACAAATGTGTAAAGGAAAGCTAATAAATTGGTACCTGATGTGTTTGGTTATCCAACACGTCAAAATACCAGGATCACCTTTTCTATCTCCTCTCTACCCAAGTCATGTCCAAAAGCAGAGATCCTAGTTTTCAGTATTCTTTGCAGGTGGTAGGCATGACAAGGGTCTGTCACTTGTGCCTCTAACTTTTCTTGCCAGTAGCTCAGTTCAGATATTTTTACTGGGGAGGAGGGGTACATCAGGATCAAAAAATCATGGTTACATCCACCCCAGGTCCTCATCCGTATCCTACATGAAGTCTGTTCCTCTTTTCTGTCAACTCCAGAGAACCTTGTTGCAGTATCTAATCAAATATGAGTCATTTCTTTGGTTACCCCAAACTTATATCAGTTCTCAGCTGCAATGGGAAGATGAGGTAAAAGTTCTTCAAAGCCCTGCTATGGTGAAATGCTTTTGATATGATTTCCTCAAGTCTCTTCCATAGTAATAAGACCAAAAACTCAATCAGGAGCTATGGTTCTGAATTAAGGCTTTTTCTTCTTTTGTTCCGTGAATATTAATTAATACTTCCAAAGTATGGCTTAACCCCGCCTTTTAAATCCTTAAAGTGGATGGATTAGTAATAATATGTACCTCATAAGATCACTTTGAAGGTTCAGGTGAGATGAAGTCTGTAGCATATTATCTTATACATATTAGGTGCTCAGTGGTGTATACTAAGAAAGAGATTAAAAGTAGTCAGAATATCCTGGATCAGATAATTATTTAAAAATATTCTGTGGAAACTGATTGTGTCCTTTTCTGTCTAGACTTTGAGACCAGGATGATTTGGTATAATTGTGTGTGTGTGTGTGTGTGTGTGTGTGTGTGTGTGTGTGTGTGTGGTGTATGTGGGTGTGTAGGTTCACAATGAACATTTAAACATGTTCACTCAGGGGTATATGCACAGGATTTTGAAGCCAGGAGTCAACAGTGAATATGTTACTTAGTGGTTGTCCAAGTTGGTTTTGGAGACAGGTTCTTTCATTGAATCTGGGCCTTACCAATTCTTGTAAGCTGATCAGCTAGGGAACTCCAAGGGTCCAACTTCCCTTGATTGAACAGTGTTGGGACTCTAGATGTACACTCCTGCATCTGGCTTTTTAAGAGGCTGATTCGACTCTGAACTCAGCTTTTCACATTTGTATGGCAAGCACTGCTGTGAAACCAGTATTCTTTTTGATCGTATATAAGGTGAAGAACTATTGTAAGTCCTTTGCCTCATCAAAAAAGAAATAATGCATAATTATTCACATCAAACCTAAATTGAAATAACATATATGATGATTATTATCCCTTGAATCTAGGATACTTTGAATTCTTCATACTCAGGGGATTCATATTGTAAGGAGCAGCCTTTTGAACATGCTGAAGTTACTTGTAAAGTCTTTTGCATGCCTATTACTTCCCATGAAAAATATGATAACATTTTTAAGAATGTATAATTTCCAATAATGTTAGAAGCCATTTAAGCACCATACATGCATAAATAACTGTCTTGAGGACAGTAGCTCTTCATGGGCTAGTTATTATCATCATCTGGATAACTAATGTAAGAAAAATTATTGAAGCTTTTGTTTCTTTTCAAATCGCAACCATCAGTGTTTGGGCAGATCTACAGTCCAAGCTGTGGTTTGTATCCCCATATAAATTTGGGGAAGATGAAATCTTTGTATTATAAACTGAATCTGGAGTAGTGCTCTGTCACTGATATTTTATATTGCAAATCATTCTCATGATGAATGTGCTTATAAACTATATTGCATAAATAAAATATACAATAAGTTAGCCAAATCAATCCATATTTTCTCAGGCAGTCATTTTATTAGAAGGTGCTAAATTTTTCGCCAGTCCCTCCCCAAAGCCTTTTATTTTATATATATTTTTCTTCCAGTGTCAGATTCTGTCACTGACACTGTAGAAAAGGCCCCTGGAAAACAACTGTCCAGCGAGTGGAGCTGAAGGAAAGGTGAAAACAGTTTTGTGGTTGCAGAAATGTCAGCATAGAAAAACTTCAGTAGTTCTTTTGACAATAATGACTTTCACATGCAATGAAAGACGACAGTGCAGACATAAATTTTCAACCATATTTTTAGCTGTCCAAATGCATACTTGCTGTGGCAGCAGAGTGTTATTACAGAAGCTGCATGGGCCAGAAGTCTAAAGAGCTGGCCTTTCCCGGCTCCGATTCTGTGGCAGAATTCCTAAATATTGTGAATAGCTGGCTAGCTCGTTTGCCAAAAGGAAGGTATGTCAGGGAAAGGTGATGTCACCTTCAGATCTGTGAAATAGTTCTTGACTCTATGCAATGAACTTCTCAAATATTCTTGTTGGAAGGCTGTCTGGGTAGTTAGTGGGAGGCATGTTAGAAAATCCTGATTTTCTGCTGTGTTGCTGCTGGGGTCACCTATTTCATATTGGAGCTAATGTTTTGGCGCTTTCACAATCGCTGGATCACTGCAGTTGGGCGTCATGGGAAAACATCTTACGTACAGTGTGTGATGAGCAGAATGTGAATTTCCTCGAGTTCCAGAACAGGGGTTCTGTTCCTGGTATATCTCTTCAGTTTCTACGCGTGTCTGCTATCATCCCTGATATGCTGTCTGTCACTTGAAGAAGTGGGGTAGACAGGTTTTTTCTTTCCAAGCTCTGAAATAGGTGATGGTAGAGGGGGTGCTTAGCTGAACTTTGTAGAGTCTCTTTGGTTTTCTGGTGAGAAATCTGAAGACAGCAAAGGCTGTTTGAAAACAGGCGTTTTCAAATTGGACAGCCCATTCCAACTGATTCTTCATAATTTTATTTGGAACAAAAGTCATCCAGAATATCGGTGACTGTTGCTTTCTCTTGGCAGAATTTTCGCCCTATTCTCATTAAATTATTGGCTAGCCTGCTCTTCTGGAATAATTCTGGTTGTTACTCTAAAGCTGATCACTGCAAGTCATCCACTGTTCTTATCAGTCTTTATTCTGGTGTTCTATTTGATCTTGTACAATAAGACACTTCTATTTTTAGAGAAGATGAATACAAGTATAGCATTCTGTATCTTGTTGTGGTAAATGAAAGTAATCAGGCCTAAGAATAATATTCAGAATGTGTTCAATAATTGTTAAATCTATATAATATGGCTTTGTTAGGAGCACATTATTAAGTTGTAGCTAGTCCAACCCATTGGCAGATAAGGCTAGGATATTCTTACTAATGGGCAATAAAAAAAATATTGACTTGTTTCTGAAATCTTAGACTACCACATATTTTTACAAAGGTGAACCAATAGACAATCTTCTATTGATTAGAACATTTTTATACCCTGAAATAGTTGTGCTTATGGGAAATCCTTTGAAAACTTTTCAATTTAATTTGTACTCAGTACACATGAATGGGTTCGGCATGTCAGCCATGTGTCCACTGGAAAATCTGCAAGATTCCAGGTCATGGGAAACTGTGTATTGCTTAGCCCCCTGCTTGTAGCACCGTGCCAGGCACAAGCTGGACACTCAATAATTATTCCCAGAAGTGAATTGAATTAAACTTACCACTAAAATTTTATTACTGCAAAATTGAACCAGAAGGTTCTATCGTAGCCATCTGTGTATTTCCTTAAAATGAAATTTGCAAAGAATTTTTGATATAATCAAATAAACACAGAAAATATTTAAAGAGTTAAAAAATATTTGAGGCACATCCAGACTCACAGCATGTATATCAAATTTCAGATTGATTCGATTTAAAATGGCTAAGATATAAAACCATAAAAAATGTGAGTAAATACTCTCCCTATCAAGGCTTGTTATATAATTACATGGTCCTAGAATGGTTCTTATTCATAGAAAACTATTATAAAATATCATTCTTGCAGAAATGTCTTTGCCAGTGGAGACCTCTAATATCTTAGAGATGAAGTCGTGTCTCTGAACGCTAAGCCACTTGAATAAATAATTCAATCAAATTTTCCATTTATTAATCAGGTAAATTTAGATGATCTTAATAATGAAACATGAAAACCCTAAAATTTTTGTTACTGGGTGATTCTCAAGTAATAAAATAAAGTAAGCAATAAAAGCAGCTGAAACAATTTAGGTAATTTTTTTCCCTTGTGTCATATCTGGATTAACCCACACGTGTGCCAAATCTTAGCACAGAAAGATCCACTGCTTACTGAGGAAGCCAGGCCCTGTACAGGCAAAGCTTGGTCACATATTTTGCAAACCACTTATTGTAATGACACTCCTACAGTGGTTTGATGTGAACTTAAAGACGAAATATGTGTCCCATCCTTGAGTTGTTGACTATGTATGTTGGGTTCTTCGGTAGAAGTTGATAGCTGAGTTGACTCTCTGTAGGTTTGTGATTGGAGGACAAGCTCGCATCTCGGTAGCATCCCGGAAACTCAGCAGAGGCAGAAGATACACTTGGACTGAGACTACCTCTCCTGTGTGTATCTTTAAGTTGTTAGCTTTCCTTCATTCCGAGAGAAGAGATTAGTACTAAACACATCCTTCTGGAAGGGCAGGTCGTGTAATCCACCAGCTTCTATGCCTATCATTTCCTCCGCAGCACTGCCCTTACTCCAGACCTGTAATTCTCCGCTCTCCAGCACAGGGTCAAAGCAGTACGTGTTATTACTATCGCTTAAGAATAGCTTGTAGGAAATGGTGAAACTTGTGATTTAAACCACACATGGACATGTAGAACCATAAGTAATGTATGGCTATGTATAATAATGGAGAGTTTGGGCTTTGGCCTTGCCTGACCTAGGAACTCCAGCATCGACCATAAACTGGCATCACTACTACCCAGAGATAAGTGTGGAAAACAAGACTAGATAGCATATTATTTTCTTGATTTTATTTTTCAGAATATAATTGATTGTTTCTTTCACATAAATTGTGAAGAAGACATTTATTTTTTTTGGAAAAAAATCAATGTAAATATTAATGGTGAAAATAATACCAAGCAATAATGTTTCCAACACTATCCGTGGGTCTAACATTTAAAATATTCAATGACTGTTGGAAGACATGGTTTCTCTTCTTATGAAGCTCACTGTAAAAGAAGAAAACATAAACTATCTAAATTCTAGGCATGCAGGGTAGACGTGGAATCAATTCATGGAGATTTTCCTTGGGTAGGGCAAAGCTTGTTTTCAAAGTGAGGCAGAGAGGTTTCACCTACCCTTCTTCCGTAACAGGCTGCTTTCGGCCCCAGAATGAAGCCAGGGGATGCATACCTTAAGGAAATACCTTCCTGGGTCCAGCCATGCTTCTTCTCACCAGTGTGGTGCCTTTGAGAGAGGAGGGTTTGTGGTTACTAAACTTGCAACCTTTTCTACCTTCTCTGCCGCTTTAAGAAGTTTCAGTGCCCCAAGATAGGGTTCTGCAAGAGTTTCCGAAGTGCTAAGTTTGTGGAGATGAGAGTTAACATTTGATGTATGAAATATTTCTCACCTCCCTCCCACTCTCCACCCAAACACAAGCAGGCTCCTATTGAATTGGAGGTGTGAACACCTAGATTTTCCACTCTGACTCAGCTTTCCGTTCTCACAATTGACTAGATATGGACAAGTGAAGAGAAGTAAAATTTGACACATAACTGGATATGGTCAGCGTGTCTTGTATGTTCCACCATTATGTTTAAGGTAATGAAAACAAAACTACAGATTTTTCTCATAAACACATAGCCACAATCAAATTCCTTTGACCAGTATCTAGCCTCACCGAGCATTGGCTGGTCGTATTATTTCATCACTGCCATGTCTGAATAGCATCTGTTTTATACTAAGAACACACTGATTCTTTCATCGGCATACAACTTACACTGTAAAGCCAGGGAAAGTTTCAACACTGGGAGTTTATGTAGCATTTCCCAGAGAAGCTCTTGGTAAATGACAAAAACAGGTTTAAATATTATTGCCTCGCTCTCATTCTGACTTGGCACCTCCACAGCATCTCGATTTTGAGTTTGAGAATTTGAAGTAGACCTGATATATTTAAAATGAGAGATGGTTTATCCTAAAGCCTTTATTGAACTGTGTGTAATGGCTAAATAAAGGTATACCTATGGAAACCAATGGCGTAATTCCAGGATTCCCCCCTCCTAAAAAAGGGCAAGAGAATTTGGCATCAAATTGTGCAAGGATTGAAATGTTCACTGAAATCTGAATTACGCCCACTTTAGCATGCCGTGTCAGGCACTCAGGACATAAGAAAAGGAAAGCAAGCT
Organism: Microtus oregoni; assembly: GCF_018167655.1. Classification (NCBI taxonomy): domain Eukaryota; kingdom Metazoa; phylum Chordata; class Mammalia; order Rodentia; family Cricetidae; genus Microtus; species Microtus oregoni. The sequence goes on from NW_024543829.1 coordinate 612,853, forward strand.
GTAGTGAATCATTTCACATTCACAACGGAGCGGCCTCGGCCATATTTGTGGGTTGATTTCCATACGGACATTCACACAGATTATGTGACTCAAGTTGGGGTTGTTGTTTTACCATCAAGTTACTTAGATCTGGGGAAAATGACCGTATGGCAAGACGAAACTGAAACGTTACCAGTGTATATCTAACCAACCTCGTAAGCTTACTTCGGATGAATAGTGTTGGGATTGTTTGAGGAGGGCAACTTGAGAATTGCTTGTTGGTTCTTGGGAGGCAGCAGGTTCTCTGCTTCAGCCACAGACCCCAGTCGGGACACACAGACCTCCTGATTCCAGCCTTTGATGTTGCTTGCTGTTGTGGGGCTTTGGAAACTCACAATGCCTTCCTTGCTCTGTGCGTGGTTTGGGGAAGGCAGGAAAGGGGAACTGGAGATTATCTTTGGGAAAATCTAGCTTTTATTACATCACCTAAAGTGGCACAAACTGCTCTGCTAATGAAATCGTGTCCTTGGTTTAAAAGGGCAATTGTTAGCCTGACTTTTGTGCTCACTCAAAACATTCCCCCAATCTTGTTAAGTTATTGCTCTCATTTTGGATTTTTATAGCTGTTCAGCTTAGCAGCCCTCATTTCTTTAGGTTTCATTCATTTTCCTTGTATTGATGATTAATGGAGGATGTCGAATGTTAGAGTGAGCAGGCATCAGCCATTGCAAGATCATAATTAGTTTAGCTGACGAGGGCCTCTGATAGCACTTGCATCTGGATGGAAAAATTACCCTATAGGGAGCTGGCTGCTCACCAGGTCTTTTTAGTGATAGATTGGGAAACACCCGATGAATCAAATGCCCTTTCAATGCCAAGAAAGTGTTCCAGTCTCGAAGCCAAAATTATGTCTACAGAAAGCTTTCCATTTGAAATGTCTCAGAGTACAATTATAAGCATTGTATTTTTTTGGCAGGCACACCACTCCTCTACAGTATAGACTCAAGTTAAATAAATTGCCGAAATTTTATGAATCCCTGAAATTTTGACTTATGGTGTTTGTAATATTTAATTTATAATAAAATTAGGCTGTAGTTAGACTTTTTCCACTCCGTATCTCGCATGCCTATTTTATCATTAAAAGCTTTGCTTCCTAGCAAAAGGGAGAACTGAGCCACGATGTGAGCCCCCCCCCTTTTTTTTTGCAAGAGTATTCCATTTCCTATCTGTTCCTATTTATGCCTACACACAGCCTGACTTTTGTTGAAATGAGAAGTTCAGCAGAACCACTGCTTGGTCGCAACAAAGCAACCAACAGTACTAATTAGCAACTTTTAAATATTCTGAGTTAATCTTTGAATTGGTGATTGCGCAATTCAGACCTCTAAAATCAACACTGTATTCAACAAAGTCTCTGGGTTTCAAACTTTAAGGTCAGATTAAAGAAAGAACCAGGGACAGGACTGTGTTGTGGAACTTTATTAGACATCTCCTAAGGGTTTGCCTTGGCAATCCTGTACTTCTAGGCAGCGGCATCTAAAGCGCCTCTCAGATTTGGAGAATAGAAGGGGTTTTCTTTCTGATTTCAAAACTACCAGGGACACACCAGAATGAGCTGTCTTAGGACTTTTATTGTATGAATGTCATGCAAAAAGGCATGAAATCTGGCTTCGTGTAAAATGGCTTCCATGATGAATTGTTTTAACCGGTATTTGAAGGTTCAGGTAGGATATTCCAAATGATTTTAAGCATCTTGCTGTGTGCTGTCTCTTTTGCTTTTGTTTTGACACTTTTAAAAGGTATGTTTTAGGGTTGAGCATTTAGGAGCCATCATTAAAGGCATGCAACCCAAAGTTCAAAAAGTTAAAGCTGTTTCTGTGAAAAGCCTTTGGTGTTCCACACACCTCATCCATCACTGTAGGGTTAATTATAATGAAAATCAGGGGTGCCTATTAAACACAATTGAACCTGACCTCATTATGGGCAGTGTGGTTTTAGACTGTCATTGTTGCTAGTCTAAAGACAAAACTCCTGGGTTGATTTGGTCTAACTCCCCAGATCATGTGACTCACCTCTGACCTTGGATTTTTTTTTCCCCCTCCTGTTTCAGAGGCGAAGAGGCTCTGGTGTTTTTTGTGCCAATTGCCTGACCACAAAGACCTCTCTATGGCGAAAGAATGCAAATGGTGGATATGTGTGCAATGCATGTGGTCTCTACCAGAAACTTCACTCGGTAAGAACACGCCCAGCCCTTCAAGAGATGCTTACACCAGTGAACAGGCCTTGCTCGTGGTTGATCTGTCCTCTTCAGTGGTTTGTGCTATCTTTGCAGGGTTGTGTAGTCGTCATTTTGGGTGTCTATATGATTTATTATAAAAGGGTCTTAGATGTTATGGGGAGATACATTTGAAAGAATTGTTAATGCTTATTAATCTTTGATTTAGAAGAGGAAAAAGTGTCCTGGGCACTTCACGAAACAGACAGTTGAACTAATTAATGGTTAACCAAATTGGCTGGAATTAATTGAGGTAGGAAGAAAAACCTCAAAAGTTACAAACAGATGTTAAAGAGAGAAGTAGAAGCATTCTGGAGAGTCACTTTCCAGTTGACCTTCTCCAAGAGCCATTTTGGCTGTTGTGGGGGGGGGGTCTGACCAAGCCCTGGTACAGGACATGCCACATGTATTCAGGGGGTGCTAGACTGAGGTGTGTGATGAGGTCCTGAGTGACAGGCCCAGCAGCATAACAGAAGGGACGCTCTGTGTCTAGAGTCTTCAGCCAGCTTTGGCTCCTGGGTGTTATTTGAATTAATTTTATTCAGACTTTTACCTTTTTACTCTGTCATAGAATGTAAGCTGACAGAGTCCTCCATCTAAGCAGGAATTCTTAAGTTCCTGAAGTTTAGAGAGTCCGTTTGCTGACAAGGCCTGACTTTAAAGCAGCCATGTCCCACTTAGGAAGTAGAAATACTTTTCCCTGTGCCTGTGTGCGTTTTACTTGGCGCTTTACCAGGGCCCTTAGTACAGGCCGGTGAAAAGATGTGAGCTGCAGGGAATACAATTTGAGACAAAACGTTTTCCCAAGTGGACACCGAAAACACTTTTTAAAGACATGCCCACTGCCAGCGATGGTGCTAATTGCGGACACTGTGAGGTCCTTCGTCATTAGCATGGGGCTGGTAGAAAGACCCACACTACCCCTTTCGATAGTGTTTTCACCCTCAACGTTTAAGCACAGCAACAAGCCTCTGTTTAATGAGCGTTGACATTAATGGTTTTAATTGAACTTTGGCCAATCAACAGGCCAAGAATTAATTAAATGGCTGCTCAGCCAAATTATGATAATTTAACCACTGAAATAAACCAAATTTTTCTAAAACTCATTTTAATATTCAGCTCTCCAGAGGCAAGATGGTCTCAGCTTTGAGGGTTTTCTCCCCAATTCACCATAAATGAAAATAGAAAGAAAAATATTTTAACACAAAAAAAATCGAGAACAATTATAAAATTTTAAGAATTGATTCAATTCCAAGCGTCTTTGTAGTATATAGACTAAATACTGTGTATTCTTATAGTACAAACTCATGTCCTTATAAACGTGGACTTCCTCTACAACATAAATGTTTGTGGCATATCCAGCCCAGATAGAACTTTTGTTCGGAAACTAAAAATTGAGTCACAGTAACAAGTATGTTGTTTTTCTTTTCTTCAATCTACCTAGTAACAGCAGAAATAGTCTCTCAATGTTTCTTATTTGTAACCTCTTAATATCGAAAACATTCCCTTTTGTATTGAAGTTTGTATATTTTAGGAATGAGTCACAAGTTATATATTTATATATGTAGAAATTATCAGTTATATTTTGGGGAAAATCAGAACATTTGAACATTCTCCTAGGATTTAGTCTATGAATATACATTGAACTATTATCCTTCCTCATTTCAGAATTAGAGCCCTTTAATTTTTCTTATAGTCTTATCTGCAAATTGTAGTCACATAATATAAACACCTGTTGAACGTGTGCATGACCACCAACCATGCAATGCCGACGCTGAATAAAGGATGTGAGCCGAGCGGAAGTCGACATTCATTTTGAGTATTATAAAACGACAGATCAGATATTTGTACCAAAGCTGCAAAGGAATGTAGATTTTCAACACACAGCTAATGCTTCACCTGTGAACTCGTAATGAATAGATAGAGGATCATCCAAACAGAAGCATCTAATTAAGGCCAAATATCCCATGTGGTGATTACTTGACTTTTTCTTTATAGTTCTGATGACAGTCTGTCTTTGATTATGTATGCTCTGATATTCATATATCATATATCTACTTTTGCAATTCTTTAAAAGATGTTTTAGTCCACTTAAAACATCATGGCCCTCTACCAGAGGCGGACTGAGTAGCTGAAAGCAGCAGAAACTGATTTTTCTCACAGTTGTGGAGGCTGGACCTGCCAGCTTGATTTAGAGTCTGGTGGGGGCTGTTTCCTACTTAGTGACCTTCTTTGCTGCGTCTCCATGTTCTGAGGAGAGCTCACCTCTTCTTATATTTTAGAGTCTCGTTGGACTAAGTCTACACCTTTTTGGCCTTTTTAAATTTTAATTTCCCCTTAAAGAGACAATTGTAGAGATGATCATATTGGATCGTCAATATAAGACCTGAGCCAGGGAAGAAGCATGGTTTAGTATCTAGTGTACAGCAATGCACCTTTTTCTTGTTTTGTTTTTTATTACTTCTCATACATGCTTCCCAAATTGCTTTTTTTTTTTAAATATTTGTATGTCACTCAGGAGCTTTTTGTTTTTTTTTTTTTTAAATCATTGCTTCAAGCGATTTCTTTTTCCTCACAATTTTTTTCATCAGTGGTGAAAGCCCTCAAATCTGCTGAATCTAAAAAAGCTACATTCTTGCAATTTGTGTTTTCTGTTCCCTACTCTGCCCCTTCAAAGATGGACATTATTTAGTGAGGTTAAAACAACTACATTTTGGTGACTTTCTCTGATCCTGCTTGGAGTATAAAGAAGAGAATGAGTGAACCCATAGCATAAAAGCTTTGAACTTAAGCGTGCTTTATACTTGGGAAGAATTTTAAATGCACCGAATGTATTTTTCAATGTTTCTCTTTTATGTATTGTGTGTACTCCCTACAGACGCCCAGGCCTCTCAACATCATTAAACAGAACAACGGCGAGCAGATCATTAGAAGACGGACGAGAAAGCGCCTTAACCCAGAGGCCCTGCAGGCTGAGCAGCTCAACAAGCAGCAGAGGGGAAGTGGGGAGGAGCAGGTCAATGGAAGCCCCTTAGAGAGGAGGTCTGAAGATCACTTAAACGAAAGCCACCAGAGAGAGATTCCACTTCCAAGCCTAAGCAAATACGAAGCCCAGGGTTCATTGACTAAAAGCCATTCTGCTCAGCAGCCAGTCCTGGTCAGCCAAACCCTGGATATTCACAAAAGGATGCAGCCTTTGCACATTCAGATCAAGAGTCCTCAGGAAAGTACTGGAGATCCAGGAAACAGTTCGTCTGTGTCTGAAGGGAAAGGAAGTTCTGAGAGAGGCAGTCCCATAGAGAAATACATGAGACCCGCGAAACACCCCAACTATTCTCCGCCAGGCAGCCCTATTGAAAAGTACCAGTATCCACTTTTTGGACTTCCTTTTGTACATAATGACTTCCAGAGTGAAGCTGATTGGCTGCGGTTCTGGAGTAAATATAAGCTCTCCGTTCCTGGGAATCCACACTACTTGAGTCACGTGCCTGGCTTACCAAATCCTTGCCAAAACTATGTGCCTTATCCCACCTTCAATCTGCCTCCTCATTTTTCAGCTGTTGGATCAGACAATGACATTCCTCTTGATTTGGCGATCAAGCATTCCAGACCTGGGCCAACTGCAAATGGTGCCTCCAAGGAGAAAACAAAGGCACCACCAAATGTAAAAAGTGAAGGTCCCTTGAATGTAGTTAAAACGGAGAAAGTTGACAGAAGCACTCAAGATGAACTTTCGACAAAATGTGTGCACTGTGGCATTGTCTTTCTGGATGAAGTGATGTACGCTTTGCATATGAGTTGCCATGGTGACAGTGGACCTTTCCAGTGCAGCATATGCCAGCATCTTTGCACGGACAAATATGACTTCACAACACATATCCAGAGAGGCCTGCATAGGAACAATGCACAAGCGGAAAAAAATGGAAAACCTAAAGAGTAAAACCTTAGCACTTAGCACAATTAAATAGAAATAGGTTTTCTTGATGGGAATTCAATAGCTTGTAATGTCTTATGAAGACCTATTAAAAACACTTCATAGAGCCTGCCTTATCCAACATGAAATTCCCTCTTTTTTTTAATATTTCTTTCTTTTGATGAGTAGGTTACCAAGATTTTAAAATGAAACATATGGTCAGTGAGAAAGATTGGAAAATGATAAACATAATTTAAAAAAAAAAGCTAGTAAGTCAAAAATATCTTGCCTAATGTATACTGGGGAATCTCTTTACAAAAGCCCATCAAATTATAGCTAATTTGTTGGTAAAGATACAAATATTCTCTAGAATTTTAAAGCGTTTACATACTATCGTATGAAAGCAGTATTAGGCTGGCTACTGGCCCATTCTTTCAAAAGTCTGTAAAAAGGCTGCCTAAATTTAAAGACATCGTGAAATCCCAGACAGATGAGGAGAAAAATGCATCTCCAGGGCAATGGTAAGAAAATAGTGTCCTCTCAAATTAGTCTCCTCTCATTGGCCATGTTTCAGATTTACACCTCGAAATGTGAACTGTGGTTAGGCTTGTTGAGAGAGCAGTACGAATCGTGACAGTTGGTGGCACAATGTTTTTTTTGGCCAGCCCTGCCTGTACATACACATACACACCCCTCTTTGATATTTTTTTGTCCTTTAGATGTTCCAGTACTTGGTAGTCATTTTGTTTGCAGTTTAGACTCATTTTGTCCAAATATATCCATTCTTAAAAACAATGTCCTCAATGCTTATGTAGTAATTTTATTTTAGCCACGTATTTCTTTCTTGTTTATGATGAACTGGTTTGGATTTTTTTTTAAGCCTCCTGTTGGTCACTAATCTCACTTGGCACATTGTAACTAAAGGAATCCCTCTCACTTCGAAAGACTAGATGAATAGAAATGTCAGGCCATGGGTTGAATTTGTTCAGAACACATGGTATTTCTCTACAAGGTAACCTGCTGTATTTATTTATTTTCTTTTGGTTAAATATCATTTCCAAACTTTGTAGTCAGGCAGCATGCAAGGTTACGTTACCACAGACTGACAGTTGGTGTATGTACCAATCAATCCCTTCATTAGATTTACACAGGTTTAGTTAAGTAGCATTAAATAGGATTCTTAGAAGTATGTCTTCATAGTACTTTTAATACTTAAGGCTTTGTAAAAAAAAAATTAAAAAAAGAAACAAACTATCCATGAAGGGAGAGCTCCTCAGCATAACTGCTCAGGGAAATAGGGCTAAATAATTGAACATTAAATAATTGGTTTAAGGTGCTGTGAGTCGGGCCTCAATGCTTGCTCCAAGGATGTATGTACAAGGACTGACTTTAATAATTTGCATTATATCGTCCCAACCAGTAGTTTCTTTTTTGCCACGGAGATGTAGAAGATATTACAAGCTACTGGATGCACTGTCAGATTAACTTATTTCATTAAAGAAGTTGGGAGAACAAATAGGAAAAAAAACTTATTTTTCTAGTAAATATTAATGTATTACATTTCAAATAATGGTGCCTGACATATTGAATAATTATTTTCTACAGTGTACGTATGCAACAAAGATATTCCATCATGCATTAGAGTCAGTTCTGGCTCTGCCTAGCTGTTTACATTTGCAAATGTAGCAAACCAGGTTATGAAGCAAACTATTTCTATTGCAGTAGGTATCTTTAGTGTGTGTGTGTGTGTGTGTGTGTGTGTGTGTGTGTGTGCCCACACGTGTGTGCATGTGTGTGCATTCAAGTTGGAAACGGTAACATGAAACAAAGGAAGTTCTCAGTGTAATGGTGTGGAAAACAAGAAGGAAATGAAATTATTTTTATGCCTACTTAGGATACAAGGGTAGCACTATTCATTCCAAGTACTTTTTTTTTTTTAATTTTAAGCTCTTAACTCCCCTTGTTATGCTTAAGATGATAAACATATATCCTGTTTTTATTGCTTTGTCTATGTTTCAGACGAAACATTTTGGAGATATTTTGAGAAGTGTTGCTGGAATCTGCAGCACCGATGTTTTTATTGCATTCTATAGCCACATTTGCACTCCATTTCTCCATTAATTCGTAGTAGCTTCGTGTTGTTCTGTTTCGTCAGGTTTTGCTTCTCTCTCACAATGCGGGAGTCTCATTGCTTAGAATTGGATGGCAGGTAGAGCTAACCAGTCCATGACTGTTGGAGTGGATGAAGTTAAAATTTCCTTTCTGATGTTGTATTCTCATCTTCATTCTTACATTTTTTTTTTGGTTTGTTTTCATGTTTAAAAAAAAGAAAAAAAAAGGAAAAAAAGAAGATGGCGAGAAAGAGAATCAGGACTAAGCCCTCTGCTCTGGTTTCACTTTTAAAGGACTCTATTCTGATCTCACCTGTCTGTGGCATATAGCTCTAATATTCACAAGAACTGCAATAAAGAGGTGGAGTGAGGAGCTTTGACGTTCAACTGACTTGATATCATTTCTCTTCTTTGGGAGTTTTGGCGGATGCATCTCAGAATAGAGTGGCCTATCTGAGAGGTGACAGAGATCTAAAAAGGAGATTTCCCAAACAACAATATTTAATTTCCTTAGGAAAAAAGATTATTAAAATGCACTGTACCAATCCTCAAGGCTCATTATATGTGGAGTGGCCAAATCAGCAACATACCAGAAATTTGGTCAACTTGGGCAATATTGCACATGACATCTTTGATATCTTTATGCAATCTCATCAGCATGGTAGTCAAAAGTCGACTTTTCATTGTTGGCATGTATGCCTTTGGTGTTCATTCCATTATTTTTTTTCCTCAGTCAGACTTAGTAGCAATGACTAGCATCGGAAAATACATATCACTGTGCTTGGAATATTTATGGTCAGTCTACTTTCAGTAGATGGTTTTTGAATAGCATCGGTATGTTAGATCTTATTCCGTATTCCTTTATTATTAATTATTTTGTTTTCATGTTTGTTTATGTTATGCATATTTTGGTAGAGAAAAGTTGGGGCTTAAAAAAGATGGAAGTTTATAATAACACTAAAATACTCCTTATTTTTTGATGACCTAAAGTTTTGAGTCCATGTCTCTAAGTGTATTAGAAAAATGGCTTTTATTTTTAAAGGCATTTGAATTGTTTTGTTTTAAATTGTGAAGGATTTTAAGTGAGCTATTTAGGTACTTAACCTTTTTTGAAGGACTTTCAAGATGATGTTGGAACTTTTTTCTCTTGGAGAAGTCTTCACGGATGTACCATCTAAAGCAGTATGCCATTTCACACCTGCGGTTCTTTTCGAATCATTTGTTGATTCTAAATTGATCTTTGGCTCCCACATTGGGCCAGAGCCAATTCATGCACACTCTTCCTTTTCTTACCTTTCTCTCATCTTCACCCACCCCTACGAAAGTACTGTTGTTTGGGATATAAAAGCCAGAAAGAGCCAGCCCACCTCGGAAGATTTTCGAATGAGAGAGACACTACATGCCTCTAAGTACACGAGAAAGGGATGGAGCTCACACGTTAACATACCCTCTCTGTTGTTCAAATGGCAACGAATTGCCCAGTTCTCTCTACACGTCATATTGAGATGTTTTTTTTTTGTTGCGTTTTGTTTTGTTTTGTTAAATCCACTTTTAAGATAGTGATGTTCTGTTCTAAACTGTTCTCTTTTAGTAAAGATAGATTTTGGAAACAAGCATGGGGATTCTATCCTAAGGTTGTAGTAAGAAGAAGGAAGCAGCGATTATCTTCAAGAGCTTTTTGTGGCAGCCTGTGGGAGCACATCCTGTTTGTGATTGCACGTGTGCATACGATCTGTTATGATTTAATGCAAATACAGCTCCAAAAACATTAAAATGTATATATATATATATATATATATATACATACATATATGTTTTAAATGCCTGGGGAAGTGTTTTTCTTAATAAATGGAAGATGATCCATATTGATATCAAAATAATTCTTACCCTCTTGCCATGTGGCTGCAAACATCACAAAGTGACCTGTCATAAGACTCATATACTTCCTGCCTACTTAGTTAGCAAATAGTAACACCTTTCTAGAAAGTGGAGACATCTGCCTTCTGGAGGTAGAACCATGGATTGACTCTGCTGGTGGTTTGGTGGCCGTGCTGTCTCTGGGCCATATGCCAGCCTCTTGCCCATAGTTGAGATGGATTATACTACCTGCCTTTGGGATGAGGATCGCGGCAAAAATAATACCACATGGCATTTTTGGTTAGCTGGTAGGTGAAGACTTGCTGACTTCATTAGACAAGGAGAGCTGAGGAACTGTACAACCCTGGATATGAAATGAAATACACTAATCAAAGGGAGGTACTGTTAGTTGGACCAGGCCACTGGGTATCAACTAAGAGTGATTAGAAACAGGCCTATGGAAAGCAGCGTTCTCATAGATTTGGCCGAGGGCAAGAGACACTAGCTTCTCTGTAGAGTGCTGACTTTGGTTGTCAGTTGCTGGTACATGGTGTTCTCATGTGGTTCTGATCACAGTGCTGCAGTTTCTCAAGCGTTTCCACTCATTCACAGTCAGTGGACCCTCTGGAGGATGCTAGGGCAGAAGTGTGCCAAGGCAGGGATGAAGACAATGTGAAAATCAGCAGGAATCCACAGATGGAAATGGAGAAAGTATGCTCACATGTTCTCTTGAAAAGCATGTTTCTTTTGAAAGAGAAATTAGTGTGGGAAGCTTACACTGTCCCGCACCAGAGCAAAGCGAGAGTGACTGCCATAAAAAGAGGGTTTAACCTTCCTCAGACCCACAAGTCCCAAAACTGGATCCTGGTTTTACCCCGTTGTTTCTTCAATACAATGACTGCGAAATATCACTCTTTCTTTCTGTGCCTCAGGTTCGTCAGCTGTAAAATGGAAAAGTATATTAATAATAATAATATTAATATTAAAAATAATAATGGTAATGTAGTACTTGTTTGTAAAGCACTTTGAGATCCTTGGTTGGAGGGCACCACAGGCGTGTCAAGTATTATTATGTGGCCAAGGGGGTTCTTTAAAGCTCTGGTTCCCGAGGGCCAAGAAAGTTTGGCATCATTTTTGTTAAAGATGAGCTGTAAATATTTTAACTAAGCAGCCTATAGTGTTGGCTATGAAGAGGCAAGGCTATAACAAGGCTGATAAGACCATAGTTTCTTAATGGCTACCAATAAGGCACGTGTCACAATAACAAATGCTGAATTCCTTAGGGTGTAATATTTGACAACATGATTGATCTGGGGGTGGGTTGGGGATGGAAAACATCTCAAAATGCCAATGTAAAACTAACAGCAATATTCACCAGCAGAAAATGTCTTTCATATGGAATGGTTTCATGTTGATAAGAAAAAACATTCAATTTGTAGTCCTGATTTGAACATCAGACTGTGGGATATAGTAGTTCTGTTCTTACAACACATGGAATTTTTTCATTTTATTTCATTTTGTTTTCATAGTGCATGTTCATTTCTACTCACGACATGTTCTTGGTGTATTTCTTATGCAAACAATCTTCAGGCAGCAAAGATGTCTGTTACATCTAAACTTGAATAATAAAGTTTTACCACCAGTTATCTTTGACGGCTTCGGTATGGTTTATATGAATTTACTTTCATCTGTGTAGCAATAGGAGCCACAGAACATTGTAACACATAGATGGGCTCTGAACCTAAATGATGACACTGAAACCAGGTCACCATTAAAAAAATATTGTAAGATCTATTAAATTGGTTTCTCTCAACTTGTTTTTTTTTCTTTAACCAATCTATTATAGATAGATTTTATGCTAAAAAATTATACTAGACTTTTAGAAAGATTAATGATACTTTTTGTTTATTTCAAAGAATTTTTGAGTAATAGGCTTTGAGTGTTGAATATTGATCTGCCAATAATTATCTTTCAGTTCCTTCCTCCTCCTCTTAAAGAAATACAACTTTTATTCTACTCAGTACGTCCATGTGCATGTGATGGGAAGATTCTGATGAATATCTCAAAATTAAATTAATACTTTAAAAACGTTGTTTGCTTATAGTAGCATTCATCAGAGAAGATTCCCCAAAGGGCAATTTTGAAAGAGGAGAGGGAGGTGAAATCCAGATAAGGGAAGGATGTGGCAAGACTCACCAAGTTTTTTAACCAGAAAGAAAGTCACTGCGAAGTGGGTCCTAAAATAAATAGCTAACTGACTGCAGCGGGAGATGAGTTTCAGAGTAATTAGTATCTGCGTTCCTTGTGCAATCTTCATTGCTCATCTTGGTGGACTCAAATTAAGGAACAAACCTTTCATGCAGTTTTTTTTTTCCTTCTCCTTCATTCTCTCCCTGGTCTTTTGTTTTGGAAACAACAGGAGAATCTCTCTGAGGGGCTTTCCTGAGGGTTAACAGTCTGGTTCACAGTTGTAGGCAGTGTTCTCTAGATAAGTGCAGGAACTGCACTTAATGCCATTTCTTCTCCTTATATGGAACTTGATTCTTCCTTTAGGGAACACTCTTCAGATAAAGTTGCAAGTGCTGGGTTCTCACCAGGATGGTTGGAATCCTGAAGAGAAATCTGTAGCCCTCTGCTCGTCACCATTGTTTGAATATAGAGAAGTAGCAGAGTCCATACTGTCTTCCACCTCAGTCACCCCTAGTTTCCAGTCACCATGGAGGTGGGATGGGGTTAGAAGGAGCAAAGAAGGAATAAGACTCCTGTGATAAAGGCAGTGGCAGAGTGAGACCGGGAATGGGGAGTGCCTTTCTGGGGATAAAGGAACTCTTTTTCCTGACTTTAACATTGCCAAGGAAGCATGCTAACTTGAGTTCCCAGATTTTCAATATTCAAGAAAAATCGGACAAAGGAAATTTTACATGAAAACTCCTAATTTGTTTAAATGTCAGTAGCAATTTTTTTCTCTTATACTTGAAGCCAAACTAAACACATGCTTGGAATACATTCCATCTGTAGGTTGCCAGAGTGGGATTTCTGGAGCCTGAACCACAGTGAACTCTGATAACTGGCAGGGATGAAGTTGGGGAAAGAGTGGAGCTCGCTGTGGCTCTCATCCTAGGTTATGTCCCAGGTACCAGTGAATCAGAAGCTCCATCAGGAAACTCAGAAAGACCTGCAAGCAACTACCCAATCCATCCCCTAGACTGGATGATGGGGAAAAAATGCACAGAAGACAAATAAGTCCTGGCTCTTGAGGACTTATTCTGCAGACCTCTTTGTATTTTGTTCTCCATCTTTTTGTCTACCTGTCTGTGTTTAACACAGTGGTATGAATTCATTTCCATTATCATTTACAGAAGTGTCAAAAGCAGACAAACAAGTCATGCCCAGAGATGCCTAAGATGTCCTCATACCCTTTCCCAGTCAAATTTTAGAATGAAAGGCACAAGATTGGTAAAAAAAAAAAACCTTACACCAGAATGGGATATTTTATGTTATAATTTATCACATAAGTAATTAAAAGTGGTTTATTTCTAAACAAAACTACTTGCTGTGAAACCTGATTTACTGTTTTGCCAGTGTTTAATTGGGATATCTACACTTAAAGATCATCATCAATAAATGGTATAGCATTTCAGTGGAATACATTGCATGAAACAGCTGGTTCTCCCTATCCTGTTCTTCAGATAATAAAGCACAGGCTAGGGTATATTATAAAAACAAAAAATGTAATAGAAGCTCCTAAAATTATTTTCTTGCTTAGAAGACTTGATATAAAAACCACTGAAGGTGTAAGTCAAAAAACAATACCATACCAGTTTAGAATTATGATTAATAAAAGGGTTATTTGTTTAAGGGGAAAAACTTACAGCTCACTATCCTAGACAACAGCTCTCTGTGAGACCAGGAACAGAGTCTAGCAGCCAAAAACAGGAGCCGAAGCAAGAGAGCAAGCGCACAGCTAGGGCTGCTTTTTAAAGCAAAAGAGACCACGTTCAAGTGGGCTGGTATATTAGAGGCTATTGACTGAAGGAGTAGAATGTGCTCCCACAGCAATCTCCCCCCACTGTGCAGTAGTGGCACACACCTTTAACCCCAGCATTCCTGAGGCAGAGGCAGGCAGATCTTCAAATTTGAGGCCGGCATGTTATACAGAGTAAGTTCCAGGATAGTCAGCTACACAGAGAAACCTTATCTCGAATAACCAAACAACCAAATAAATAAGAAAATAAACCGTAAACAAAACCAGCCCCAACATACTTATTTTGATGACTTGGACGCAATGTTATTTCTAATTCTCTTAATCATATATTTTAAATTAGTATTCACTTTTGTTATACCAATAAAAACCACAGGACATATAGCAGCTTTGTTCTATCTTCATAAATCTTATAGAAAAATGCACTAACACCCAAATGCAAAATTTGATTGCCCCCCTCCCTTTTTTTGGAGACAAGGTTTCTCTATGTAGCTTTAGAGCCTGTCCTGGAACTCCCTCTGTAGATCAGGCTGGCCTTGAACTCAGAGATCCACCAACACCTCCCTCCTGAGTGCTGGCATTAAGGGTGTTGGCTGCCACTGCTGAGCAGTTCTTGATGATTATTTGGGTTTGAGGAGCCCTGACTATGAACTTTGAACTTGAAAAGAGCAGTAGAATACAGATACACATGCTCACACACACATGCATACACACACACACAGTGTTTAAATGTGGTGCATCTTTTATACTCCCACACTAAGTGTACAGTTTTTATACTATACATCTTCACCTATGTGTCCTGAAGCTTTGTCTTCATCATAACTTTTAATATTCCTGAACAACAAAAAGTCATCCTTATTCTTATAAGAAAATTTTGTTGAAAATTTTTAAATTACTGTTATGTTATTACTGTTGGACTGTTATGCCTTCTTAAGTGAAAAATATATCGTATTAAATAGAAAGGTTTGGTGCTGTTTAACAGGAGCAGCACGCCCCAAGGAACGCTGACACACAATGTTTTACCTCCCATAGTTAATAAAGTGCAGACAAAACTTGAAATCATAAGGGAATTTCACAGAGTTCACACAAGTTTGAAAACAAAATTGCTTATGTTTTCATGTTATGCTTCTTCAAATTATACTTCTAGTATGAACGCCAACATAAAATTATGGAAAGTCTCAACGTCAGTCATGACAAATGCTTTCCATGATTATGAAACACAATTACAGTAGGTATTGTTACCCCGGTGCCCAGTGGCAACAAATGAGACTTAAGGGTTCTCAAATATAGTGGAAATTCTTCTTTTTCCCTTCTTATGAAATGGTGCCAGCTGGTCTTGATTTCCATGACAGCCTCATATTTTTAAAACTACATGTCAGCTTTCCCTCCAGTTAATGTTGTCCACAAGGAAAACATAGGGGTCCTATGTCAAGTCATGTCTTTGGGCCCTAGGCCAGTACATTCCCTTCTGAACACCTGATTAACATTTTATGATTCAAAAGGAAACGGCTTGTCATTCAGTTTTGAAGATATTTGATTCTTGTTAATGGAGTGTTTCGGGAAGGTAGTTTAGATATTGTTTTATTAAAATGTGTCGTGGACATCACTTCCAAGAGCACACTGTTTACTGCATATCGATGACCTGAGTACACGCATCCACAGTCAACTGGCTAGTTTGTTCTAAGCAAGACAACTCCACGTCTATCTCTCTAACTACACACACAAGCTGAAGCCTAGAAGTCACTGACACTTAACTGCCCTTGATCTTGCCTCAGACAAGGTAACCTCGAAAGCAAACACTAACATATCTGACAATTCACAGGAACTGTGATTCCTTGACAAATGGTGACAGGAAGCTCACTCTGTCAGCCTTAACCTTAGCTATAGGATCTCATTTTCACAAAAGTGAATATACCCAAGGAATGAGGACTATTTGCACACAACAATGTCCAGTATGGTTTCAGAAAATAAATCACTTAAAGTTAGATTAATAAAAAGCAGCGTGATATAAACATTAAGGTATTAGAATACGCTTTATATTTTTCTGTTCTATGGGGAAAAATAATGAAAAATATTAAGAAAATGGAAAACCTCAATCTTAGAAGTTGTTTTAATATGTTGATTTCTAATTTGAAGAAGAGCCTTATTGTTTCATGTACATACCTCACAACATACAATTCTGAACACTACCAATGAATGCTTAGAATCCAGTCAGCCACTAGCAAGGTTGTTCATCTTCCTGTTTTTGTTTGGTTTTGTTTGGTTTTTCAAGACGGGGATTCTCTGTGTAACAGTCCTGGATATACTAGAACTTGCTTTGTAAACTAGGCTGGTTTTGAACTCACAAACATCTACCTGCCTCTGCCTCCCAAATTCTGGGTTTAAATGCATGATCCACCACTGCCTGGCTTCATTTTTTTGTTATAATCTTACTTTTCCCTTTAATAGTCCTTAATTTATATGCCATTATTATAAATTAATACATGGTGAGATTTTTTTTAATTATTGCCAAATAAGTTTAATCCCTTAAACTTATTTTTATCCCTTTTACTTTAGTAAATATGCAGATTTTATAATAAAAGATACTATCTACGTCCTCATTCCAATGAGTTAATTATCTAAGTTTGGAAGACCATAGCTCATGTTCAGACTTTAGTTTGGAAGTTTCCAATGTCTCCCAAGTTTGTTAAATCATCTTGACCTCAGCCATAAATATTTCTACAAATTGTATGGACCAAACATAATTTACTCAGATATGGACTATTTATGCATGACGAATTATTATAAAGTCCTTATTATAATGGATTTAGTGTATTCAATTTCCCATCTCCAAACACAAAAAACTCTGAAATTAGAATATTTAATTAGATACAAAACATTCAACACAATACAATACAAAGCCTACTAAGCAAAAATGAACATAGTATTTCAATTATTTTTCATATATATATGTATGTATACATAATATATGTGCATATATTTGCACTTCTTTTAGGCAAACTGCATTTTGTAACATGTCAGAGTCCTATGGGCAACTTCTTAAATATTTAAAATGATTATTATATTCTCTGGCCCTATAGGGTGACCTTTAAAATAAAGTAAATCTTAAATCTTACTTAGCACAACACTGAAAGTCAAACAGTCATCACTTTTTTTTGTATTTTTATATTTGTTAATCATTTCTTAATAAAACATAGATTCATAGATGAATCTGAAACAAATGTTAAAGTGTTTTATCTTTCCACGGTATATGTATTCTGAAAATGAAAGTTACTTCCGTCAGCCCTGTTATGAGTTACTGTTATATAAAGCAGCAGCAATGTACTTTTTTATGAAACACAATGAGCAATTTTTCCCAAGCCTAAAATTGAAATCAAATTCACCACAATATAAATATCAGATAACTTAAGGAAGAAACCTACTTCCAGTTTTTACTGAGTAAGAAATGCCACAATAAGGAAAAACACAAAGATTAAAACCAGGAGTACACAAAGTACATTTACAAGGAAACATAAACGTATCATTTCTGTATTTCAAAATGAGTGAGGTCTCCTGAATGTCTCTAAAGTCCAGACAAAACTTTTCCGCTTCCACTCAAGAATTTTATCAATTGTTATTGCTTCCTTCTTTTCCATAGCACAGAAAAGCAGATCAGAAATTCCCAGCAGGTGGAAGATCTTTGCAAGATTTCTCGTTAGGGACGCATAGCAACATCACACTTCTACTCCTCAGGATCTATATCTATCGATACAAGTCCACTCAGCAGAATTTAAGTTACTGACAGAAGCTACAGATGCTAACTGCAGATTCAATTATACCCCAGCTACTTACTTTTAATGCACAGAACATTTATTTAATTATAAGAAAAAAGCAAGGAAGGTAAGAGAACGTAAAACATATATTGAAGCAAATTTGTGATGTTGCATCAGGAAAAGTGGATCTTTCTTTTTTGTTTTAAATTTCTGATATCATGTCCAATTGTAATGAAAATTCCATAAATACCTTTTTGAGTCAAAATTTTTTTCATACTACCACCCCCAAAGTCACAGAAGCAACATTTGATAATTAGCTTTAGAATATCGTTCTCTAGAATTTCAATTTTCAGCAATTAGTACTCATTGAAACCATTTTATTGCCACAAAATATTTATTGATTAGATCATGAAGTCCAAACTACAACATCTGCTCCTAAAATGTCCATAGGAAAAAGTTCGTGACCCGTTTGCACACCCTTTATTGTCACTTTTATGACCTTCAGAATATTTTATGACCTCCAATATTTCTTTGTTGAAATCCTAGTCTTCAAGATAGAAGTATTGGAAGGTCAGATTCTTGGGATGTGATTAAGTCACCAGAGTTGTTCCTGAAAATGGGACCAGTTAGTTTATAAGACATCAGAGTTCTACTCTGTCGTTTGCTCAGTGTGATGACATAGAAAACAGATATCTATGAATTGTGATGTGGTCCTTATCAGAAACTGAGGTTGTCACTGTCTTGATATTTAACATCTTGCCTTATCAGAAACTGAGATTGTCAGTGTGAGCTGTGAGCAACAACTTATTGCCATTTATGACCTTGTCCATGGTACATTCTGATAAAAACACAATGACATGGGCATAAAGTGTTTTAGAATCAACAAATGTCCAGGAATGAATTTTTAACCAAAGACTCCTGTGATATAGCCCCGTGGTTTGGATATGGACAGTAGCAAAATTTTCAGCAAATTTCCTCCTTTATTAATAGGTAAATATTTTTGTCAGTTTTCTATGATTAGTATTCAAAATGTATTGATTATTTATGTTATGGGACGTGTCTGTCTTCCCTTGCAAGATGCATACCACCCATAGCTGACAGCCTCATGACAAAACTTTGGCACTAAGATCCTCTTAGCCATTCTACCAACCTCATGACCAGACTTTGTACTAGCCCTATTCATTTTACTCCATATAAACGATGTAATCTGCAACCTATTATTATCCTTCCCTATTCCGGCTCTGGTTGTGGCATCTTTCCCCAGGAACGAGCCATAACTTACAAAAATGGCCTCCTACTGGTATATCATTTCCACACAATTACTAGCATACAAATACGACCTCATTATTAACCTACATTAAGCCTTTAGGGCTGATTGACCACTTTATAGAATAGAATGGAAGTGGTTGCATTGTAGAGCTTCCGATGGGCTTCCAACTTCCCTGTTAACCTTGATAGTTTCTGCTTCTTTCCTCCTCCTCCTCCTTCTCCACCTCCTCCTCCTCCTCTTCTTCTCTTATTACTATTATTCTCTTAGTTTTGGTTTTTCCAGGCAAGGTGTGCCCCTGGCTATCCTGGAACTCACTCTGTTACCAGACTAACCTTAAACTCGCAGAGCTCTGCCTGCCTCTGGCTCCAGACTGCTGTGATTAAAGATGTGTGCCACCACCACCTGTCTCTTAGATAGGATTTTGTTCCTTGGTTAAAAACCAAACAATTTCTAATATTAAAATCCATGCTTATGATATTAACAATCTCTCATTAGTCTAGCATTTCCCTTGATTTTGATTATTTGCCCTTCCTACACTTATTTGCCTATCTTTCTAATCATCAGGATTAATGTCTGAAATTATCTCTTTGAATGGCTTCCCTGAACAGAGGCCTGAAATTCTTCTGTGGCCTTTCTGGAACATGCTTATGTTGTTCACATCATTTTGAAATAGCCTGACTCTCTCCATGAACCATAAGGGAAATGTGAGAATAAGACTAGCTCTTTAGAGGGTGGAGAGATGGCTCAGTGGTTAAGAGTATTGCCTGCTCTTTCAAAGGTCCTGAGTTCAATTCCCAGCAACCACATGGTGACTCACAAACATCTGTAATAAGGTCTGATGCCCTCTTCTGGCCTGCAGGCATACACACAGATAGAATGTTGTATACATAACAAGTGAATAAATAAATATTTTTTAAAAAAGTCTAGCCCTTTATTTCCTTTTCTTTTCTTTCTGTGTCCCATTTCCTTCCCCTTCTCCTCTTCTGTACTTTCTTCCCCCTTCCTTCCATAGGTTCATTTCCTTCCCTAGGCTCACTTCCTTCTCTCTCCTCTCTCCTCCTCATTTCCTTCCCTCTCCTCTCCTCTCCTCTCCTCTCCTCTCCTCTCCTCTCCTCTCCTCTCCTCTCCTCTCCCCTCCTCCCTTTCCTCTCCTTTCCTGTCCCCTCCTCTCCTCTCCTTTCCTCTCTTCTCCTCTCCCACCCTCTTCCTTTCCCTCTTCTTGCCTCTTTGTGTTTCCCTTTCCTCTCTCCTTTCTCCTCTCCTTCACTTTCCTTTACATCTGTTCTATCCTTTAAATTAAATAAAGATGTGCATCTAATTTTTAGTATATCAGACAACATAGCCCTAGTCTCTTTCTGAGAATACTGACCTATCATATTGTTCTCCCTACGGTATATGTACACCCAACCACCTCTTAATATCACTGCTTATCCTTTGATTCTGTGGTTAAAAGCTTAGGATTTTAATTATAAACACATATATTCATGTAAATTAATGCTATGAGCATTAAAAGGATCAGTGAAGATATATTAGTTTTTGTAATTTCTTAAATTATTTCTTTTGGCAAACCCACTAAAATCACTTTACCTCAAAATAATAAGTCCCTGGCTCTGTATCCAGCTGAAACATGCTTCTCTCTATGGACCTTCTAAACCACTGTGGAAAATTGATTACTCCTTATTTGATCTCAGGTTTACAGTGTCAGGGTATTCATGGACTTCTGGACACTATTGGTGGTTTTATGAAGGAAGAAGAAAAGAAAGGCTGTGCATAACTTTCAGAATTCAACCTTAATTTCAGTATTTTTAAATTTCTCTGACAGGGTAATTATCCCAGAAATTGTCTTAACTAAATGATTTGTGAAACTGTGATTGTCCCATTAGCGTGACAGAGTACTCAATCAAAAAAGAAAAATGCTTCTCCAAGGTTTGGCCCTATTAAATAGGTTCTTTATATTATTACCGAGTTCACATTTTGAATGGATACAGCTGTGTGTTTCTGTGTGTCAGCAAATGTGTCCATGGCTGTAATGGCTAACGCCAGTGCAGAGCATTGTATTAGCCTACTGCGAGCAAGTCCAGTCCTCCAGCAGACTGAGTGTTGCTTATGGGTAGGTGAACATGTGTTCAGCTGTTCACATTCGATCCCAGTTCCCTATATCTAAATGAAGATTGATAGACTGACCCACTCTGTACGTTTTCATTAAGGCACAGGAAACACCTCCCAGTCCTAACTTTATGAAGCAGCAGAGAATTTTCCTTGGTTGGCACTGCATGGTCATTCACAGAAGTCAGAGCCTGTCGTTTCTGCTCTTGCTTAAGGACTTAAACAAAGTGGTCATTCCCTAGAATATTAACAGTCACCATGCTTTGTGGTTGAAATGGAAAATGTTGGTTAAAGCTCCAATGCTGAAACTTATGAGTAGTAGTTTGACAATGAGGATGTCATTTTATCAATAGATGATCCATCCATGGGTTTATGGTGAATGGGCTACAAGGGGATAAAATCTAGTTGAAGGAAGTAGGTTGTATAAGACATAACTTTGAAGGCAGTCTTTCTCTCCTTCCCTCCCTCCTTCCTTCACCCCTTTCTCTTCCTCCCTTCCTCCTTCCCTCCCTCTCTCCCAACCCCTCTCTCCTCTTGTGTGTGTGTGTGTGTCTGTCTCTAGCTCTGTCCTTTTTTCTATAAGATGTACAGCTCTGTTCTGTAACATGCATTACACACTTGTAGCTACATTCTCCTTCACCACAGGCCTAGAATGTCCATAGCCAAGTGACCATAAGTGAAACATCTGAAACCATGAGCCTATGAAGTGTCCCCACCCATATTTTTTTGATTTGAAAATTACTAATAAGATGTAATAGATATTATTCTTCTAATTTCTTCTTGCAGAATAATACCCGTTTGTTTGTTTATTTGTGCATTCAATAAGTATTTATTGATGCAGGGGTTTTTTTTTTGTTTTGTTTTTTTGAGACAAGATTTCTTTGTAGTTTTGGAGCATGTCCAGGAACTAGTTCTTATAGACAAGGCTGGCCTCAAACTCATAGAGATTTGCCTGCCTCTGCCTTCTGAGTGCTGGAATTAAAGGTGTGAGTCACCACCTCCCACCTTATTGAAGATTTCTTATATAGAGAGACTGTATTATCTTCAGATACAGTTCATATTCTAAAAGACGCCTACTGCCTTTACGGATGACTTAATGATGTTAAATGTATTGTCTGTCAATACCCACTCATCATTGGGATAAATTTCACATAAAGATGATAAGATTAATAATAAATATTGGTATAGTTTAAAAATCCTTAAAGACTCCACCAAAGTACTCATCTATCATGCAGACAGTAGGGTGGAAGTGACTCTTACGGTATAAGCCTTACATCTTTATTTAACCCATTTCCATTAATCTGAGTATCACCATGAGGAAGTGGACTACCAGTAAGGTTCCAGGTGGTTGGCAGGCAATGAATTTCAGCCCCAGTTGTTCAGGTACCATTTGCAAACAGAGACTGCTCATTTGTTTCCTGACTGCTCACACCCGAATAATCGCTCAGAAACTATATTAATAATAACAACACTATTTGGCTATTAGCTTAGTCTTGTTAACTAAATCTTACATCTTAAACAAGCCCATTTTTATTAATCTGTGTATCACCATGAGGGTGTGGCCTACTAGTAAGATTTTGGGACATATATTTCCTTTGGTAGCAACATGGACTCTTCCTAACTCCACCTTTTCTCTCTTTCTCTCTCTCTCTCTCTCTCTCTCTCTCTCTCTCTAATATATATATATATATATATATATATATATATATATATATAGATCTCCTTCTTGACTTTATTCTGCCCTTCCATAAGTCAAAGCAGCATTTTTTTTTTAAATTTATTTATTTATTAAGGATTTCTGCCTCGTCCCCACAACCGCTTCCCATTTCCCTCCCCCTCCCCCGATCAATTCCCCCTCCCTCATCTGCTCGAAGAGCAATCAGGGTTCCCTGACCTGTGGGAAGCCCAAGGACTGCCCACCTCTATCCAGGTCTCGTAAGGTGAGCATCCAAACTGCCTAGGCTCCCACAAAGCCAGTACGTGCAGTAGGATCAAAAACCCACTGCAATTGTTCTTGAATTCTCAGTATTCCTCATTGTCCGCTATGTTCAGCTAGTCCGGATTTATCCCATGTTTTTTCAGACCTAGGCCAGCTGGCCTTGGTGAGATCCCAATGTACTCACTCATATTTGGTTTCTAGCCATAAATAAAGGACATTGAGCTTATAATTCATGTTCCTAGAGAAGCTAAATAAGAAGGTGAATCCAAAGACAAACACATAGGCATCCTCAGGAATATTAACCTTCATCAGGCGATGAAAGGAGACAGAGACAGAGACCCACACGGGAGCACCGGACAGAAATCTCAAGGTCCAAATCAGGAGCAGAAGGAGACGGAGCACGAGCAAGGAACTCAGGACCACGAGGGGTGCACCCACACACTAAGACAATGGGGATGTTCTATTGGGATCTCACCAAAGCAGCATTTTTAATCAGCCAATAAAGCAACAAATATACAGAAGTACATCCCACATCACTTTATGGTTTTATTTGAAAGACTTAATGTTGTTATGTTGACAATATTTCTAAGTTTTGGTATATAATTCAGTTTAAATCCTAGCAACATGCAATCTGAAATCTTTTAAGAAAATCACAGACTGATAATAAAATTTTGATAGCAATGTATAATAAAAACAATCACTAAAAAGAACAAGTGTTAAAGACACACAGGTTTCGAATTTTAAAACTTATTTAAATAGAGAACCAAGGCAGTGGCATGTTGCCATAAGGATAGATATTAGTAGGCATGGGTGAGAAACACAAAGATGAATATGGACAAAACCCTTACATTAATGGTCAACCGATATCTGACAATAGTGCCAAAATAATTGATAGTTTTTGCAATAAATACTGCTGGGATAAGTGGAAAGTTTCATGCACATAAATGAAATTGGATGTTACCTGACAGAATAGTTTTAAAAATTAACTGGCCAGGCATAATTTCACACTTGTAATCATATCATTGGGCAGGACAGAGAGGAGTGAGCAAAATTTTTAGGCTAGTGATAGTTACATAATAAAGTTTTGTTTTTAAAACTAAAATTTAGAAATGGAGAGAGAGAGAGAGAGAGAGAGAGAGAGAGAGAGAGAGAGAGAACACAGGGAAGAGAGGGAGAGGAAGGGATAAATGAAGGTTGAGAAGGAAGTAATATTCCTGGGGAGAGTACAGGTCACCCTACAATCATGAAGAAAATATTTCTGATCATGAATCTTGATTGATTTTTTTTGGGGGGGCAGGGTGGGTACTAGAATTGAACCTCTTCAGGATGATTTTGTATGACAAAGCCACACAGAGCATCATTTTCATAACTACTGGTTTTCTTCCAATCTCTATAATTCCCAACCCAATATTACCATAATTCATTTGATCAATAACAATGACAACAGTCATTCATCATGTTGTGGGCATCCTCCAGGTGATGGGTACTATAGTGAAGAAAACAGACACAATTCCAGATCTGATGGGGTTTCTAGTCTAGTGAACAAATCAGAATGAAGTGTCCACTAGCCAAGTAATTTTAGGGTAGAGGAGGAAAGGGAATTATGGGAAAGCAAAGCTGTTTGTAGATGGGAGTGTCTACATCCCAGTCTCAGAACAATTCTAACTAAATGCTTGCATCTAGTTTCCAACTTGGAATTTAAACTATACCAAAACAAAACAGAAAGATCCAGAAAAACAAGGGTATGTTAATATAGACCAACTTGCTTGTAGCCTTCCAAGATTTATTATAGTTGATTATAGAAAGATTAATAATTTCCTTGGTACTGCTACAAAATCCCTGACAAATGTGACTGAAGGAATAAAGGGTTTTATTCTGTATCACCATTGTAGGGTAATGGTCAGTCATGGCAGGGAATGTCACGGTGGTAGGAGCTTGAAGCAGCCATGTCTACAATAAGAAAACAGAAAGAGTTGTATGCTACTCTTCATTTTGCATTCTCTATTTTCTTTTTTCAGGAACCCCCAGATTATAGAATGATGCTCTCCACATTGAGAATGGGTCCTTACCCAATTAATTAGCCCAATCTGTAAAATCTCCCACAAACATGTGTAGCATCAATGATAAAAAACCCAGAAACAAAAATTGGGGTTCAACCTGAAAACCTGAAAAGCAAAGCAGCTAAGACACCAGAGAAGCCTTACCTCTACCGAGGTTGGGCGACCACAAACCAAGGAGACTCAGCCTCTCTCTCCTCTCATTTTATATTCCCTCTAGTACTGAGAATAAAGGCCTGACTCCCTAATACTGGGATCAAAGGTGAGGCATCACCACCTGGATTTGTTTCTGCATTGATCTTGTGTAGACCGAGGTAGCCTTGAATTCACAGAGATCCATCTGCCTCTATCTTCCAAATCCTAGGATTAAAGGTGTGTGTCACTACTACCTGACCTCTAGTGGTTTTAGCTTTGCCTCTGAACTTCAGGCAAGATTTATTTATCAAAATAGAAATAATACACCACTATGGACATTTCAGAGGATTGTTTCCATAGTAAGATTTGGGAATCAGAGGCTGAGGTGAAAACATGCCAGCTCAAAGAAGGTGAGAAACAACAAGCCAGTCTTCCCTCTTCATTAGTCATCAAAAAGAATTTCCTTCCCCTCTGCCAAACCAAAAACAGACTATCACACTCAAAGTCCCTCCCTACTACTTCCCTTGTGTCTCTCTGTCTTCTAGATACTCTCTGGCTCTCCATGAGTACTTTATGTCAACTTTATGTTACAAGCTCCTCCTCCTGACCAAGGTTGATTTTATTTAATTCATCCAAAACAAATTCAAGGTTCACAGTGTTATATATTATGCCACATCTTCTCCTTTTTATTAAATAGAAGGTAAAGATTTTAACTCTAACACAGTAAAATTATATACATTATGAACAATTAGCAAGTAAGAATTGCATTCACAATGTCTAGTCTATCTGTATTTGACAACTTTGGAGAAATTTTTCTATTATCTATTTTATCTTGGTGAGTCCAAAGTTTTTTTTTTTAACTTAAATCACTTTCTCTCATAACTTGTATTACCAACCCCAAAGTACCATTTTAGACCTTAAAACAGTTTCTTAGATTTAACAGCTTAAGCTTTTAGATCTTTCAATGTTTATAAACTTCACATCTATTTTATGTGTTCCCTTTTTGATTTTGGTAACACAGAAAACTGTGAAACTATAACTATCTAGTCTTCAACCCTATCAAAGACCAGGAAAGGTAAAATATTAGCTGAGTAAGCATGAAATGCAGAACAAACAACTTCCAAAACTGTAGATTTGTCATAGACAGCTGGCTGCCTGGAGAGTCACGCCAGGTTCCTCTGTAATGTTGGGTCATTCTTCTTTAGCCTAGAGGCACACAGTATCTGACAGACTTTTCTATGCCACAGAAATTTTGAAGGACTGGGTTACGTTGTCTTGGTAAATTTTGTCGCTCACTTTCCTATGTGTCCTGGTTGCCCAATGTGTACAGCATAATGTCAGCAGTCGAGACAAGAGCAGTTCCTTTTCCAGTGGCTAGTTTTGTCACAATGAAAGCAAACTTCATGCGGATGTTCTTTGATGCATCTTCTTTGAAGTAGATTGTTGCTGCAAGTAACTGATATCTCACTGTCATAAAAGGCCTTTTGTTATTAAAGCATCCTAAATGCCATATTCTATATATCTTTTAAATGTCTGAAAACCACCTATCTATCTAAAATATATCTTTTGACCTTGAAAACATATCTAATATGTCTACAATTTCGATTGTTGTAAATGACTAGCTACTAACCTGCATTTCTTAATTATCCTAAATAGTTTGTAATAATAGTTTTCAAGAACTAGAACTTTACGTTACATTTTTAAATGAGCTGCATAGGTATACCAACTTAAACAACTGTAGAAACATATATACAGTATATTAAAAATAGCCTGAAATTTGTGTCCATATACAAAAATTCATACCAAACTACAAATTTGAGACCAGTAATTGTGTTTCAGTTTAAAAGTAGATTCAATAGTCTATCCTTTTAGGAGATCAAGCTCTTATAGAATAAAGAAGGATGAAGACAATGCCACTGTTTTACAGGCCCCCATGAATATCAGATAATTTTTCTGGGCTCCTTAATTAAAGATCCCAGTATAGAAACTGTACTCAGTCGTGCTAAACACTTATACCACAGAAATCCTCTGTATATTCTACTTTGCTGTGACTCATGGATTTTTCAGTGCCTGACACTGCAGATGGTTTGAAAATTATGCTTAACCACACTAACTGATGTGCCCCTGATGTTCTTACTTTTTAAAAGGGTAACAGAGGCCACTGTGAACATTTCATTTATCAGTATGTCTTTTCTAAGAGAAGGGTAATTTTTCTTCTGTTTTCAAAATGATCTCTGTTCATCTGGTTGTCTAACAGTCCTCTCTGACTATGGTCAAATGGGTTATTTATTGCCAAGTCAACTTTCTTTTTGCACAGGAAACTACTGGAAAGATGGCTGTGAAGCTGAGCCTCCCCATCTCTGGATCATTAGAGACCATGTCATATTTTATGGCTGTCAGACGTTAGGCTTCTATCTTGTGGAAAGGGCATCCTTAGGGAGAACCACAATGATCCCAGAAAACTGAATGACAGTGCCTTGATCTGTGCTTTTATAATGTTCAATTTATCAGTCTCTTTTGAAAGAACTGACCATGGGACTCTTAAAACATTTGAAATCTTTGGATAAAAGCTCAAAGACAGGTTCTTCCTGCTTCCATTAATTTCATAATCAATGATGCCAATCTGTCACTGTTAATAATGCTTCCCCTGTCGTATTCCCCAGACTTTTCTGAACTTAAAAGCTTCTAGAAAAACTCCTCCTGCTCCTCCTTTTATTTCTGGTCTTAGTTTTCTTCGTTCTCCTGACTATATGCCAATTTTCTTCAATTTTTCCAAAGTCATCAAAACTGTTTTAAGTTCTTAGGACAAAACATGGTACAGAACAATACACCATCTAAGATGAAACCTTTGAAATCTGGCAACCTGTGTGATGAATGACTGTTTTTAACTTGCTACATTTACTTGATGGCTTAGCTTTATCTCTTTGGATATTTTTTCAAAAACAGCTTGTGAGCTTGTTTTTCTACTTATTGAAAAATCCTTTTTTACAGTAGTCTGTGTCTGAAACCCTGTTTATATGTTATTCATTGTGCCTCACTAAAATACACATCTTGTTTTTTTGCTTTAATTAATATATCACTTATTAAACATTTGAAGCTTGAATTGGACTAAATGTAGGTGGTAACTCACTGCAATCTGGCATGGAGATGCCTGTGTTAGAATACTGATTTGCCTCTGCACATTTGGTCATATCTTTGCCTTTGTAAGTACAGATTGTTTGATCAGGAACTCTGGAAAAGAACTAAAGTAAGAGGAATTGATTTTAAGCAGAGAGACTGGCAAAAAAGAAAATGTTTTCTAGGGAAAGTATGACCTCCATGTGTGCTGGTCAGCAGCCCCTACGGGACTTCTTGCTCACTCAGTATTTGCTTTATTACTTCAAAAAAAATAAAAATAAAAATGAAAAAAAATCCTCATGATACTAGAGTTGAAGAAGGTATTATTGACAAGTGTGTAGAAAATCCCAAGTAGGCTTTCTACCACCTAGCATGCAGAAGTTCATTCCCCAAACCTTTGCTACTCCACACTGAGAGAACCAATGTCAATCTTTACCTTTGTCTCTCCTATAGACTGAGACTGCTTGTTTGTTTCCTGGTCACCCAGACATAAATAATCACACAGAACTATATTAATTACAACATTACTTGACCAATAGCTTATGCATATTTCTAGCTAACTCTTACATCTTAAATTTACACATTTCTATTCATCTATGAATGGCCAGGAGGCTGTGGCCTACCGGTATGGTTCTGGCTGGAGGCTGTTGTCTTTCTCCTTCAGCAGCTACATGACTCTCTATGACTCCACCTTCTTTTTCTCTATATCTCTATTTTGATTTCCTGCTTGTCTGTACTCTACTAAGTCATTGGCTGAAATGGCTTCTTTAACAGCCAATGGTAATAAATCATATTTGTAGCATACAGAGGGGAATCCCACATCACCTTCCCATCTTTTTAACTAATCTATGAAAGTCTACTAGTATCTCTAGTGTTGCTTCTTTTTAATTTTTACATTTTCATTTATTTCCTCTATTATTATGTGCTTGCATGCACATATACACCATAGTACAGGAATAGATACCAGAAATCAACTCTGTGCAGTTAGTGGATTCCTTATACTTTATATGGGTCCCTGGGGGTGAATTACATTGAATTTGCATCACCAGACATATGCATCAAACATTTATCCATTGAGCTGTCTCCACACCTGTTGTGGGATATTTATATATCATGTGAATATATATTTCTTTGATTGGTTTAATAAAGAGTTGAACAGCCAATATCTAAACATACAGCAGAATGTATAGGCAGGACTTCAGGCAGGGATAAAAAGAGGAGGAGGAATCTAGCTAGATACCAAATACCAAGGAGAAGCAAGATGCACTGAGGAAACGGGATGGGCAGTACGGATGTAAGGCAAAAACCTACAAGGCAAAATACAGATTGATATAAATTGGTTAATATAAGTTATAAGAGCTAGTGAGACCACCCTAAGTTAAGGCCAAGCTTTCATAATTAATAATAAGTCTCCATGTAGTTATATGGGAGTTGGCTGGAGGGACAGAGAAAGACTTGCTATACTTAACCCTTCTATGCTCTTTCATCCTTCCTTTTCTTTGCACGAACAACTTTATTTTTATAGGTTATCTTTAATGTGTTATACCACACTCATCACTCAATACTGTATACAGTCAGCCGGTGAGTCTCGAGGATATAGCAATAACTTCTTATCAGATAGACGGACACATAGTGATTGATTGATTTTAAACATCAACACTTATTTTTCCTGCCAGTATCATAGCAACAATCCTCAGTGGCTTTAGGTCTACAAATCAGTAATCCTAAATGGAGGCAAATAATAGAACTATCTCAACTGCAAACTTCTTCTGAAATATCACCACACAAAATTTCCCATCTCTAAGCTAAGAGAAAATGTGAGGTACACTTATACAGGCCTAAAGCTGACGGTGGCCCATGAGAACAGCGTAATTTACAGAGCGTAGGTCAGCCACATCAGGTTTGAACTGACAGGC
Organism: Microtus oregoni; assembly: GCF_018167655.1. Lineage (NCBI taxonomy): Eukaryota > Metazoa > Chordata > Mammalia > Rodentia > Cricetidae > Microtus > Microtus oregoni. The sequence continues at coordinate 643,262 of NW_024543829.1, forward strand.
ACAAAGCATATAACCTTCCCCTAAAGCTTGGGACAACTTTCCATCTCTTCATTGTGATTATCTGCATTCATCAGAGCGGTGGTATCACATGCGGTTGTTTTTTTAATCAGATACTGAGTGTGTTTATGAGACACTAAGCCTTTGTAGGTTCCTTTTTATTTAATTAGTAACTATTTACACAGGATTAAAAACAATACATATTGACCTTCACTCTGCCAAATCAAACCCATTGATCTCTGACTTAACCCCAACTTGGGCCTTTTCCAAGTTATATTGTCTCAAGAAATGCCATATATCCCAACACAGCTGGGTAAGCCAGAAACCAGCTAATATTGGCACTACAATTAACTCACAGGTCACGTAGCCTGCCTATAAGGTCTGCAATTATTTTTTTCTATGATATGCCAATATATGCATACCATTTAAACACAGATGAAATGCTAGTTATTCAACAATGTTCACAGCAAGTTTTATTGTTTCTGTTTCTTTGTTTCTTGTTTTTGTTTTCCCTACTCATGGTACTGTTTTTAAAGAAACTATGGACCTGTGTGTAAATTTATTTCCCGTAATTGTTAAAAATTCCTTTAAATTAGCATTTTATTAAGTTTAGTCATCTCTCATATAAAGTCAAATCCCATTCCTAAGCATTATTGTTTATTACTGTGTCGTGGTAGGCAGCATAGTGCCTACCCCAAGATGGACAAATAGAAAGGAAACACATCATATCATAATTTCTCACTACCATATGTTTCAGTAAACAATCAAGAAATACTTGTTTTCCTTGCATCCACTTTTTGGCAATTTTGGCTTCTTTGCTAACCTTCAGGCTGTTCTTTCGCTGCTAGTTTTATTCACTTGTAATGCCTAACTCTGATTCATTAATTTCTTTTAAACTTGCCTACCAAAGGGGGACTTCTCTGTCTCTCCTAAACTAGACAGTGAGTCCATCCCAATATTCTATGAATATTCAATAAATCCTTCTGTATAATGACTATCTTTAGTTGCAAAAGTTAAAATTCTTAGCTCATCTTTTTATTCTTTTCTCTCCCTATCCCCCATTTTTTCCTCCCTCATTTCCTTCCTTCTTCATGCCCCAGGCTTTCTCTTGATATGTTCCACTCTGTAGTTAGGACTTGTGTATAACTTACTATGTAGACAAGTATAGCACTGAATTTTTAGTGAGTTTCCTTTCTGTCTCCCAAATGCTGGGATTATTCCCAGCAATCTTAGTTCTTCTTGACTACATACTTTCTTTTAATGTTAACATGAAATTCACCAAAGACCCCTCTTTATTGTTCTTAAAGCATTTCCACATTCCAAACCTAACTCCAGCCTTCCAATTCCTAGCCTCTATCTAGATCGCCTCCATGATGATACTGTTACAGCTTCTGATCTCACTTCTTGGCTTTTTTTTTTTACTCATCTCACCAGCCACTGTGATACTTTAAAACACAAGACACATGAATATCATGCTAACAACTTTCTGATAACCACCGTTTTAATCCAGAAGAAATCAAACTCACTTTTGGAAGAGTAGTGTACAATATGCCCTTACATGATGATGATTCTTCTTTTCTTGTAATGTGTGTGTGCATGCGTGTGTGCGTGCGTGTGAGAGAGAGAGAGAGAAAGAGAGAGAGAGAGAGAGATCTTGTATAATTTCCTCCCACATCAAACAGGACTTACCTACAGAAACAGAACAGTGTTTCTTTACACAGTTATAAAAGTCTATGGCTTCTGCCCTATGCCTTCTTGATTCACTCATTCTCTCTGGGGAAGCCAAGTTCTAGGTTGTGAGATCATTTAAGTATCATTACAGAAAGGTGTATTTAGTGAGAACCTGAGGTCTCTTGAGAGGAATTTCCAAAATGTTGCTAGGCATATAAGTAAAATAGATCTTCCAGTTCCAGCCATGCTACAAAATGACTGATATTCAACCACTGAAAATTAGAAAAGAAGTATCTAATGGTTGATCTTAGATTTTTAATTCATAGGATCTTCATAAGGTAACACAAAACATTTTATAAGTTTCTACATTTATGGGTGCTTTGTAACCCATCAATAAATAAACTATACACTTGGCATTACCATATTGTGCCCATTCAATATGATCTTCCATTTCCTCTCTGGCTTCATGTTCATGACCTCCTATGCCCCACACATATGATTCTCATCTTTAAACAATCGGTGCTTCTGTTCATGGTTCTTGTCATCTCCCTGTACATCTCAGGCCTTTGTTCCAATTGGACACACTCAGTGTTCTCCTTGACACCAAACACCCTGCTCTCTTCCTTATGTTTGCTTTCCCCTGTGAAATTTATTCTTATTTGAAATAAGGCATGTTTTGCTTTGTTGCTTCTGCTATTGTAACTGTCACATGGAAAAAGAGACCCTCAACCGAGAAATTTCCTTCATCAGGTTTTCTCTGGTCAATTTTATGGGGACAGATTTTTTGTTAATTATTGATGTGGGGAGGGCCCAGGTCATTATGGATGGTGCCACCCCTGGACCGGTGGTTGTAAGTCACGTTAGAAAACACGCTGAGTAAGTCATGGAGAGCAAGCCTATAAAGAGCTTTTCTCCCTGGCTTGTTCTTTAATTCCTGCCTCCAGGACCCTGCATGAATTGCTGTTCTGGCTTCCCTCCATAGGGACTGTAGCCTGTAAGCTGAAATAAGCACTTACTTCCTTGAGCCGCATTCATCACAGTGATAGAAAGTGAGGATACCCTACATAGAACTGTCTGTCCCTGAAAACGGGGATTCTTTTAGCACTTGAGTGTTCAGTGAATATTTGTCACATGATGTGATGCTGTAGACATCCAGGCTTCGGTTATTATTGCTTTATCAAATTTCAACTACTTTTGCTACTAATTGTTAGTTACTCTATCTCATCATGCTTCAATTTAAGGCACACACATGCAGTGACATGTGCATTAGCAGGACCAGTGGCTAAGGTAGTAAAGAGACCTCGATTATTTCGGAAGGCTATACAACAAAGAATATTCTTAAATTTAATATATATTTTAAAATGTTAGGAATTAGAAATACTTGGTTTATTGGTCTTGTGTAATTTAACTGATTGTTTAAAATAATTTAATAGCACAAGAATTTTAATTTAAAAAAATCTATGTTGATGGGTTGTGCAGATTTAAAACAAATTATATAACATGTCAATAATACAGTAAGCACAAAATCATGTTTTCTATGCTGTAGTTCTCATTGAGAATTATTTTTCTCTTGATCAGGTTGAATATATCTTTTCCAGATAAAATTGCTAAATAGGCACTTAGAAGATATAAAATTTGTGAACCCTTTGATGTGTGTTTTTGAGAAAACTTTGTAAAATTACTTTAGAGAAATCTTTTAATTTTAAAAATATCTCTCCAAACATAGTTTTGTGCACAAATAGTTGAAAAAGCACAGTAAATTATTTAAGCTCACTTTTTCTTCTTTGTTTTTTTTTCTAGTACTTATTATTGTAAGTTTTGCATTTAGGCTGATAAATCGGAGAGAGCTAGAATCTATAAATCTGTTTCTTTCTACAGCAACTTCTAGAAGATTCTATTGTTTCCAAAGAGATGCTGCTTCCGAGTGAACAAGTCCTAGCAGCTCAGAGTTTAGTTGACTTATCCAAAGTCAAACATGTAGTTAGAAGCAGATCCAGAGCTACAACTCAGCTGTGTGAGCTGCTGTTTAATGGCTCTGCTCACAATGTTGTTTGTTTTGCTTCCTAAAGTGTTAAGGAACGTTGTGTAGAGGGATATCACTCCTCTGGGAGTTATGCTTGCCATTATGTGAAACAACGCATTACTAAGAAAGTCATTTAGGGAACGTATGAGAGAAATGGGGAGGGAGGAAAATTATGCATATGTTTAAAATAAATTCTGCTGTGTTAAGGTGCAAAATTTGTAAGTATGAGAGGTTATTATCTTTCCCCCTCTTTTATTCATTCATTTATTCATTTGTTTGTTTGTTTATTCTATATGTTTTCATGTTTATTTTATTTTTTAAACAATCTTTTTTAGTTCAATAACCAATCCTAAATTCTCTCTTCCTCACACTCCCCTCTACCTTCCTCACACCCTGCCCTCCATCCACTCCCCAGAGAGTTTGAGGCCACCCTTGGGGACTCCACAAAGTTTGTCACATCCCTTGAGGCAGGACCAAGGCCCTCCCCCCAGTATCTAGTTTGAGCAAGGCATCCCTTTATAGGGAATGGGTTTCAAAAAGCCAATTCATGCACTAGAGATAAATACCACTATCAGTGACTCTGAAAACTGCCCAAGCCATACAACAGTCACCCACGTTCAGAAGGCCTAGTTCAGTCCCATGCAGGTTCCCGAGTTGTCAGTCTGGAGTCAGTGAGGGCCAAAAAGCTTGGGTCAGGGTTTCTGTGGGTTTCCCCATCATGGTTATGATCCTTTTGCTCATATTATCGCTCTTCCCTCTCTTCAACTGTATTCCAGGAGCCCAGCCCAGTGCTTAGCTGTGGAATCCTGTGTCTGCTTCCATCAGTTATAGATGAAAGTTCTATGATGACAAGTTAGTTACCAATCTGATTACAGGGAAAGGGCAGTTAAGGCACCCTCTCTACTACTGCTTAGATTCTTAGCAGGGATCATCCTTTTGGATTCCTGGAACTTTCCCTAGTGCCAGGTTTCTTAATAGCCCCATAATGGCTCCCTCTATCATGGTATCTCTTTCCTTGTTCTCCCTCTCTGAACTTCTCCCCATTCAGCCTTTCTGATCCCTCAAGTTCTCATTTCCCCTTCCCCTTCTTCCGTCTCTAATACCCTTCCACCCTCTCCCGCCCCACCATGATCCCAATTTACTTGTCTATTTCCCCTTCTCAGTGGGAACCAAGGGATCTCCCTGTTTTCTGGATTCTCTGGGGTTGTGAACTTTGCTATTTGTCTACTATCCACTTATGAGTGACTACATATCATGTCTATCTTTCTGTGTGTGTGTTACCTCACTTGGGATTTTTTTTTTCTAACTCTGTCCATTTGCTTCCAAATTTTAAGATGTCATTTTTTTTTCTGCTGAGTAGTACTCCATTGTGTCAACATATTGCATCTTTTTATATCCATTCTTCAGTTGAGCTGCATATAGGTTGTTTCTAGGTTATGACTATCACAAATAATGCTCAACATAGTTGAGCACATATCTAGACTGGGCACTCTAGAGAGAAGGAGAATAAATATGGAGATTGGGGTAGAAAGGATAGATGAGAGATGACTTAAAATTGCTCAATAAGTCTGATACACTCCTTGATTTCAGTACCTTCAGGTGAAAATAGACAAAAGATAATTTGCTATGAAGAGACACTGCATAATTTAAAATGCTTGGCAGCCAGTATTTAGTATTGTCAGCTTGTATTGCTTTTATAATGCAATTAAAAGTAGTAAAGACTAGAAAAGTTCTTTACAGTTAGAGAATGCTTACCAGAGTTTGAAACTAAGAAAGTTTCAGAATTGTGATTTCATTGGGCTTTGGAATATTTCGACACACTTAACGAGAAAGCTTGGGGATGGGAATCAAGTCTTGTCATGAAATTCTGGAATGTGAATATATACCTATATGTTTACCCTAAAGGCACTTTTATACAAAAGTTTTAAGTGTGTCTATGCTTTGCTTATGAACAGGCACTATGAGCTCAGATTTTCCACTTGTGGCAGGTCAGCTCTGGCAGAGCTTTGGGGTTTTGAATGGAGGTTGCTCATTCTCTGTCTGTAAGTGACACTATATATTCCATCACCCTACTGAAGAGCACACATTTTACTCTGGGTGTATGCACTCAGCAGGTTTAGCAAAACAATCAAGATTTAATTTCTAATCTAGAAATGATGCATCTCCTAATTACAAAATGGCTGGAGAGATTTAGACACAATGTCAATTATTAAAACTAGTGATTCTGTGATTTTGAAAATATACTTTCTATTTTAAGTCATTTTGGATTCCGTAGTCTCTTCATTAGAATGAAGAGTAAATTTAAAGCCAACTTTAAAACACATTTGTAAATAAAAAAAAACATTGTTTATAAACGGAAAAATCATTCACTTACAGTTTTCCTTATTCCTCAGGTTAAACCCACTATTTATGCATTTGCTATAAATCATAATTGGAAACTTCTCTAAATTATCATCCTTCAGTTAAACTTATCTTACTAGCAAAATTCATCTCAGCCAGAAGTAAATAGAAGTGTGTATCTGAAAGTCCAAAATGTGATTTTATAAATTGATATCATCATTAATTTCATAATGATATTTTCATTTAAGTATCTAACACACTTTGATCATTCTCTCTCTCGTTCCTCTTTCCTTCCTCTCTATGTATCCTTCTTCATTGTAAATACGCCCTTCTATATTTATTCCTCTTTCCTACCTCTCTATGTATCCTTCTTCATTGTAAATGCGCCCTTCTATATTTATTCCTCTTTCCTACCTCTCTATATATCCTTCATCATTGTAAATGCGCCCTTCTATATTTAGCAGGTGAACAAACACACACACACATACACACACACAAACACACTCTCCACTGTGATCACAGATCTGAAATGGAAGGAATAAAATTTTGTTCAATTAAGAATTAAGAAAGTATACTTCTAGAATAAGTTGATTTCACCCAGAATTTCACACTCTCTATTGGTGCAAGTACAACTGTTTATCACAATGATTGTGAGCAGACTTGTCAGAGAAGATATTGCAACATATTTGGATTTTTAATAAAAGTAAGTATGTGAGAAGTATTAAATTAGTTGACTCAGGATTTACACAGTTCTGTTTGCTCAACCTTACAATCCTACCTTTATGTGTTAAGAAAATGAACAATGCACAATCTATCAAGGAGACCAGGAAAGGATTCAGATCCCCTGGAACTGGAGATACAGATAGCTGTGAGCCACCATGTGGGTGCTGGGAATCAAACCTGGGTCCTGTGGAAGAGCAGCCAGTGCTCTCAACCACTGAGGTTATTCCTATTATGTTTTCTGAAAGCTTCCATATCTCTTCAAGATGCTTAGTTCCTGCTCGTTCTCAGATAGCCTGTCAGTGTACTCTGATACGTGTCTCTCTGGTGCACACACATGGGTATGTGTGTGCATATGCATATACACAGAGGCCAGAGCAGGACGTCACGTGTCTTCTATCACTTGCCAAGACAGTCTCTCACTGAACCCAGAGCTAGGCTAGTAGCCTCCCGTCTCTACCTTCCACAGGATAGGGCCGTAGGCATGTGACCATGCTCAGCTTTTTACATGGATACTAAGATTTGCATTTCAGGCCCTCATGGGTGCAGAGTGTGATGGCCAATCTTGATTGCCAACTTGATTTATCTGGAGAGAATACCTCTAGCCTATTGGCCTATGGGTAAGTCTATGAGGCATTTTCTTCATTGCTGATTAATGTAGCAAGACCCAGCCCACATGGGCAGTGCCATCTCTAGGAAAAGTAGCTGACCAAGCGAGAAGAGAAAGCCACTAAACAGCACTCATCCATGGCCTCTGCTTCCGTTCCTGCCTCCAGATACCTGCCTCGAGTTCCTGCCCTGACTTTCCTCCAAGATGGACTGGGACTATAGAGAGATAAACTGAAATAAACCCTTTCTTCCCGAAAAAAAAAAAGAAAATGAACAATGAAATTACTTACATTTTTTATCATGACTTAGGAAATTTTCCATCTGACATAGTTAAACAAATACATTCCCATTATAGCAATTGTGGCAAATTGGTTCCGTGATTTAAGCTGGATTAAGCAGCAGACATGAAGCACTAACTCAACAAATAATGCACGAAATAAAATGTTCACAGTTTTCAAACGAGACTTACAATGAGCAAGCATCTACGGAGTTTTTTCTTGTTGACTGCAGTGGGATGAGAGATGAGGGGGTCTTGGATGACAGTAGTTGTTAGAGCTCAGATAAGAATTATCTTTGCAATCAATTCCATCAAAAAGAGCATTTTTATTATTATTGTGAAAGTTTGTGAGTAAGGTTTTCATTAGTCTGCAGTGTAGTACCAGATGCTGAGAGTCCTTGTCATTCATAAATATAAATATCATATACATTTTTCCTGTTTTTTTACATATATATATTTATATTTTAAATAAAAAGAAAACAAACTATCCTTTGTCACTATACATACCAATCTAAGTTCCTGCTCCCTGCCCTCCCCCAACTCTCTCCATATACACTCCCACCCCAACCCCATCCAATCCTCAGAGAGGGCAAGGCACACTGCCCTGTGGACGGTCCAAGGCTCTCCCCACTACATCCAGGCTGAGCAAGGCATCTATACAAAGAGCATAGGTTCCCAAAAAGCCACTACATGCAGTAGGAATAAATCCTGGTGCCACTCCCAGTGGCCCCTCAGTGTTACCCAGCCATGCAACTGTCAGCCACTCAGAGGGACCAATTTGGTTCCCAGTCTGGCTGGAATTGGTGAGCTCCCACTACCTCAGGTAGACTGTTTCAGTAGGTGAACCCATTATGGTCTTGACCTGTTTGCTCACATTCTCATTCCTCCCATTCTTCAACTGGACCTCGGAAACTCAGTTTAGTGCCTTAATGCGGGTCTCTGCCTCTGTTTTAATCAGATATAACCCCCCCTTTTTTTTTAAGTAGCGAAGCTGAGCCATTTTCAAGCAGCGAATTCAATGAAGACCCCACCTCTCAGCTCTTAATTCAGATGTCTGCGAGTCACCAGAGTATTTGCAAAGCATTAGCACCTGCTCCTCAATCTTTCATCTTACAAATCTTATTTTTCCTTAAGAGTAGCATGTATGACCAAGAACAACAGTTTACAGTGTTCAGTTGATTAAACAAAAACATTCGTGGAATTCAAGTGGTTCCATCTGAACCAGACAGTTTAGACTGATGCCGTTTGGAAAGGATGTGGGATCACTGAGGAATTAATGTGAGGTATATGATTTTGGCAGAGGGAAGGCCCTTTGAATACCATCAATTTGAGATTTTTTTCCCCCGAAAGTATCTAAATGTGTTTACACAGCTGGATATCCCGTTTCAGCTTGATCTCTTTTCTTCGTGTTTCCAGGTTATTTACAAATGTGTTTCTCTCTGCCTTTTCCTTTACGCATTTTATTTTCCAAACTTCGCATTTTAAAACCTCAGATAGCAATTCAATATTGTGAAACTTGCTTCTCTCTCTGGGTGTGTGAAAGAGTGTGTGTGACTGTATCATTGGCATTATGAAAAAAGAACTATACCGAAGGTAAACATTTAAAAATATAATCCAGCAACCCCATCTAATCAAAGAAGGCAAAAATTAATTGTATAAACACACATCTAAGGAGAAGACTGACTTCTTTTTTGCAAGCTCAGATTAATGTTGAAAATATCTAAATTTTAACAATGTTCTTAAACAAATCCCATATAATGTTTATATTATCTTCTTTTATATTTTTCTGTTTAGTCAGAATTCTTTAAACTTAATCTAAGGTCTGTGAGAACGTGATATGAATTTTAAAGATCTTTGCCCTTGTCCCAGCCCGACTGCTGGCTGTTTGATTTAGAGAAGTTATTTAACCTCTGCCTGCCCCAGCTTTCTCTCTTGTGAAATCGAGAGTTATTTCTCAACTGCCTTCTTCATTTAGTATCAGGATGTCTAATGAGATAATGTGCCAGAATCATTCTCCTGGATCATCATTTTGGGGAGAATGCAAGCTCATAGGCGCAAAGGCCCACCCATCTGTGCCGGATACAGTTCTTTCTTTCCCATACAGTTACATATAGGATGAAGCATCCTGTCAAATATTTTGACCAAATAACCCACAAGGGTGCACATATATCCAGAGCAGAGGAGGGTTTTCAGAGCCCCAGGCAATCCCAGAAGGGAAAGTGGTAAAGTGGAGGAGGAGGAGAATGAGCAGGAAACCTCCGAGGTCTATATTAAAACACATTACTTATCAACTATAGTAATGTGTGTTTTAGTCACTGAAGAATTTCTAAGAGCAGTGCCTGGCACATCTCAGGAGCTCAATAAATATTTTTGGATGAATGAGTTACTGTGAGTTTATGTCTCCTGGTGCATGAGGATTTGGCTGATGATAGACAGTATAGGCTCTGTTATCTTTAGGACCATTATTCCTTTATATGTTCAAGGACTAGAGCACGCAAGAGCATTCATACACGACATTTGTATTTTACTTGATTATTGTGCAAAATGGATTCCTTATTTTTTTATATTGTTTGTCATTCACAATGCATTATGTGTCCTATTTCAGTGGAGAGGTATCCTTTATAACATTACCCTGCTGTACTCTTTAGAATGTTTCTCCCGTCATAAACAGTATGAAATTGTAGTTTAATAACAACAACACATCTTTGGCCAGGAGGCAAACTGTGTTCCTTGCAGTGGAAGCTGGTTCCTTCGCTATGACTAAGGATAAATCTGCGGGAGAGGTGGCTGTGGATGGTTCTGGAAGACAAATAGGTCTCTCTTTTGGCCCCTGGGGACACATGTATCCTCTGACAAAGAGAGAGAGAGAGAGAGAGAGAGAGAGAGAGAGAGAGAGAGAGAGAGAGAGAGAAGATGCATGCATTCTTTTACCTGAGATGAGGACATTATTCCTCCAAACTGGTGGCTCCCCACCAAAGCCCTTCTTTGCTTCAATGTACTTTTACTATGATTCCCATGGTAGAAGCTGTTCTAACTTTTAAAAAGCCTTTTATCACAAAGAGAGACTTAGATAATAAGTGTATAAACTGCCTGTTCCTCAGACCCATGTTCTGGGCTCAGAAATCCCATCATCATCTCTTCCAGATGACAGCAATCTCGGTGAACTCTCTGCCTTCTGTGACTCCTTGTCCCTCTAAGATCCATTTCTTTGCCCCATATTGAAATGCAGCTGCCCCTTTCTACATCAGGTTGGCACGTTCATTTGTCCTTGTGGATGGTGTCTCTTGTAGGTGGCTCAGAAGAAAATTGAAAATCAGGGGTCAAAGACTTCTGTTTCTTGCATTACAGAGAGGCTATCTCTATAATGAAGCCCCTTCAGTGCTACATACACACCTGAAACCTCTCGAATTAAGTATTTAGGTTTATTAAAAGCATTGTTGGAGTAGTGAAGGAATGGAAATGATCAATGACCAGGAATGTTCAAGTCCAGATGTGTGAGCAAGAGCCAACTCTGGCCCCCACTTGATACCAATCCCAGTGGCCAAATTTGTAGATCATGAATGTAATAGGCTTGCATTTTTTAGTAGACAGACCATGAAACTGGAGACGCAAATGAGTGGGAGCTAACAGGGATGGTCTTGCTTAAAACTTAGACATCAAAGAATAAAATACTCTCAAGGGAAAATATCTTCACATACCAGAAAGTCTGCACTTGCTCATCTATCTCAGATTTGCCTCTTGATAGCTATGTACGTGGAAAATGGTTCCTGATGAAGCCCCTTAAGAGTAGGTTTTCATATAAACAGATTTCAACTGGACTCTGCTTGTAAATGTCTTCCACCTATTTACACACCCCCTCCTCCAGTGCCCAGAAGCTGTAAACTCACTTCTAGTGGTCCTATTCTAATGCTGAGCATTCATGTATACAGGTTGTTAACAGTCCTGAGTGTTGTGCTAAAAACTGAATGTTCGCCATTTTGCTTGGTCCACGGAAGGGGTAGGACTGTACCAGAGGAGGCACAAGGGCAACAGGTAAGCACATCTCTGGGGACTAAAGGCTGCTTCTGTTTCCCAACTCGTCTTGCTGTCTTTTAGCTTTCTAGTGAGTGGCATGGGGATATTAGCCTTAGCCAGTCAGTTGACCATTCTAAAACTTAGTTTTCCCCCTCCTTTCAAGTCTGTCTACCACACGGGCTATAAAACAATGTCTGTGAAAACACTTTGTACAAAAACAAGTAGCAATCAATGAAGGCCCAGGTTTTACAATTTTACCTCAGTGGACCATAGAACACTTTATGGTCTGAAATAAGTTAGTTTCCCAAAGTGCCTAACATTGAGGTTTCGTATGATTTTCTCATCTGAATCGCTGTTAGAGGAAGAGTATTTGCCGTTGCGGGAAATGTGGTGAAAGACTGTCTGTAATGTACACACCGGGGAGAAATTTCAGGAAAGTATAACTCCTTTCTTTTGGAACAAAGCTCTCGCAAGTACTTAAAACCGGGCATGAATGCTAGAGGTGTTAATCAGGAAGGTGACAAGCATAATGGTGACAGTCTCAGGGGCACATTGCTGAAGAGGTGCCAATACCGTAAAGAACAGTTGTTAAGGCCAATAGCTAAAAAGTTGCCGAAAAGGGGTGGTGAACGGGACAGGGAGAGGCGGGGCTGCTCTACTCTCAAAAGGAAACAACAAGATCAAAGGGAAGATGTTTAAGATTGTGAAAGGAAGTGATAGGAGGGAAAGGTTAAACTTTAAACCAAGGGACAAAAGACTCCTCAACTTCCCTTCTGCACGTGGGCTGAACACTGCCTTTCATATTAAGGGAGTAAAATATGTCTCTTCTTCAAATTGGTAGCTTTTTGTTGCCTTTTGTTCTGGGAAGTCGAGTCCAGATCACCAATGGAGGTCATCCGGGGTGAAGAATTAAGTAGGCAGTGACTGAGTGGGTCAATAAAAGGAAGACCTTCACTGAGGCAGAATGGGAGGTAAATAATGGCATAGGTCAGCCAGTGAACCCACCCTCACCTCCCCCTGGCACAGGCCAAGCGCCTCTAGACTTTCCAAGTAGAAGTGTCTATCCTAAGGACTGCTGTGCAGCGGGTGTGCATCTCGCGGGAGCGGATGGTGCCAGAGAAATTATCTTTTTGTCCCGAAGAATAGTTTTCTACATTAAGGTCACACCGGAGATTTGTGGAAAAGATGAGAGAACTTCATATCTCCTGTTCTTTCACCTTTCTCTGCCACCAGTGATAAGAAAAACTGGGAAGGAATAAAAGAATCTCACCTGTTAGTTTCTTTCCTTGAACTTTTGCTGTTTCTCTTCAGAAACCTATTTTTTATGTACTGTCATCTCCCTTCTGAAGTCCTTTTGACTCAGAACTTTGACAAGCTCTACTGCCATTTTGTTTTTTTTGCATTCTGTAAACGAGCAATCACGACTTAATCTCTCTGTCTGAATAACAAGACAAGGTATACCGAGCTAAAAACCAAGGCAGGAAAGGATGGAATCCACGTGTCTTTCCTCAGTTGCAGAGTGCAAGACAGAAGCATGGGAGAAGAAGTCTTTTACTGGACTTCACACTTGGAGTTGGGTCCTACCTTTGCTGTTTGTGTGCTGTGTACTCCTGTAGCCCACTAAGAACACCCAGAACCTTCATTGTCTCAGCTGATACATAATGGCTAGAGCCTCTGATAGGTAACCTCTCTCCTTCTTTGCTCCTAAACATCTCAAGACTAAATTATCAATAAGACGGTGGGTGAGAAGTTTGTTTCTTCCTTTTTAAACCTCTGAATTGTAAGACAGGAAGGTATTGTGCAATCAGAATAGCTTCCTCTCAACTTACTGTGTTCGGCCCACTGTTTTGCACCGACGTCCATACCATTCCATTCCTCTGTAATAGAAATCCAGTCTAAGAGCAGATCCCAATGCTCAAAGATACCAAAGCCCACTCACTTAAACAAGTTTCCATCACATTGGCAGCAGCTGGTTTTGTGTCTGTCTTTGTTGTTTGAGTGGAAGCTTGCTGAGAGCAAAAGAAAAATGGATGCTCTTGGTCTATTGCCATGTTTCCTAGGAGATTGTCGCTACACAGCACACATTGAACAGAAGAGTAAATGAAGTGAGTTCATATATAAAAAGATAGAAGCCTGAAGTTCAAAAGGGATTCATAGTCTGGGTTTAAAATTAAATAAAACAGTTAACATTGACTGCATTTATTATTTACAGACCATTAGAATAATTACCATATTCAACTAGCAGGAATAGGTCTCAGGCCACTGTTAAAACTTTTAAAGAGGTAAGGGAATATTTCTCTCAGTACTGTTAACTTTCCCTGATTACTGGTCTCTACGGATCTCTGGTGTCATTTAAAGTTCAGAGCATAGTCTACATCTGATCATCCCTCTGTTACCTAAAGGCCAACTTGATGGCATCTCTAGCATCCTATTGCCCCAGGTACAATTTTATAGAGGTCCCAGTTCAATTACTAATAACCTTAATGATTCAAAGTTAATTTATCTTCTTGGCCTATTTATTTCAATGAATGTCATTAACTCTCCCTTTGTGACAAGGCTAGGGTTGATAAGGAGACATCTATCTGACATATGAACTATCTAAGGAAGTGTATTAACAAATTTTCTATGCCCAGATACTGTTTTCAAGTGACTATATTGTTTGATTTTAAAAAATTAGTGAACATTCAGTATTTTAGGACATATAATCATTATATGCACTCCGATCTGAAGGAGTACTCCCATCCATTGCTTCGTTGAGAATCTGTTAAGCCCCTGCAATGTTTAAAAGTGCTGTTGGAACAACAGGAACCATCCCATAGCTCTAAACCTCAGTGTCACTATTATGCCCTAGAGTGGAGCTTGCATTTGTTAGCTAGCTGAGGATATAGCTGTGTTTATAGATGTTATGCTGAGGGCTATCCTATAATCCTCTAAAGTATACATGGGAAAATGAGGGACTGGGCAATTCTCAAAAAGATTTTTCTGAGGAGCAATGGAAATTTTGCTTCTTGGTATTTAGCTTTTATTGTAGGGTTTCCTCATTTGTTTTTGTTTGCAACATATGTTCAGAATGTTGGATTCTGGGAAAATCATGAATAATCTTTGAAACAATTTTTCGTTATTTGTAAGTGGAGTTACAGTGTCCTTCATACAACACATTGGCTATAGAATGAGATTTAATATTTAGAGTGTATAGAACACTATGTGCTTACAAGCAAACAATTGCAAGACTATTTACCTAGGGTATTAAAATATTAACCACACTCAATTTTTATAAATGTAGACAGCTATTTGATACAATCTGGGAGTAACGGTATAATGAAGATAATTTGTTATTGTCCGGTTGACTTAAATCTTCTATGTATCATTTGCAAAATACCTTAAATGGGGCTAGACCCAGATATTATCCACTATATTATGCAGAAAACTCACAGATAATTCCTAAAATATCTTTCTACAAACTACCATAGAGTAAGAAAAAGGAAAGCAGGACATTAAAATGTCTTTAGCACAATGATTAAATTTATGTATCCATATACATGAATTTGTGTTTTCACAAGATTGTGATTTTTCTATGATTATAATAGTGCCCTCGGCAAAAAAGTCAAAAGAAGGAATAATATTTTTAGCAAAACTAACTGAAAAAGACTTGATTGAGTGAGCCTTAACGCAGCAATTACTTGTTACAAACAAATGCAGGACACTTCAGGAAAGAGAAAACAAATGCAAGACACTGCAGGAGAGAGAAACAGAAATGGATGGTGTTAAAAAACAGAATGAAACTGTGTAAGAGACAATATATGAAAGACTAGGAAAGTGAAGTGGCGTTACCGATAGGTGACGTAAAATTTCACTCAGGACCGTGAGATGGCTCCCTAGGTAGTAATATCACAGTCAAGCCTGACGACCTGAGTTTAAGCCTCAGAACTCATTATGGTAAGAAAACTGATTTTTACAAGTAGTCCTGTGACATGCACACATGCACCATAACATAAATGCTCCCAAACACATATACGCACAATAAATAAAATAGTCTAAGAGTTTAATACTCCTGTGTGGTGGCACATGCCTCTAATCCCAGCTCTCAGGAGGCAGAGACAGGCAGATCTCTGTGAGTTTGAGGCCAGCCTGGTCTACAGAGAAAGTTTCAGGTACTAGAAAACCCTGTCTAGAAAAACAACAACAACAAAAAGTGTGTTCCAAATATTTAAAAAAATAAACTTAGACTAATATCTGTTACTTACCTAAAATTTAAAATCAGGTGGGCGTTATGTACTTTTATATTCTAAGTTTGGAGATATCACATAAACTATGTGTACAGTTCATAAACAAAGATAAAAATTTCATAGCAGTAGATAAAGCAATTATATGCCAGATCAGATTTTAGTTTTTAAAGCAAAATTTTGAATACTTTCTCTATCCTCACTTTTCATAATTTTGACAAAAGTGGAAAAAGTCAACATTTATGTTTAAGAGACTCAGAAAGCATAAGTCAGTTTTTTTTGCTTTAATGCCTTCGTTTTGTTTAATGTCACTGAATTAATTTATAGTTTTAAAGTCTCATTCTATATAATATATTGCCAATAAGAACCATGTGAGTGATGGGGCATTCAAACCTAGTTTTCAATAATTAACATCTCTAAAATATTTGCCTGTTTTTCAAAGCCACTATCTTAAATAGAACTGAATCATATGAAAAATCAGAAAACTGCCTTAAGATATGTGATCTGCAGAGAGTTTTATAAAAAAGAGTGCTTTGTCTTAACTATGGTTTGGACTTATTATTCTAAGATGTAACTTAGATAAAGAAAAATATTCTTGTGAAATTCTTCCGGCTGACACAGTTCTCAAGAAAACGTTCTACCCTGGAAGTTGAGTAGAGAGTAATTCAATGTCTTCCTGTAATTTTTTTTATTGTTGGAGAGCTAAACAATTTCTCCAGGAAACAGTTGGGACTAAATGCAATTTCTCTCTATGTCATACGGTGAGGTTCACCAAATTAGTTTTAAAAATGGCAGTGTAACAGCTTGAAGTAGAACACGAGGAGAATTTCAACCACTTTCGGTTCACAGAAAAAAGTCTCATCTGTATACATCCCTGGACTTTGCTGTGCTTATGGAGCTGCAAATCTTTGAGCATGTGATATAAAGAGTATGAATAATAAAATCTTTTTATTTGATAAATCACCTTATATGTAGAAAGGAATCAAAATATTTGTAAATTGCAGTTAGCCTGTGTATAATTAATGGGGAATTCTGCTATTTATATGGTAGAAGAGTGAAATGCTATTTATCCTGTGTCTCATCTCTAGCCTGATAGGTAGGAAGGCTGTCAGAAAATAAAGTCTCAACATTTCAATTAAGAAGATAAAGAGTAAAGGCCATATTAAAGTGAACTTATAGTTGAAAATATAATGATGTATATTTTTGATTTTCTTTTACTAATATGAGGGCATTTTTATGACTTGGAGAATAGAGATGAGAATGCATGTCATTAGTAAACAGCCATGAAATAGCACAGGCTAGTCTACAGTTGGGACTGGCACAACCCTGAAATGAATGGATGAGTATGCTGATAATTTTAAGGGGAAACATAGCAAAATTTTACGACATAGGCCATCTTCTTTAAGAATATTTGATAATTCAATAAGCAATTTGGAACCCCATATGTTAGACTCAATGCAGAAAGAGAAGAAAGAAAAATCCGGACTGACTGTGGAAGTCTTGTGTTTGGAATAAAGTCTGCAAGACAAGTATATCAAAATTAATTGTTTAGGATGTTAAAAAGGAGACTAAAAACTACTAGAAAAAAAATAAGAATGAAATATTAATAATTCAAGATCCTTATATATCAAATAGGAACATTTTTTTAGAGTTCTGTTGTGAGGGAAATTGTTTTCTGTACTTCCTAATAGAAATTTCTGCCAGATAATTGCTTTTGGCTTAACATATTATAGAATCGGGATGTAGACTGGTTGTTGGTCAAAGTTGTAATTCAGGTTACAAATTAGATATTGTTATAAGTGGTATTATGTCTATGAGGTCTTCTACCTTATGATTTCAGGCAAATCTCTTTATTCACTTTCTTGTTAAAGATATTGCAATGGCTACCCACAATCCATAGCAGGGATATTTCAAGTCAGTTGGAAAGGAGAAGATGCTATATCAATCCTCTGTGACATTTTTCAAAACACATGTGGTAACCATGTGTATTTGGGAAAGGTTGCCATGTGATGCTTATGTTTTCTCCACTGAGTGTTTGTCCATTTATGAATGGCTGGTCTACAGAGTAAACTCAAGGTCTAGTATGGAAAGCTGCGAAAGAGTGTTTCATGCTTTTGACGTTTGCCGAGCTCTTTCTGCTCCAAAGTTTGTGCTGCAGAAATAGTAAACAGATTATGTGCTTTCTGTTTGCAATGCTCAGTCCCTTTTGAAAGACTAACTTTTCTCTGATAATTTCTAAGTCATTACCTCTGATCTTGCAACTACTAGTTCCTTGCTCTGGTAGTATATTGTATGAGAATAAGTAGCCACATTATTTTCATGTTTCTTATGCCTTGGTTAAGAAACATTTTAAGACAGCGGTCATGTCATTCTTTGTCCACTCAAGGTACATTATGAGGTCCACTACATAGTCAGTTATAAATAAGAATTTGTTAAAACTAAGTAAGGAAAGAAAATAAGGAATAGAGGTGAAGGTTTATAAGCTGTGTCTGTTGTTCATTTTCCTTTCAATGATACGTCAGAAATAAACTTCATGAGCATTTTTTAGCTCAAACAAAATTTTAAAGAGTCATGCCGTAATTCTGAGCAGAACAAATTTAATCATTTAATACCAAAATGTATATACACATAGATATATATGTATGTATGTATTTTTTGTATACATAAATATATACATACATAGGTGTGTGTGCGTGTGTGTGATATGCTATTATGTGTGTGTACAATTTGTCTGAATATATTTCTCCTCATTTAAAATGTGTTTATCAATTAAATTTGTTCTAAATACATTTGTTCTGTAAATACCTAAAAGGTACATACTGGCCACATTCACCCTTACTTTCTTATACCCTATGTCCACCTTTTTCCCCAATAAATGTCTCTTAACTTCTTATTTTATTTTATTTTAAAAAATAAAAAAACGATATTTTTCATTGTACATACCAATCCCAGTTCCTACTCCCTCCCCTACTTCTGTTCCCTCCAGCTTCCCCAACCAGCCTCATCCACACCGCAGAGAGAGTAAGGCACTTGCTTTGAGGAAAGACCAAGCCCCTTCCTACTATATCTAAAGTGAAAAAAGCATCCATCAAAGAGAATAGGTCCAAACTGCCAGTACAATCACTACTTCCAGTGGTCCTGGGGTAGCCCCAACCATACAACTCTCACCCATATTCCGAGGGCCTACTTTGGTCCTCTGCCGGTTCCTTCCCTGTTCAGCCAGAGTTGGTAAGCTCCCATTAGCTCAGGTAAACTGTGTCAGTGGGTGTCCCCATCATGGTCTTGACCTCTTTGCTTATGTTCTCACTCCTCCCACTCTTCGACTGCACTTTAGGAGCTCAGCCCAGTGCTCTGTTGTGGCTCTCTGCCTTTGCTTCCACCAGTTGCTGAATGAATGTTCTGTGATGACCTTTAAGATAGTCATTAATCTGACTACAGGGCAAAGCCAGTTCGGGTACCCTCTCCACTTATTGCTTAGGGTCTTAGCTGGGGTCATCCTTGTGGATTGCTGGGAATTTATCTAGTGCCAGGTTGCTTGCTAGTCCCATAATGATTCTCTCTATCAAGTTATTTCTTTCTCTTCTCTCTTTCAATGTCCTTCCCCCATCTTGACTATCCAATTCCCTCAAGTTCTCTTCCTCCCTCCTCTTCTCCCTTCCTCCTTCCATTCTGTTCTCCCTTCTTCCCCTACCCCCATTCTCACAATTTTGTCAGGATATCCCGTCTATTTTCCCTTCCCAGGGAGATCTATATATGTTACTCTTAGGGTTCTCCTTGCTACTTAGCTTCTCTGGGGTTGTGGACTATAGGCTTGTTATTTTTTGCGTTACAGCTAGTATTCACTTAAGAGTACATATTGTGGTCATTTTTCTGTGTCTGGGTTAATTCCCTCAGGATATTTTTTTTACTAGTTCCATCCATTTGCATGAAAATTTCAAGATATCATTATTTTTCTTTTTTACCTCTGAGTAGTACTCCATTGTGTAAATGTACCACATTTTCTTTATCCATTCTTCCATTGAGGGGCATCTAGGTTGTTTTCAGGTTCTGGCTATTACAAATAATGGAGCTATGAACATAGTTGGACAAATGTCCTTGTAGTATGATTGAACCTCCTTTGGGTATATGCGCAAAAGTGGTATTGCTGGGTCGTGAGGTACATTGATTCCCAATTTTCTGAGAAAACACCATACTGATTTCCAGAGTGGTTGTACAAGTTTACATTCCCACCAGTGATGAAGTAGTGCATCATCTCCAACATAAGCTATCATTGATGTTTCTTATATTAACCATTCTGAAAGGTATAAGAGTGTTCTGATTTGCATTTTCCTAATGGCAAAGATGTTGAACATTTCCTTAAGTGTCTTTCAACCATTTGAGATTCTTGTTCAAGAATTCTCTGTTTAGATCTGTAACCCATTTTTGCAGCGCACCGTGCCCCCGTGTCTGCGCTCTGTGCACTGGCACCCAGTTCGTGACCTTCGGGCAAGAAGGCTGGAGGTTAAAATACACAGACACACATAGACAGAGAGACAGCGACATGGGTCATTTTTGAATTCCCTAAGAATGCCCCCTTATTGTGTTCAAGGGCAGATTATATAGAGATAGCCATGCCCCAGCCAAACCCACCAGAAACCACTCTCCTGCCATCAGGAACTCCTTAAGGTCTCATGCTCAGAACAGCTGTAGGCACTCAGATCAGGGGATTACAAGAAATTCAGGATCTGGGTCTCACTGCTCCCCAAACATTTTTAATTGGATTATTTGGTATTTTGATATCTAATTTCTTGAGTTCTTTATATATTTTGGAGATAAGTCCTGTGTCTGATAGGGGGTTGGTGAAGATCTTTTCCCATTCAGTAGACTGCCTTTTTGTCTTATTAACAGTGTCCTTTGCTTTAGAGAAGCTTATCAGTTTCAGAAGTCCCATTTATTTATTGTTTTTCTCAGTGTCTGTGCTATTGGTGTTTTATTTAGAAAGTGGTCTTCTGTGCCCATAATTCAAGGCATTTTCTCTTCTATCAGGTTCAGTGTGATTGGTTTTATGTTGAAGTCTTTAATTCATTTGGACTTGAGTTTTGTGGATGGGGATAGATATGGATCTAATTTCATTCTTCTTCATGTTGACATCCAGTTATGCCAGCATCATTTGTGGAAGATGCTTTCTTTTTTCAGTGTATAATTTTAGCTTCTTTGTCAAAAATCAGGTATTCATAGGTGTGTGGATTAATATCCAGGTCTTTGATTTGATTCTTTTTGTCTACTTGTCTGTTTTTATGGCAATACCAGGCTGTTTTCATATGAAGTTGAATATTGTTCTTACAAGATCTGTGAAGAATAGTGTTGAGATTTTGATGGGGATTGCAATGAATCTATAGATAACTTTTGGTAGGATTGTCATTTTTATGATGATAACTACCTATCTAAGAGCATTGAAGAACTTTTCATTTTGTGGTATCTTCTTCAATTTCTTTCTTAAAAACTTAAAGTTCTTGTTGAACAGGTCTTTCACTTTTTTGGTTAGTGTTATCCTAAGATATTTTATGTTATATGTGGCAAAAAGTTTGACGTCTTCCTTTTTAATTTATATCCCCTTGATCTCTTTTTGTTGTCTTATTGCTGTAGCTAGAACCTCAAAAACTATGTTGAATAGACATGAGGAGAGTGGACAGCCTTGTCTTCTTCCTGATTTTAGTGGAATCTCTTTGGGTTTTTCTCCATTTAATTTGATGTTGGCTGTCTGTTTGTTATATATTGCTTTTATTATACTTAGGTATGTTCCTTGTATCCCCGACCTCTACAAGACCATTATCATGCAGGAGTGTAAGATTTTGTTGATTGTTTTTTCAGTATCTAATGAGATAATCTTATGAATTTTTCCTTTAGTTTATTTATGTGGTGGATTACATTGATAGATTTTCTCATGTTGAACAATTACTGCATGTTTGGGATGAAGCCAACTTGATCATGGTAGATGATTTTCTTTATGTGTTCTTGGATTTGGTTAGCCAGTATTTTATTGAGTATTTTTGCATCCATGTTCATGAGTGAGATTGGTTGAGCTTTTGTGTGGTTTTGCTATCATTGTAACTGTAGTCTCATAAAAAGAGTTTGCTCCTTCTGTTTCTATTATGTGGAACAATTTGAGGAGTATAGATATTAGCTCTTCTTTGAAGTACTGATAGAATTCTGCAAGAAATCATCCAGCCTTGGTCTTTTTTTTTTTTTTTGAGGCTGTTGATGACTGCATCTATTTCCTGGCATTTTATGGGTCTATTTGAATTGCTCACTAGGTCCTGATTTAATTTAGGTATGTTGTACCTATCCAGAATATTGTCCTTTTCTTTTACTTTTTCCAATTTGGTGGAGTACAGATTTTTGTAATATGACTTAATGATTTTATGGATATCCTCCTGCTGTTATTTCCCCCTTTTCATTTCTTATTTTGTTAATTTGACTGTTTTCTCTCTCTGCATTTTGATTAGTTTGGATAAGGGTTTGTGTATCTTGTTGATTTTCTCAAAGAACCAGCTCTTTGTTTCGTTAATTCTTAGTATTGTTTTCTTTGTTTCTATTTTATTGATTTCAGCCCTCAAATTGGGTTTTCCTGTCCTCTACTATCTGCAGGTGAGTTTGCTTCTTTTTGTTTTAAAGCTTTCAGTTGTGCTGTTAAGTCACTAGTGTGAGATTTCTTTTATGTAGGCACTTAGTGCTATGAACTTTCCTCTTAGCACTGCTTTCATGGTGTCCCATAGGTTTGGGAATGTTGTGCCTTCCTTTTTATTGATTTCTAAAAAGTCTTTAATTTCTTTCTTTATTTCTTCATTGACCCAGGTATGATTCATTTGAGCACTGTTCAATTTCCATGAGTTTGTAGGCTTTTTGCAATTAGTGTTGTTGAATTCTAACTTTAAACCATGGTGATCCAATAATATACAGGGTTTATTCCAAATTTGTTTTTTTTTTTTTTTTTTGTATCTGTTGAGGTTTGCTTTGCTACTGAGTATGTGGTCAATTTTAGAGAAGGTTCTATGAGGTGTTGAGAAGAAGGTATATTCTTTTGTGTTTAGTAAAATGTTCTACAGATGTGTGTTAAAACCATTTGAGTCATGACATTTGTTCTCTTATTACTGTTAAGTTTCTGTCTGGTTGACTTATTCATTGGTGACAGTGGGGTATTGAACATTCCTACTATTAGTGTGTGGAATTTGATGTGCATTTTAGGCTTTAGAAATGTTTATTTTACATATGTGGGTGCTCTTGTATTTGGAGCATAGACAATCAGGATGAAGACATCTTGATTGATTGTTCCTGTGATAAGTACAAGTCACAGAGAGCCACCTTGTGAATCTTTAGGTGTCAGTCTGGGTACTCCCATTGGCAGCCATTTTCCAGGAGTACCTGGATGTATTCTATCTTCTCAGATGCTTTCAAATAAATTTGTACTGTTATACTTAGTTCTGTTGATGGGTGGGGTCTTAACCTTAAGGCGCTCTTTCTATTATCCCAGTGCAAAGGACAAGATTTCTGATGTTTCTCCTTAATAATCAGAGCTGCTATCACAAAATCTGCACCAATCTCAATGTCACCAGTGTCTCAAGCTCCTGTCCTCACCACACTGCACATTTCTGTCAACAGTTTTAACCAGGTTCATATATTTCCACATCTTTATGCTTAATCCTGTTCTACAACTCTACTGTAAATTTGGGGAAATAAAATAAGCATTAGGCATACCAGAGCCTGAATGTTATGTTACCATGAAATTTTCCTCCATCAAACAACTTAGATCAGTGTTTTTGAATTCAGTCTCTGTCTGACTTTTAGGGCACAGGCAGAATGCATCCAGAGTCTTTATGAGAATATAGAACAAACTCCTTGAAGTCCAATTTCCAATAGAGTCTTAGGTACTGAGGGAGATCGCATGGTCTGATTGCTACTGTCTGCATGTATTTACAGTGTCATTCTGGTTTTCCACACTCTGCCCAGAATTGCCCATTAAGCTGTGATTCTAGGACATCTCTACCACATAGCTCTCAACTCAATCCACCCCATGCTCTGCCTTTAGAGAGATTCCAAAGACTTATGATCCTGTGGTCTGGTTGAATTACTAAAACATCTCCATTTGTCTAGGACCAGGTTTTCTCTATTAGTGTCTTTTCTCATTGCTGTGACCTAGTACTTGACAAGAAACAACTTAAGGGGGAAAGAATTTTTTGTAGATCCAAGATGTGAGGCTACAGAGTTTACCACAGCATGAAATCATGGCTGATTTCCTGGTAGAAAAAGGCTTTGGCTAGATCTCCTCTTATTTTACAGATCAATAAGCAGAGACTGCAGAGGAACTAGACTTTGTTCATAAACTTCAAAGCCTCTCCCAATGCACTCACCTTCCTCAATATCGTATTTAAAAAGTGCGGCAACCCTTCACAACAGTACCATGAAGTGGAAAGCAGTATTTAGCCCCATAAGTCTGTGAGGCACCTGAATCTTATGCTATAGATGAACAGAACAATTTGAATAATCTTCTGTTGGTGGCCTAGGGGCTCTCCTCCCTGTATTCAGAAAGATTGTGCATTGAGAATCTACTGTTAAAATAAAAATATATGAGCATGGAACTTGGGTGATGGCAAAATTATAATACACCTTTCGTGCACACATGATGACTTGATGCAAAAATTCTGGAGTTGGTGGCCCTTGCTGGCAATCTCTGGGTCCGTCAGTGAGGTAGAACTAGGGGGATACATGGCATACTGGGCAGTCAGACTGGTCTAATAGATAAAGTCGAGATCAGTCAGAGACTCTAGATCAAAAAAGATGGTGTTCTGGATGAAAACACCTAGTGCTGCCCTCTGCCCCCCAAAATGCGCCTGTATGCTTGAACTTATCCACCTATTAACAGGATCATACATACATAGTTTTACACATGAAAAACACTACGACTATGTTGTATCTCTCAGTTTTTCATGTGTCTTTTACTTGTTTTAAAAATACTTTTTTCTTAAAAATTTTATTAAAGTATTTCCAACCTAAAATATAATTATGCCTTCTTCCATTTCTCTTTCCTTCCTCAACCTCTCTCATGGACATCCACACTCCTCAAATTGATGACTTTTATGAAGAATTATTTTATGGCCCATTAGACATTAGTGATTCTTTATACTTAGAAATATGAAGTCTTCTAAAAGAGGATAGAGGTTGCATTACACAGAAGCTGTAATTTTAGCATACCTTCCTTGATAGTAAGAAGTGTTGACTGATGTTTCTCTCCTGCCTGGTTCCCGTGATTGTTAAGTCCCAAAGAAATCATACAGAGGTCTATATTAGTTTTAAACTGATTGACCCATTAGCTCAGGCTTCTTATTAACTCGTATACTTTATATTAGCTCATTATTCTTGTCTATGCTAGCCATGTAACTCAATACCTTATTCAGTGAGGAAATCACACCTTGCTTCTTCTGTGGCTGGGATGGGACAGGACTGCAGAAAGCAGAATCCTCTTCCCAGAATTCTCCTGTTCTCATCATCCGGCCTCTACTTCCTACCTGGTTGTCCCGCCTATACTTCCTGCCTGGCTATGGGCCAATCAGTTTATAACTAATGTAGACCTCAACATAAAACTCAGTCAACAAAGAAGAAAGGACAAAGGAGGAGCTTTACCCTACAGTATTAGTAACAGTAGTAACACACAGAGGAGGCTTTTTTTGAATAGTTCAAATTTTCATTTTTCTCTCTAATTATTTACAGGAACTATGACTTTTTACCATTGCTAGGTATTTGTTGGACTCATGGCAGTAAGAATAGCAATAGGAAAATAATCAACAGGTATCTAGTATTGTATACTATTTCTTTGGATTAAAGCATAAAATATTATTGTGATAAAAGATTTGAAGAAGTAGGGCATATAGGGTGAGGTAATAAACATTTGACTATAATTTTGTGTTTCATACCCAAATACATACATCTATGAACTGTAAAATTCAAGTATTGCTTATCTATTCTACTTATAGGATATATAACATGATAAATTCATCTGAATACTTTATGAATGCTAAATAGTCAGTGAAATTTATATAATATTACTTATTGTTCAAGCTAACAGATGAAAATGAATCAGTCCTACATATGTAATATTTTAGAACTATCTGAACTAATCATAATTTGCAACAATTTTGTTCATAGTCTCAGGAGCCCTGGTGACATTGATAGTCAAGGACTAAATAATAGTTAAACAGGAATTTGTTAGTAAGATTCAAAGTATATGGCCTTTATGACACCTATGGTATCTTTAAAAATAGGAAGCTAACATTTGTGCTTATAATACTGCTTCTAGGCAATGTACCCCAAACTGTTGAAGAGGCAGTATACTTATCTTTTAGAATCTCTGGAACTAAGATATAGCAAAAGCAGTATCTCTCTTGTGATGTATTCATCATTTGGAAGAAAATTATTAGATACAAAGTTCAGCACATGAGATTTAATTCTGGTCCAGCTTAAAACTACTTGTGTAAACTTTGGCAAGCCTCTTCTAAAATGAGAGAATTGAACCCCACATATCTATGCTTCCTTCCAATATTAATGGTTTGAGTGTGTGATTTCATCCATCTGCTTGTTGCCTGTATTACTGCTAAATGGCTAATGTCCAGAGAGGGTCAGGGTTTTCTAGACTCAACAAATATTATTTTGATGTATTACATTTGCCAGACAGAACAATAAGCTTCCATTAAATACAAACATCATTAAGTGAGGACCAGTTTATTGAATGGAGGCAACATTATACATTTTCTGAGCATTATACATTATACATTTTCTGAGCATTCTCAGATGTTAGTAAGTTGTAGGAAAGAAAACTGGTCCAGCAAATATTTTACATGTGTCCACAACTTCATTCATTCACCTCATGTACTACTACTTTCATAAATTCAGGAGCTACCAAAATCAATTAAAAATTAATAGACAAAGACTTCTCAAGGCTGTCTTCTATGTAATGAATAAGGAGTTATGTGACTGACAAGAATAAAAAGTAAAATATTTCCAGAAGATATATGGAGATGGTTAATCAGGCCATCTCAGAGTCCATAGTTTAAAATGCAACTTATTCATTTTAAAAAGTGTTTATTAGACCATCAAAGCGTTTGTAATATTTTTGTCTGTTCATGCATATATTTTTTCAATCTCCATGCATTGCTATAAAGGAACTAAATCTTTTTCTTCCCAAAACCTATTATTAACTTTATTCAAGAAGCCCAAGGGCATTTAAGAACAAAACAAAAGTAATCTTGGACTTCAGTCAAGTTACACAAAGAAGTAACACTTGAGGATAAGTGTCTTTATTGTGTTTGTTTATTTTTGTTCCCTTTTAAAACCGTGAATTATGCCTTTCATTATAAAGGAATGCACACTATTGTGGCTTAATATATAATGCTAATTAGTTATCCATATATATATATATATATATGTGTGTGTGTATATACCACACCAAACGTTATTTGATGTATAAAGTCAGAACTGGTTGTAACTTTTACATGAAAAGCTTAAGACCACCCAACTTGAGCTAGTAATTACTTCAGCAAATAGCTGTATGCTTTTGTTTAGGAAAAGTGCATTTAAGAATATGTGTTTTGAGACCTTTTAAAGTGGTAATGTCTTTTTTTTGTTTCTAATTTTTTCATTGAAAATATTTTTCCATATATTCTATTCTGTTTATAGCTTCCCCTCCCCAGTTGCCTCCATGGTCCTTCCTTCTTAGCTACCAACCCAAATCCATACCTTTCAATTCCCTATCTCAGTAGAATACAAATAAGCATTTAAAATAATAATAATGATGATAAAATATAAAATAAAAACAAACCAACTAAAAATAGGACAAAACAAACACACACATGACCCAAAGAGAAAGCTCAGAAACACTTATAGACACAGAGATATCCACATTCACACGCATAAATAGCCAATAAAAAGACAAATCTAGAAACCATCATATATATGTGAGGGATCTATAAGGTTTAAGAAAAAGAAAATGGTCTGACAAAGCATTATGAGACAAAGAACTCGCTGAACTTGTCTTGTGTTGGCTGTACAGTGCTTGGCATCGGTTCAGTGGTTTTTATTCACAGAAACACTCCAATGGAGAACAGTAATTTTTCATTTCTGAGTTTTTATCAATTAGAGATAACTTCTGGTTCAGGGATGGAGGCTAGTGTCCACTTCCTTTCTTGGTGCTAGGATACCATCTGGGCCAGAAGTACACAGACCCTGTGCATGGGCCACAGTTTCTGTGAGATCATAATTGGATCAGTTTTGGTGTGTTTAGAAATGTCTTCTTTCCTTGGGGTCCCCCATCCTCTCTGGCTCTTACATTTTTTCACATCTTTTTATGCAATGTTCTCTGGGACCCAGGGGTGGGGAGGGATTTAATGGAGAATTTTTTTTTTTTTAAGGGCTAAGTGTTCCAGTGTCTCTCTCTCTCTCTCTCAGAATATTTTCTGGCTGTGAGTCTTTGTATTTGCTTCTGTCTGTTGAAAGAGGAAGCTTCTCAAGTGATGACTGAGTAAGAAACGGATCTATGAGTATCACGGAATGTCATTAGGAGTCATTTTAGGTCTATGTTTCTTCAGTACAACAGGAGTATTTATTTTCTCCTAGACCCATGGACTGTTTACTCTCAGGTTTGGAACCTGAGCAGCAACAAGAATGGGTTCACTCTCATGCAGTGAGCTTTAAAACCAATCAGACACTGGTCAATTCATCCCATAGGTTTTATGCCACTTTGCATGACTTTATACAGGTAGGTCACCACTGTAAATCAGAGGGCTTGTAGCTGGGTTAGTGTTAACCTTTTCCCTTTGGTAGTGTGCAGAGTATCTTCTAGTTTTATAGACACTCATTAGCAGGAGCTCTAGGTAGGCATATAGGTAGGTAGTAAGGGGGGAAAAAGCATACCACAACAACAAAAGAATGGGAATCAACAAACAACACTCACTAATAAGTCAATACCAACGGTCTCAAAAGTGATAATTATTTAATGCACTCTTCTTATGAGAGAAATTGAAAAATTTATCGTGAAATTTTGAATTTGATTCCAAAAAAAGTATTTGATGAAATGAAAGGGTTAGCTTTCATCTTAAAAAATGGTTCAAGTTAAATCTCCTATCTGATAGTTTTTATTCAATCTAACTTTCTGTTTAATCAAGGATTCTACAATTTGAGTTACATCAAATCTTTTAAAGATAGCAGCATGATAATGTCTCCAGATTTTGAGTTATTTTTCATTTTCCTCACCTAGCTCAGATTTTAGTTGCTGACATTTCAAGAACTTTTTGCAATTACATAAGCACCTCCCCCATTAGATCATCAGATCCTTCAGAGCCTCAGAAGGCTGTGAGCTGGGTAGACACATCCTCCCTTCACCCCAGAGGTCCCAGGCGACATCACACACTTACAATCCGGAGTCACCAATACACAGAAAAACTGACCCTTGCCACACATTAACTTAGCCTGCTTCTTTGTTTGTCAGATTTCACCTTGCTTGTTTCTTTTAAAGAAGAAGATCTTGCTCTTTTTGGTTTGCACGAAACTCTCAACTTCAAATCCCAACCTAAGCTAGTATTGTTAAAGGTTTTTTAGCCTGAAGAGATGATGTGGACCCGAGTCTCAGTACTGCCCTTCTTCTCAGTCAAACCCATTCTTTGCAATAATTAGTTACCAGTATCAGTAAAACAGAGAATACCCAGAAGACACAGAAGGAGGTCAGAGGAGAGGTCATCTTGGTTGCTAATAACATTCAGTCACGTTATTCAAATTCGTGTCAGACAGCTTTTAGTTTCCTTTTATCTGGTGGAATATCTGCCAAATGCTACGGTGTGACCACAGCTTTGCATCTTTTCCATCTTCTTTAGCTAGTGTAAGCACCACCATCATCAAGTTGCCCTGAGCAGATAATTCCTGTAGAAAACCCTTCCACTTAACACTTTTCAGTAAGATACCACAGCCACACATTATAGTTCATGACTGTCTTCCTCTCTATGAAAAACAGAGAACTTATGGCTGTGTGTCTTTCTAAGGACAGCTCATTTTTCCCCCTGTACTTTTAGTCCATCTTTCACCTGAATTTCCAGAAAACTCTTTAAGTCTTCTTTCTCTCCTCTCTTCTATACATTTCCCTTCTCCTTTATCAGGAGGCTCCATATCATTTAAGGGACTCAAAGATTCCACTGTTAATGTAACAATCATAGATAACTCACACGGGACTCTACTACTTTCCATGATGTAATCTTCTCTCATTCTTTTCAGCCAATCTTCTAAAAACAAATAAGGATTAGTGGGACTGAGAAGGCATCTCAGTGGTTAAATGGCTTGCTCTGCCAGCCTGCGAAGTGGAGTGCAGGTCCATATAGCTCACATAAATACCGGTCAGAATGATGCTCACATGAAATTCTGGTGTTGGGAAGGAAGACAGAGGGGATTCTCAGCATGTTACTATTTTTAAGAGCTCTGGGTTCAATTGAAATGTCATATATTATTCAACGAACAAGCAATAACCCAGATATAAATGTTGGACATCGACACATATATAGACAAAGGGGAAAATGATTTCTATTATGCTATTATTTTTTTTTTGTTTTGAACAGTTTTAACCCTCATTTCAGTGCTATCTGAATTGAATTCAGCTCCATCGTTTAACCACAATTAGTACAGACTTTGCCAATCTCATTAACGCATTTGAAACAGCAGCAATAGTAATGAAGTAGTACAAGGAGCAACAATGATGTTAGGAGTCGCGGGAGGTACAAATGACAAGCAAGTTTGGGGAATGAGGAAATAAACACTTGGAACGATAGCTTTACTGTCATTGTAGCCAGGATCACGATGCAGAATAGCACAACTTGTCCTTTTTCTCCCAGATTCACGGCAGGGTCTAAGTTACTTGTCTCTGGGACTTGGGCTTTTTAACTTTCTCTAATGTTCTGCTTCCCATCTTGCAGCTGCCTATCCACCACGTGGTGGCCTTCCATGCCAACTTAACTAAGATGCCATGGCTCTGCCCCCTTTCTGTCTATCTCTTTCAGGAAGCTGCCAAGATGTACAGCTTGCAGTGTTGCAGTTTTTCTTTTAAATTCTACCCCCCCCCCCCGCCAAAAGGCATGCTCTTCTTGGGTCCATGTTTAAATTATTTCATTAAAGAATTATATTAGCAATCACTCATTTCTCTAGTAATATGTGGCACTGCACCTGAGTCCCAAAGTTTCCAGGGAGATCACAGTTGTCTCACTAGTGGTGACTGGTAGCAATGTGGCTAGGAATAATTTTAGGTGAGCATAAAATAATGCAAAAGCATGCTGTTGGTAGTTTAATGCTTTAAAATCATCTTTCATGTGAAACATTCAAAATACGAATTAAGATACAGAAACCCAGAACAAATTTTTCAGTGCTTTTAATGAGGTATTTTATTACATTTCCAACCTGCTTTCAATACATTTGCTTATTTATATAAATACCGAGAAAAACATACAGAAACACAATGCAGTCAAATTATTGAGCTTTTGTCACCATAGGAATGAAATATTGAGAAATTATGGCTTCCAGTCATAATTAGATTAAACAGACTCTTGTTATTTTGAGGAAAATTGCTTTTTTTAAAAAAAAAAAAACAGTTTTCAACTATTTCTGCCTATTTCCAGAAGTTCTGTCTTGCTAACTGCCAACTGAGAACTAATCCCATTTATTCTGTTATTGAATATTTTGTAAAAACTACGAGATTTATGTTCACATAAGAGAATTTTTAAAAAAAAAAGGAACCAAAAGAAGTCTTAGGCTCTGGTCTGCAAACATACATCATCCTAAGTGGTTATAAACACTGTGCTTTCATGCTATAAAAACTGCATGTAAGTAAAAATTATCAAAATATGTTTACTCAATTTATTAGGTATATATTTATTTGCTAATATAATTGACCCAATGCTTCTCTTATACACAATTAATTGTAATTGTGAGTTAAATAGAATGTCCATGTTCATTTAACCCATTTTATTGATTTTGAGTAGAGCAAAACGGCAAAGAGCAAGGCACTTCTGCAAACAGACATGATCCATTATATGTTATGAAACATGCAGAGATTTAATATAAAATTCCTGAAGAAAACTATTGTTGGTGAAAGAAAAGTTGTATTTTATACTCACTAATTATCTTTACAGAATATAACAAATGAAAACAAATTAAGATAAGAAAAAATAAAATAATTTATTCAGTGATACGTCTAGTCAGCTGAAGTAGAAGAAAATCAGGTGTGTGAAGCTAAATAGTGTTATTGCTTGATTTAAATTCAAACAAATGGAGATGCTATGAGTTAACAGCGGTTTTTTTTGAGACTGAAAGTATGAAATATATTTATGAAATTTCATGTTCTAGAGCAATGAAAGCAAGGGGGTGTGATTAACATGCATGTTAAATGAAAACTATTCTTACAAAACCCAGTAGGAATCCTTGGAATGGAAAAAAAACGATGAAACTGAAGGTTGACAATGATGCAAACACAGCCTGCCATTTCTGTTATCTTTGACTAGACAAGACTAGACTGACCTTTGCTAGTCACCAACATAGGAAAACCCACAGCTCTTTGTGAATTAACAGTTTTTGCTGCTTATATAGAGTTCAACACAATTCCTTTCTGATTTCCTCAACCTCGAAGACTGAGTCCTCTAAAGGGAATAGCATGTGGCAACTGTGTGATTTCCATTTTGTTCACAAAGGAGGCTTGGGGACAGGGCAATGTAGATATTTAGTGAGCAATATCTTTTCCTACCCTATGCCAACTTTAAGAGGAACAGGGTAGAGGTGGATAAAGAAAGAATGGAGAGATTGCCAAATTTCAATATAGATTACTGAGCCTAGTGGTTCTAACTCAGAGAGATAAATCCCCAGTGGGGAAAATACAAATCAATTGGAAGGCAAGGAGTAAAAGAAACAGTCACATTCTGAGATTCAACTTACTCATTACTTCTTGCATTGTTTCCTATTAGTTTAAAGATACACATTATTTTTTCCTAAATAAAGTGAATGTATTTCAAGGTAAAATCTTTATTTTTTCCAGTTTTGCATTCATAGTTTAAAAGGTCATACACAATGGGATTGATCCTTTGCTTAACTCATGTTCAGGCTGTAGTTTTTAACACCATGTTCTGATCAATAGATTACCACAGTTTGATTTAAATATAGATACATTACATAATATTTATCTTTGGAAATATAAAAGTATAATGTTCAATGTCAAACATTTGTTTTTATAATTCAGCAATGGGAAAAGCTAGAGTAGGCACAAGCTGTTACTATGCAGTGATGAGTTCCAGGTGCTTCCGTACTCTGAATGGTACTGAAATAGCCAATCAGAACGTTTAATTTATATGTATAGTTGTCTCCACCTTGTTCCTTATGCTGTACACATCTGCTCATAAGTTTGGAATTTTAAGGTGCAATCCTCAACAAATTGCTATGTAAATAAAAGAAAACACAATTAGACTTTATTAGACACATAAAACACAAAATTTCAAATTCCAAATTTTACACCAGTAGGACAATATGAAAACCTATTTCTGTATATAAATATAAATAAATTAGCATACTTGGTTGCACATATACCTCATGTTAACAAGACAATTCAAGCGGAGACATTTTAGTAAATTATTTTCCCATGATCTCTATGCTAAAATTTAAAATATCTTCTTACATCATGAATATTGTTCACTTACAGTTTTGATAACTTACACTTTATTTATATTTATTGTTAGATTTTAAAACACTTTTTAATTATCCCTAGATTATTCCTCTGTTTAAATTAATTATAATGATACAACAATTAGGATTTTGTGTGGATTCTGCATCTACCAGGTTTGTATTTTATGGTTCCACCTTGGTATACCTTTCTACACCCTCTTCTAGATTCCTAACATGTGGCCCACCATAATTGCAGTCCATAGTCTCCCATCTCTGTTGGCTTCCTTCCAGGATCTTTCAGTAGCTGAACTGACAGAAGGTAAAGAGGCAAGGAGAAAGATGAGTCATAGTTTTTCTATTAGTTTCTTATCAGGCAAATAGCATCATGGGTCTTCCTGAAATGAAGGTACTTGAGAGATGCCATGGTGATAAAGACTGCATTCAAAATGCCGTGGTGATGAAGTCTACATCCAAGATGCCATGGTTATAAAGGTTCTTTCAAGATGCCCTTGTGGGAGACACAATGCTATTCTATTAGCAGCAGGGAGGTTCCTGATAAAAGCATTAGCAGATCCAAACAGGCACTTTGTAGGACGGCTGTGGGAATTTGGCAATAAAGGACCTAGAAAAAAAAAAGTATAAAATAGGCAATTAGGACAATGTTGTCAAAACTGTGACATAATACTCAGTACTACAGACACTGACATACAACACTTTCAGAACAGAAACATTTCCTTGAAAATTTCTTTTCTCCTTTAAGTCAGAGTCAAGTTTCAAAGCTGGGAGTCAGGAATGACTCAAGTACTCTTTCTCACAACATTTCTTTTGTTTCTGTGGATTGGTCTGTTTACAAGCATAGGCTTCTGTAGAAGGAACAGCTTGGGTTGAAGATTCATGGTGTCTGACTCACTTCCCTTCTTCCCAGCATTCTGTTCTGTCTACTCCACCCACCTATGTTCTGACCTATCATGCCAAGCAATTTCTTTATTAATTAACCAATGAAAGCAACACATTGAAAGAAGACCCACCTACATCAGGCTTCCATGTGTGTGTGCATACAGTCTTACTCGTGTGTGTGTGTGTGTGTGTGTGTGTGTGTGTGTGTGTGTGAATGTGGAGGGCAGAGCACAGCTCTG
This sequence comes from Microtus oregoni, assembly GCF_018167655.1. NCBI lineage: Eukaryota > Metazoa > Chordata > Mammalia > Rodentia > Cricetidae > Microtus > Microtus oregoni. Next base: position 677,978 of record NW_024543829.1, read on the forward strand.
GGTGTTGATTCCTCTCTATCCTCTGGAAAGAGGCAGGATCTGAATTATGTGATTTAAAACAATCAATATGCCGGGCGGTGGTGGCACACGCCTTTAATCCCAGCTCTCGGGAGGCAGAGGCAGGTGGATCTCTGTGAGTTCGAGGCCAGCCTGGTCTACAAGAGCTAGTTCCAGGACAGGAACCAAAAGCTACGGAGAAACCCTGTCTCGAAAAATCAAAAAAAAAAAAAAAAATCTCGAAGGTTATTTTTTAAAATAATATTTTCTATGTGGGGAGATTTTATTTTTAAGTAAAGTAATAGCTCCTGGATACATAATTATCTAAATTAAAGTAATGAAAATGTCAACATAATATATTTATTAATTACTGCACACAATGTAATTTGACTGTATTTACACCCTCTCCCAATTCCTACTCCTAACTCTTTAGTTTCTTCTCCGAACCTCCACTGCCACTACCAATTTCTTGTCCTTTTTATTTTTCTTAAAAAAAAAAAAAACACTACATTCAATTTGTGCTGCCTATTTATACGTTGAATGTATGTTATGGAGTCTCGTTAAGGACCACATCTAAAGAAGGCCAACCCTTGTTTCCCTCACCGTCTCTCTTGCTAGTGCAGGGGGCTTATGAGTTCCTCTTCCATTCATGCTAGAATGCAGATGGGTTTGATCTTCTGTGAAGTTGTGTGCAGGCAACCACAGGTACTTTGAGTTCATGACTGCCCCAGTCCCATCACACACAGAATATACCATTTCACCCCATTCGTCTCCAAAGTCTGTCTCTCTATGCTTTCTACTCCCAAGACCTCCCTGTGAGCTACTTTATTGTAATAACAAAGAATGCCTGTAAGGGGGAAATAAGTCAAAAGCAAACAGAAAATAATCATCTGTAGGCAGAAACTGACTGTTTACTTTGATATATAGAAAAGACGTCTGATTAAGCCAAATAATTAGACAAGAAATATAAGGTTACAACATACTTGGAGTACAAGTGAGCCCCTGTAAAAGCCTGGGAGAGAGGACTGTGTGTGTCCTGGTGTTCGTGCTGGGGACATTCTTGACATTTTTGTGTGTATGTTATTTTATATGACATTTGCTAATGAATGAAATAAATGTATGTGCATGGTAAAAAAATCAAGAACTTTAAAATCTTTTAAAACTTAGAGCAGGCTTAGTACATGAAAGACTAGGCAACATTTCCATTAAAACACATAACACTGAAGAGTTTGCCATTAAATTCTATAAATTCTAAATATTCCTTAACAGAGAAATCATGACAATCAGAATTGTGTAGTTCACACGTGCAGAGGATTTAAAATGCAGGTAAATGAGTCACACAGGAGGAGAGCTCACTCTTATAAGTTTCTGTTGTTAGTCTCCTCCGATATCTCTAGGAATAAAAATTAGGATTTGGGGAACATTTGTCCGTGTTTGAAATAAACAATGAATGGAAAAAGTTTAAACATGTAAATATTATTATACAACAACTAGTCTGATATTAAGAAGCATTAGAAAAGATTTTTAAAAAATCCCAAAGTTTAAAGGTTTTCAGGTGAATTAAAAAAATGATATAAAGGAAATGATGCAATTTATCTTGTCAATAATGATACTTTGAATTGTATCAATTGAAAAACAATGACTTCTTTACATATATAGTAGCTGAGAGCTTTTGTAATATTCACTGAAATATTAGTACTTGTGAAACCAACATACATGTTTCTTACATATATAAAATTCATCTTACTTATTTCAAATGTTGATAAATTAATTAAAAATGGGGAAAATATTGAAAATCACAAAGCATAATTTAGATTTTTATTTATTGAAAAATCATTTGGGTGATAAATTTCTCTTCAGATAAACTTCTCTTCAGAGAAATGATGCATTTCTAGTATTTTCTTTTAAACGTTCTCACTGCAGATACCCAGGTGTATTGCACAGACAGGTGAGTCATGTATTTAAATGTGCCTCTATATTGTGATTATGGGTTTATATATAATAGTTTCTCTCTGAAGAACTCAACGCCATACTGACCTTTACGTCTTAATTTGTCAAGTTAGATGTAAATAGACTATATAAAGAATATAAATATTTTCTTTCCAGGATTCAGCTTTGTTTCTCAGGTGTATGGAAATGTAACGCATCACTTCCAGCTATCCATGTGCGATGGATTAATCTTTAGTCAACTTGATTGAGTATAATGAAAATGAAACCCCGCCACTTGTCTAGGAGAAAAACCTGAATATTTGTGAAGAATTGCAGCAAATACTGCAGACAAAATATCTATGCAATCCAAAGAGTACTTACCACATTCTTAAATTATCAAGTTAGCGGTAATCTGACTTAGAAAGATAAACCTAAACAGAAGTTTACAATAAGGCTGTAATATCGGTACTTATCATAAAATAAAATCTATTACTCACCTTATAGGCAAAGGATTTAAATGCATTTTTAACATATTTAAAATAAAATAATGCTGCCTATTAATAATTAATGCATGTCTGTAATGATTTTACAATCCAATGTAAATTATCAAGAGGTGATTAAAGATGATGCATAAAATATTTAAACACTGTGGTGTTATTGTTATTTCATAATTGTTTAAAACTTTAATGGAGTCTGGAACTGGTTTCTAGATCTCTACAATGTGCCATGGAAAATAGACTATATATAAGTTAGTCAAATTATTAATTCTTCTCCAACTCATATGTTTCAATGCCCTGCAAATTTTCAGCATCAGCAAAGCAAATGCAAAAGTTTTTAATGAGATAAGAAAAATAATAAACTCTGTTATTTTTTTGCACATAATTTGAAACACAATGGATGGGCTAACAGTGTGTAAAAGCCCATGCAGTGCCTCCACTCACCAGAACGTGGTTAGGATGAATCATGGACCTTCATGTTACCTTGTCCTTTCATTCAAACCCAGCATTATGTCGAAGAACCACCTCTGCATACAACGTAACTTCTTAGAGCCTCCTTAGAAAATGAGTTTTCTCCTCCTTCCCATCACGCTGGCTCAAAGACTCCCAGTTGGCCCTATTCTTTCTCAGACCTTGGAGGAAATTCTGAGATGGATTTGTAACTTGCCTCATGACTTCTGCATAATAAAAATCCTCTTGACATTTTCAGCAACAAAATGTCTCCTTTCATTACTACTGCTTTCAGTATAATAGAAAACTGAAAGACTAAACTTATAGGGAAATACTGTTTGCTCAGCTTGCCTCTGCAGCAGGCTAGGTTACATAGAGTATGGATTGAGAGAATTTATTCTTTCCATTTTTGCTTTACAACTTTCTTCTTCACTCCTGCCTCGGTCTCTTCAGGATTAGAAATTCAGCAAAAAAGAATAGAGATGTCAGAGATAGGAAAAATTTCATTTGAACTGTTTTCTAGCAAAACCACTCATGGCTTCTGTATACTTGCCGCATTAGAACTTATACTCAAACTTCCTGGAACGTCGACAGAATATCTCCTTTCATTGCACATCATTCCCTGTGCATCAGGAATTTATCCTTTTGGAGTGATCAAACAATGAATTTGTAAATATTTCTCACTGACTGTATCTCATCTTTATTCTCATTTTATAAGCCTACCTCTGACCTTCAAGGAGTCATAGTTTGCTCCCTGAGCACAGCTCAAGTTGCTAGTCACTGCTCCTCACAATTCCATTTCTGTGATATGCTTCAGGAACAAGCTCGTGCCTCAAACACAAGGGGTATTTATGAACACCCCTTGGTATTCAAGCCAGTGATATTTATGAATTTGTTCTCACAGTTAAAATTAATGATAGAAATCTTACCAGAATGCTCTTCTTCTCCATTATCTGATTTTGGCTTTCCATTTGGTGGATGCCTAACACCCACACCTTTCCCTTTGACCACTCTTTGTAAGTCTGATTTTTATATCAACCCCCTTTACATCGTTGTGGGTCCTATGGATCCTCAAATGAAACAGAGTGCAGCATTGCCATTTGTATAGGTCATGAACATTTGTGAGTCCCTTTGCTCTACACTTTATATTATAAAGAGAGAAGTATTGAATGAGTGCCTTCCTCCACGAATATGGTAGAGAATGGTTGAGAGAAAATAATGCCGTTAAATTGCAGTTAAGATGAGTTATGGAAAATTATGGGCTAGAATGAAAACCTATCATGCAAAAATGAGAATAATGTGACAGATCCCTTTTCCAGAAAGTCACAGATATTATTTAAGAAAGTACAAGTTAACACTGAAATAATAGAGATTGTGGATTATTGGAAGGTATCTCAGGTTGACAGAACCAGAAAAATGTTTAGATCAGTGAGGATCCGGAAGACTACTACAACTGGATGATAATGAGTGAAAAGAAAAGAAATAATACATGAAATAATAGTTACAAAAGATATAAGTTTAATAAACAATTTAGGAATTGCTTTACTTTATTTTTATCAAGCAAGTATATAACATCAAACTCATTTTAAATGACAAAAAATAAAAACATGGGAGATTTAGGAATTATAAAAAATCCTCTATTTTAGTAAAAGTCTTTCAAGCTGGAAGTAAGTAACACATATCTTTAATCCCAGCACTCGGGAGGCAGAGGCAGATGGATCTCTATGAGCTTGAGTTCATCCTGGTCTAAGAACTAGTTCCAGGACAGCCAAGCATACACTGAGAAACCCTGTCTCAAAAAACTTGATCTTTTTTCATTTTATTATTTATATCTAAGCAGAATCTTTTTTTAAACCAATATCCTTTATATACAATAGAGATAATAATAAGGAATAACTAAAAGCTAAGAGTCTTTCCTTCTCAATAGTCTATTTCCAAACCTTTTCTCCATATTTATGTCTGGTCATGATGTCATCCTAGTGTTGTTGTTAGGGTTCAAAGAATGTAGATCATGAGATGAGGTCTTGCAGGTCATCTGTCTTGGGGCTAAGACAGGAAGCAGCTCTGATAGTGGGACACATAAGGGAGACATAAGGAAAGTCCTCTTACGAATCAGATACTAACACCACTGCTGTGAGACGCAGTCTGATTCCTCAAGACTACCTCAGAATGGCTTTGAGAATTGCTGTCTTGAAGGGCAATGACAGGTTTCAGAAGAATGTCTGTTCCCAGAATGCTTTTAGTAGCTGTGACAAAATCAGGTTCAGAAAGTCAGAGACCTGTTTTAGAATCCCTTACAGAAAGTTGACTGATGAAAACCCTTGAATTTGTGGTCTTAAAAAAAAGTGTATATATTGATTTCTGTGGCCAGAAACTTAAAGAAAAGAAAAGAGCATAACAGGAAAGAAGGAAACTCTCCATCATAAAGCTCAAAAATGCTTGGGCTGGAATATTGCCTGTTGGCTCCTTCCCCGACTGGCCAGAGGATTCTCCTGGGATAATGAACTCTGTGCACAAGAGGCTGCTTTCATTGGCCTCTGTGGCTTCTCAGCATCTAGCATCATCTCATTTAGTTGGAGGAACTTGCAGGATCATGAATGTTGGAAGTCATGTAGAATTTTTCACTGTGGCTACAGCTACAAGCAAATGCTAAAGGAATGTGGTATAGGCTACAAGAAGCTTAGAATACATATTGCTTGTATTCCTTCAATGAAAACAGACTAAAGCGCTCAGTAATTTTTACTTCGAAGTATGGTAGGCAATAATAAGAAATACAGAATACAGGAAAACCCATCAAATTGAAGGATCTGTCATTTCCCCATGTAGATTGTGTCTGGACGACCTGTGCATTGGTGAGAGTGGGGGTTACTGAAGTCACCCATTGTCAGTGTGTGAGGGTTAAGATTTTCTTAATGGGTATTGATGTAAACATAATCAGGCAAGTCAAACAAGGCTTGATGCTGTATTGGGAAAAGTGTCTTCTACTGAATTCATCTTCCTACCTGGCTGTTTGTTCACAGATTGTAGATGTCATCACAGCTGCCTTATTAATTACTACATCAATTTCTCTTTCAGTATTGGTAACTTCCTTGAAAAAAAATCTAAACTTATTAGCCAACAGTAGAAAACATAGGAGCAATTTTCTCACTATTAGATCAATATCTAAATTAATATCCCCAATTATTTATTATTATTGTGTATTAAAAATATAAAGTATAAGGGATTAGAATGGCAGAATATGTGTGTATCTATAGTCATTTCAATCTGTATAATTTTATATTATAGTATTGGTTATCCAATGAAATTTAGATTTTTTTGTGGGCATACTTACATGGCTTTGAATATATTATGCTACTTCTTGTCTATCAAAAGAGGAAAAATGCAAAAAAAAACAATTACCTCAATGCCAAACATTATATCATTGTTTTATATTACTCAGTAAGATTAAATGTATGCATATTGTTCCATGTCATTAATTTAAGATACTGCATTTCACAACCTAACTTTATTTGCATTAAGTTTAGGTAAAAAAATGGAAATTACATCTTCAGCAGACATAACGATGACTCTGAAAGTTTGCACAGCTTGCACCCCTTGTTATTATTTGTGTCTCAAAGTGGTATTAGTGTGGGTATCAGAATTAAAATCTGATCCTGATTTTGTTGTTATTTTGGATTTCTTTTTGGTATATATTGCTTTCAAACATTTTGAACACATTACCAGGGTTAATGCCACATTTACTTGGCTAATAATTATCAGTGAGTATCCCTGGCAACAAAATTTTGTATTTTTAGTTTTTGTAACAGAATATCACTCAGTTAAAGTGAAAACATTGATAAAACTACCATTTACTAAGCTAAAGTTGAACTTTATGAGCAATGATTATGCAAGTCCATCCCTGTGATTTTCTTTAATCAAATAATATCCTTTAATTTGCATATATTTTCCTGGCAGGTGAATCAACAAAAATGAATTAGGAATTTGGTTGTATTAAAATGTACACACTGTGGCCTGCCAAAACTACAATATATTGCTGCATAATCCAAAATAAGTTATTAGGAATAGATTTGAGTGAAGAAAGATAGCAAATGTGAAGTTGCTAGCTTTTAAGTTTTATTTCTTGTAATGCAATGAAATATTTTACATTTGCCATCTATATTATCATACGTAGCTAATCATGGAGTGTACTATGTGTATGTTGTCAATCCACAGCTTTGTTAGGACTTATGTCAAATACATATGAAGATGTTTTGCTGTAATGGAGAAAGTAAACTAAACATTTTAAATATTTACATATAAATTTTTTTTGTGTGACAAGATCTCACTGTGTAGCCCTGGCTGACCTCAAACTGCAGAAGGAATAAGATTTGAACGCCTTGTTTTCTCATTTATCATTTTTCTTCCCCTCTTTTTTTAAAATTAGTTTTTTTAATATTTTACAATGTATTTTGATTATATTTATCTCTTCCCTCACTCCTCTCAGACTCCACCCCTGTTTTCTCCTCACCTAGCTTAGTGTCTTCATCCTTTTTTAAGTACATCAAGTCGTTTGTACCATTTATAAGATCATTTACTATTTTTTCTGAAACAAAACATTGAAAATACTTGGATCTCTGTTGAAAATTTAGAAACTGATAATACTATTATATATCACACTATTTTTCATTCCTTCTAACTTTGTAGAATTTATTTCTGTGCAATGTTACTACCCTGTGGCCAGCCCCTTCATCTCAGGTGGAGCTGATTCAATACCCACTGCTTCTTTCTGGACAAATTTTATTAGTGATAAGGTCATTTTTTCCATTTGAATATTCAAAATATGGATTTACGTGTTTCTCTTTTCCATTCATCTCAGATATAAAGATACTAAAATAAGCTTTAGGCAGTTCACTTTGTTTACTAATAGGGAAAGAACTGAACAGGTATACAGAGAAAAATCTTATAAAAATAATGAAGAGATTGCGTCTTATTAACCTCCACAAGTTTATTTATAATTTTCTGAGCATCTACTCTAACCAGAGACATAGAACATAATAGTGTCTCGACAAGCATTGTTACCATTTTTTTCTAACTGTCTATTCAAGGGAGCATTATTATGCTGTAGAGATTATTTTTGTAGCTCATTAGCACCTTTTGTTTCATCAATTTTTCCTGAGCAAATGTGGATGCAAGATATGGTTCGGTGCTACAGAATTACTGAGTTCAATACCTTGAGTTCCTACCAGCACTGGACAAAAGTTACAGAGAAGAACAACAAGAAAACACAAAATAAAACAATGGCCCCCTATTAAAAATTCTTCCCTGTGTACATTTTCTGACATGTGTTTATGTGGACATCTTTTTCGTGTATGACTTGCACATGGAGAAATAAAACCTGACGTAATTTGCTTATGTGTCTGCTGTCTACTATGGCTGACTACTGCAAAAACACTTTAAGAAAAGCTATATGGTTTTTTCTTTCCTTTCCTTTTGCCCAGAGACAAAGGGAAGATTCGGAATAGCTATGGTCTGGGGCGAGGGTTATCTGGTTTATGCTGTTCCTAGGTGCAGTGAACGGTAAACTGGGGTTAGCTTCCAAACATAGGTACCACTCAAGATACTTTAAAACTTTAAAAAAAGTGACTGGCATGATGGCTTGACGAGTAACTGTGCCAAGGCTGCAGACCCAAGTTCAGTCATCTGAACTCACCAAGTGATGTAGGAATTGATTCCTGCAGGTTGTCATTTTATTTCCACATGGGTGGTGAGGAACACATATCCATGCCCCTTCCTCACCCCTGACAAAGAATAGATAAATTATACTTTAAAATAAAATAAAACGAAAGACTTCTGGAAGGGAAATAAGGAAGCTTTAAGGACATGATTTGCAGTTTTCTCTTCTGAGACTGACCTGAGTGCCTTCCTGCAGTTGTCTCTGCCTGTGATGCCACTTTCACAGCTGTGCGGCTCTGTAAACGCAACTCATATGGGGTCTTACATTAGTACTTTGCTTCTGATTACAAGCAGTCTAGGGGCCCCAAGGAGAGGAAGCTTTTCCGTGTTGTCCACGCCACCTCATTCTTACAGTCTCCTGTGTTTCCACTCCTGCGCATATGACCTAAAAAAGCAGCGTGACAGGAGAATTTCTGTCCTTTGATTTATATAAGGATGCTGTGGGGCAAAGGGGCGAAGAACTTGTGTTGGTTCAACCCGCCCCCCTATCTATTATCTAATGATTAATTGCTGTTGAATGAGACTTAAGTAAAAGTCACACAAAGAAAGCTTTGGTACAAGACTCCAGGTCTCAATCACCCAATTTGCACAAAATCTTGAGGACAGGCTCTCTTCTCTATCTGTCTCAGAATTAGATTGTGGTCATAAGAGCATGTATTTTCTTTTTTAAGGAAGAAAACTTTTATTTGGGCTCATGGCTTGAGGGTAATATACAATCAATGATGATGGGGAAGTCAATGCAGCTGGACTGAGAGGCTGCTGGTCAGGAAGCATTTATGGAAATGCCCTTAGCTAATTCCTGTCAGAACATAATTATACTGGACTAGTGCATCAGATAATAAAGATTGGCGTTTCCAAGTAGGTTACTATGTATGTGTGTGTGTGTGTGTGTGTGTGTGTGTGTGTATGTATATGTGTGTGTATATATATATACACACACATATATATATGATAGACTTTAAATAAACATATAAGCATAAACAAGATTCCAAATAAAATTTATTTCATATTTTTGAAAAGATGGAACTACTTTAATGCAAAGGTAGTTAGGAAGCCATTGCCATTAACAATAATATTATATCTCAAGTCTTTCTGTTAAGTAAGATGTCTCCAAGAAAAGTACAACTGTTTTTATGTACTTTTGCAGTGTTTTTATTGCTTCCACAAAATTGAAAAATAAATGACTAAAATAACCAACTGTGTAATGTAATTTCACAAGTTAAATGCTGTCCATTCATTTGTTTTATAAGAAAAATATAAAAATGATTTATCATATTATCTAATTAATGTGAAATTTTATAATGATTAATTAACCATTTTTGGCAAAATAATTGGAAAGAGCAAAACAATTAGAATGATTAAAATGACCAGATAACAATCCCTTCTTCTTTTTTCATGTGATTCATGGCCATTTCTCACTCATGAACATTTCTCAGTAGATAACATGAAAATAGAATATAAAAGTAACTATATTAGCATACTCTAGTAATAAGTAGTGTTTATTCATACAGGAGAAACCCACCTCATTCATCTTATCAAGGAGTGATGTATTTTTATTTATATCAACATTTGCAGTTATCTCTTGTTCATGCAAGCTTATAACCTGCATATTATCTTGTCATGATGTTAGCTGTGATTAGATAGACGCATAAATTTCAATCATCACATGGTTTAAATCCAAGGATTTAGGCATTACAGTCTAACAAGCATCCTTTCTTCAAATGGGTCTTATTTGTCAGGTGTCCAAATGAATCTCCCTCAAGTGGTGACTGCTAAAACTTTCTGAGTATCTTTTAGAATTATTTTGCTTATGAAAAATTAAAATACACATTTAGGGCCTGGAGGAATAGCTCTGTGACTTAACATACCTATGATACGTATTATTAAAGGAAGGGAGAACGACTGTTAGCTCTTAAACCACATCGTTTTCACTATACACCTCTCTAATAATTTAACAGGCTCTGCAAGATAACACCTTCTCCACTGGTTTTAATAACCAGGAGCTCAATAATCTTAAAAATTAGGATAAAATAGAATTGTATTTCCTTTGCATATTTTTATTATGGGGCATTATGATAAGTTGATTTAGATGATACTTTCAATCTTAAAATTCAATTAGACTTTACAATTTAAAATCAGGGATTGTGATGCCTCCAGAAGTTCCTTTATTGTACAGGATTGTTTTGGATATCCTGGGCTTTTTTTTTATGTCCTCTATCTTAGCTACTTCTGCTGTGAAGTATCCATGGATGGTGTCTTTCTGATACCTTCTTGTCATGGTTAAGGTCATGGGTGCCACAACCATATTTTTTTGTGCATTTTGGGCTTCAGTGACACTTTTTAAATGAGTTCTTTATTTGAGCTATAGGTTCTTATATCTCTTGCTCATGCATCTTCACCAAACACATCATATTATTAAAGTCATCTCTTTTTTATTACTCTCTACTCCCTCCAAAAATTCTACTGAAAAGTAGATTACAGTTCCTCACTTTCAATGTATCTTCAAGGACTTCAGCTAATTTTTTTTTAAATTTTCTTTTATCATTCTTAATTCATTATAACCATTTCCCCCAGTAAACTCTCCTCTCTTGGACAATCATACAGCCCAATATGTTTGAACAAAATGGTTGTACCCTCCCACATGAATAAAATCCAGCCTTAAGTTATACTCTTATTTTTTTTTATTTTTTTATTTTTCGAGACAGGGCTTCTCCGTTGCGTTTTGGTTCCTGTCCTGGAACTAGCTCTTGTAGACCAGGCTGGCCTCGAACTCATAGAGATCCGCCTGCCTCTGCCTCCCGAGTGCTGGGATTAAAGGCATGCGCCACCACCGCCCGGCTCTCTTATTTTTTATTAAAGATTACAGTAAAGTTTTTTCTCTTTTTTTAAATATTTATTTATTTATTATGTATACAATATTCTGTCTGTGTGTATTTCTGCAGGCCAGAAGAGGGCACCAGACCTCATTACAGATGGTTGTGAGCCACCATGTGGTTGCCGGGAATTGAACTCAGGACCTTCGGAAGAGCAGGCAATGCTCTTAACCACTGAGCCATCTCTACAGCCCAAGTTTTTTTCTTTTAAACTAAAGTGTTGGACTAAACACTAAATCCCATACTATGTCCTTCCTTCCTCCTCTTCCTCATCCTTTTCCATTTCTGCCTCTTCACTTTACACCTCTTCCCCTTCTCCTTTATCTAACTCTCTCCCTCTTCCTCCCTCTCCCTTCCTCTTCCTCCCTCTCTCCTTTCTCCTCTCCTCCTTCCTCCTTTTATATTAAATCAGAGCACTTTATATTAAACTGTTTTATTTTTTATTTTTTTGGTTTTTTGAGACAGGGTTTCTCTGTGGTTTTGGAGCCTGTCCTGGAACTAGCTCTTGTAGACCAGGCTGGTCTCGAACTCACAGAGATCCGCCTGCCTCTGCCTCCCGAGTGCTGGGATTAAAGGCGTGTGCCACCATCGCCCGGCTATTAAACTGTTTTAATGTTAATAAGCATCTAGAGGGTGGAAGACTCAACCATAAGCACTGACTTAATTTTAAAAGTAACCTTAGTAAGATTATATAATTAGTCTAAAAATTATGTGTTAATTTTATGTGAAAAAACATAGTAAACAGATAGGGATTAAAAATCATACTAGACAAATACTTGATAAGCTTAATCATAATGTAGAAAGTAGTAGGCATTGATAACTTGTTTATATCTTGATAGAGAATAAACACACAACAATTAACTTGAATGAATAAAAGATATAAAGCAGTCCATATGTTGAGAGACACGGGGAGGGCAGTGCATTGTTACCAGTGAGCTTTATGCTCTACTCAGGTGGAAATGGATTTCAAGGAGTAACAATTCCAGTGCTGACAAGTCCTGAGCCTTGAGGTGTTGAAGGCTTATGGGATAGCATGGCAGATTCAGAGGTTTACCACCCCAAGTTCTGAGAGCAGAGAACTATGACTCATCTCACAGCTTAGGGAGCTGAGGTTAGAAGCTTGTTGCCAGACGCTTATTACCAGGTCAATGGTCTGGATTATACTATCAGTAGGTGACAGGCATGAACACCAACTACACAGTTCATCAGCATTAGGAGTTGGGAGTTTGAAGGTTTGGCAAATCTTCCAGTTTTGGAGATCACACTCCCTTGCTTTTGATCTTTAGACCTTTCCTCCATGACATTTTCTGAAACCCTTCAGTCTATTGCTCTTGTCCTTCTGTGGCCCTTTCTGTCTCCTCTCTTACCAGCAGTCTGTCAGTTCTACTTGACAAAAATTAAAAGATGGACAAAACAAGATTATTTCTAAGAAGCATTTTATGGTACTAATATTGTAATATCAAAAAAATAAATGAGAATACCTCCTGCCTGGCTCAATAGGTAGCCGAAAAGCCTGGTGATGTATCTAGGAGGGGACCAGGACATATGTGGCACCCCCGAGGAATGTAAGTGAAAGATCACATTTGCAATAGTGAGAGGACAGCTTCTAGCTTTGTTATTGCAGACTCTTTGTAGGAACCAATTACAGTGAGCTATCATTGTGAGTTACTGAAGAGGTTCCTTGCAATCCATTTGCAGTGAGGATAGATGCAAAGCCATATAACATTTGCCCAGACTTGCCCTTCCTGATGCTGCCTTCCAAAGTCAGGATAGGATATCTGGAGCAGTTGTGACTGGAGCAAGGACCCTTAATTTTTTTTTAAAAAAAAATCCTGGTTTCAGTTGTCGTGGTACTTCAGTAGGAAATGTTTTCAGAGTGATGCTTTAATGTCTAAAGCAACAAGGCAAAAGTCTAGTCAGTTGCTGGGAAAGAGACTAGTTAGATGAGAGATGCCAGGAAAAACGCTTGATTGGCTTGCTAGCCACAGTTTCATTCATTCACAGGAGTCAAAACACTATAGCATACTTATAACAAACACATAAAAGAAATGTCATTGTCTCAACAGCACTTACCAGTACTTAATGCTATAGAATAATCCTTAAGAGTGCCAACAACCTGTTCAAGTGCAGTAGGAAGATTGGGCCACTCTGATCTGCCTCAAAAGGGTTGAATTTGCTACTTGCTAAATCGCTGCAATATCATAATGAAAAGAGAGAGGAGGAGATGGTTCATGAAGAAAGTTGACTATCAAATTCTCTTGATCTTCTAAGAATTTCTTGCACACATCATGTCAAAAACAATTTTTAAAAGATCTCCTAGGCTCACTGGAATACGGGAATAACATGCATTGAATGCTTGTAATTATCTCCACATAAGCACATCACATCCCGAAATTAAACCCCGAGGCAAGCCAGACTATACTTTCTCTCATTGACTACAAATAGAAAAGTAAATGTGTGCATCTGTGTTTTCTAGGCCGTCCCCAAATTCATGCAAGCTATAAAGACAATTAAGCGTTCTTGGTATCAGTTCAGTAGAAGAAAGGACCCTTGGAAGGATGATTTTGTTGACACCAAATCTTCTGTTAATCACTTATCATTTCTAAATTAGTGTGATTGTCTTAGTGTAGCTGCAAAACTTTGAAACACTTTTGGGAGATTTTGACTGATTAAATATGGGTGAGCAACATGGGGGATCATCTGGTCTGAAACAGATCAAGAAAGTTTGTAAACGGAATCTGATGAAGACAATGTGTCAGAGAGGATCAGACAGATCACTTATAATGGGAAAAAAGTGTAAAGGAAAAAGGGGGCCAATTTGCGGGAAGTCCTGAAAGTACTGAAACCACTGTCAAGCCCCAGGGTTTGTGCAGCAAAGTGGCTCAAGTAAGAACAGGTTTTGTGGCTTAGGATCCTACTTGGGATGTGATTAGTTTTCCCATATAATTAGATGCCTAATTGTGCTCCTACACTTAGCGGATACGTTTACAGCACCATGTAATTGTGATTTATTTCAAAGCTTTTCATAATGGGAACCTACCGCTGCTCCCATATCAGCGTGCCGTGTTTAATTGCTGAAACCATTTGTGAAGCTCTGACTTGCTCTGACTAGATTGAGGAACTTGAAAGACTGTTTAAAATTGCGCACTGGAAGGAGCATCTGAACACTAAAGTTTTTCATGTACTTCCAATTAAGCCACAAAGGTATTAACAAATCACCAATATATGATATTAGTATTGAAAACGAGGGCATTGGGCAACGAATGTAATACTCGTAGTGATCAAGCTATTTATGGGGAAAATGCCATTACTCACCGGAATTCAGTAGCTTTTTTCTTAGGAATTTATCCTAAGAGAATAGATAAATATGTATACAACAGTTTAAGTTTAGAATATACAAAACTGTTTTCTTAAGAAGATGTAAAATATGAGCAAAACATTGATGTTCAATATACTCTAGACAACCATAAGGCCCCTGAAATTATATTGCAGAAATGAGTTAATTAGTATGGAAAATTTTACTGTTAAATATTGTTAATATGAAGCCAAGTTTATGATTCTAAATTGGCAATGAATAAAGATCACTATATGAAAGAATAAAATGTAGATGATTAACTCAAAAAAAAACCTAACAGTTGTGTTTCTTTTTATTGTAAAGTAAGTTTCCTTCATTCCCCACATAATAAAAAAGTTTGTCTTGTTCTGATATTATCTTCGTAAAAACCCTTGGTTTAAAAACTTTGACCTTGAATCCACTTAATGCAGAGGCATAGGATAGGAGAGCGTAAATCATGGGGTGTTTAGAAATCTCTTTAACAGTGTGAACTATACCAAGACCGATAATCAGAAGACTGACAGGAGATTTTCTAGGTCAGATTGACACCCATTGGCTGCCTTCACTGGCTGGCCTTCTAATTGTCACTCATACTGAACAGGTTGTACAATACGTTTAACATGATCTCTCTCTTTCCAGTACTGAAACAAAACAAACCATAGCACTGCCTGTCTAAAGGGTGCAAGGTCCTTGTTGAATACCTGGGCACCCCTAAACACCAAAACAGAAGCACAAATATCTGTAATTTCCATACTACAAGGTGATCCTAGAAAAGATGGTATATAAAGATGGATTCAAAACATTAAAATCTTTCTTACATTGGCGTTTTGTCCATGCCTAAAGATACATCAAGGAGAGGTTAACTGCACTGTAACCACGGATAATGCAATAATTGCTACACTGAAGTCTCTTTCGGAAAGCACTATCGGGATTTTCTCATAGCCTCTGGGACTCCACTGATTTCTATACAAATAAGAAGTTAGCTTTCACACACACACACACACACACACACACACACACACACACACACACAGAGAGAGAGAGAGAGAGAGAGAGAGAGAGAGAGAGAGAGAGAGAGAGAAAGAGAGAGAGACTAATTTTTCTATGGCGTCTTATTTCAACACACATTTCAAGGTTTTCTTGATCTTGTTGCCCCATTTATTCATTAACATCAGAATAATAGAGAAAACCCTGCTGGGAATCCACTCAGCATACCTAGGAGAATAATTCCCAACCTATGTGTTCATATAACTATGTGAATCTTAATTACTGTTTGGAGCTGTGAATAGACCCTAAAAGATATCTCACAGTTTTTAAAGGAAATCCCGAGATAATATAAAGGGTCTTTATTAACCAAGAATGTATAATAGGAATTATAGCAAAAAAAATGTTGTCTAAAATATAGACAAATTCTAACATCAATTTTGACTTTGTACTTGTGATCATTTCTACAAGAAAGATTTGCCTCCTGTCATATAGCATAAAATCTGGTTTAATTTGGCAAATGATGGATAACATATTACTTATGCTTAATTTAAGATTAAACCAGTGGTAAACGTGACTGCACATGAATGTATTTCCTCTATGGGGAGAATAAAACAATAGAAAATTATAATACAGACAAAACCAGAAGTGTATAATTTAAATTAAAAATAAAATGCCCTGATACATAATTTACTTGAATTTTGCATTTGCCATGAGTTTCCAGGGTAACAAATTAGTTTTTGTATTTGATGGTTATTATATCATTTACATTATCAAAGTTGCCTTTTGCAGATAAAACATTTTATTATCACTTTTATAAATTGAGTAAGTTTATCTAAAGAATTAAATTTTCACTTTTTTGTTTTCTTTTTTTCTTATCTTTGATTTTTGAGGCAGTATTTCTCTGTGTAACTCTATCTGTCCTGGAACTCACTCTGTAGAACAGGCAGATTTTGAACTTAGAGGCTGAACCTCCCCTGGATCCTGAGTGCTGTGACTAAAAGCATGTCTCATCATGACCCAGCTAAGAATTAAATATTCTAAAAGTAATTTCCAAAAAAAAGTTCTTACTTATATGTGATTATATATATGGAATTAAATTTAGATTTTAGTTTGCTATTTAGTAGAGAATGATTTCTTTGATGAGGTCTGTCAGTACCAATGCCATTTGTGTTAGTGTGTTTCCAGTTTGTGTGTGTGTGTGTGTGTGTGTGTGTGTAAAAATCCTCATGGGCATATATAACATGACAAAAGAGGATGTTGACCTCTCTGTCTTGGCCTTATTCCTTTCATAGAGTCTCTCATTGAACCTGGAGTGTGTGGTGTTTTGGGTAGGAGGCCCCTGAACCCCAGCTGTCTATTGTCTCCATCCTGCTGCTCTTTATCCAGGACTTATAGACACATACATGGCCATTCCTGTCCCCCTTTTTTTTTCTTGGATATAAGGGTCAAAACTGTGGTTCTCATGCTTGCGTAGCCAGTGCTCTTTCTAAAGGTGGTCATGTTAAGTTTCTTGTTTGGGGTTTCATTAAAGAAAAAGACTTCTGACAAATCTTAGACCATTACACCTAGAACTGAACATTATCTAGAAGAGGAAAAGGAAGCATTATTGCCTAACACATAGGTTCTCTCTCTCTCTTCCTCTCTCTCTCTCCCGCTCACACACACGTGTGTGCGCGCACATACAAACACATCTCTAATACAAGCCTATTGTTGACATTTTTACTCAATTCAGAAACTATGGTGGTGCACTAGGTAGGAAATATTTAAGAAAGAAAATGAAGTTGTTACTACTGTGAATTGAACAGCTAAATCCATAAACTCTTTATAAAAAAAATAAGAGTTTCAGATAGTTAGCTTAGGACTGTGGACTGACCGAATATTAATATTTTCATATCAGTGACTATTTCTAAATACTTGATCCTCAAATATTGCAATACCATTTTACATCATTGTGTACCTGCAGAGTCCATGTTTTCAGAAGTTTCTTTTTGCTTAGCTTTTCCAGTATCTGTTATTTCAGTTGTGAATATTGAATTTGTTAGTCATGCAGGGGACATTTAGATCCCAGAGCAATCAACTTTTACCAAACTATTACTTCAGAGCAGTCTTTGTATAGCTAACTGTCCTTTGTTTTACATGTTGAGATTTCCCTAAGATAGAAATATTAATAAATATGTATTAAACATAGCATGCCTGTGATAAAGCAAAACCCTACCCCCATTGTTTTAATACTGAACATTCTAGAGTAGCATTAAAGAGATTCCCAGGATAGTTCTAAGACATAAAAGCAGAGGAGCTGAGTCAATTCTCTGCTCAATCTCTGCAAGTGGAAAACTTCAGTTCATTTCACAGCTTTTCCCAGGGGATATTATAGGGAAATGATGGGTATTAAAAACAAATCAATAGTAGAAATTGTTTTTCTACACTAGCTGTTTGAAGAGGAACCCTCTTCTCCAAATTTAGCACATGACTATTTAAACTGCAGAGAAAATTTCACATTTAAGAAAAAGAATAATTGAATGAAGATGAGGGACTGGTCCTACTGGCAGGCATTATGAGACATCTTGGGAGGTCAAATATACATGATGTAGATGAATCTAGGAGGAGTGTTCAGTATGGGCACCAACGGCAATCTAAGGCCAGTTTTTAGCTTCAAAAAGCTGGGAATAAGATGAATCATGGCTTTACTCAGTGCGTTTCCTTTCCAGGCTGTGACAGTGTGAGGCTGGTTTTATACTCTTGTTGCTTTTGGTAGAAAGAATAACTTGAGCTTGGCTTAGATTTTAAAAGCCTTTCCTGCAGTGTGTAAATCACGGGCATCCTGACGGTCCATATGTAACACCATTAAGCAGCCTAGGTGGTTATAAAATCTAAGTGCTTCCCTTAGGGAATAAATGCAGAACTCTTACTTTAACAGCCCTATTGGCCATTGAAAAAAGAAATTACTGTCCGAACCCCAAAGTACCCCATTTAACACAGCTCCAAGGTCAAAATCATGTGGTTCTAGATTCAGAGCTAAGTTTTTCTTTACATTTAATTTTTATTTGCGTGTTTCCCAAGAGCCTCGCATCTGTAAAATATGCTCTAGGTCTGTGCTGCACAGAGTGTAAGGTGGTATGGTTGAGGGAGAAAGCACGAGGGCCCATCCCGAAGCAATCCTTTGCGAGCACCATTGTCGGATCCTATGAGGGTGATACCGGCACACGTGAAAGGGCTCTAGAGGCACTGAGCCTGCGTTCCAATTCTTCTTCAACATTTGTTCCCTTATCTTCTCTGGGCCTCAGTTTTCTTATCTGTGAAAATGAGAACAGGATCCGCTCTTGGAGCTCTTTCCTGGCTTGTATTGTGTAGATACATGTTTTCTCTTCTTTCTATAAAGAGCAACCACTGAATATGATGACTTAAGACAACTAGCTTACCATGTTTTATAAGTCTGTGTATATTTTGTAGAATTTGGGTTTTGCCAAGCAGTTGAACTGAGCCTAAAACATCTGATGAATTTTTATTTTGTTCACACACACATTTTTAGAGACAGGATTACTAAGGACTAATTGAGCTATTTAAATCTCTCCTCTCATCTTTGTCTTCTCCCTCTTCCTCTTCTGCCCCCTCTTGACATCACTAGCCTGAGCTTCCTCAAATTAAGTGGGGTTCAAGAAAGATTGATGTACGTGGCATCTGCCTTTTAATACCATTAAAGCTGCCCTTCTTTGTTTGGCCCAGATGTAATAATATACTTCACTTCTGATATCTTTCCTAATCAAAGGAGAAACTAGGGCAAATTAAGTTCAAGAGGAATTCAAAGAAATTCATCTTTTGATTTGAGTAGGTTTATGTGCAGACAGAATAGAGGAGAACTGAGATAATCATCTCTGGAAACCATACTCTTTAATATTTGAAGTAACTCCTTAGGACTAAAGCTGTAACTCAGTTATAGAACTTGTGATTAGCATGTGTAAGTCTGGGTTCGATAGCCAGTGGATGTCATCCTTCTTTATATGTGTTCCTTTTATTGGTTGACAAATAAAGCTGTTTTAGCCAATGGCTTAGCAGAGTAAAACTAGGCAGGAAACTGGATATATATATATATATATATATATATATATATATATATATATATAGAGAGAGAGAGAGAGAGAGAGAGAGAGAAGGCAGAGTCAAGGAGATGCCATGTAGCTGACAAAGGAAAAAGATACTAGAACATTATTGGTAAGCTACAGCTTTGTGGCTATACATGGATTAATAGAAATGGGTTGATTTAAGATGTAAGAGATAGCTAGGAATACACCTGAGCCTTTGGCCAGTGTTATAATTAGTATAGTTTCTGTGCAATTATTCAAGTCTGGATGGCCAAAAATGAAAATGTCATCTTCCTATATTTTTGGTTGTGAGCCTAGCCTTTAACGGCTGAGCCATCTCTCCAGCCCTGTCATCTTCTTTTACAAGTGCACACACACAAATACACACACTGAAAATTCTACTACCCAAGCCCCCTAAATCAACAAAATATACAATAATAAAACTTAAAATGTAAAAAGACCACCAACAAAAAGAATATTGACTGCACAGTGGAAAATACGCATGGTGTAATGTTAAAATTTAAAGTATTAATGTTAATAATATAAATGGCAATAGTGAGCTATTTGTTGGGCCAGTTAGCTGGCTCAGGGTAAATGTGCTCCTTACATCCAACTGACTTGAATTCAGTACCTGGAACCCACTTGATCGAAGATTATCTATTCCTCCAACAAACACAAAGCATACATGCATATAATACACACACACACACACACACACACACACACACACACGAAATACATTAATATAAAAAAAAAGGGCAGTGGTGTTGCACGCCTTTAATCCCAGCACTCGGGAGGCAGAAACAGGTGAATCTGTATGAGTTCGAAGCCAGCCTGGTCTACAAGAGCTAGTTCCAGGACAGGTTCCAAAACTATAGATGACATCCTGTCTCAAAAAAATAAATAAAAAATTAGTTTTCTTCTATTGCCATTAGTATTCTTGTCCCTGTTTTATTATCATTGAGTAGAAGAAAACTATGCAAAGGCCACTTCACACTAGCTGATGAACAGATGTAAAATATTATCTAGTCCATCAAATATTTTTTTAATTATAAGCTTAAAACCGAAAGTTTAGACACATTTATAGCATTAAAATTGGTAAATACTGTGTATTAGAATTTAAATTTTTCCTTTTTGGGGTACAAGTTGGCTAAAAGCACATTCCATCACTATGCCTGATCAGTATCTGTCTCCCTAGCAATGGCCCAGGGTCTTACGGCTTTATGGACAACATGTTTAACTTTGCTCCATTGTGAATAGTGACTTCTGACTCCCTGCAATGTGAAGTGCTTTGGTTAATGCCTTGTCCTTGTTTTACCACCTTTTCAGTGTAATGACATCACTTTCTTCAATAACCCCAAAGGAGGCATCACGCACACAGCCTGAGCCTCCTCTCTGAATAGAGGTTGCATTTACTAGTGCACTGGTATTGGTCGAGAGTAGATTTATATGGCTTGCACTCACCTGAAATTTTGGCAGAGTCCCTTCCTCATCACCAGAACATGTGTTGGGTGGTAGTAAACAATAATGGAAAAATAACCTCTCAAGGAGACCCTTCAGTGTTACAGAGACCACTTTAGACTAAGCCTACCCTAAATCACAGCGTATGAGTCTCTAAGAACCGAAAAAAAGAAACCCTAGAAGAAATAAAAATACACAGCTGATTTACATTGTCTTCGTTCTTCCCTCTTCATGGTGTTCATGGCAGTGGAAATGTTCCAGAACATTGCATGCTGTGTTGATGACTCTTATGTTAAGGAGGACAGAACATTGCAGGCTGCCTTTGAGAGCATTGCTTTCTATTCCTTTGGAGGAAAAACATGCATAGACTTTTAAAAGAGACTGTTTTAGCATGTGTTAATGGCTGCACATCTGAGAATGTCAGTACCAGCTTTAGTAGGATTTCTTTCTATTCCTGTTCTGCCACATGGAAATGTGAGGTCTGAAATATTATTTCATTAGCTTGCAGGCTCTTGCAGCATGGTGTTCTTGATAGTCTGTAAGGATGTTTTTTACATGGAAAGGGGCGGGCACAATTAGAGGTTTAGTATCCTGGAAATGGGGGAGCTTTCCTTCCCAGGATGATTTGGAAATCCTGGAAAAGGTAAGTGTTTTAAGGTGTATCTTGGCTTCGAGCTTTTACCAGTTGTAGGTTGTGGTGCAGAGACAGAATGAATTTCATTCACACTACGTGGAGACAAAAATTTTTAAGACCCCTTGGTTGCCCAATTTCACTTCATACTCTAACCAAGTTTTAATTATGAGAGTTAATGAAGAAGAAAGATAGTGAAGAAAGAACAAACACATAGAAGATCTTGGATTTTGTCATGGGTAAAAACTTCATAATGGACAGTGATTAAATTCTTTATTTCAGTGCTCTAAAATGTACTAATTGATTTGATAGCTAGGTTGTGTTCTTCCAACTGTATTCCATGACTATTACAAACACCCGAATTTTCCCCAATGCCTCTTTACTGTGTGTCAGCACATACAGAGTATTTTGTTTACTTGTTCATTGAAACCTCAAAACAACCCCATCTGTTAAATTCTTTGATTTAAATTGTTTTCAGAAAAGTAATCGAGTAGTGTGTGTACAACCATATACATCACAGGTACCATCCAAACAATTTTTTTATTAGCATGGATTTAACACACTAAACTGTATTTTCTATTCACCCCTACTTCTACGACAGAATTTCCCATGACGTATACTTATGGAGATATCAAAGGTGCTGAACAGAAAGCATCCAATCACATGCAACATCACAGAGACATCCACTTTGAATCTCAGAGCTTAGAATTAGACATACATTTTGCATATGAATTTCCCATAGTCAGACTTCTGGTGAAAAGAATTGACATTCGGGTGGTATGCCTACCCAAAAGACCATCCTGGATCTTCCACACTATAATTGGGGCCTCAGGATTTGCCCGGGACTCCTGCATTGCTACCATGAATGTTTCTAGGCTCAAGGGGTAATGGAAGAAGGCACAGTTTTCAAGGAGTGGATGTGCAGTATGGTGTCCACACAGAATTAGTCTGATTAGGGTGCCATAACAAATTAGGCTGGGTGGCTTAAACAGCATGTTTTTCCTCAGAGTTCAGGAAGGTAGATGTCTCAGATGAAGGTCTGGGCAATGAGGATTTGGGGGAGGACTCTCGGTTAGAGGGTGGGTTTCTTACTATGTTCTCACATTTTCTGTCTTTTTTTTTTTTTGCACTGTGGTAGTTTTTATTAACTTGACACAAGCTAGGGTCATCTGGGAACAGTGAACCTCATCTAGAAAACTGCCTTCACCAAATTGGTCTATAGGCAAGTCTATGGTGGCATTTTCTAGATTAAAGGTTATAGAAGGAACAGTATACTGTGAATAGTGCTACCCCTGGGAAGGCAGTGTGGTTTGAATTAAAAAAAAAAAAGTTAGCCGTGGTGAGCAAGGAAGTAATCAGTGTTCCTGCACGTCTTCTCCTTCAATTATTGCCTCAGGTTCCTGTCTTAACTTCTCTCTACAATGGACTATACTTTTTAAGCTGAAATAAACCCTTTCTTCCCCAAGTTGCTTTGACTTTGGGTCTTGGTGTTTATCACAGCAATAGAA
Organism: Microtus oregoni; assembly: GCF_018167655.1. Classification (NCBI taxonomy): domain Eukaryota; kingdom Metazoa; phylum Chordata; class Mammalia; order Rodentia; family Cricetidae; genus Microtus; species Microtus oregoni. Next base: position 701,436 of record NW_024543829.1, read on the forward strand.
ACAAAGCATACTCATGTATTATTAGAGAGAGAAAATTATAATTCTGCAACATATTATACTTATCCTGTTGGGCACTCGTCTGCGGTAGGTTGGAGAGAAATGTCTTCCACAGCCTCATGTGTTTGAGCACCCAAACCTTAATTGATGCTGTCATTCAAGGAGGTTATGCAACTTTTCAGAAATGGAACCTTTTTAGTTGAATTACACAACTAGGGATATGAACTTGCCTCACTTCCTGTTCCCTCCCCATACTTCCTGCGTGTAGATGAAATACGATTCTCTGATTCTTGGCAGCCAGGATAACTTCAATTTTCTGCTTCCACACCCTCCCTGCTTTGACAGATCTTCTCCCTCTGGAACTGAAAACAAAACAAAACTTTCCTTCTTTGACTTGTTTTTTATCAAGCCAGAGAAAAATAAATAATAGAGTGCTAATATAGTGCCCTGGATTTATTATCCGATTTAACATTAATTACTCCATTATCCCAATAGAGTCTCACTGGAAGTTAGACTTTCCACGTATGAATTGCAAAATGGACATAGAAGTTTGATCAATACCTGCATGGATGTTAATTTCCTATATATATATAATACACACACATATACATACATATGTACATACATGCATGCATACACACACATATGCATACACATTAACCAAAGGGCCTGACAGGAAGGTGGCAGAGGAATGATTTATTTTGGTTCATAGTTTTAATGCATTTCAGTGTATATCATGGTGAGGAAGATATGGTAGATGGGGTGCTCTAATTATGCCAACCGGAGTATGTGTAAGAGGATATTCATAACCCAGCAGACTAAAAAGCAGCATATGGCAGCATCTAAGGTTGAATGTAACTCAATTGAGTCTGCTCCTAGCTACTTATTTCCAACATCTAAACCCTACCTCTTCATATTTCCAAACCCTTATAAAACAGTTCCACTGGCTGGGAACCAAATGTTTAATAGTGAGAACTTATGGAGAATATTTCAAATTCAAGCCACAATGATTCTTTTGCAGTTGGCAAAGGAATCAGGGTTCTACACAAGGAAAGGCTGTGGACAGGAATAAAAGTTGGGCTGTGCTGAGTCATTTTGATTCTCAACTTGACACACTATGGAAGAGAGTCTTGGTGGAAGAATTGTCTAGGTGAGGTTGGCCCATAAGCATGACTGTGGGAGATGCCATATTCTGAAAGTTTCTTAAAGATTTAAAGAATACCTATCTAAGTGAAATATATTTCTATACATCTAGAAAATATAACTAAGATGACTACAAGCTTGACTATTATAGATGAGTATCTATTAACTTATATTTTTAATTATACACTACATTTTTAAATGAGCTACACAAACACAGTAACTTAATCAAGATCAGAAATACATATACATGTTGTAGAGAGAGCAGGGCCCATTGTTCTGTCCCATCCAGTTAGCTTATACCCGAAATAATCACACAGAAATTGTATTAATTAAATCACTGCCTTGCCCATTATTTCTAGCCTCTTATTCTCTAACTTTCACATCTTGATTTAACCCATTTCAAATAATCTGTATAACACCATGAGGTCGTGGGTTACCAAGAAAGATTCAGTATATCTGACCTGGCATCTCCATGGCGCCCTGCTGTCTGCCCTTCTTCCTCACAGAATTCAGTTCTGTCTACTCTGCCTACCTAAGTCCTGCCCTATCAAAAGGCCAAGGCAGTTTCTTTATTCAACCAGTGAAAGCAACACATAGACAGAAAAATCTCCTATATCATATACATACAACAAAATTGACCTTAAATTTGTATCAATAAACCAATATCCATACCAATGCAAATTACTCATCTCTATAGCAACTCTATGCCAAGAAAGTACTAAGGTTTTAGACACACCTTCAGTGAGTAATCACAACAACTTGGAGATTAATATCATGAAAATTTTACAGTCAGAAGGAAATTGAGTCTGAGAACATGACGCAACCTTTTTCAGGTCTCACCCTTCCTCTGGTCCATAGTGCTTTTGAACTGTACTTGAATGTGCCAGTGAATTAAAGCTAAAAATCTGTGTCATGTATAAAAGACCTAGAATGTCTTTTCATTGATTAAACCAAAGCAAAACACACACTATGCATCTGAAGAGTCTCCTAGAATGTAGGTTTAGCTTCTTTAAAATTTTACTTTTCTCAAACTTTCTGTTGCTAAGTAATTCTGCTAGAACTTAGGGCTCATCTTTCTATCTTTTCTCCACTTGTCTTTTCTTCATTCTTGCCAAGAGGTCGACTTTTGTTTTCAATCCTATTGCCTGCTGATTTAAAAAGGGTCCTGTCTTCATGTGCAATTGTTCCCCTGGCATAATGAAAGTCCACCAAAGACACAGTTTGTGAGCAGCTTGCCACGTACCTGTCTTCTTACTGTTTATCTTTTTTTTTTTACTTCAGTATATCCTCCAGCTTCTTATTCCTGTGACTGACAGGATGCTGATTCAGGATTGAGTTTATTGTTCAGTAGTTGTAAGATCCTGCCATGGTCTAGCCAAGTACCTCTGCCTTATCCCAAGATCAGGCTGCGGCCTTATTTGCAGTTCTTTTTGTCAATACTATACTTTTTTGTGTGATATCTTCCTTTGAAGCCAAGATTCCACTTATTGAAGGGTGGCACAAGAAACAGGATTTGTCTTCTTCCTCATTGGTTAGATGGACCTTTCTTATTTTTCCAGCCAGTTCCATTACTGAAAATGAGATTCACTTTCAAAACACACCCTTGAATATGTTTTGTACGCTCCTTTGATATTCCTATCATTTTCTACCCCTTAAATTTTGCAGGGAGATTTTGATCTTGAAGATTTCAGAAATTGGGGAGATTTGTAGAAACATTACTCCCCAGAGAAACCTGCATAGGGCACCATCAGCGCAGGGTTCGGAATCCGGTTTTCATAAGAAAGAGGAATATGGCATCTGTCCCACATCCAGTCGGGTCAATGGCTCTTTATCCACCCAGTTGCAATTAAAATAGCTGCAATGTTGTTGACACATGAGCGTATCTGTGACAGTTCGCACTGGCTGCTTTTGATTGGCAGGTTCCTTGTACACTTTTAATAGCATTTCACAACTTGTCTCTTTTAAGCATCAGCATCTTTCTAGCTAAAATATTCTTACATTCTGAAAATTGTATGCATTTTCCACAGTCAGCCTCTTGGTGTAGTATTTCCTGATAACAAAATGTTGGCTGGCAAAACCCAAGTTATCTCCATTGTATAAGCTGCTCTCCTAGTTGAGATAAAACCTTGTTCAGCAACCTGTTTTCCATTTGCGAAAACAAGCCAGATAAGCCGTTCTTGCAGAGGCTGTCTCAGCTCTTTCTGAGAACTCCGAAGTAATTGCGCACCAAGGTAAGCCTGCAACCCAGTCTTATTTAACAACAAGTTTCTGCCTTGCCAATGATGCATAGGAGTTTGGGCAAATATGCCTGGAAATCTCCAGATTAAAATAAAAAAGCTAACAAGCTTGTTGGTTTCTCTAGATAAGATAGGAGAATAGACCCTCGAGGGATTCTGCTTCAGAAGATTGATGAAGAAGATTCTTAAGAGTAATGAGCCAAAAATTCAGGAGCTGCTTTGAGAAATACCGGAAGAATATTGCTTGGTTGCTTCCTTGAACAAGCAATTTGTCTAGACTTGAGACATGTTCTACCTTGGGAATATTCTTACCATAAACAAAGGTAGCATGTCTTAGACTCTTGCACATTCTACCCTCTTGCATCCTTGGAGCCCTTATCTTTAACAGTCTCTTTACCTTAGACTAAACTTTCTTTTTCTTTTATTATTTCAGACAATAAGCATTTATTGAGCAACCCTTTCATAGAACTGACTGTTCCTGTCTTTCTTGAATGCATTCCCTCATTTGTTACTTAGAACAAATTAGAAACACTGTTTCTCTTATCTCTGCATTTTAGAGTTGGAAAAGAAGCAGAGAGATGAAGAAATTGAGGTGGAGGAGCTGGGATACTAAGCCCCCTTTATCTCACTCCAAGGTCTCTCTCCCACACTCTGCTTCCTTAATGATACTGTAAATTCTTTGGAAGCACAGAAAGATCCCAGCTGAAGCACGTTTATTGTTTTTGGAACATGTTTCTCACTAAATCAAGTCTTTCCTTCCTGAGAGAGGTAAAGCGGATGAGTAGGTCAATAGTATTTATAATACACTCTGTATATATACATGTATATGTGTGTATATGTGTGCACACATGTGAATAGCATGTAATTTTATCTTCAAAATAGTTCTATGAGAAAGAGCTATTATTATTAGAATTCAGAGATGAATATCTGGAGACTTAGTAAGATTATAATTGGCAAAGTCTACACAGCTAATTAGAGGAACCTGTGATCTTTTAGCCATACAGTTAAATGCCCAGCCCAGCTGTTCAACACTTTTGGAAATATTTCCTCATTTATGTTTTCTGCTGCTCAATGGTCATGATATCCCAATCTTTCAACACAGCGTTTAAAGTGTTCTTGTACTTCTGGCTTCTAAGCACTTACGGTAAAAATCACATTTGCACTGGTTCACTTTTATTTTATTAAGGGAACAGAATATGGAAAATAAAGAAAATGGGTTTTTGTTTTAGAGATTTATTTTATTTTTGAGTGCGTATGAGGGTATGCACACAGCTGTCCATGAGGGACAAAAGAGAGTATTGGATCCCTGGAGTGCCACATACCAGAGGTAATGAGTTCCCCCATGTGGATGCTGGGGTCTATATATTGGTCGTCTGCTGATGTAATAAGTGCGGCTCTTCAATGCATTAAAGTTCTCTTCTCTGTCTTCTGTTTTGTCCTTTTTTCTTGTGTGAGGCAAGAATTATTTTGAAGTTGCTCTTTGAATTTACTGTAGTATTTTTCGTTTTGCATACTGCATTAATAATACCAAATATCATCCACTATTGATAAATTCTTATATAAAATGCTTTATTTTAATAGTTTCCAAAATTGTGTATTTATCACTTATTCAACCTTATGCAAATAGCATTGCTCTACTGTTTAAACTACATAAATGTATTATATAATGCTAGAGTTTTCCTTAGATTTTTCAATGTCAATTTAAAATTTCATCAGATTTTGTAATCACTTTTATTGGAATTAGACGGAAATACTACTGATTTTTAAAATTTGTTGTACACATCCAGAACCCTTTCTATAACCACTTACTAATTTTGAAAATTTCTCCATAAGATTTTTTGCACAATTTTGTTAAGAGTAGAGTTGCTTTGCTCATAAAGAACAGGGTTCCTATCTTATCTTTCTAACTATATTTCTTCACTTCTTTTCTTGTCTCTTTAGTGAAGACCTTCAGCCCATCATTATACATAGACTGGGCCACTTAAATTACAGTTTATCGAAGGATCACATATTTTAAATATCCCATTTTAATGAAATGTTTGTTGCATGTTTGTAATGAAATACTTAGAGAATTCCCTTCCCCATGTTTGCTTACTAGGTTTATTCCAGTTCATAACTGATGCTGAGTTTTCAACAATATTTCCAGAATCCTTTGAAACTTGATTGTTATTCCTAACTCTAACTTTATGCTCCTTTTGGAAGTTGCAGAATTCAGCTAGCCCAGAGGCCCAGCTCGCAGGCTTCCTCCCCGTTTCCACCAATGGTTTGTAGCAGACTCTGTCCATATGAGAAGGGCAGTTCAAGGAACAGATGTGCAAATCAAACCTCAAATGATGGAATCATTAATATAAGTGGGGTGAGGCTTTGGAACTTTTAAATTCTCCTTTGCAAAATAATTGTGAATTATTTTGAGACTAAGATGAATGCCTATTCATGGATAGCCCCTCCCTCAACTTCCTTTCCTGTCCACATCATACAGACTGTATGGTTAGAGCCTTCAAAGGAATTTTTACTTTGTTTTAATGGGGAAACTAAATTTTCTTGATTTTCTGTTCTCTAAGTCCTAGTTACAGTTAACATTTTCCTCATATAACTGACTTGGCCATTACCTTCCTCGTACAAGTGAAAATCATTTCTCCCAAAGCCAAACTCTAAGACAAAAGAAACTCTGTGCAGATGAAACAAAGAGATTTGACAGAGGTAGGTGGTATGAAGAGAATAAGATGGCAAAGTCTGCAATCGCTTCTGGAGACCACAGTAATGTGGGGGGGGGGGGAGAAGAAGGAAAAACTCTGCTATTTAGAGAAGTGATGGGATAATTCCCCCTCTAAAAGTAGTCCATTCCAATAACTATCCGCATCACTGTCACTTGGAGCTTACTGGGAATGCAGAACCTCAGAGCCTTCACTCAGACCTACCTTGATTGATGTTTTGCAGCTTAGCAGGATTCCTGGTGACTCAGGCATGCCCAAGTTCAAAGACAGAAATTGAAGAACAGTATGCAAATGAAGCAGCAGTTTCCCTCCTTAGCTACACCACATAACCTGGGTGAATATTTTGAATAAGAGACTTGGGCCATCTTTAGAGATTCTCACTCAATTAGCCTGTGGTGAGACGTTCAATGACCACTTGAGTAAAAGTGAATGCCAGCTGTGGAGAGGGGAGTGGGAATTGCATGTGGCTAGCAAGAGGAGGGTGGTGGCTACCTAAGAGGCAAGAAGAGAAATGGAAGGATACTCCAGGACTGTTTAGAAAATAGATGCTAATTCTGATTGGTGTTAATCTCCCATCGGCTGTATGTTTCCCTCCTGAGACTCCTGCATGTATGATTATAGTTCATTACACAAAGGTTGTATATTTAGAGTAAATTGAAGAATAACTGAAGTAGTTCATAGAAACAAAGAGATGTGACTTAGACTGGAAAGCAAACGCATGGGGAAGTGTAAATAAATTCATGGAGAAAACTTCCACGACCGTTCTTACACTTCATAATGTAACACTGAGAAAGAAATGCTGACATTGAATTTTTTTCTGTGTTCATGCTTTATATTAAATTAATAAGAAAAAGGAAAAGCATCCCGTCCCCTTACACATTCTATTTAACAAGAAGTTTGTATTGTTAAAGTCCATTGTTAAAGTCCTTAGACTTCCTGATGTAACCATAGCAACACACTGGGGTCTGAAATTTTAACTCGGTTTTAATGTGTCATGTGAAGCACTGTCCATTCGTGTAGATTTCTGTTCCGTGTAAATCATGGGGCTTAACCTGTAGCCCTAGCCATGAAGAATCCAATGCTCGAATGTTGCATGACAGTTCTCCGCATTGCCCTCTACTCTGTGTGTTTCTTAATGACTGCTTTGAATCCCCACTACTGTGGCAGTCATTATTTCTTGGCTATAAATGATTCTAAGACGCATTTTAAAATTAAGTTTTGAACCATTTACCCTTTGCCCCAAGTCTAAGGCTCAGTAAAATTTTGCTTGTAGAAGCTTGCTCATTATATTTTAATTTATTCCTCTTCAGTAGCTACTTAGTAAAGATTTTCAGCTTCATATTTTAAAATACACGAATTTATTACATCTGAATACTGGCACTTTCTAAACATCTAGAAAAGAGAGAAGCATCTAGATAGGACATTCTAAATATAGGCAAAGCAGTTCCATTATGTCCCGCAGAGTGTACTATTCAGCTGTCCACTCTAATATAATTGCGACTGAATTTGTTCAAATTGCGACTGTCTCTCTGTATGTACACATACATGTGTTATGTATGTGTGTCTCTGTCCACACTTAATTACATTATCCAGATATTCATTTGCCAGTCACATTTCCAAGCAAAATTTAATGTTTTACCAACTCATTGGTTCACTGAAATGAAATTTCCTTACCACAACTGCCCAATACATATAATTTCTTTAAAGTCCAGCATTTGAAATATATTTTGTGTAAGTATTTTCAATAGTTGACTTATTTTACCATTTTTATTCCCAGGTTGAAAAACAGATGTTATTCCATTGACTACTATGAAATAATGTTAATTTGGCATCAGTTTATGAAGAATAAGCTGTCTCTGTCTTGTCTTGTGGTGGTTGCTTGCATCTTCACAGAGGGGTGTAAGGTTAGACACAGTGCGGTTGTCTCAGATCCCAGTCATGCTATTCTGTATTCAAATGCAGCATCTCCAGCTACCTGAGTTTTATTTGTTCTCATGCACTTTATGTTTTTTTTTCAGGAGTTCTTTTCCTACTCGAGCAACATGTTTAGCTTCCCAAATCTTCTTCAAAATCATTCTGAAATATTTTAACCATCACTGAACCCTTTCTTCTTCTACCTTCTCTCATTTTCTTTTCTATAAAAAAAATCCATGGAACCAAACCCACATACTTCACCCATTCCCATCAAAAGTTACATCATTATACTACAGAGATAGGACTAACTGATTTGTGTTACTTACTCTCAACATAGAAGCATTGGCATTTTGTTCTCTTGTGAAATTTCTCGTTCTTCGGGTGGGTTAGTGGGCATGACTCTTAGTTTTCCTAAGCTTTTATGTTGAACATATGGTTTTGTTAAAAAAACAAAACTATTGAGCGAGTGAATGTTTTTACATAAGAGGCTGACACTAAAATAAAAATATTCATTTTTTATTTTATTAAAAATTGAATAAACTTTTAGGCTTTCTATCTTTAAGTTTAAAGTGATTTTTTTCAGAGTTCTGATACATATTTTGAGACTTTTCAAGTTGTTCTAGGATTGTGTGTAATTCTGTGACTATTTTATACTTTCTCTGAAAGAGTTAGGAAAATTTATGGTGTAGGTAATGTTAGTATCTTTTTCTAATTTTCACTCATGTAATTTTCTTATGATTTTTATCCGTACTACACAGGAAGGTGGGTATTCTATAGCTAAACTAGTTGTATTTTGCCATCAATTCACAGCTACAGCTTACAGTTATGTACATAGAAATCTCTCTAGACTTATTCTTTCTCTTAAATTATGTGCATCAAGAATCTCAGTTATGTGCATGAGAGAGAGAGAGAGAGAGTTGTGTGGGAAAAGTGCCTAATGTTCAAGCATTAAGAACTGGGTTCTAATACCTAGAACCCATGTAAAAATCCAGGAGGCACCCTTTGTGTGATCTCCAGATACTTGTGAAATTTTGTGTTTCTGTGTGTTTGTCTGTCTCTCTCTGTGTATCTCTATTCTCTGTGTCTGTGTGTCTGTCTTTTTCTCTGTCTGTGTGTCTGTCTCACTCCGTGTGTCTTTCTCTGTGTTTGTCTTTCTGTTCTGTCTGCTTCTCTGTCTCTTTCTCTATGTCTCTGTCTCTCTCTCTAGTGTGTGTGGGTTTATCTGTCTCAGTCTTTGTCTCTCACTCTCTCTGTTTTCCCCCACCCACAGGAATCATTTTAAGGATTATTATAAATCAGATTAATTTCATAGTTCAGGGTCTATTGGGAGTAGAGAAAGAGCAGAGGTAGCAATATGGAAATGGAAAGGGTTATGAAGGGTAGCAACATTACTATTCCTAGTTCTCTGTCCTCTCTTTTAGTCCTGTTTCTCTGGAACAGTATTAAGGACTCTAATCTGGTACACGTTAGAAATCCATCATTAGTCATTTCAGATGGTGTCTAGCCTACATCATTTCCCTCTTCTCGGTTCAGATGGTTGCTATGATGTCTTCTAATTCTGACAATGTCCAGACCTAACTTCTGTATCACCAAGTGAGTTTCCACAGCTTCTGGGGCTCCACAAAGGCAACATCTGTACGTTTGGGACTGGACAGATTCTACTACTGAAACGGGTTCAGTCTGTCTCTGGCCTGGGGCCCTATGGCTCCAATCTTCTCCTCAGAGAGCCATTCCAAGGGCTTCATGTAGAAAGCATATTCTTTTGTTTCCTATATCCAACTTTCAGCATTTGTGTTCTACACTGCACAATTCCAGACACAGGGTCTCTATGAAATGAGTGCATGAATGAAGATTACCTACATTTTATTAAGTATATTATTAGGCTTGCTCCCCAAGGATTATGAATCATTATCTGGAGTTGAATCCAGTAAACTGGTTGTTAAAACGAGCGCTCATGCATTTCTGCAGGTGATCTGTCTGGGGACCATGGGTTAAGAAACATTGCTTTAGCAGCAATAAATAAGAGACTTAGCCAAATTCTACACATGAATTGGAAACTTCTCCTGGGAAGAAAAATAATAATAATTCAAAGGAACTCTAGAAGGAGAACTACATGTATATTTACTTAACAGTTTATTTACATGTATCTACAAATAATGATATCATTTCTCATACACATGTGAGTATGGAAACACTATGCTGTTTTCAGAAGGAATTAACACACCAGTGATCAAAGGCTGGGTTCAGGATTTGGTCCTTTCTGTTACCAGTCTTTAAAAAAAGATTTCGTTTCATTATTGTTTATTATGTAAATGTGTGCGTTTGTGTGGGCATGCGCAGACCACAGAGAAGCCAGAAACCTCAGTTCTCTCTGTTCCTGGAGTTACAGGTGGTCATGAACTACATGTCCTGGGTCTTGGGAATTGAAGTAGGGCACTTTGCAAAATCACTAAGCACTCCTGAACTATGCCATCTTTCCAGCACCAATCTAGCTTACTTTGGGTGTTCCCCCCACCATGTAGTTCTGAGGCTGGCAAGGGCCTGTCAAACATTTCCTTAAGACAATTTCACTAGATGAAGGTTCCTTTTGTGAATATACTCCTGTTTCTATCTTATGGTATGTCTGTCTAGCAGATTTTATTTGTAAGCATTTGAAATTGTTATACTGAATGCTATAAAATACTGTGTAGTTGTGTTTTAAATATATATTTATAAAACTAATATATGTTTTATATAAGTAATTATATTGCATATAACTACATATAACCATCTCTCTCTATATATAACTATATATATACAACTCTCTCTATATACAGACTTCATATATGTATATATACAAATATATATATGAGATATACCATCTGCTCCTATAGTTTAATGGTTAATGTTCTGGACTCTGAATCCAGCAATCTGAGCTCATACATCATTGGAACCTGTTCCTTTAGGAAGAGCCCTGGTCTGTCATCCATATCAACTCAGACCATGAAACCCAATAAAAGTGGGCAGCCCATGCATGCTTCAGCAATAAAAAAGTGGGCAGCCCATGCATGCTTCAGCATGGCTGGGGAACATGTTTCACTTTGTCTCGTGTATATGCACCAATGTTACTTTAGTTTTCCTATCTGGGCTTCACATTGACCTGAGTTTTCTGCTTCTAGCTTCTAGAAGGAGCATATACTTTCAAGTACCCCTTGACAAAGTTTATCAGTCTTTAATGTGCATTTAAATGACACAATTAAAAGGGTCCATGGTGGGGCCGGGAGTTAGCATTTATAAAGGTTTCTAGTGTATACAGGACCACAGTCCTCTTTCTGCATAGCACAGAATGACCTGTACCCACACTGCACCATGAGCTTTGCTTCTGCCTTTGCAGCTAAACTTTTATCTCTCAAACTTTTCTCCCAACCTTAGCGTCAGTTCCTCCCCTGCCTGATTTATATTTCTATTGTTACTCAAGTTTAATTATTGCAAAGTTGAAATGCCTTCTCTTTGTCTGGTTTTAATTTCCTTGTGATTTATTTTTATTTCCCTTTCATTGTCTCCTCTTTCTTCTCCCGCTTTTCATACAATAAACCACGTGTCTTGTGCTGAATACAGGTGCAGATGGGTGGAAGCCGGGGGAAAAGTGAGAGAGTACGAGGGTGTTACTACTCTACTTAATGGCACTTGACCCTCTGATGAGTCAAGCTGGAAGGCAGCGAACAGCTCAAACCTCTTGTTCAATTCGAGCAGTCGTTTTGCACTCGACCTCTTCCCCTTTGGATGCATCATTGCTGTTGTAGTTAGACATCACTGCATAAGGTTAACGAGAGGCAATATGTGCCTAGAGACTGTGCGCTGACGACTCCAACATACTTAGTTTGTTTTTGTTTTTCTTCCGGTAGTGTCCCAGGCTGAGCTTGATTTATAAATAATGCACCTGAGGGGGAAAGGTGGGTGAGTGTAGCTCTCATAGCACCAGCATTGCTAGAGGCTTTCAAAGAATATGCGACTTTACAATGCACAGGCAGGAAGAGAGGGATGGGGATCTTTGATAGACATGGTGCATACTAGGAAATTTCCAGAAATATTTGAGAAGAGCTCCTAGAAGAATAAAAAAAAAAGAACTCTTTATCAGGCTGGTTAGTAGCAAAATGTCAAGATTTATGAGATATTAAATGAACATGACTTCATTTCTTAACAATTTATGAGTTCTGGATTCTACGAGTAATCTATGTATTCTCCATGATTTCTCATTCCTGGAAGATCAGAGATGCCTTTCAAATATTTCTTGAATGCATTTAAACAAGTCATTTTTTCTTTTTTCTTTTCTTTTTCCTTCCTTCCTTCCTTCCTTCCTTCCTTCCTTCCTTTCTTTCTTTCTTCTTGTGTGTGTGTGTGTGTGTGTGTGTGTGTGTGTTCCAATTTTCTAGTTCAGCTTCAAACAAGCTGCTTGACAGTCAAGAATAATAGTTAAAACTTATGTCATCTAATATCTAGCCTTGATTTATTTTATGTCTACGCTACTGTATTTATTCTAAAAATGTTTTTAAACTTTTGTAGAAATGGTTGACGTCTTTCTTTTCAAAATGTATTCTGGAGCCGGGTGGTGGTGGCACATACCTTTAAACCCAGCACTTCAGAAGTAGAGGCAGGTGGATCTTTATTAGTCAGCCTGGTCTATGAGAGCTAGTTCCAGGAAAGGCTCCAAAGCTACAGGGTTTAACCAAAATGAATTCTGGAAAGTCCATAGAGTTCAGATGACATTGAATCAAATAAACAGAGTTACTCCCTCTCTGGCCTATTTCTGTTTTATTGGCTCTAGTATCTCCTATTTTACATATTAGATTTCCAAACAAAGCAGATGTATAAAGGGGGACATTCTTTTGAAAAGAAAAAAAAAGTGAAGAAAAAAGATCAGAGAAAGATCTAAGAAGCAAAGAGAAAAAGAGAAAGAATTTTAAAAATGAAACCTTCAGCCACCCCTTCCATGAGAGCGGGGGTTGAGATACACTTGTGTCCCGGAGCTGCTCTACAAAATATGTTCTCTCCTTTTGTTTACTGCTAGTGTGACAGTACAAAATCTTCCACTGGTGCCTCTTCTGTAGGCACCGAAGCCCAACAGCTTTCACAACACTTGGGCTCTCCACAGTGTGGCTATGAGAAATCTCTGTGCCTTCAGATCTCTGCCCGTCCACTGAATTAATGTGGTAGCTTCAGCAGAGCAGTCTCAATGACATATTAACCAGATCGGGCTTCAGGGATGGAGGCTCCATGCCTGCTGTGTCTTCAGCACTTTTGAGCACAAGCTTTTCAAGAACTGGACGGTTTTCTTAATTCTTCCCTGCTACAGTCAGATCATTTTCCTTTTCGTGATTTTATCAAGTGATCGTAGTAAAAAGATCAGTGAGTTATAAGAGGTCATATTCATTAAGGATTTTTTTTCTCTCCACTCTGTCTCATTGTATCCTGCTCCTTGAGAGTCCATTATTTAACTGCTTAGGAAAATTTTGTCATTATTATTAGTTTCATTTGACTTTACTATCTTTTAATTTATTAAGGTACATGTTTGATTTATTTACTTTAATATTTAAGAATATTAGGCGTTCTGATAAACAGTGAATATAATTGAATAAACGTCCTAATTTATGACTCTTTTGGTCTTCACTGTTTTAGAATTTTACAAGTTCTCCTCTTAGTGACCCAATTCGGTTCACTAAGGTTATGGTGTTCAATTTGTTCATTTTCTTATTACTGTCATGTTATTGTTCTAAGAACATGCAACACAAAAATCTACTAAAATAATAAAATCATAGGACACTTTTAAAGAAAATAGTCCTTTCCTAAGTCTCACATGTAATTCAACCAGATTTTCCACTGGAGACCACTTGGAGGTGTTCTATAATTCATTTCTCACACATACACATTTTCTGTGGTTTTTTTTTTTCTCTGGAATTCATTTTCTTCCCTTAATATGATAGCAAAAATCCTGTGCAACCTTTAAACACAGTTGCTATAAGTAACAATCTTCTATCCCTTTTTCTGTTTCTCCTCTCTACTTCAAAACATGTTTTCTTAGTTATATTTTCGATAGAATGTCAAATTCAGAAGTAATAAATCAGTACCACTATTGCTTTCTATGCCTATGATTTAATCATCACTTCCTATATCTCTACTTTAAGGTCTCATTCTGATTTTCTTCTTTTGTTTCGGTTATCACACAGAATTTCACCATTTCTTTAACTCAGGCTTTACTCAACTTTAGACAGAGGAGGGTTTCATTTTGTCTTGTTTTTGTTTGTTTTGGAGGGCAACAGTGCTTAATGCAGAGACTCATATTGGTCAAAGTCCTGAGAGGAAATGACTATTGCATGTTAAGCCTTAAATAGGGCATTCATATCAACCCGTAAGGCCAAGGGAACATGGCAGAAGAGGAGACAGAGAGAATGTAAAAACATAGAGTGGGAAGGAATGTTATAAAATGATATCTTCTGGACTCCAATTTTATTTGGACAATATTTGTATTTTCTGTTTGGGTTTTTTTTTTTTTGGATTTTTGAGACAGGGTTTCTCCATAGCTTTTTGGTTCCTGTCCTGGAACTAGCTCTTGTGGACCAGGCTGGCCTCGAACTCACAGAGATCCACCTGCCTCTGCCTCCCGAGTGCTGGGATTAAAGGCGTGAGCCACCACCGCCCGGCTAATATTTGTATTTTCTACAGTTACTTTCTTATACTTTCATTTAATTGCTGTGAAGACATTCATGCTTATTCCGTGGCTACTGTAGATGCATACAAGCCTCTGCTTTAGCGGATTTCACTGGCAGGTAAGGTAAAGGCTCCTCCTCCATTTATTAACTCAGAAACTCAGTGAAATTTACTTAAAATCTCTGAACCTCAATATTCCATTTCCTTTTTGTGGATTATAGGAGAAGATATTGAAAACTTTTAGTATGATATGTATTTAGTACAGATTTGATCTTATTTCTTTAAATTGAAATAATACAATGTTATTATTAACTACCTGTTTCCCACAAGGTCATAGACACAGTTAGTAGGAGGTTGTTGCTTCTTTATACGTGAAACTGTGAAAACCTGTTAAAATGGCAACACCACAAGGCTTATAGGCGGACATCTCCCCTCTGTGGGCAGGGTGTAAAACAGTGGCAAACACCACAGGGCTTGTAAGAGAGTGTTCTTTACCTACAGGCAGAGTATTTAAGCCTGACTGGCTCTGGTTGGGATGACTCAGAAGCCAAAGTCGGTGGGGACCATTGATGAATGGTCCAAAAGAAAAGAATAAAAGGAAAAAGAAAAATCTGAGGGACCCTGGGCCCCAGTCATCAGAGGACTGACCCCAGGTTGTCCAAACATGATTTTAGCTAAGGAAAGCAATCCAGAAATGAATGTCAGCAAAGGGCTCAACAGTAGCCATGAAGGCCATGGATAGGGGCTGTCCTCTGTTTCTAGGAAGACCAGAAAATCTCTGGAAACTCAATGGTCAATTCCTTGGGTTTAGAGAAACAGTTAAGCTGACCAGAAAGGGGGGGACTCACCAATTGAAGCTGGTTGTGTATGTAGAAATTGCACTCAGGCAGATGGATCACATGGTTGCGCCGGGCCTTTAATCCCAGCACTTGGGAGGCAGAGGCAGGTAGATCTCTGTGAGTTCGAGGCCAGCCTGGTCTACAAGAGCTAGTTCGAGGACAGGAACCAAAAGCTACGGAGAAACCCTGTCTCGAAAATTTTTAAAAAAAAAATAAGAGTTGCCGTAGACATGGTGTCTTTTCACAGCAATAAAACACTGACTAGGACAGCAAGTAGGGTGCTCACCTACAACACCGACAATTTGAGTTCTATTCCCAGAACCCACATGCTATCTTCTCACGTCCACACACATGCTTTGGCACATGGGTGTAGGCATGCACAAATGTGCACACATGTATACACAAGCACACACATACACACACATAAGTAAATATAAAACAGTGTATTTTGGCAAAAAACACAAATTAATTCAAAAAATCAACTGATCTTTTAGAAAAGTAGTATGCTCATATCTAAAACATACTACTTGATATTGTTAACATCATACTTATTTGCATTTTAATTACTATAACAATTATATATTTATTAGTTATATTTCTCATTGCTGTGAAAAATATTCAATGAAAAGCAACCTTAGTAAGAAAGGGCCTTATCTTGAATTGTGATTCTGGGAGGTACATGTAAGTTGGCCAGATAGGCATGGTATCATGAAAGTAAGGCAATTGATCATGCTAAGTCTTTTGGGGAAGCAGATAGGTGAGTTCTTACAGTATCAATTTTATCCTCATTAATAGTGCCATTCACATTCAAGACGTGCCTTGCCTCTTTAGTTAAACTCATTTTGAAATATTGTCATAGACACACTAGAGGTATATTTCCACAGTGACTCTACATTTAGCCAAGTAGATAATGAAGAGCAATAATGACAATATAAGAAAAAAAAACAAGCAAAACTGTCATTTGCAAGCATTTATGATTGATCTAGTGAACACAGACAATTAAGAGTAAAAAAATCATGACACAATACCATTATGTAACATATCAGACTGATTGCAATCAGTTCTCCAGAGAAATGACAAAGAAGAAATAGAATGAGATATGCCTAATACAATTTTCCCTTTTATGTAACTCAGTCAGAGATGGTTTATTTGCTAGCATTTGAGTGAACATAAGCTGCTATAAGGGAGAGGATGAGTTACCACTGCAGATGTCCGTAGGAAGAACTTTATGAGAAAAGGAAACAACAGGTGCCAAAGCTCTGAGGTGGGAGAAACCAGTGAGGTTACTGAATGTGCAGCCTGTGGAGAGGATGCTAATGCTGTCCAGCCTGGAACTTCAGAGATCCCATTTTCTGACACTATCCTTTTCACCTCCCTGCCAGCAAAATGGGAAGTCTTCTGTTCCTTTAGAGGCTTTGAAGTGGACAAGTAATGCTGTCTCATTTTTATTATTTCATCCCCCCATCCTATCTCTCTCTCTTCTCTCTCTTTTTTTCTCTCCCTCTCCTCTCTCCTCTACATTTTATTCTTTTTCTTTTTTCCTTTCTTTCTGTATTTCTTTTATTTTTTGTTTCCTTTTTTTTTTCTCTTCTCATGGAACTACAAGCTGGGCCCTCAGACATATTAGATAAGCTCTCTATTACTGAGCTATAGCCCCAGTTATGTTTTCAAACTTTTATTGTGAGACAGGGTTTTTCAAAGTTATCCAAGCTGGCCTTGAATTCTGTCTGTTATCTCCAAATAAGTCTTGACCTTATGATTTTTCCTCTTCAGTTTCCTGTGTAACTGGGAATGCAGGCTAGTGCTTTCTTCGTTGTTTTTTTCAAAGATTATTTTCAGTTGCTCCACAGAGAATAAACTGTGCAGCAAAGGAAGACACATTTATGAGGCAATACTCACATTTTGTACATTTTGTATTATTTATCAGTAGAATTTGAAGGCAACTTGGAATTGGAGTGGGAGAAATTGATGAATTAGTTGTTCTTACTAACATTTTTTATTTTAAATGGAAAAGATGAAATTTATTCACTATAGTAAAAAAAAACATCAGTTTGAGTTAGTATTTTTGAAATGATCTTCAATCAGTCAATGGTCTTTTATTTTTCACATGCTAATTTTGATATTCAAAATATATAAGTTATTAAGTATATCAGTAAATTGTTGATATTTAAGTTAGGGTTAAAGGATTTAGGTCATCCCTGGAGACAAGGATTTGGGGGTTCTATAAACATAAAGTCTTAAAACTTGATGGGATTTCACCACAGAGAGATTATAGATCAAGAAATGATTTAGACTGATTTTTTTGGGGGGGCTAGTACAGGGTTTAGAGATTATCAATGTATAATGTTGAGTGGGAGAATGAATAACTAGAAGTCAGTAATAGCCTGAAAAGACAAAGAGTTCCAAGACAGAACAGTGTCTCATGCAAAGAGAAATCTTCAAGGCAAGCATTGTAACTACAGAGTGTCAATACTGACAATAGGTCAAATAAGATAAATTATAATCCATAGATAGTTTGATTTGTATAGGCAGTAATGTCATTAAAAGACCAACTTGTAGTTGCTAAGGCCTTGCTGAAGCATGCTGAAGTGAGATTATGAAGATAAATTGGTGGCAGGGTGATAATGGAGAAAGATAGTGATTGTAGAGAATGGGTGAATAGAAGAGAGAGTAGAGGTGCAGAGTGATGTGTACACAAGAGAATTATTCCTGTAGGATGAAGGATATCAAAGCATGCTGGCAGACTCCTGGCACTTCCCAGCAAGGAAGAGCAAATTGAAAGAGTAAGCCATGATGAGATATTGTTACAATGATAATGTGAACGAATGTACTGTGAATTCCAATGTACAAGGGGAGATATAGATCTAAAGAATCTCCTTCTGACATTTCTGCATTCTAAATAGAAGATAAACTGTGTGAATTTAGATATAGATGCTTTAGTAGCCCTGTAAACAAAGCTTCTCTGATAGCTTTTGTTTCCTTAGCAGAGAATGACAAGAAAGTGGGATAATTTAAGGTTTGTAGAAACAGGAGAAAGTATCAAATGGTTATCAGAGTAGAAGACTAAATGGCTTAGGTAAAAACAAATTCCCATGTAAGTCTACTGTAGGAGGAAGGCCACTTATTCATCCTGGCTGCCCAGAACGGAAATAATCACACAGAATTTATATTATTGAAATCACTGCTTGGCCCATTAGCTCTAACTTATTATCAGTTATCTCTTACATATTAATTTAACCCACCTCTATTTATCAGTGCCTCACCATGAGATTATTGCCTGCCAGCAAAGTTTCAGCATGCCTGTCTCTGGTGGAGGCTCCATGACTTCTCACCGATTCTGCCTCTTTTCTCCCAGCATTCAGTTTAGTTTTCCCCACCTAAGTTCTACCCTGCTACAGGCCAAAAGCAGTCCTTTATTAACCAATGTTATTCACAGCATTCAAAGGGGGAATCCTACATCACTCTAGGGACTCCCTTCAACTTAATGGTGCATGCTTTAAATCCTACCCATTCAGAAACTTATAGTTGAATTGGTAAAGAAGATAATTTTTTCTGATATAGTACCATATATGCTTGTTTCTTTTAAGAAAAGTAATTTCTCCTCACCTCTAGTTTTTTGGGTATGGAAAGTGCTAGTGACAATAACTGGTTTGCTAATCTTCCACACAGCAAAGGATAGGTAAGTGGGCATCCTTATCTCTTTCAGTGACAGCATCCAGAGAAGTGAAGATTTCCCAAGGTGATAAGGCTAGTAATGAAGGAGATATTTACC
The DNA here is from genome assembly GCF_018167655.1 of Microtus oregoni. Classification (NCBI taxonomy): domain Eukaryota; kingdom Metazoa; phylum Chordata; class Mammalia; order Rodentia; family Cricetidae; genus Microtus; species Microtus oregoni. The sequence goes on from NW_024543829.1 coordinate 720,736, forward strand.
AGATAAAAATCAAAGGGTCATTCTGTCTGTCTTGAAAGGCAGGCAAAGTCTGAAATGGGAGAGTAAATACATAACTTAATCAATGCATAAGTAAGCTATATATAAGTATACAGATATGTATGTAAAGAATATAAAGGTAAAATGTTACTTTACTTTAAGTATTAAATTTAATATATAAGTATATAAGTAGTATGTTTTTATACTATATGAATGGGAGAGTAAATATATATGTTGATGCATATTGGGAGAGTAACTAAATTAATTTTAGATATCAGAATAGATACACAGTAGAATCGCCAAAAATAGAAAATACTGGAGCAGAACTAATGGAGGACAGAATAAAAAGTTTCATTTTCAAATTGTTAAATAAAAAAATATCATTTGGTGTTTAAGTACTTGGAACCAGGAGATGAAAGGCTCAATTTAGAAATAATCCATAAAAATGTTGTATCTATCTTAATAAGTAAAATAATTATTGAAAGGTCTGTTTAGACAAGAGAAGTAAGTTAATATCATTATTTTCTTCTCATGTGGTTCAGTTCTCTTTTACACTTAACCTAAGGAATTTTGTAACTGACTTTTGTTGTTGCTGGAAGAATAAAAGCCCTGTTTGAGTCACAAAGGTCAAAAAATGAACAGCAGTTACTGAATGTTATATGCAGATGAGTAATTATTGAAGTACAGGTAAATTTCACATGAAACAGAACTAAGAAGGACAGTCACCACCTCCAGAGTCTCTATAATAAAACTCCTTTTCACTGGAGTTGGCCATATTGTTCAATCTCCTTATCAATCATCTTCCTAACTTTCTCATGGTTTTGCAGATGGCCCAGTGATAACTACAACATTAGCTACCTTGCATAATCCTATCCTAAAATTCTAATATTCTGGAACCAGAATGGATTGGCCCAATGAATGTGCATTTACCACATCACTGATCTCAGTCCAGAAAAATTAGGACACTAGACATCTTTTATTATAATTATTTATAAATCAAATGTACACTTGAGACTTATGTGGACAGTATAGATCTCTAGCACATTTTGGGTATACAGGATTCCTTCAGTATAAGTAAGACACTCACAAACTGCTTATCCTAAATAGTTAATACTTTTAATTACACTAAAAGACCTAAAATTTACTTTTAATCTGTTCTTGTTACCAAGATAAATGTCTATTTTTTATGGCTATATATACGGCTAAGAATTTCTATTGTAACATTTAGTCTGGTGGAGACTGACATTTGTACTGTGTAAATACAATGCCAAAGCTGGCATCACCAAGAGATTAATGGTGCATTACTTTGCTGGTCTGTTTACAATTTACTCCAGTATACTTGTGGTTGTGCAAATATGCCTTATTTGACTCTATGAAAATTAGCTCCAATTCCTTTTCAAAATTTGCTATTGTTTTGCTCCATTTCTTAACCACATCATTGAATTTTGTAGAACATGTGTCTTGTCATTCAGTAGAACAAGAGAAAAGCCAAACAAATTATCCTTCCATCAAGAATAAATTTTCCTATAGTTCACAATATAGTTATAGAAATTTAGGAAAGCAGAATTATTTTATATATTGCATGAGATCAGTACAGGCTAAAGTACATTTCTGAACTCTGGAATTAGGAGATGGCTGTTGTCAAAATTACAGTGTTGTTTTTTTCTTCAAACTTCAAAATAAGTAACATGCAAAGAACTGGGGATGCAAATGGCTCTCAGAGAAGTGGGAATCAAATTGTATTCTCACTGTTAAAAAAATAAAAAAATTAAAAAGGCATGGTGCTAACTTTAACACATTGGAGTCAGAAATAAGTTTCTTTTCTAAAACCTTTGATAAAATTTTAGACAGCAAGCAAATTAAACATACTCTGATAACTTCAGTTCTTTGAGTTTTAAGAAGGAGGTCAATTGTCCACCTTAAAATGATCAGTTTCCCTTCTTAACTTTAAAGAACAGTACAATGTCAATTATCAGAAGAGAAAAATTATAGTTGCCATTCTTTCTGTATCACATACCCAGTTTGCATATTTTCAACTGCAGTGCAAGGCTAGTCATTATTGACTCAATTAGTGCTAATTATTTATTTCTGAGCAACAAATGACCCCAATACTTAGCAGTGAAAACCAGTAAAATTTTATTAGCGTCGAATTTCAGAGCATCAGTGATTCAAATGTAGCAATGCCAGATGGTCTGGCATGTTTTCTTCTCTGAGGTTTCACTCAAGATATTGGTCCATAGTCAACTGAAGACCTGCCTTGGGCTGGTGGGTTTGCTTCCAAGGTGGCTTACTCACAGTGCTGTTGCCAGCCGTCTTCATCCCTTGCTTGATGTTCCAGAAAGCCTTAGCTCTCCATTGTATGGCTGCTTTGCCATATACCCGACACAGAAACTGATCTCAGAGATAATCCAAGAAAGTAAAGTAGAAGTCCTAAAGTGCTTCATAATCTAATTTTGGAATTCGCCCATAGTGATATACTCTATATAGTGTGGGTTGTAGAAGTCAGTTGTATTTCATACATAAGATGAACATCACAAACTCATGAATTCCAGGGGCAGGCTCAGTTTGGAAACTACGACAAAAACCTCTTACAGAAACATAGCTTAAAAGTCCCCACTGAGGCACAAAATACTTTCTTATAAACAAGCTGCCTTCAGGAATGCCTCAAACAGATACAGGCTTTCTCTTTCGTAGACAACAAAGGGAGTTAGGAGAAGGGAACGTTTTTTAATTTCGTTTCTTCATAGTGAAAATATTTTTGAGTGTCAATTTGCTATAGTTTGTATGGAGAATATTCTTCAAAGATCCAGATGTTAAGAGTTGGTTTCAAGCTTAGTGTGACTAGGAGGAAGTGGACTCTTTATGAGGGAACCTAAGGGAACGTTTTCCATCATTTGGGCATGACCCCAAGAGAGATCATGTATCTTGGCTCTTTGTGCTTTTGCTCATTCACATCCTGTCCATGATGTAAATGGCTTTGCTATACTCAGCCTTGTAGTCCTGGTCAGCTGTGTTCCCTATTGTTAGTTGATATACTTGATACTGACTTATTTTTGACAAAAATTTAATATATATTTTATTATTTTCTTCCCATGTGTTTTTATGCCAAGGTCCCTAATGTGTAGAACATTCATCTAGATTCAGAAAAGATGAAAATCATTCCTTTCAGTGACGAGGAGAAGAAACCCAGAATGTATTTTGAATGTTACTTGTATACGAAAAGCAATGTGAAGTATGACTTAGTAAAATAGGGTCTCATTTCCATTAGCCAACGGTAAACTCTCATTCCCAGCTCAACTCTGTACTCAGTGATGCTAGAGTTTGGCTTGGACATTTGACTTTTTAGTATAACATCTAGCAAACATACTGACAATATAATAATCTCGTGGTAAAAAGAGAGAAATCACATATGTAAATTGTGATCTTAAACCTAAAGTTTTTTAGGCCAGTATTGAAAGTTATTATATTTGATTTGTTTGGAGCAGTAATTGTAAGCCTTTGCTTCTGTCACGTTCTGTATCTATTTCATGATTCATATACATCTACAACGACAAAACTATTTCTCAATCTGGTCAGGTCTGTAAAGAAATAGGAGAAAATTTCTTGATTTTATCTTTATATGAAGTTTGTTCTTCCTACGGATAACAGTGGAATGCAAAATTCGCTGAATTGCCACAAAGTAATTTTTCCATCTTTTTCATTTAAATTTGCTTTTTATAGCCGTGGCTCCTTGTGGTGAAACCATTTTTTCATTTCAGAAACCAGATAACAACATTAACTGCATCTGGATGTTTTCACTTTTCCATATGTGACATATAGAATTGCTGTTTCTTCACTGAACAAACAGAGTCATGGTTAATTTACTTCATATATTTGTACGTGTTTATAAAAGTCTCTGAATTAATGGACCTGCATTCAACCACAATTACTTACTATGTGATGTTACTTTAAAAGTCCTATAATTATGGAATATAATTTAGCCAGGATTGTCAATTTTCTTTGCAAAGTGAAGTCGCGGTGAGAGTGAATCTCCTTCCTTTAATACATTTTTCTGAACATAAAAATCTAGAAAATAAACTGGTTGTTTTCACTGTTCAACTCAAGTCATCTCTTTTTACTACAGTGTAAAGAAGGATAATCATTTTAATGTACAACTTTCTCATTATAATGTTTTATTATAACTGAAAAAACCCTTTTACTTAGAAAGTGTGGCATCTGTGAAATATATATTTCCCATTACTAAAGTAGCAAAGATGTAGGAAAATTTGATGTGGTTGATTTGAGGACATTGGTGGATGAAGATTATTTTCCAATACATAAATAGGATTTTTTCTGGAGTTTGAATAGATGATAAAATTAAACATTCATAATTGATTATATTATTAATATGATTGGTGATAGGTAAATATTTTTCAGTTTTCTAAAATTTTCACAGTGATTTTATATTAATTTATAAACTGTAAACTTTTAGAATTGAAAGCAATCAAGTATTCATGAGTTATCCACAATTTAAAAAAATTCTCATGTTTTAAAATGAAGATAACTGTGGAACCATATGAGTTTGGAACAATTTTTAAAACAATCTGAAAACGCTAACACAGAGTTTGGAAAGCAAATGAGGCAAGTATAAATCTGGGATGCAGGATCAATTACCTTTAGTCTTTGAAAAATGTAGGCAAACTTCCGGATGTACAGAGGCAGACTATAAATGGATCACTGTCGCTCCCCTGAGGAGTTTCATTTACAGATAAATTTAGAACAATCCGGTATCTCTCCCAAAGTGAGCATCAGTAAAGTTGGGACTCTTTCCAAAGGATCATAGAGGGATTTACGTAGAATCTGCACTTATGTTGCTCTAGGAAGGAAATTCTCATTACTTCAGGTTTTGTTTTGTTTTGATTTGATTTTTTTTTTTTAGTAAATTCTGCATTAATGAGCTATGTGTGAAAACTTTGTGACATCAGATCAAAGCACAGGCCTAGACTCATCTCCTGATTCTATCAAGTGATACAAAAAGAATAGCTTTGCTAGACCTTCTACGGTTTAAAGGATCTAAACCATTTGTTGTCTGTGTCAACAAACAGGATGGGCCGGTTCTGGTGGCGCAGGCCAGTAGGATTTGCTGAAGGAGGCAGAGGCAGGTGGATCTGGAGTTCGAGGCCAGTCTGGACTACACATTTGGGGCTGGAGAGATGGCTCAGAGGTTAAGAACACTGACTGCTCTTCCAGAGGTCTTGAGTTCAATTCCCAGCAACCACATGGTGGCTCACAGCCATCTATAATGAGATTTGGTGTCCTCTTCTGGCAAGCATACATGGAAAGAATGTTGTATACATAATAAATAAATAAATAACTTTTTTTAAAAAAACAAACAAACAGGATGGAAAAAGTGACAATTGTAGAAAGTTTCCAATTACGTTCAAGTGAACAATACTCAAGCAAAACAACAAGAAAACAAACCAACCAACCACCGACAAACAGAAAAGCAAAACCAAATCAAGCCAAAACAAAACAGAAAAATTAGAACTTATGTAAGTTAGATATGAATGGAAACAGGACTTCCTCATGGACATTGAATGTAAGAGGAGCCACACGGAAAGAAAAGAAGCTCTTGAAAATCAGCTTTAAAGTTCAGAAGATGTGCTTTGGTTCAAGGACACAATGTGTTTGCATTTTATACTTGTAAGTACTAGATCCTGTGTTCACACCATATGATAATACTATTTTTTTAATTGGAACTAGATTCTTCTCTCATACAGTGCCTCCTGACCACATTTTCCCTTAACTCTACCCCCCAAGTTCCCCCATACCTCCACTCTATGCCAATTCATTGCTCCTCTCTCTCCTCTCAGAAAGGAGCAGGCCTCCAAGACACAAGAACCAAACACCACAAAACAAACTGTAATGAGATAAGGCAAAAACCCCAAAGCTGAAGGAGGCAAGCCAACAGGAAGAGTCTCAAGCACAGGCAAAAGAGTCAGCGACGAACCACCCTCTCCCACAGTTAGGAGCTCAAAAAAAAAAAAAAAAAAACAAACAAACCTAACTAACACTCACAACTTACACACTGAAACACATTGAATACCTGGAACTTACAGCTTCAGATTCTGTGGGTCTATATGTGCCTTGCTTAATTGATTCTATGGGCTTTGTTCTCCGGGTGCCCTCCATACCCTCTGATTCCTACACCCCACCCTAGCTCTTCCTCTGGATTCCTTGAACTCAGAGGGAACAGACCCCATGGAGACCTCAAGTTTAGACTTACACTGTGTAATGTCTAATTGTGGGCCTCTACATCTGCTCCCATCTACTGGCAGGGGAAGCCCTTTTGACGACAACTGCACAGGGAACCAATCTACGAGTATAGCAGAATATCATTAGAAATAATTTCATTGATATATCTTTTTTGACCACTTGTGTTTGGGTCTTCCGTAGGAATCTGGGCTATCCAGATTTCAGTTCCTAGCTGTCAAAGCAATGTTGGACATGGGTTCCTTTATGTGAAGTGGACCTCAATTTAAATAAGAGATTGGTTGACCATATCCACAAGTATTGTGTCACAGTTGCTCCAGGACATCTTGCAGCCAGGACAGATTGTTGGTCAAATTGTTTGGCTGGGTTGGTGCCCTGTTTTCTCTTTTGGTAGTCTGTGGATGACCTTCCCACATCAAAGAGACTAGAACATGTGGTGAAGTTTACACGCAGGCACCAGTTCCACTGACCCATGTTCAGTGAGCTGTGTGGATGTCAATGGGGCCCTACTGTCAGGTTTTAGAGAGTAACCCTCTGTCCCAGCATCAGCCTTGTTTTTCTTTGGTGGGGGATGGATGTCCTCAGACAAAAACTCAACCAAATGCAATCCAATCCCAGCACAAGAGGCCTTAAGTGACTGTGAGAGAGGGACATTGAGACTCTGTATCCCCATTACTATGAATTCTCACCAGGATTACCCTCATAGAATCCAGGACGTTTCTTCTGCCCTAGCTGCACACCGCCCTAGCCCCAGTTCCAGCCATCTCTTCTCAAATTCTCTCTTTCCATCCCATTTGCCCCACTCCTTTAATTCTCCTGCTCCTATTTCCACCCACCCCAAGACCAACCAATATTCTAGTCCCATTTCCCAGGGAGATCCATGTAAACCTCACCCCCTTCCTTTGCCCCGCCCCCACCGCCAGACAGCTCCTCTTTCCCTAAACTCTCTTGGTCTTTGTGCTGTAACTTAGCTATCTATCATTTACTTAAAGGGTAATATACACTTATAAGGAAATACATGCCACATTTGTCTTTCTGGGTCTGGGTTAAGTGACTTAGAATAATTTTTTTCTAGTTCTATCGACTTGCTTACAAATTTTAAGATGTCATTGTTTTGTATTTGAATAACCGAGTAATAGTCCATTGTGTAAATGTGTCATGTTTTATTCTTCATTTCTTCTGCTGAGGTACATCTAGATTGTTTCTAGGTTCTGTCGATTACAAATAAAGCCGCAATCACACTGAACATAACTTAGTAAATGTTCTAATGGTAAGATGGGGAATGTTATAGCTGTCTCTTGAAGTACATAGATTCCCAATTTTCCAAGAAACTGCCATATTAGCTTTGAACAGTGGCTGTACAGTTTGTACTCCCACCAGCAATGAAGGAGTGTTCCCCTTGCTCCGCATCCTTACCAACATAAGCTGTCATTTACCCTGTTGATCTTAGCCATGCTGATAGCTGAGGATGAAATCTCAGAGTACTTTTGATTTGCTTTTCTCTGATGAGTAAGGGTGCTGAATGTGGTTTACAGTCATGTGAGAGTCATCTGTTGAGAATTCTGTTTAGATTTGAATCCCATTTTTGTAATTGACTTATTTGTTTGAGGGTATTTTGTTTCTTGAGTTCTTTATAAATTTTGGATAGTTGTCCTCTATCAGATATGCAGTTGATAAAAATTTTTCCCACTCTGTAGGCTGCTACTCTGTCCAATTGACAGTGTCCTTTGCCTTAACTTTTCTTTTTCAGTTTCATGAGGTCCTATTTATTAATTATTGACCTTAGTGTTTGCACTACTGGGGACTGGGTTTCTTTCAAGAAAGTCTTCTCTTGTATCAATGTTTTCATGGCTGTTTCCCAATTTCTCCTCTATTAGATTCTGTATATCTGGTTTTATATAAATAGAGTCTTGTCTCCCGCTCACCTGTTTCTAAATTTCTGGTGGTTGCTTCCCAAATTACTACACAAAGGCTTACATTAATTAGAAACAATTGACTGATAACTCGGGCTTATTACTACCTAACTCTTAATTTAAATTATCTCATTTTTATTAATCTATTTATTGTCATGTGGTTGTGGTTTTCCTGATTTCTTTCTCAATCCCTCTGTCATTCGTATACTAGAGGACTGCTGTTTTTTTTTTTTTTTTTTTTTTTTTTTTTTTTTTTTTTTTTTTTTTTTTTTTTGAGTTAGTCCGGTATTCAGCCACTTCACTGGAATGTTTTTCAGCTGTAGAATGTTCCTTCTTGGAAATCTTCAGGTCACTTATGTATAATATAACGTAATTTGCAAATAATGTTGCTTTGATTTCTTGTTTTCCAATTTGTAGCCCCATGATATTCTTCAGTTGTCTTATTGTTCTAGCTAGAACTTTTAGTACTATATTGGATAGATATTGAGAGAGAAGACCACCTGGCATGATTTCAGTGGAATTGCTGTGAGTTACATTTCATTTTATTTGATTTGCCTTTAAGCTGCTGTAAATTGTGTTTATTATGTTAAAGTATGTGTCATGCAACTCCAATCTTTCCATAACTTTTATCAGGAAGGGCTGTTTGACTTTGTCAAAGACATTTTCTTCATTTAATGAGATCATCCTGTGTGTTTTTTCTTTCAGTTTGTTTATATGGTGGAGTACTTTTACGAATTTCAAATATTGAACCATCCCTGCATCTCAGGGATAAAGCTTACTTCATAATAGTGAATGATTTTTTTATGTTTTCTTGAACATGGTTTGCTAATATTTTATTGTGCATTTTTGCATATATATTTATAAGGAAATAAATTTGTTTTTCTATTTTTATGAGTATAGGTGGTTTGTGTATCTGGGTACCAATGAGCTCATAAAATGAATTTGTCAATGTTCCTTCTGTTGATATTTGGACCAATAATTTGAGAAGTATTGAGCTTAACTCTTTAAAGTTCTCATAGAATTTTGTGAAAAAACTGTCTGACTCTGGGCTTATAATGGTTTGGTAGTTTAATGACTGCTTCTATTTTACTAGGAGTTATAGAATTATTTACATGGTTTGATTGCTATTGTTTTAACTTTGGTACATGTTACCTATGGAGAAAATTATCGATTTCGTCTGGATTGGTTAATTTTGTGTATTCCTTTTCATTGAATTCTAGAAAGTATCTAATTTCTTTCTTTCTATCTTGAAGCATCTTCCTTCAGTAGAGAGTTGTTCATTTTCTGTGAGTTTGTAAGTCTTCTGTTATTTCTGTGTTTTTTTTTAAATCCAACTTTTATTCATGCTGGTCTTATAGGATATAGGGAGTTACTGCAATTTTTAAATATCTATTGAGACTTGCTTGTGTCGAAGAATACGGTCAATTTTGGAGAAAGATTTTTGCGGTGCTGAGAAGAATGTATATTCTCTTGTGTTTAGGTGAAATGTTCTGTAAATATCTTTTAAGTTCATTTGGTTTATAACATAAACTAGTTCCAGCATATACATGTTTAGATTTTGTCTGGATGACCTGTCCATTTTTGAGAGTAGAGTATTGAAGTCTCCCAGTATCAGTGTGTGAGGGTTGATATGTGATTTAAGCTCTCCTAATGTTTCTTTTACAAAAGTCTTTGTCCTTGTGTTTGAAACTTAGTTGTTCAAAGGAACTGAAATATCCTCTTGGTGGATTTTCTCATTGATGAGTATGTAGTTTCCTTCCCTTTCTTTTTTGATTGGCTTAGTTTGTTGACTATTTTGTTTGGTATTAAAATATCTACATAAAATTGCATCATATGTCATTTTCTTGAGATACCTTTTTCCAACTTTTTATCCTGATAAAATATCTATTCTTGATATTGAGGTGTGTTTCTTGGATGCAGTATAAGGCTGGATTATCTTTTTACAATTATTCTGATCAGTCTGTGTCTTTGGGCAGAGGGAGTACTGAAATCATTGATATTGAGAGAAATCAATTACCAAAGATTGTTGATTCTTGTTATTTTGTTGTCATTGGTGGTAGTTATGATGGTTATGGTGTGTGTGTATGTGTGTTCCTTCTTTTGCTTTTGCTGATGTGAAATTATTTATTTCCTGTGCTTACATAGGTGTAGTTAGCCTTCTTATACCTTCTGTATGACTGAATTTGTAGATATATAATGTTTACATTTGATTTCACAGATTATCTTAATTTTCCAACTACAATGATTGAATCTTTGCTGAATTTAGTAATCTGGGCTGGCATCTGTGGTGTCTTAGAGTTTGTAGCCTCTCTGTCTAGGTCCTTTTGGATTTTAGAGTCTCAACTGAGAAGTTAGGTATAATTGAAATAGGTCTGTCTTTATATATTACTAGTTATTTTTCCCCTTGCAGCTTTTGATATTCTTTTGTTTTTATTTTGTTCTATGTAGTGTTTTATTATTTTTGGAAATGAAGATATTCTTTATGGACCAACTATATTCTGTATATTTATTGTACCTTTATAAGTATCTCTTTCTTTAGGTTAGGAAGAATTTCTTCTATGATTTTGTTGAAAATATTTTCTGATCCTTTATGCTAGTATTCCTCTCTTTCCTCTCTTCCTATTATTCCCAGGTTTGGTCTTTGGTGTTTTCATAGTATCCCATATTTCTAGGATGGTCAGGAATCTTTTATATTCAATATTTTCTTTGACTGATATGTCCATTACTTCTAATGTATCTTCAGTGCCTGAGATTTTTTTCTCTTTTATCTCTTGTATGCTGTTGCTGAAGCTTTCCTCTTTAGTTCCTGTTCAAGTTCCGAGATTGATTTATTTCCAGGATCTCCTTAGGTTGTGTTTTGTTTGTTGCTTCTATTTCTATTTTTAGGTCTTGAACAGTTTTATTTGTGTCCTTCAACTGTTTTTTTTTTTCTCCTTGGTTTTCTTTTAGGAATTCATCCACTTCCTCCAATTGTTTGCTTTTTCCTTGATTTTTTTATTGCATGTATTTATGTCCTGTTTAAGGACCTCTATTGGTTTCACATAGTTGATTTTCAGGTCTTTCTCTCATGCTTCAGCTATGTCAGAATATTCATGCCTCTTGTAGTCTGATAATTTGGGTTCTAGTGGAGACATGTTGCCCTCCCTGTTATTGTCGGTTCTAGGTACAGGCATCTTGGCACCTGGGTTTGGGCTGAAAATAAGTCTACGTGCTGATTTCTGGGTTCGTCTCTTTTGCGTGGGTGTTTGTTCTTTGATTTCTATGTGATGTGATGTGTTGTGATGGTTATGTGTTGTCTATTTTATGTGCCTGTTTGGCTGATGTGTTCACAGGGAACACCAATGACTCCAGCCTTGATGAGTATCCATGCTCACATAGCATACCCACCCACAGATATGTGCACACACACATAACTGAAAATAAAGTAAATCTTTTTTTTAAAAAAAAAGCAACATATTTTTCAATTCAGATGAACGAAAAAATTGCTACATTTTTAAAAGTATTTAAATATTTACATATGTAATGAGGATGCCACATTTTAAAGAGTAAACATTTATATATGTTTTGTCTTGTTTCTCTGTGGTAAACTTAAATTTTTTTTTAAAAAAACTCCCATCTTCCTTCTTCTAGTGATTCAAAAATTTTGAAAATTTTAAGCATAACCAAAATTGATTAAGCTTTAACATTTTGTCTGGTTTTGTCTGAATCAACCTGGTTGGAAACAGTAATTTTCCATTCATTGGTTAAGTTCTCTGTGAATATTTTCCTTCATAATGAAACTATTTCAACTTAATGAAGTGTTAGTTACTGGAACAAAAATTATAGCCTCATACGAATGAATAGTTCCACCAAATTGTGCCTGTCTCACCACAAAACTGTTGGTACAGCAGGGGCTGGGGAAGATTTACACAGGCCAAAAACCTGGGCTGGGGAAGGGGAAGAAGGGCCTGAGACCCATAGAAAAACATGGCAAAGATAGAATGTAAAAATGATACAATGAAAAGCAAAATTTTAAAAACGAATTTTTGTTTCAAAAGGCCACACAGTCAATTATTTTTATAAATCCCCAAAATTTTCTCTCCAAGTGAATAAACTAGCAGTAAAATTTATGAAGGAATGACTTATGTTTGCTTCTAACACCACAGAGTCTTAGATAAAAATATCTGCACCGAGACATGAACTGATGGGTAAGGCAAACACCCGAGTCCTTAGTTCTATCCTACTTTCTATTCCAATTGGTTTGAGATTGCTGGCATTTTTTTCATTTTTGATGAAAAAAAAGGAATGTCTTTACCTATTCATCTGCTAAGTAAACTAGAACACATTTTCGCTTTTTATGTCAGTGAAAAACATAAAAATTCTAGCTTCAATACCAAGAAAAATCTGTATTTTTCTGTGGTTAGTGCTTATAGAGAATTCTGAAATTAGGGCATATAGAGAAGCGTTTATCATATAAAATAATGAGCACTTAACCTGTGATGATCTTTAGCAATTAAATTTGATCATACAAAGAAACTAAAGAGATTCATAAAATGTTTTCAAAATTTAAATTTATTTCTTATTGAATGAAAAATTTTTTTATAGAGATTGCAAAAGAGTGGTGATACAAGCCAAGAAAGTAGAAGTTCTTTTTTTCTTTTATTTTAGGTAGGGGTGGTGGGGTGGTGGTGGAACATATTTCAGAGACCCCATTTAAAAATTAAACTTAAATGTAAATATATACTTCTTTTCTCTTCCTTTTTCTCCTTCCAGACTCTCCTATGCACTAATTGCTGTTCCTTCCCTTTGATCTCTCCTAAATTTGTTAATCTTTAATTGTTATTATTTTAAATACACACAGACACGCGTGTTCACAACACACATAACCTACTCATTTTGTTTAGTGTTATTTGTATGTGTGTGATTTCAGGGCTGATGACTTTATACTGGAATTAATAATTTGGGAGGGATTTCATCACTCTGAAAAACTATTTCTCTTCTCATTGTTTCTTATAAATGATGCAGTTGCTTGTCTAGGGAGGGGCCCAGTGAAATTTCCCCTTCTGTGTTAGCAAGTCTATTGGCATTGCTTTTGTTCAGATATGCAAGCAATTACATTGTTGAAATATCATGGGTTTTTAAGAGTTCTATCTTAATAGTGGATTTTATTTAAGAAAATGTAATTTCTGTAACAGTTATATTAGTTACTTTTTTTTTTGTCACTGCAGCCAGAAACCTGACAGGATGTAAATTAAGGGAAGAGTGGGTTGATTTAGGGTTATGCATCATCATGGTATGAGAAGACATGGCAGAGTCCATGAATGCAGGAGCCTGCAACTGAGATTCCTTTCATCTCCACTGTTCAAGAAACAGAAAAGCTAATGTTGGTGCCCAGCTGGCTTCTTCCTTCTCCCTTTTCATGTATTTGGGATGCTAGCCCACACTTATGGAGGTCTCCCTTCTTCAGTTAAACTTCATTATAAATGCCCACACCCTTCAAGGACATGACCAGCTCTTTCTCCTAGGCAATTATAAATAGAGTTAACTTGATAACAAAGATTTACCATCACTGAAATGTAGCTCACCTGAAAAGTACTTGTCTACCTGATACTTATCCCCAGTAATCCTCTTCCCTGCATAGAAGGAGGGAGGGTTGTAAGCTTGTATAAAGGATGTGTACCTCTTTACCTAGGAATGTGGCAGTTAACATGACAGTAACCTTTAACTACTTGGACTTGAATCATGGCATAAGTGTTTTGGTTATGGTTTAACCTACAATATTATATGAATGACTGCTATATTAAATGATGGACTCACATTTTTATTTTTTATTTAATCCTAGCAACCTGGTTCAGAGTCATTTTAAGTATATCTCCATTTCATTATACATTTTTGTTCTTGAATAGGAAACGAAAATGTGTTTGACTCCTGTTTTTCATTTGCCTTTCTCTTCAAGGATGCTGATTATATGTTTAATTATCACAGTACTACTTCTTCCGGCATTCATGTGATTGTGACTGAAACTAAATCTTCTTGCAACTTATCATTATTTTCTTTCTTCTTTGCTTATGTTATGTGAGACTCTGCAAACATATTTTTATTAAAATGGCTCTGAAGTTGATTATGTTTATATCCCGATATATGAAGTTTACCTTTAATTTTTTTCATGAGCATTAAATGATCCAATTTATCTGGGGGAAAGTCTTAGTTTATAACTATTGTCTCAACACAGTTGGTAGAGTGCTCTCTTTTCCTGTTCTAATGGCCCCATTTTAAAATATGAATATTATCCTTCTAATGTTTCCATCTTAAACAAAATAGCCATATTTCCCCTGGCATAATTACCCTGTAGTCTTTTTCTTTGCTGTGTCTTAGAAAATTGGACAAAAATATTTTTTTAAAGAACTTTCTATCCTTGTTCTCTTTCTTAGATACACTCATGAGTCTTTGCTCTGAAAAGTTTTATCATCACCAATATATGTTCCAGTTTTACTTTATATAATTTATTTGCATCACTTTAAATACAAAATTTGTTTTTCTGGAAATAATCTATTCTTGGTTCTACTCATTGCACTGCTATTTAGAGCTTAGCTGGTTGCCAACAGCTCTAAATGGTCCAATCCTTGTGCCATTGAACCTTCTGAGGGTCTCAGGATAGTAGGCTAGAGGCAGAGACATCATAGAATTTGAATGTGTAGATCTTGAAACAAATACCCTTATAATTTTGGTTCTAATGACAAACCATCAAAATTCCCAAAATATCCATAGGAAACTACTATTTTATTTCCCCATTATTCCTTACTATCGAGTTTATTATTGGTAAGGAATACCAAGTTGCCAGTTTGAGGATATGAATAAATAATACTGTTTTATTTTAAGATTTATTCTATTTTATTTTGTGTATATGGGTATTATGCCAGTGCGTATGTTTGTATGCCATGTGTGTGTAACTTCCATGGAGGCAAGATGAGAGCAACAGATCCTCTGGAACAGGAGTTACAGATTTTTGGAAACACCACATAGGTGCAGAGAATTTAATCCAGGTCCTCTGGAAGAGCAGCAAGTACTCTTAACTGATGATCTCTCTCTATCCATCCCTGAATAGTATTTCTCCATGAGAAACAAATAATGATGATTTCTATGCAATAAGATAATAAAATATTAATAGGAAGCCACAAATAAAATATAAAGAAAATAAATGTTAGAATAGAAAAATGATCTATGGTTTTGTCAAAGAGAAATTGCTTGTGACTTCACACAGGGTTCATTTAGTAAAACAATACTGTCTCCAGAAACTTATCATCTATACTTATATGAAATACACAATATATACCTAGACACACAGCCCTGCTCTTGAGCTCACTTTATAGTAAGGTAGGCAGGTATGGGATAGGCTACTCCAGTCCAGCATTGCCAGCACTTTACAGAGGACTTCTGGTGCTCAAGGGGAGCAGAAGGATGTTTTGTCATTAAAAACAACTGGACTGCAAAATAGGGATGGATATCCCAATAGTTATGAGAGGCATTAGGCACACCGAGGATACCATGGGTCCAGAATGGGGTTGTCCCCCATGATCAGATCTATATTCAATACAGAAAGTACTGATCAATGGGGCGTCTGAGGAAGTGAGCATGAAGAGATAATAATGGTTCATGTCAGCTGTCAGCTCGCGTGTAGCTTCATTCTCTGTAGTCGACATTGCGGTCCCATTTTTCATGTTGAACTGCTGGTAAATAAATACAAACAAATAAAAGAAATACTTATTAACACAGTTATATTTTTATTCCTGAATGGCATAGATTTTAATGACCGTGCCCTTTGCCAGTGACAGAGGGGTGGTTTTTATGCTTGCTGAAGGAACTTTAGTTAGCATAGCATTAGCATAGCATTTTCTATAAGACACATAAGAAGATCCATTCAAAAGCCTTAGCAGCTTTCATACCTAACCATTTTCAGTTGAGAAATGTATGCTGAAGAAAAATATTTCAATTGTGACAAGTTTTTATCACCCACATAGTTTTTGGATAGAAAAAAAAAAGCAGTTATCTAAATATTGAAATGTAATTTCTAACATATCTCATGAAGTACTACTGTACCATCTTCTAAAAATACATGTTGTATTATTGAATAAAAAATAACATTTTAAATCAGCATAGTCAATGTGATAATGTATTTTAAAACACTGTATGTACAAAGAAAAGATTGGAAGGGTTGTGCACCAAGTGTAAGAAATGATAACTTTTGGATAACAGAATTACCAGAAATTTTCTCCCATTCTCTTTTTTTTCTGTAATACAGTCTGCAATACTTTTGTAATATAAAATCAATAAAGATCATATAAGGAAATATATATATATATATATACATATTATTGTACATGCAGGATTAAAGGATACTTTAAGGAAATGAAAAATAATACAGCTATAAGTAACTTTAGGTAGAAATGTGATAATCATAAAAGCAGAGTGACATCAGAATGAAAAGAGTAAGTGGAAATTACAGCCATGCAGATTTTACCCATATCCTGAGACCAAAGAGAAGAAGGAGCTAAGCAGTGGAAGCAGGTCAGGAGTGTGAGGGTGAAATCTCAGGGAGATATCACAAGGGGTAAATCACTTGCTGTTCTTTAATGAGAACCACTGTAGCAAGCATCTCAGAAAGCTTAACAGTCTAACTTCTAGACACAGCAGGCCAAACACTGAAGACACACTTGGCAAAGTTAAAGCTCCAATTGGTAAAAATGAAGAAAACAATAACTTTAGTCCTTTTTCAAAGCATTTTTCCAGCCCCTTGATGTTCCTCTGCCAAGAAGGAGTCTACCCTTGGGAGACTTCACCTTTTGCATTCAAACTTTGGCAAGGATTACTAACAAAAGGATTGCGTGGGTGTTCACTAAGATCTGAAATTACAACCGGGTGCTAGATCTGGGAGGTCAGCTTTCTTTTTATTGAAAATGTTTTAAAACACTAAATACCAAGAAGCATGTAGTAGGAGACAAGGGTAAAAATTCAGTGGATGGATGAGGAGAAAGCTTTGCAAATGAAAATATCCTACTGTGTATCCCTGTGGTGTTGCTCCATTTGGTAGGACAGGTTGATACGCATTTAGGAAGGCAGACAGCATCATAGTTCAACATTAACTACAGACACAGGTTTCTCTCTGCTAAACTAAATGTACCCATAAAATACTGCTTAGACACCTTCTTGTCTAAGGTAAGAAATGTTTAAGATATACTCTACCTTTGTCCGGTTTTTTTCAATGAAGTCTGAGACTTTTAGTCCATTTACTCTACAATTTGGCTTCAATAAAAGAAAAGTTAAGCAGACTGTATGCAAAAACTGAAGCTGTAAAATAAATATTTGGGCCATGTGGTATGGCTTAGCAGGAGAAACAATCTGATGCCTAGCATAATGACCTAAATTATGCTTCCTAAACCAACATGGTAGAAAGGGATAACTAAAAACCCCACAGAGCTCTCTCTCTCTCTCTCTCTCTCTCTCTCTCTCTCTCTCTCTCTCTTTGTCTCTCTCTCTTTCTCTCTCTCTTTCTCTCTCTCTCTGTCTCGCTCTCTCTCTTTCTCTCTCTCTCTCTGTGTGTGTGTGCGTGTGTGTACGTGTGTATCTGTCTGTCTCTATCTTTGTCTTTCTCTGTGTCTCTCTGTCTCTGTCTCTCTCTCTCACACACACACACAGTCTATTACACAAATGTACATGTGTTTAAGGATGAACGTTATGAATTGAATGGTTCATCAAGGGAATTACCCTACAATAAAATGACCGTCCCCCTCTCAGTAGTCATTGATTACTTATAGCTCTTCATCTAGGGTAGGGCAACAGATACTGACTTGTATTTTTCTTTTCTGTTCTTCCCTTTGTGTATATGCATTCTTATCTGGTTTGGTTATTAATGCAACAATGGCTTATAAAAAGATTTTGAACTTGATCGTTCTTTTTATTTGCTCTCTTATTTGTGCATCCTAGATATCAAAATAGTGAAAACATGAAACTTGAGAGTAATAGATGGTACTCACAATATTATACCAAGTGTAATACAACCTCTTTCTTGTACACTGACATATGAATATCTGATTCGGAAGCTATCCATAAACGAGACTTGATTTGCTGTTTACATTGCCCACATTCAAATAGCCACATTCACACTGGCTGCCCATTTTCAGGCTTTAGGATGAAATTGTTCAGTTATTTTTTTTTAAATTTATACACCTATTTCTATAAGCCATCACTGTAATCCATTCTATGAGTTGTATCTTCTCTAAGGAACTAAACTCAATTGAATAATTTGGTGATTATATGAACAATTTTTGCCTTTTATCATTGATATGCTAAGAAGAAATGCATAGGATATTAGTCAAAGATGATCAAAATTTTTTAAAAGTTACTCTGAGTATTTGGTGTTATAACAGACTTTGACCACTCATGAACACAATTTTATCATTTGCCCCAAAAAGGATGGATCTGGAGAGGATTATGTTAAGTGAAATAAACTACACGCACACAAGTATTGCATGTATTCTCTCATATAGTAAGTCAAGATTTTATTTTTAAAAAATACATAAGATGTGAAAGCAGAAGATAGTTATATAGAAAGAGGAAGTGAACCAGCAGCAGGGAGATATGGACAAGAGATAGAATAAGAGAATATGGCCATCATAAGTAATATAATTGTATGAAAATCTTAAAAAGAAGGCCATCATTTTGTAGAATAGTGTATAATTTAAAATAACGTTTGATACTTCAAAGAACTAGTATGATTCTTATTGTAACTGTCAAAACCTGTTATCTTAGTTCCTTTCATACCCAGGCTATCACTACAATATGTTTGCTCAGTTACTTAGGGACCAAGTGTAAACATTGCAAATGGTTTGAGGAAGATCTGTCTGTGTCCAAGAATAGAAAAAGAAAGGATCCGAGACTAACAGAATAGACCGAATTAGTCATAGGATAGTACTGTTGTGTAAATAAGCCTACTTGTGCCAGGGTAGAGAAAAGATTACAACACATAAGAGGCTACCAAGCAATATTTAAATTTAGTTATATTTTTCCATATTTATAAAAAGTGTAAAAAATGGAGAATTACAAGATAGTCAAAGGTGAAACACAGTGTATAGAGAATGGCTCCTGGTGTTGGGTTATCATCTTGGGGAACATGAAGGAGTGCGGTTTGTGTGGTCGTCAACTCTACAAATATTACTATCTTAGGTTGGCTGATTGCTAGCTATGTTCTTGAGAACGGAAACGTATTAGATTGTAGCAAAACGTGATGGATATGTTTACTTTCAATTTGACAGAATCTAGAACTACCTGGAGATAGGTCCCTGGCCACACTGTATAAGCTCCTGGCCATACATTTAGGGGATTGTCTAGTTTAGGTAAATTGTGGTGGGAAAACTTAGCTACTACAGGTGCTAGCCAATCTCTGGTTGGGATTCTGGGGAAGGGGAATAAAGCGTCAAAATGCATTCCCTGCATTTTTGCTTCTTTTTATGAAAAATAAATTCTTTGCATACATTATATTTTGGTCATGCTATACCCTCCCTCATTTCCTTCCTGATACTCCCCAAATGCCAACTGTTCTTGATTCTATTCTAGGTTCTGGATGTGATCACTGCTTTAAGTTCCTACTGCTTTGGCATGAAGGATTGTTCTTATCTATGAACTATGATCCCTTTCTTTTATAATTTTTTTAGTCATGACACTTTGATATAACAATGGAAAAAGAAATTAAGGAAGAAAATGTTAGCTGTAGTGAAGTGAATTTTTAATGTGAGGCAATGGATTTTTTTATATCAGGGAACAAGGCAAGTGTTAAAATTACAAAAAGGCTCCAAACAATAGAAAAATCCTGTCTTGAAAAACAAAATAAAATTTAAAAATTACAATTATTGTTTAACAAATCATTCCCTCTTTCCTGTCTCTCTCCTTTCTGAGGTGTTGTACAATATTAGTGAAGGGAAAAATCATTCGGAATAGGAGATTGGAACGGGCGGTCAACTCAGCAGTAAAATGTCTTCACTCTTGGGACACTGCAGTTAGCATGCCTGTGAAGTACACACTTTCCTATAATAATCCCCACATTGGTTCACTTTACAGAAATAGGATTCCTATCAATTTTTCCTTGTATTTGTTTAACATACTGTGAATTATGCACAGTAATTTTGTTAGTTACCCCTTTCATTGCTGGGACCAAACACCTTACAAAAAGCAACTCAAGGTGTAGAAAAATTTATTTTGGCTATGATTTAAGGACACACAGTCCATCATTCCAGGGCAGGCAGGAGAGTAAGGATACCCTGGACAGTGGTGGTAAGAGAATAAAGCAAATGTTTGTTCATATATCCCTGGACCAGAGAACAGATGTGGATCAGTATTGGGAGCAGTGAGACCCCAGATCCTGAATTTCTTGTAATCCCCTGATCTGAGTGCCCACAGCTGCTCTGAGCACGAGACCTTCAGGAGTTCCTGATGGCAGGAGAGTGGTTTCTGGTGGGTTTGGCTGGGGCATGGCTATCTCTATATAATCTGCCCCTGAACAAAATAAAGGGGGCATTCTTGGGGAATTCAAGGATGACCCATGTCGCTGTCTCTCTGTCTGTGTGTGTCTGTGTATTTTAACCTCCAGCCCCCTTGCCCGAAGCTTGCGAACTGGGTGCCAGTGAACAGAGCGCAGACACGGGGGCGGGGTGCGTGACAGAGCAGGAATAATGGTAGGGCTATTCAACCTCAACTATCACTCCTGAGATGAACTTCACCCCAGATCTGTCTTCTGAATGGTCTACAAGCCCACAAACCAGTGCCACCATATAGGGAACACCTGTTCAACAGCTTTAGCCTACGGGAAATATTTGAAACTAAAGCCAAAACATTATTATTCAAAACTTCTTATTTTCCCCCACAAATATTGGACAAGATCTAGTTTTCACTGAATCAGGTAGCTCCACCACAAACTATCTTTGAATCATCTCCTTTACAGGTATTAATACCATTAATAGATTTTCTCTTGTTTGTTGACTAAGGAAATTGTCTTATAAAAAGACATTCTGGACTGGTACAGAAACTTGGTGTTTTTGACAGTTTTGAGATTCAAACTAATAAAGAAATGCAGAGATTAAGATTGAAGTCATGGAGGGTTTGTTCATTTTTTTGAATGTTCTGCTGGTGTCAAGTACACCATATTTTTTTATGAGGTGAATTCATTTGTCTTTTGGGAACTTTATGGTTCTTTTTCCTTCAAAAAGGCAAACATGGAGGAAGACATAAATAGGAAGATAAAAAATACAGATTTTTATTTCTTCTCTTTCTAATAGGCATAAAAAGTTGGACCAGTGTGCTGCAGTCTCTATTTCTGGTGGCCCTTCAGAGTCAGGCTTCTTACATTAAGAGACTTAATATGGTCATAAGTTTATGACATGAATAAAAATAAGATTTTTGAGGGCACATACCAGTTTCCCCTAGTGACTCCAAGACCCAGATGTATGTTGGTTTCGACAGAGTGATAAATATCAATGTTCAAAATCCTCGGGCAATTTCAGAATGTGAGGTTATCGATTCTCAATTTATTTTCTTTTTGATTACTGTGCATTGTACTGAATAGACTCAAACTCAGTGTTGATTCACTGTGGATTCCTAAGTTTTTGAGCCATGAATAGTTCAGTTCTAACCAGAGCATGAGCGTACATGTTTCCATCACTTTACCACCATTGTTGATTCCTTTCCAGGCTCACACCATAAATTCTACTATGTAAATGATTTGACATTTCAGTTTCTTTGAGAGGTTAATATAGAATGTAAATAATATTTACAATGAAAGTTTCCTTTGTAAGTCTTATATCGTCACTATTCTTCTAGCTTAAAATCAAATTATTTATTTTTTATTATTATTAAATTATTATTATTATTAATAATAAGTCTTAATTTTCCCTCCTCAATCATTTTCTGATCTTATACAAAAACTGAATGTGAAGAAAGTATTCTTTTTGCTGGTGGAATTCCCTAAACTCTTACTTCTGGAAAAGTCACTTGCACTATTTTTATATCTTAGTATCTAATATTTCTTTTTACTACCATAAAATATAGATAATAAAATTATAAGCAGTGCCCTCTACAGAGTCATTTTAAATAAGGTTGGCAGTTAAATGGTCTTTATTTTTGGTCTCTCTCTTTGTATTTATTCTTTTTTTTTTTTTTTTTTTTTTTTTTTTTGGATTTTCGAGACAGGGTTTCTCCGTAACTTTTGGTTC
Source organism: Microtus oregoni (assembly GCF_018167655.1). Classification (NCBI taxonomy): domain Eukaryota; kingdom Metazoa; phylum Chordata; class Mammalia; order Rodentia; family Cricetidae; genus Microtus; species Microtus oregoni. The sequence continues at coordinate 743,135 of NW_024543829.1, forward strand.
CTGTCCTGGAACTAGCTGGAACTAGATCAGGCTGGCCTCGAACTCATAGAGATCTGCCTGCCTCTGGCTTCCGAGTGCTGGGATTAAAGGCGTGCACCACCACCGCCTGGCCTTTACTTATTCTTTCAGTCTGTTCCTTCCTACCTTATCTTCTTTCCCCCTTCCCTCTCTGTCCCCTTTCCTCCTTTAACCCTTCTTAAAATTGTAGTATGAAGAATTTACTGATACTTTTTATTTACTTTATAAATACTTAATTGTATACTTCTGCTCAACCTCATTTATTGTTTTCAAATAGCATGCATGATCTATCTAGATTGATGGATCTCTGAACTTCTTTGATCTTTATCTACTTTACTTGGTGCAGAGGTTGCTTATGGTATAGACTGTATGCTACACACTTTTTATATTCTCATGTCACTGATACCTAGTTGGATTTTTTGATCAATGTGCCAATGACATATAACACTGAACATCTGAAGAAGATGAGAAGATGAATTGGCCAAGAATATTTTCTTCATGGAGAGCATTTCTTGTTTCCATAGGTGGTCTGAATATTCATGCTTGCCGCTGTCACTTAGCTGCTGCTCTTGGATGCCCCGCAAAAACATATATGAAAATTGAAAAGCAACTGTGGAGGCTACACAGAGTGAGATCTTTAGGAAATGATTATTTAATAAGGGCTATGCTCTTAGAAATGAACTAATTCCACGTTTACTGTAGAGGTGAGCTAGAGCAGCAGTTGGTTCCTAGAAAACAAATATGTCCTTTCTGTGGTATTATAGACACAGAAAGCAGACAAACACTTCATCTTCCAGGGTTCTAAATTCTGATAGATGATTCTGGTACTTTTGTCTTCTAATGATGACATAACTAACTCCCCGTTGTCGTTAGTATTGGAATATTTATGTATCCTTTGTTTTCTTCATGATTTCTATTTCCTACCTGAATATACCCTATATTAAATTTCTTCTCTTACTTAAATATTTTTATTATATGTATGTGTGCACATGCACTTGCCATGGCATGGGAATGGTAGTCAAAGAACAATTTTATTTGATGTATTCCTCCCTATTCATTTTCATGTGGGTCCTGAAGATTGGAATCTGGTTGTCAGATTTTCCATTCAGCTTCTTTATCCATGATGCCATCTCACCAACCCCATGTTGTTCTTTATAATAATTCTAATTATCTGGTTACATTCTGATAAAAAATATGTATATAATGTGTTGTTGCATTTCTTTATATACCAACCATATCCCATTAGCCTATAAGCTTCCTAAAAGAGGGAGCTATTGTGATACCTAGTTTGACTGATGAATCTTTTCCTGCTGTGTATTGGGTAGTCATGATTTGTTGGTATACTTCAACACATTTATTAACATTTATTAGTTACATGGATGTGAACACTGTACACATTTTCTCAGTGCGATGAGTTACAGGTCTGTTTTTGTTATAACTATTACTGTAAATTTTTTTGGTTTCAATGTTGCCAGATTTTCTTAACCACAAATTTTACTGAGAGTCATAAATAAATAAAAACTTGGGAAATAATGCTAAAAAAAATTCTGACTTTCTCTTTCTGCTGTCCATTTTTCCTTAGGAAATAAATGAGCTCAACTTAACTCTTGAACCTTAAAAATTCTCCATTTTCATGATTTCCTACTTCTAAAATTCTTACATTAACTTTTTTTTCTCTCTCAGGATTTCCTATAATGTTTTTAGAAAAAAGGCCCTCTTAAAGTATTTTTGAATTTGATTTGATTTATTTGTCTGTTAAATAATTCCCTTAGTAGAAAGAATAACTATAATGAATATTGAAATATATTACTTAGTTGTCCACCATAAACCATTAACTTGGCAGATGAAAGGTAGGAAAGTGTACAAGAGCATTAAGAGGAGGCAAAGCAACTACTTGAGTGAGGATCTCTCTTGATGGCTAAAAAAAATTGAAGTAGTAGCAAAAACTGATGCCTGGGAAAAGTTGAACAAAAAATATTGAATTGGAATATAATGTCTTGTGGGAACACATAGACTAAATCTAATTTATAGAACTATAACTAAACATTACCTTTCCTTCATTTGTTTTCTGTAACCAAAAACAACATGTCTAAGGATATGTAGCACAAAGCTGAGCCAATTATTTTTAATACTTATTTACATAGTATATTAAGGGCTAGAGACAGGGCTCAGTGGTAGAGAGCATTTTCTGCTTTTACAGAAGATTCAGGTTTAATTCTTAGCACCCACAACAGAGCTCATAATTATTGGTAACTCAAGTTGCAGGGGATATTTAGACTTCCATTATTACCCAAGATGCACATACATACATGTAAGCAAAGCTTTCATAATATAAATAAAAATAAATAAATCATAAGGATATAGGTAGAATTAGGTGCCGCTCACTGCGTCCCCGTGTATGCGTTCGGTGCGCGGCACCCAGTTCGCGAGCTTTGGGCAAGGGGGCTGCAGATTAAAATACAGTGACACACACAGACAGACAGACAGCGACACGGGTCATCCTTGAATTCCCCAGGAATGCCCCCTTTATTGTGTTCAAGGGCAGATTATATAGACATAGCCACGCCCCAGCCAAACCCACCAGAAACCACTCTCCTGCCAACAGGAACTCCTGAAGGTCTCGTGCTCAGAGCAGCTGTAGGCACTCAGATCAGGGGATTACAAGAAATTCAGGATCTGGGGTCTCACTGCTCCCAACATTAGGCATGTTGGAATGCACCTATAATCCTAGCTCTTGTAAGACCAAGGGAGAAGGAGAATGAATTTAAGGTCCTGGACTAAATAGTGCAACCCTTTCGCAAAAACAAAGCGTAACTAAGTCAAGAATGTAGACTGTAGAATTGCCTTTGGGCAGCAGTACTGATTATGACTCTGTTTTCCATCTTCAATCTTATTGTGGCTTTGGTTTAATAACGTTTTAAATTTTATGATTGCAACTGTAGAGTATTAGGTTTTTTAGCTATCACAAATGGATAAAATAAACGTGGTACTCAGTTGTCGGGGATGTACAAACAAGCCAAGCATACATTAGGAAAGAGTTCCCCACTTTAGCAGATTTAAAGTCTGGTATCAGAAAGAGTAAGATAAACACGTTGTGCAAGGGGGTGTGGTTGTTTTGAAGGGCTAAGACTTGAAGATCAGTAGGTTCATAGATGGATCAAAGGTGGAGAATTTTTTTTAGTAAACAATGCAAAACAAAGAAATACATTGATAAAATACTTTAATTTTTTTTTTTTTTTTTTTTTTTTTTTTTTTTTTTTTTTTTTTTTTTTTTTAGTTTTTTCGAGACAGGGTTTCTCTGTGGCTTTGGAGCCTATCCTGGAACTAGCTCTTGTAGACCAGGCTGGTCTCGAACTCACAGAGATCCACCTGCCTCTGCCTCCCGAGTGCTGGGATTAAAGGCGTGCGCCACCACCGCCCGGCAAAATACTTTAATTTTATAATAAAACATATGTATCATATTTTATTATCTTTATACTGTATTATATTTAAAATAAATACATGTATCTAAAACAAAATAATGTAAATATATGGCATCATGGAAAAACTTGAAAAGTTGGTATGAATTTAATAAGGAAATAAATTAAAATAAAACATGGTTCTATAGGGAGAGATGAAGTCAGAAAAGAACAGGAAAATTCATTTCTAGGTTTTATCAACTACAGACTTTGGAGCCATTTGTTAGATTTTATTGTGTGTTTAAAAAAATTGACAAAAACTTGAAAGTGGAGTATAGAAAAGGATTTAATTACTATGCTCCAGGTCCAGAGTTCAGTCTGCAACATACTCAAAACTGTTTTGTGTTCCTTTTCCTTTTTCTTCATCTGACCCAATTTTGTTCCCACCCATTCACCACACCCACAGCCTCCTTTCTCCTTTCATGAACCACGTATCTTATTATCTTATTTCGTCCCCCACTTCCTCAACACCTTTTTTTACTAATGGCCCTCTTTCCTCACTGCATATGTGCATAGATGCAAACAATATAAACTGGTGTCTGCATAGGAGAGAGAGAGAGCTTGTCTTTATGAGCCTGAGTTTCTTCACTGCATATAAGACTATCTAAACTCATCTATTTTTTCTGAATTTATTTTTCTTTACAGCTGAATACAATCCCAATGTTTATGAATACTCAAATGTCATCATCTGTTGATGGGCATCAAGGTTGATCCCATTGCCTTGCTACTGTGAATAATGCAGCAATAAATAGCAATGCAGAAGCACCTCTGTGATAGGACATAGAGGCCACTGGATAGATATATAGGGGTGCTTTAGGTGGGTCATATGCAATTCTATTTTTTTTTTTTATTTTTCGAGACAGAGTTTCTCCATAGCTTTTTGGTTCCTGTCCTGGAACTAGCTATTGTAGTCCAGGCTGGCCTCGAACTCACAGAGATCCACCTGCCTCTGCCTCTCGAGTGCTGGGATTAAAGGCGTGTGCCACCACGGCCCGGCTTTGTAATTCTATTTTACCTTTCCTGATGGACCTCCATGCTGATTTCTGTTGTGACTGTACTTCATTGCTCTTCCAGAAGTAATGTTGGTTCCTCTTTCTCCACATCCCCACATGCATTTGTTGGAACCTTTAAGGAAAAGAAGTAACAGAACAAGAATTGTCTTTGAAAAACAGTTCAAGACTGTATAATTGTTGCAGCTTTAAGGGGAACCAGACAAAGAACACATTGAAACTGCTTCAGGGGGTTTTGTAGTTGTGATGCCTGGAACTCGTCAGTGTCTGAGCTGAGGCTGTAACAGTGTCATAAAGATAGAATGACATCACACTTACACACAAGCTACTCATATCATACTCACGTGCACGACATTCATGCTTCATTGTGCATGTTTGTCAGACTGCATAGAGTAGTTTTTTAGGGAAGATGACGAGAGGCTCGAGAATTCAGTTGTCTCTTTGTAATAAATCATGGTGCAGATAATTTAAATGTTTTAAGACATGATGATCTATGATAGGAAAGACAACTTCTATATCAGTTTTTCTTGCAATGACTTAATGAAATAAGACACCAAGACTAATAAGTTGTTGAATGAAAATAATAAGAACAGATATTAAATTTAGTGGCATAAAACCAGTGGTAGACCCAGAATACAATTTTCTCCTGACTGGGTAGTGAGTTGAGTCTGTTTCCTGAGAGATGAAGATTTAAAAACATATTATTGCCGACTCATGCCACCTATCCAATATAAAGTGTGACAAATATGTTGACTGATATTCAGGACTGGTTTATCAATCACATCATAATAATTACTCAAATAAGATGCTACCAATGAACTCTGGGAAGAATCTGGTATGTCTTTTGAAACAAAGTGTACCTATAAAGTATGGTTGTTAATCTTTTCTTAAGATATTCTAATTGTAAGCAAAATGTTAGACAGAAACAATGATATTTCTGTACCTTCAAAATCACCATTCATGGCCATGGAAAATCAATACTGAATTCAGATAATAAATAATTATTGTGAAGAAACTTCATCTGGTAAGTCAGCTAGGTGTTATATCTTGTAGTTGAGATATTATGGTTGAGTGGGGAACACAAATGCTTATTTCTGTAACTGTACATGAATTGAAAAAGAATGGGAACACTTGAAGACAGCCCATTTTCAGCCACCATCTGCTTGTTATAGCATAGCTACATGTTGTCATTTTTTCCTCTTTTTTATTACAGTTATTAACACACTATAAAAACTACATTTAAATAGCATTAAGTTTGTAGCACTAACCAACTAAATTGAATCACTGAATGTTTCACGTGTTCTGTGGAAGTTCCTTTATCCCTTTTAGACATTCTTTAGAATCATGTACCATCCTGATGTTCAGTTACAGTGAAAACAGGTGCCTGGGAGAGGCAATTACCAACTGTAAGCTTGGGCCTTCATCTTACTTTATTTCAAAGTCTTTTGTTTACTTACCTTCTGACTCCTAGTACTATCATGTTTGTATATGAACTGGTGTTTCATATTAAAATAAACATAGTTAGGCTTTAAACTTCAATAGAAGAAATGACAATGTGGAAATAAAATGAAATCATATTTTGTGCTAAAATACATTAACTTAATAAATATACTAAGGCTATAACTGAAAGAATTTACATTATTTTTCAGTATGACTAGAATTGTTCCCACTACTAATTACATACTATGCTTGATTAATATTAAATCAATTTGAAATGTTTTATAATATTTATGGATACAGAAAATATTATAATGGTATAAAATGTTACTAGAACAGGGTGTGACAGACTATAACTGACAAATGCAATACCATTGTTTGGGACAGAGGAGTTTGTAGAGAAACCGATGTGCCAAAGGGGGAAGTTCTGTTGTTTTTTAGCTCTATTACAGCAACAATAACAACAACAACAACACACAAACACACAAACATGTTTTAATTATACACTCTTTGTATGATAACTTATCAGGTGACCACTCCATAATCAGAAATAGAAATAAAGGGTATTTCCCACAGTCTTACTAACAACATCATAGGGAAAATAGATTAAAAAAAATGAGTGTCCATACATCTGATAGCAACAATAAGTAATCACTCCATACTTAGAAACACAGAGAGACGAGTATGGCTTCTATTCACCTTTTAAAATAGTGACTATTAATATTCCTTGAAAATATTATAGTAGTTTAAATTTTAATGTTTCTTATTCTCTTGAAGTCAGCCATTCTCTCTTCCACAGAGAAGTTAAGAAATCGGATTACTTCTTTTACCTTATAGCAATCAGATTTTCTTTTGCAAAACCAAAGAACTGAAGGTTAATTTATGTAGTAAGATCCTGTCTCATAAAGCATGCTATTGTTTTAAAATATTTATGTGGGACCTTTGTAGCCATTCCCTAAGGTAAAATGTACACTGGTAACACAATGTGTTACCAATGTTGCAAAAGATGACAATTTGCTTGAGAATATAGACTTAGAAGAATAATTAGACTGACAAATATAGACAGGACTAAAACATTAACTTCTGTTATTTCTCTACTTTCTTTGCTACTTTAATCTCTTTAATTTGACCATCACAATGAAGGATATCCAAAAGCTCCCTTGCCTGTTTTCAGTACCAAAATTAAATAGAACATGAAAACCTGAATACATAAGGTTATGTATTTTCTCTTCTATTTATATATCATATGTGCATAAAGGAATAACTTTTTCATACTTCTTTTTAAATTTACTTTTTTTTTAATTTTTTTTTATTTTTATTTTTTTTAAATTTACTTTTTACATGATGCTAAAACACCCTAAAATTGTATATATTAATGGGGCATCATAAAGAACTTTAACACAGGGTGTATTTCATTTTTAATGCTTGGAAACAATAGAATAGAGGAGGCTGAAGCAGAGTATATTCCTCCAAGAAGAAGTCAAACTGGTCTCACATCTGGAACAGATAAGGGATTTTAAGAACCCGGCTTGCTTGCAGATTTAGGGTCGGGCCAGCTGTCTGTGCCCTCCAAAGCTACATGCCCATAGGGCTTCATGGCAAAGTCCTCTAGATTTGACCAACTGCTGAGTGAGACAGCAGGGGAACATGGCACTAACTGTAGTAATGCATTGTAATGTAATAACCACCGATGGAAAGTTAAAAACAACACAGACTTTACTTTTCTGTGTCTTAGAAAATTGGACAAAAATATTTTTTTAAAGAACTTTCTATCCTTGTTGTCTTTCTTAGATACACTCATGAGTCCTTGAGAGTGACCTTGGGCAAAATGGTGGATTCTGAAGGCTTTTAACCTAAACAACATTCTAAGTCATTTATCTCCTCAGTTATTATCCATCTGGTTTCACTCTATTTATGAAATGGGCATTAACTACATCCAAACAGAATCCCAGGGCTCTGAATCAAGGGGATTGCTAGCAATTCCTTTCTTTTACCCTTCTAGCATGCCAAGATAATACACAAAATTAGTATAAATATGTAATTTTTGACTGAGTTTGTAAATGACATATATTCTTCATGAAAAATTATTTTACTGTGAGATTAAAACTATAAAGATAGATATGTGCTTTCCATAAGAATGGGAATAATGTAAACTTCTGAATATGATACCCTGGTAGCACAATGGATGCCTGAGAGTTTTGAACCTCCAATGGGAATATAAATTAGGGCAGCAGTATCAGAGAATGATGAGCAACATTCAGAGATGTAACAGGTGTATTTGGACTAGGTCAGCAAGGCCATACTTGGGATTATTTTAACAAAATTCATGCGTTTGGTCAGGAAACAGTTTTGTTTGTCTGTTTTCTGGTTTTTATCTTCTTAAATCCCAACTGCAGTTTTCACTTCTTCCTCTCCTCCCACTGCCTGCATCTCCTCGACCCCAAAATCCCATGTAATCCTCCTTCAGGTTCTATTCAGAAAGTGAGAGCCTTCTATGGCTATCAACTAAACATGGTATATACATATATAATATTGTTCAGAATGTATATTAAATTAGATAATATTAAATAATGTGTTATATATAAAATTCTGCTCAGAATGTATATTAAATGAACAATATTTAATCATCTATTTTATCCAAAATGATATTTTGATTCACTGAAGTAATAGTTTATCACATAGTCTCAAAATCATTTACATTTTGTATGTGCATTGCAGCAATGTGTGTATGTGTGTGTTGGACCTATGTATCACGGTTCTTCTATAAAAATCAGAGGACAACATTTCAGTGTTCTCTCCATACTCCACTAGTGCCCTGAGCATCCAACTCAGGTAACCTTAGGTTACTGTTAAGTGCCTTTAATCCTGAGCGTATTCTAATTTTTATAACATTATATTATAAAGATATTAAAAGTACAAGAGATATTTTAAAAGTTTTGTTGAGTAAGATATTTGGCAAGCCCAATGAAGATACTGTTTTACATATTTTTATTGTAGGTTTATGTATGTAAGAATTAATACAAACCTTTATCCTAACCCTGAAGAGCATTCATATGAGATAAAAGGACATAATTAATATCCATCATTCTAGACACCTTTAATCAGTGACAACACACTAGGAAAAAATTCACTATCAGCTATGTGATATGCTCTCTGTCCATCAAAACTTCTCTGTTATGAACATGGTTGAACAAATGCTCTTGTCATATGATAGGGCATCTCTTGGGTATATTCCCAGGAGTGGTATTGCTGGGTCCAGGGGTAGGTTGATCCCGAATTTCCTGAGGAACCGAAACACTGATTTCCAAAGTGGTTGCACAAGATTGCATTCCAACCAGCAATGGATGAGGGTACCCCTTCCTCCACAGCCTCTCCAGCAAAGGCTATCATTGGTGTTTTTGATTTTAGCCATTCTGACAGGTGTAAGATGATATCTCAAAGTTGTTTTGATTTGCATTTCCCTGACCGCTAAGGAGGTTGAGCATGACTTTAAGTGTCTTTTGGCCATTTGAACTTCCTCTGCTGAGAATTCTCTGTTCAGTTCAGTGCCCCATTTTTTAATAGCAGTATTATTTGTAATAGCCAGAACCTGGAAACAACCTAGATGCCCCTCAATGGAAGAATGGATGAAGAAAGTGTAGAATATCTACACATTAGAGTACTATGCTGCGGTAAAAAACAACGACTTCTCAAATTTTGCATGCAAACGGATGGAAATAGAAAACACTATTCTGAGTGAGGTAACCCAGACCCAAAAAGATGAATATGGGATGTACTCACTCATAATTGGTTTCTAGCCATAAATAAGGGTCACGGAGTCTACAATTGGTGATCCTAAAGAAGCTAAGTAAGAAGGTGAACCAAAGGAAAAACATATAGTTGTCCTCTTAGCTATGGGAAGTAGACAAAATTGCCGGGGAGAAAATTGGGATCTTGGGGGTGGGGTGGGATGGGGGTAAGGGGAGATGGGGAGAGAAAAGGCAGAAGAGGAGGATGGGGGAACTTGGGGAAAAAGGATGATTGGGATAAAGAAAGGTTGGGTAGTGGAGCACGGAAACACAATTCTTAGTTAAGGGAGCCGCCTTAGGGTTGGCAAGAGACTTGAACCTAGAGTGGCTCCCAGGAGCCCAAGCCGAGGTCCCCAGTTAGTTCCTTGGGCAGATGAGGATAGGGAACCTGAAATGACCCTAGCCTATAGCAATACTAACGAATATCTTGTATATCATCATAGAACCTTCATCTGTTGATGGATGGAGATAGAGACAGAGACCCACACTGGAGCAGTGGACTGAGCTCCCAAGGTCCCAATGAGGAGCAGAAGGAGGGAGAACATGAGCAAAGAAGTCGGGACCACGAGGGGTGCACCCACCCACTGAGACAGTGGAGCTGATCTACTGGGAGCTCACCAAGGCCAGCTGGACTGTGACTGAAAAAAGCATGGGATAAAACCGGACTCTCTGAACATGGCGAACAATGAGGGCTGATGAGACGCAAAGGACAATGGCATGGGGGTTTGATCCTACGTAATGTGCTGGCTTTGAGGGAGCCTAGCCAGTTTGGATGTTCACCTTCCTAGATATGGACTGAGTGGGGAGGACCTAGGACTTACCACAGGGCAGGGAACCCTGACTGCCCTGTGGACTGGAGAGGGAGGGGGAGAGGAATGGGAAAAGGGGGAGAAGGGTGGGAGGAGGGGGAGAAGGCTGGGAGGAGGGGGAGAAGGGTGGGAGGAGGGGGAGGGAAATGGGAGGCTGGGAGGAGGTGGAAACTTGTTTTTTTTTCTTCCTTTTCTCAATAAAAAAAGATATTAAAAAAAAACTTCTCTGTTAAGGTATTTGTTACCCTTCTTGTCTTTTTAAACACAGAAAAGTGTTCCTTTCAAAACTTTCTGCGTTGAAGCATTGTCCTCAGTTTAGTGGTGCTGTTGAGAAGAGACTGGGTCATGAGGTCACTAACGGTATGAGTTCATAGCTGAATGGGCTACTAGGAGGTGGGACTTGAAGGGAGAGATGCCTTTGAGGTGTTTCTTTGAAATATGTATCTTGACATGGAGCTCTTCTCTATTGGCTTGCTGATTGGCACAAGGTGCGCAGTTTCCTTTCCCATGTGTTTTCTTTTTCTACCATGATCTTCTGAGTCATCACAAGCCCGTAGCAATGGAATCAGCATGTATCTGCAATAGAGTGGGAGGTCCATTGGGAACCAAGCTCAATTTCAGTTTTTACAGAGAGAACTGCAATAAAATTAAAAATGAAGGATGAAAGAGTGGAATGAGTGGGTTAACAAAGTGCTGTTAAGAAAAGGAGAAATTACAAGAGCAGGATGGTGGTTTTGTTTATCTAGTAGCTGTCTACGCTTGCCAAGAGGAGGTGATTTAAGTTAGAGTCCTACTCTCTCAAAAGCTAGGGGAATTACGGGGGCCTTCTTGAGATTCATTAGTTAGTTGTGGTGTTTTCAGCCAGACATCTACTGTAGATAGGGTTTGATAGCCTTGAGACATTGGAGCATATTAGGATTATGTTCACGTCTTTATAGACCATGATTATAGTCTAGATACTAGCAGAGTACGAGGAGCCTGAATGGGAGTTTGCCAAAGAAAGATATTTGTTGTTAGATAATTCTTAGCTATATCAGAAAAGTCAGCTAAAAATGACTTAGTGCAGACCAGCCTGTGTAGATACTTACCTTCTCTATTGGTCTGTACAATTCATAAGGTTTATTTCTCTTTATTAATCATTTCAGGACAAGGCAAAACAGATGATGAGTACCAGTGCTAGAGCCATAATACTGGTGACAATTCTATAGCACTGGTATTACACTTCCTTTCATTTCCTGGGGCATTTCATTAAAGGCTATGGTCAAAAATCTCCTGGCTCTTGCTAATAGTATTTTCCAAGTAATGTCTGTGGGATGCATGTCACCTCTATGTGGACTTTGGGCATAGTATATATTTTTTTCTCTAATTCTCAATCCTCATTCTCATTGGTTATCTGATTACTCCTAAACCACTGTATAATAAATAATATTTATTTTTTCATTATTGTTTTGTGCTTTCTGAGATATATTACCCCTATAAAGTCAAGGCTGGCTTCAAATTAGAGATCCTTAGCCTCTTGCATGTTGGAATTACAAGTGTACCATTCCAGGTCACCATTAACATTTTTAGACTGTTAAGGCCTCCCTATTTGACTCCATTTTGGGGAGTCTGGCTTGGTTATTCTTTTTGAACTGTTATATTCTACCTGAAGATGTCTTTCATCTGCAGCATATTCTTCTGGAGAACTATTTCACACCTACCGTCCTTGGTGATGCTGAATCGTTAAAAGGTGACTATCTTTAAAAAGGCTACATATCTCTCTGCGGATTTTTTTCTTGTTGCCATATACCTTGAACTAAACCTCCAACACCAGAAATTCGATTCTGATGACTCTTACATCTTTGCCTACTAAGTTAACTTCTGTGATGTTCAGGTTTCTATCACTCCAATATGCTTATTTCAGAATATCACTTCTTTTAAACTCTACATATACAATTTATAACTGAGCTTGCTCTGTTTTTCTTAGACTAATAACTTCTATCTATTACATGAATGTCTACTAACTACTCTAGCCATTTAACCTGCTCCCTTGGTGTTGCCGCTCCTACATTTTCCCAAGATTGTATCACAAAGTTTGAGTTTTATATAGTCATCTATTTATTTATTATATACCTTGTTCTCCTAAAGCCTGCTGAACTATTTGAATGTGTACCTTATGTCTTACTTATCTTTGTATCTTGGAGTTTAAAGTAGGTTCTGGCTCATAGGCAATCAATCAATTTTGAACAAGTCTGCAACATCTTCCAAATAAATTTGCTTTCAAATTCCTTATCAATTGTTTTCTGCCTAGTAGGTGAGATAACTACTAACAATAGAAAAGATAAACTGTACCAGCTCTCGAGAGGCAGAGGCAGGCAGATCTCTGTGAGTCTGAGGCTAGCCTAGGCTACAGAGTGAGTTCCAGGAAGGCTCTAAAGCTACACAGAGAAACCCTGTCTCAAAAAAAATAAAAGGATAATATGACAAAATGAGTGGCATCATTCTATTGTCCTTAATAATATAATAGTCACATTCTTATATTTTTTTCAGCCATTCCTCATATTAATTAATTACTGAAGTATATGCACGGAAAGCAAAAGTGAAAGTTAAAAAAACAATAATAATGCTTCAAAGCATTAAGTAGGAGTAACTGGAAAACACTGTATTTGCAGCATCCCAGTTATTTTTGTTCAATTTATATGTTTAATCAAATTTAAAATATATGTTATAATCCTTTACACACAGAGAGAAAAAGAGACAGAGTGAGAGGCTACTACACCTAGTTTTGTGTGTGTGCTTGTGTGTTGTATTATGGATCAACTTTGAAGTTTCCTGCATGCTAGGCAAGCATTCTACAATTGAGAGACATCCCCAGTCCTTTAAAAAATATTTTGGGTATCTATTGCAAATACTAGATTTTTTTTCTTTTGTTTTTACAGCTATTTTTTTTCTGCTACGTAATTGGGATACACTCTTTTCATAAAGTTTTTCATTAAATTATCATAATTCTAAGGAAAAACAAATAGATTGTCATTTTAGTTTGTAAATGGTGAGACAGCAATGTAGCAAGGTTGAGGCAACTTGCTGAGGGATAAACAACTAATAGAGAACAGGGCCAGAATTTTAATGTAAATTTTTATCCCAAGTCTGTGATTGTAACCACTGCAGGATCCTGCCAGGAGAAGGCTTTGTGGTAAAATGACACTTACGAGGACTAAATAAAAATCGCAACGAAATAAAGTCCACCAGGATATCTTCCTTTAATCCTTCCCTCTTCTTTTTTTTCAGAGGAAAGTTAGTATCGATTTTACCCGATCATGGATTCTTTGGGGAAGCATTTGTTTCTCAATAAACTATTTACAGTCCTAGGTCTAGGCCTGCAGAAATAAAAATGAATGAAAGAGCGTTTTGAGAGACAATGGAAATTCCCGTGGCAAAGATGAGTCATCCCAAGGGGAAGAGTGGGAGGGGACTGTAAAACGCAGAACACTTCCATCTGGCCAAGTTGAGCTCCACAGGACAATAGCTAGAAATCTAGCCAGACAGAGCCTCCTGGGCTGCAAACCGCAGAAGTTCTGGTTCGAATCTCTGTGCTAAGAACCTAAAGGAAGCATAAACAAGAAGTTCAGCTACCAGATGGGGACTCTTCTAATTAGTTAAGTCTGCTCTAATTTCTGGCCACCAGTTGGCAGATGCAACAGATGCCAAGGGAGTAAACAGAATATGTTGGCAGTTTTGAATTTTAAACCAGTATATCACAAATAGATTCAATTTAGAAATATTTTCCCCCCTTGGGTTAAACTCTGTAACTTAATTTTGTCAAATGCCAAGAAGTTAGAGATGGATTATAAGGCATTTCTTTTGGGACATTTTATGTATTTTTGTCTGTAAATTGATGGTAATACATGATGAGGATTTAAGCACATTACCCCAGCATGTGTAAAGTACAATGCCATGCTCTCAGAAGAGTCTTATTTTATAAAATGCACATGTTAATGTGATATTTGTGAGTCAGAAACTCTGCAACTTGTAAAAGCTCTGGGGTTAGGTGGGCTGGGTGCAAACACATCTTAAAATGAGTAAGAATGTTGAGAAATTAAGAGATAAATGAACCAGTCTCCCAATCTGTAGTCTATATACAATGTTCACTTAGCTATGCAAGACATAGGCCCTAAGGATTTATTACACATATGGACACAAACCATAATTATGACATCAAATGCAGCAGTTATTGCATTGTAGGCAGAAAAGAAGATAGAGCTAAATAAGTAATTCTGGCGTATTTGATGGGATAAGTGCTATAATAATATTTCTTTTAAATTTTTATCTATTGAGTGATTTAGTCTGTGTTCATTATTATGATGTGTATGTGTGTCATAGCAGCTTGTAGAGTTCAGGTGACAACATGGTGGGTTTCGTGCTTTCTTGACACTTCTGTGTTCCAGGGGTCAAACTCGGATTTCCGGATCTGTGTGGTAAGTGTCTTTTGCTGATTCTTCTCCCCACACCATGCCTTGCTTTTATGTGTGCACCAGGGATCTGAACTCAGTTCTTCAAGCTTAGCCGGCAAGCTTTTCACCCAGCGATTCATCTCCTCATGCTATATGGTCTTTCAAATGGTTTTAATATTTAATCAGATTTCCTTATAGAGTAGGAATATATCAGCAAAATAAAGTTAGGAAAAAGATTTCAAGGAGAGAAAAGGGGTTTAAAGACATACATATATGTAAACAAAACCTGTGAATGGTATCTTGATAACAGACTTGTTGGTAGGAACAACGGATGAGTGTGTGGTACCATGAACCTGTCTGTGAACATACCTAACAGGTAGTTCAGTTAGAAAAATCAGTGTAGCCGGGCTGTGGTGGTGCACGTCTTTAATCCCAGCCCTAGGGAGGCAGAGGCAGCAGATCTCTGGGAGTTCGAGGCCAGCCTGGTCTACAAGAGCTAGTTCCGGGACAGGCACAAAAGCTACAGAGAAACCCTGTCTCGAAAAACCAAAAAAAGAAAAAAGAAAAAAAGAAAGAAAAAAAGAAAAAAAAAGAAAAATCAGTGTATTATGATTCCTATTATCAAAGTCAACATCCAAGGAGACTCTTGCTTTTGAGGAACTGAAGATATCTACTTGTTAATTTAAAATTGATATTGCTATCAAGATCATTACTGTAAACATTATGCTAATTATTATGGAGATGACAACAAAACATTTCTTTGCCATAACCTTTTAAGCAAGATGCTACACCAAGTATTTTGCATATACAGCATCATAAGCTAAGCACACAGACATAGCTATTATGAAGACTCATAGGGAAAACAAGTCATAAGCTTGTAATTCAACAAGAGGAGAAAGATCTCATACCTTAAATTGTTCATGCATTTGGAAACAGTTCCCATGTAGTCTAGATACTATATGGTTTGAAATGTCTAAAAAAATACAGATATAAATGAAACTCTGGATATTAAGAAAGAAGTTACCATCAGAGACTAACAGTCATCGTCAGTTAGGGTACAGTTTATAGAAGTAGGTTCCTTCCTCTTCCTTCTCCTCTTTTCCTCCTTCTTTTCTTTCCCAACCTGGAGTCCAGCAGTTGGTGTGGAATTGTTTTTGGCTTCAGTGTGTTTCTTAAATTAGTGCATTGCATCAGACATAATCTGTGCTGAAGTCTAGATATTCAACTCAAGTTCTCATGCTTGCATGGAAGGTCCTTTATCAAATTAGTCATCTTCCCAACCCAGAAACAGGTTTCTTTTCAAAGTTATATCTTGGACCCTCAACAGTTATTTACTGAATTCTGTTTGTTCAACATAATTAAATGCCTAAGTATTTTCTTTGTTCCCTTATTTGAAATACATTCAAATGATAATTTGGGGATGAGTCATAGTTTTGTATGTGCCTTTAATGCTGTGTTTAAGGCTTGTTGGAAATCTGTTTTAACAACTTTAGGAATTTCCCAGATAAAGTAACATGTAATGTATTGAGTTACACTCGTTAGCAAAACAAAAACAAAAGCAAAAGTAAGAACAAAGAGGAATTTGCTTTGATGTTGCAAAAATGCCCTGCAGATAAACTCGTAGTTCTGATTGAAAGAATTAGGATAAGAATCATGACTGCTGAGACCAGAAAACATAAGGAAAATATATTCTTTTCAGCCTTAGTGGGTATTCACAATTTACATGCTGTTTCAGCTTCACAGCATAGAGATCTCCTTTGCCATAATTAGATGATCATCTGGAAAGGACTAGCGGCAAATGGAAGATCTTTTTCTTGTCAAAACCCAGTCCTGACTTGATTAATGCGGAGTGAAGCGATGCATAGATGAGGAAGTGCGGTGGGAAAACTCAAAAGCTGGCAGGTTCAAACACATTGCTTTTCTGGTACAAAAGGCATGGGCCTAACAATGGAAATCTTCATAGAGGGGCCACTGTGCTGATTCCTGAGAAGCATTTGGCATTATAATTTGTGTCTTCAAGATGTTTTGATTCCTTTCCTATTGTCTAAATTCATGCAATCGATTTTTCTTTCTTCCACAGAAGATCAAATGACCTCAACCATTCTTTAACTCATGGCTTTGGCACCTACCACAGGAAAGCTTAGAAGCTCAAGTGCTTCTTTGGCAGAATCTTTAAGAAACAGATACTGGCTGTATTAGCTAGGATAGAGGTAAATCTATAAATTCCAAGTCCTGTTAGAACCTCACATAAAAAGCTATGGAAAATTCTTTGTGGTTTCTTTGCTTCCCCATAACAGAGCCATTTGTGCCAGAATAAAATATTCTTCAAGTGTTTTAAAAATTAAGTTTAAATAATTTATAAATAACTGCATAATACTATTAACTTCTGTTATGTAGAACCATTCTTGAACAATTGGCATTTCACAGACAGTACATAGCCAAGGTTGTTCATTCGTACTATATGGGGCTTTGAAATAAACAATTTGAATACCCTGTTCTACAAATTCTTAGCTGTATAGCTTCAGACAAGTTATTCAACTGCTTGTATGTCTTAGTTTTGCAGTATTAAAATGGGATAGATATTAGAACACTCTCAAAAAATAATGTGTAATGTGTGTTAATACATGTCCTTTCCTGAATTTTATTCACAGTTGTGACATGGGACACCCTTATGCATGCTGTGAATATGTTTTATCGCCATTAGTAAAGAAGCTGTTTTGGCCTATTACAGGGAAGAATATGGCCAGGTAGGAAATCCAAACAGATACAGGGAGAAAGAAGAAGGATTCTGGAAGACACCAGCAGCCACCTAGAGAAGAAAGATGTGTGGTAACGCCATGGCAACATGATGACACATAGGTTAATAGAAATGGGTCAAGTTAAGACATAAAAGCTAGTTAGAAGCCTGAGCCATGAGCCAAACAGTCTGTAATTATTATTAAGCCTTAAAATGGTTACTCAGAACTGGAGGGAGGGAGAGAAAATTTTAAGTGGTTCCAACGCACATCACATACATCCACATAAAGCCTAAAAAAAGTTTTGAAAAAGGATTCTAGACACACAAAAATAGAGTTTAAAACAGCCTCTTGCTAGCTGCATTTTTACAGATAGGCTCTCTTTGCTGGTGGCGAACAGATGCTCTGCTCCTTCGAGAGACAGTTTCCTGGTCCATGCAGGCAGCATGGACAGCTTTTTGAGAGCTCCAGAAGACTTGAATGTGGTTTGTGAGTATTGTTCTGCAAGCTCCTTGATGCCTGCATGGTCCTGCTGCTTCCCCAAGTGGGCAAAGATATGCATGACTCTCGTTCGTACCTCCACCATGCTGTAAAGCCAAATAAAGCAGGGCCAACAGCCAAGGTGACAACTCCAGTCCTAGTCACCCTCACTTATCAGTTTAAAACAGTGACCAAAAAAGAATTATAGATATGCAATAAAGATAGATTCAGACAAAAATTAAACCTGTAAACAGGTCACAGTGTGTTTAATGAATGTATATGGTCTTTAGTAAAAAAGAGAATGTGTATAGACTGTTATAAAAATAGTTTTGAACAAATAAAGTCACTAAAGATACAGTAAAAAAAGCCACATAAAGATGGACTATGTTTACATTTTATTTTCTTCAATGTTTTTGTCTGTTAATAACTACAGAGAGACCTTTGATTGTGGGAGCTGCTGATCTAAATCAACATAAAGATATCTTGGGGCTGGAGAGATGGCTCAGTGGTTGTGAGCATTGCCTGCTCTTCCAAAGGTCCTGAGTTCAATTCCCAGCAACCACATGGTGGCTCACAACCATCTGTAAAGAGGTCTGGCGCCTTCTTTTGTCCTTCAGGCATAGAGACCGAATATTGTATACATAATAAATAAATAAATAAATAAATAAATAAATAAAAAGATATCTTGATTTCAAAATTTGAGTTGAAGGATATATTCCTTTGAAAAAGAGGTTTTGGCTTCCACAGAAGATTAGAAGCTGTAGATTCCTTCCAGGCTAATACAGTTTTATCAAGTAAGAGCTCCTAAGAGATCTCCATGGGAACAATGGCCCAGGTAATCCAAAATCCAGAACAGCTTCAAGGCAACTGACTGAGAATATAAAGGCTCACAGACTACTACAGTCAAGATTTAGCCATAATTCTAAATTTTCTCAGGATCCCCATAAGATTTCCAGCACCCCAAATCAGCATAGAAAACTATGCCCAAATTCCCAAAGTATTGTTTATATATGTTTGTTTTCATTTATAAGGAATATTGTTTATAAATGGTTATGGTCATAGTCTCTTTCTAAAGAAAAAAAGGATATGATATAGAAATGACAAGCAAGGTAGATTATTTAATCTACTTTAGTACAAAAACTGTTAATATCAAAATACTTTACATTGATAATGGATTTTGGTTTATTGATACAAATTTAAGTTCAATTTTGTTATACTATATGTATGTTTCTACTCTTGTCTAAGGTATTACATTTATACAGCTGATTTAAAAATGTAATATATAGTTAAAATACAAATTAATAGGCATCTATAATAGTCAAACTTGCAGTCATGTTAGTTAGGTTTTTTAGATATACAGAGATATATTTCAGATTAATAGGTAATCTTCAAATACCTAAAAAATATGGCAATTAAAATAGTTTAGGAATTTAAGCTTTTCTTGACAGTGAGACAAGTCTGCTCCTGGTAGCACCAATTACATTAGGAGGATGATGTGCATTGATAAAGCTCCTTATGGACTATGCCGTCAATGTGGCAAGGCTAGCAATTTGGGCAAGAAACTGCTCTTGCCTGGAATGCTTGACCATATGCTGTATAAACTGAACATGCAGGACCTGCAGGAAAATGACTGCTAAACTTTGTTATAACAAGGCAGGATGTTCCTTCGGGTTCCTGCTTCACAGAAGAGACTGTCAGACCTTCTGAAGGACACAGAGGAAAATGACTGACAAACTGCCAATATATAGGCAGGAAAGTCATTCAAATTTCCTGCTTCATTGGAAAGTCTATCAGAAAATATTGGCCTGTTGGCTAAAGATGAATACCTCAATATTACAGAAAAACTTTGGGTGACTGTCTATGCAGCCAGATGTTTCTGTAATTTCTACAGTTTTGGAACTTGCTTACAATACATTTCTTGTTTACTCAGGTACATATTTTATCCTTTTTGGGGTCTTTGATAAGTTAAAGACTAAATAGTTTTAATTACTAGTTTTCCTTAGTTATGATAAAAGATAAATTAAATAAATAAAGTAAATTAGATAAACTTTGGATACACAAAAATGGAATAAATATTTTTTTAATTTTGCCAAATAAAAATAGACTAAATATGTAACTATAATTCTTGCTTGATACCTATTTTATTATATTTAATTTTACAATGTTAAAGTTAAAAAACCTTCCTTTTTAATTAGACAGAAAAACATAGATGATGTAGGACACCCTTCTCTCTATATATATATTTGGTCTTTTGAGACAGAATTTCTCTATAGTTTGTATCCTGCCCTGGAACTCTCTCTGTAGATTAGGTTGACCTTGAACTCATAGAAATCTACCTGTCTCTACCTCCAAAGAGCTCAAATTGAACTGTGCACCCATGTGAATATATTTTATTATCAGTGGTTAATCAAAAAGCCACTTTGGCTCATGACAGGACAGAATATAGGTAGAATGGAAGACCAAGCAAATACAGAGAGAAAGAAGGTGGAGGGAGGGTGATTTCAGCAGCTTCCCAGAGAAGCAAGAGGTGAGGTAACACCACAGCTACATGACAATACATGGATGAAAAGAGATGAGTTATTTTAAGATGTAAACACTGGTTAGTAATAAGCCTGAGCCATCAGTCAGTTTGTAATTAATATTAAGCCTCCATATAGATATTCAGAAACTTGAGAGCAGGAGATAAACCTCCAGTTACACTGTTGACTAATTGTTTTCGCTAGTTTGTGTCATAATAAAGGTTTCAGAATCTGGTCAATGAAAGCTAAAATCTCAGAATCTTTAAAGTTTAGTTTATTATAATTGTGTGTGTGTGTGTGTGTGTGTGTGTGCAACAGCTTGTATATGGTAGACACACAATAACTTAAGGAAGTTACTACTCTTCCTCTACAGTATGTTCTGCAGGTTGGACTCTGGTTGTCTGTCCTGCATGGCTAAAAATTTTACCCTCTGAACCATCTTGAGAATCCAAATTTCTAAAATGTTTAATTAAACCTCATATTCTATTTTAATATTTCATAATCATGTGAACAATTAAGTAAGAGAAAAAATAGAATCATAAATGAATCTTTGTATTTCCATTTTGTGTTTAAAACCACAAGCATGCTAGAAATTTCTTCGTATTCTTTTTCAATCATATACACACAATTAACCAACACAAATACCTTTACATATTTAATCACTGATTTTATATTCTTTGAAACTTCTTTAAAAGTTACCCAAATGTATTCAAATGTTCTAAGACTTTCAGTTTAGAAAGTTCAGTTTCACATCTACCTTTCACTTATTTTGAAGTATTTTATTTTAAATTATATGCCATTTCACTTTGCTTGCTATTATTGTGACAAAACACCATGTTTTGTCAAAGCACCAAGTTTCTCAGAGCAACTTGAAAAAAGAAGAGTTTGTTTGGCTTACATGTTCTGATCACAGTTCATCATGAAGGGAGGTCAGAAGAGAAACCTAGAGGCAGAAATTTACACAGATGCTATGGAAAAACTCTACTGATAGGTTAGCTTCCCCTAAGTTGCTCAGCTTGCTCCCCTGCCTAGGGATGGCATCCCTGGTTTTGGTGGGCCTTCCCATATCAATTATTAATCAAGAGAATGCCCTATAGGTTGTCTTATAGGCAACCTAGTGGAAGAATATTGTTGATGGAAATTCCCTCTTTCTAGTTGACTCTAAGTTATCTCATGTTGTCTATGTATAGGACTGTGCAAGCATGAGGGAAAGTGTCTGTAGAATCCAGATGAGGGCATTGGGTTCCCTGTTATATGAAGTTGTGAGTCACCTGAGTCAATGCTGGGAATAAACTTAAGAGTCTCTATAAGACGCAGATATACTTGTAACCATTTCTCTAGTCCTGTGCCTTTTAATTTATGTGGGATATTAAGTTTATCTCATAAGTGTTATTAAGCTTTTTTCTAAATGTTTCTTCTTTCAAGCAGTGCAAACAGTAATAGTCGTGAACATCAATCAAAGATTAAAACTCGCTTTTTATGGCCAGATCGAAGTGTGGTTCATCATTTCTCAGCCTCTGGGCTAGAATAAAATGTAATATTTGGTTTTATCAGTTTAATATCTATGTGTCTTCTATCTGAGGAAAATATATTAAATTAAACCCTTAGAAGTAGAGAGAATGGGAGACTGATCCATAAAGCCAGGCATTATCTTTGTATTGTAATAGTCTCAGAAACTGCATTTAATAAATGAAAAAAATAAAGAAGAAAAGCTGCACACCTAGAATTTATGTCATTAAAACGATAAGAAAATTCTATGAGCCACTGTTGTATTGTCAAGGTCGTCTAAGTTAACCTCTCTGGTTTGACTTTTCCAAGTAAGTGAATAAATAAACGATTTCTTGTCCAAGTTTTTGAATTTCAATGAGTCACTTCGACAGTGTAGAGCTTCCGCATTTACAGACACCTACTTCTACCTGGTTTAATCCTGCTTCTCTCCCTCTTACAGTCACTTAGCTGGCCTTTTTATTTATAAGATCTTTTTAGACATCTTAGGCCCTATTTGTATTCCCTAAGAGGTGTCATTAAACACTTCAGTCCAAGTGGTAGAATTTCAGGTCCAAACAATAGGATCAGGATCATTTTAGTTATAAAGTTACGTGAAATTATTTTTCTATTAAATACATAGAGTGTCTTTTCTTTTACCTTGCTAACAGACTGAAATGAAATATAAATAATGTGGGGGAGGGAACAAAAGTAATAAAATGTAATTTTAAAATGACTGAAACATTGCAAAGGTATAGATATTGATAACTGCTAAACATGAATCTTTCTGGGAAACAGAAAACACATTCACTTGAAATATCAAAAGGGAATTCATTTAAAGTCTATAAAGAAGTTTCCATGAGTTTCAAGAGCAAAGGAGAGCTGCAAAGGTTCCTAAAGAATACATTGGTAAATTAAATATGTTGAGATGGAGAAAACATTGTTTTCCTGGGACTCTATGGTTCTAACTCCTGGAATGAGGCTGGCTCACAAGGGATAAGACAGTTAAGGAATATGACCACTACAAATTTTTCTGTCTGAGGTAAGGTTGGAACAGGTTTTGAATTTCAATGTCACTTTGACAGTGATAGTTTCTTCGTCATTGTGCCTTTTCCCACTGTGTGGTGGTGCTTCCAGCTGGACAAAGCTGTCTGGCTTCCAGATTAGAAGCTCTGTGCTGGTTGCTTCTTTTCTTTATGTGTCAAGACACCTGACAAAAGCAGTTTAAAAAGAAGGGATTATGTTGGATCATTGTGTCAG
The DNA here is from genome assembly GCF_018167655.1 of Microtus oregoni. NCBI lineage: Eukaryota > Metazoa > Chordata > Mammalia > Rodentia > Cricetidae > Microtus > Microtus oregoni. The sequence goes on from NW_024543829.1 coordinate 766,564, forward strand.
AGAACAGTCCACCACAGTAGGGGAGGCATGGGTGCTGTTATATGATTTATCTACTCATATTGAATCCATAGTCAAGAAGAAGGAGAGAAAGGGAAAGAGGCCGAAGGTAGAGGTGTGGGAATGGTGGGGAGGAGAGATGCTGGTGTTCCATCTTTTTCTCCTTTGTATTCAGTCTGGACACCAGCCCATGGTATGGTGCCACTCATATTTGGAGTGACTCATCTACCTTGATTAAGCCTTCTAGACAAATCTCACAGCCACAACCGATGGTTTATGTGGTAGGAGGTTCTAAATCTTGTCACCTTAACAAAAAAGAACCATCAAAGCAGACAGATTTACTGAAGTGGTGCTTGAAGTCAAAGGAGAAGTACAGAGGTTATAGAAACGCAAGGATATTATGGAAATGCAATGGACTCTATCAGCTTGGACTCAATTGCCTTAGAGTATATTTCTATATTATCTCCTTGAGGATTATTACATATTTTTCCTAAAAATATCATTAAGTCACTAAATGATAAAAATATGTAGTTTATAAGTATTAATTGTAAGAGAATTTAAATGACTAAAGTACATGAGTGAAAACTCCCATATGATAGTAGTCGGACATATATTAAAGACACCACTAATTTGAACAATATTTATACATATTAAAGCACCTATGGAGTTGCATGAATGCTTAACATTACCAACTGGTGGTCTGGGATGAGGTGAGTAAAAGGGACAGAGATGATTCTGGAGACAATACCACAGGATGGCTCAATCACTGAAGTAATGTACTGACTTATATAGCTTGAGTCATAGGGTAGGTGGGCAAAAGAACAATGGAATGCACCTAAATTGCATATTTTATACTGATTGAAGGCATCAATTCAAATACCAAAACATAAGAGAGAGGGAGAGAGTGCAGAAAGGGGGCGCTGTAGCAAGGCAGACACTTTACAGGCTTAACAGTTGGTAGACCGCTGGTGACATGATCTCTGAGGAGTTAACTTTCTGACAGGGAGAAAGAAGCTTAACTGACTCCACCTTTGTTTCTATGGAGTTAAGTGAGCCCAGACCTGATCTGGGTAGAAAGCAGTCCTGTCCCTGCTGTGCTCTGAGATCTATCCCAGGAATGGACTACATCATTCCACCTTTCCTCCCTGGGGCCAACAACCAACAAGATTTTTTAAGAGTAGTAAAAGTTTTTATGTCCTTGGCACCAAGATATTCCAGTGATGTATTTTTATGGGAATGGAGGGGGAAATCAAGACCCTAAGTTCTAAATTTGAATAGACAAGGAACAGAGGTTTCAACATCTTTTCAGAGCTCAGAAATCCCACTTTTTCTCTGTAAGAGACCAAATGAAGCCCCAAGCCAGCTTGTCCCTGTTTCTTCCACGTGTGTGATTTATACTAAAAGTTGGCTGTAATAGTTTAATATCCTGATTAAGTCAATTTTACTAATTAACACAATTCTTAAAATCATTAAGTATTCAGTTAAATAGTTAATGTTAAGGTGAAATTTATTTTAAATTAAAATCTAAGCTACATTTATTATTGAAGGATCAAAGACCTCCACATTAAACTGGATACCCTAAACCTGGTAGAAGAGACAGTATTGAGACAAGCGACAACTTTCTGAACAAAGCACAGATAGTACAGTACTAAGATCAACAATTAATAAATAGGACTTCAAGAAACTGAAAAGCTTCTGTAAGGCAAATGGCACCATCCACTAGACAAAGTGGCAGCCAGAATGGAAAAAGGTTTAGAGTAACTCCATATCCAATAAAGGACCAATATTCAAAATATGTGAAGAACTCAAGAAGCATGATACAAAAAAATGCATAATCCAAATTAAAAATGGAATACAGACCTAATCAAAGAATTTTCAGTGAGGACTCTCAAAAGACTGAGAAATACCTAAAGAAATGTTCAACATCCTTAGCCATCAGAAAAATGCAAATCAAAACTACATTGAGATTCCATGGCTAGAAGCAATTACACAAGTAGCAGCTCCTGCTGGTAAGGGAAGAACTCCTCCAATGCTGTGTGAGTATATCTCAACAACCACTAAGAAAATTAATACTGCAGTTACTGAGAATGTTGGGAATTGATCTACCTCAAGATCCAGCAATACCACTGTTGGGCATATACCCAAAGGGCACTCTATTCTATCACAATGGGACACTTGCTCAACTATGTTCATTGCAGATTTATTCATAATATCCCAAATGGGAAACATGCTAAAAGTCCCTCAACAGAATAATGAATAAAGAAAATGTGGTACATCTACACATGGAGTATTACTTAGTTGTTAAAAAAAATCATGAAATCTGCAGGCAAATGGATAGGAAATGAGAAAATCATCCTGAGTGAGGTACCCTAGCCTAGAAACAGAAAGACAAATGTTGTATGTTGTTGTAGAATATTAGTTGATAATGCATTACATTTGTTTATGCTGTGAAATATTTGTTTCATGATGGAAAGATGTGTTGCATTCTTTTTATGTTGCATTTGGTTTATTCTGTGAAACTGTAGCTTGGTGGCAGGCCCTTGGAGTACTCCTCTCCTTTTTCCCCTTGATCCTTAATCTTTCCCTCCAGATTTCTCCTCCTATTCTCTCGGCCTGCCAGCCCTGCCTATCCTTTTCTCTGCCATGTTATTGGCATTAAGCTCCTTATTAGACCGATCAGGTGTTTTAAACAAGCCGAGTAACACAGCTTCACAGAGTTAAACAAATACAACACAAAAGAATGCAAGACATCATTGTATCATTAAACAAATATACCACAACATAAACAAATGTAGCACTTTTCCAATGAATGTTCTACAACAGTATGCACTCATTTCTAAGTGCCTATAAGCCATTATTTTAATGATAATCAAGATACAAGCTATAGCACAGAGAGGTTAGGTAAAGAGAAGAGGTGTAGGGGAATGAATATATCTCGAGAGGGAGAATAGAATTGATTTAATGGATCAACTGGGGGCTCATGGAGATGGGATCAGGGAAGACCAGGTAGTGGGAGAGATGAGAGGGAGGGAGAGATTACAGGCTAAGACAGATGAGATTGCTGAGCTTTTTTTGTTGGGGGCGGAGTGGGAACCTAACGCAGGGAAAACTATCTGAAATCTATTAAGGTGATCCCAATAAGTATTCCCAGTAGTGGGAGACAGAGTCACAACTGGCCACCTCTTGTTGCTAGATGAGGTCCCTAGTGGCAGGACTGGGTTACTTTCAGTTGAGTGGCTGTTCAGGGGGGTCAGTGTGAAAATTCTCAAATAACTCAGGGTGTTGCTAAGATGATCAACTGCTCTCTGCAAAATGACAGGCAGTATCCTTGGCTGAGTAAAACACCTACATAGCAGCTCATTAGGCATGGAGAAGTCCAGCCGGTGCCTACATGGAGCCTGATACCCCTATATTGAGATGTCTTTGGAGTGAGAAGGCAAACTTCAGGTACTGAAAGAGAAACATGAGGATTGGCCCATTCACAAAATCTTTGACCTACAGTTGGTCCTGCCTGTAAAATTTGCTAGATCAATGGTGGCCCAGGACTTGTGGAAGTAGCCAACCAATGTCTGCAGTAGGCTTTCTTGGATTGCTAACCCTCAATCGAGACAGGAAGACTTAGAATGAATGCTGAGCCTTAGCTTATGCTCGTTTCTTGATAACTCTTATAACTTAATTTAACCCGTTTCTTTTCATCTACGTTTTGCCCCAGAGCCTTTCATCTTTCTTTCCGTCTGTATGCCCTACTTTTTTGCTTACTCCTTTTTTGGATGACTGGCAGCTGCCAGGCTGGTTGGCCTTGGACATCTTGTCTTTCACCTTCGTTCTCTTCTTGTTTTTTTCTTCTCTCTTCCTTTCTCTTCCTCTTTTTATTCTCTCTGCCCACCAGACTGTCCCACCTCTCCATTAATTGCCTATATGTGGGATTTTCAGCTTTTTATTATGTAAACTAATCAGTTTCTTAGGCACCCCATCTTTATATAATTAAACAAACACAGCATAAACAAAAATAACACATCTTTGCTTAGTTAAGCAAATATTCCACAACAAATAGCTGATTTCACTTAAGGGTCATTTCACAAGAAGGAACCCATACACGGCACTGCTAACATAACCACGAACCAGAGATTAGATAACCCAGAGTCCTACAATCAATCTAAACACTAATGGTCAAAACAAGTATCAATAAAATGACTCCTAATGATATTCTATTAGATCAGTAATTTACCCAGTCATCATCAGAGAAGTTTTATCTGGTAACAGATGGGAGCAAATACAGACCCACAGTTAGACAGTGTACAGATATTGAGTCTAAAAGGGAGGTCTCTACCAAATTGCTCTGCTCAGAGCTCAGGGAATCTGAGGGGATGACAGACAGCAGGAGAACAAGGCCCTCTGAATCAACTAAGCAAGGCACATATGAGCTCACAGAGACGAAAGCAGCAAGGACAGGTTTTACATGAGTCTATACCAGGTCCTCTGTTTATATATTACAGCTATTAGCTTACTACTTTTTATGGGCCTCTTGGCTGTGAGATCTCTTGAACTCTGACCCTTCTGCCTAACTTTGAGACTCTCTTCCTTCTATTGGGTTGTCGTGTCCAACTTTGATATGATAAGTTTTACTTCATCTTATTTTTCATTTCATATTATATTTAATTTTTCATATTTTTTATTATATTATATTTTTAGTTTTTGTCTCTTAGAAGACTATTCTAATGAGAAATGGAAAGTGATTGGATCAGGAGGGGAGGGTTGTGGGGATTAACTGGGAAGAGTAGAGGCAGAGGGAACTGTAATCATGACATGTTGTATGAGAAAAGAACAATTAAGAAATAAAGCTAGAAGAAGAATATATTTATGTAAGTTACTAAGAAAAATATTACTATGGTATTATCATAGAAATTTTGAAAGTTTAAAATTTGTGAAGATGTATTTAGAACTGTGTTATACATTTTAAACATATTGTTCCATCTTAAGAAAAAAATAGATTATATATTATGAAATATGGGTTTAAACAAAAGAACAGTAGATTGAACTATGTTGGATGTGTTCACATTCAAGGAAACCCCTATGAGTCTTACCTAAAGCTTACATCTAAAGCATTTGACCAAATTTCAAGATATATAAATACTAAATATATGATGAAGACAATATAAAATTTTGTAGTTATAAGATTTTTGATTAATTAACTCATTGGAAATTCTTAATAAATTAGATCAGCAGACTTCATCTAATTTCAGCCATGAAGATAAGTTACACTTCCTGAAGAAAGAATATCTATACCAGGGCCTTTGCTAGATATTCTATTACTACTCTTATTTACTTAAGGAAGCAAACTCGTCCTAAGTGGGTAAATCAATTACATTGAGCAAACAGTTATTGAATTTCCATTGCTCAAGGATAAAAGATACCTTACAGATCATGACATGGTGGTGTGTTTATGATCTGCTTTGTACTATTTTTTTTTCAGCTTTGGCACCTATCCCACCAAATCTCTCCTCATTCAACTTAAATTTGTAGAATAGGCAGATTATTTGCTGGGTTTAAAATCTATAATGCCATGCCAATATTCCCTAAATTCAGACATTGTCAGGGAACTAATATACTTGCTCTGACATAACAGGATGCTGATTATTTAATAGAAATCATTCTATTAGAAAAAAATCTCATTTGCATATAAACTCTCATTTAAAGAGCAGAGCAAGATTGATGGAGACATATCTTGATTAAGGGGGTGTCTGTTCTATTCATTTCAGGCATCTCTGAAGGAACACGGGCATGGCCTCTGTGAATTTGAGAGGACCTCTCTAATTTGGGAATGAATTGAATGTGATAATTGCATAAAAGTGTTTGAAAAAATTAAGGTTTATATTAATTTCTAAATACCTTAAAATAATAAATACTCAATACCATAGAGAAGGGGAAAATGTAAAGATTCGAAAATTTTACCCTATGTAACTCTAGGTGGTGGTATTATATTGGAGGAATTATTTTCTTCTGTATATTTGAATTTTTTTAATAATTACGTTCACTTTGATATTAAGTAATAAAACTTTTAAACCCATACCAAGACTTTGCTCAGGATTCAAGGGCTTTTTAATGGCACAATTATGAGCAATTGATCTTTAGCATCTATCACTTGTTGGAACCCATTATTTCTTTATTATTTATAGAAAGACGCCTGTGGAAACTATGTATGTATGTATGTATGTATGTATGCATATATGTATCTTCCTGATCAGACAAGAAACTCTGGAAGGAGAAGGACTGCTTTATATTTTCTCTCTATGATTAACATATGTTCTAGTGTCACCCAATACATGGTTGGCATTGAACCAACACACTATCAACTGAATTATCTTCAGCAGAGTTGGCTGTGTTCCCCAGTGCCTTGCGGAAGGAAACAGAAGGACACTGTGTAGGGTATTTTATCAGTAGCACAGCAGCATTCTAGGACAGAGACCTTGCATTCCCATCTAAGGCGCAGAGAGTGATACATTATCTTCAGCATGGTTAGGCCGTTAATATTATGCACAAAACAAGCTTTCCCTGAACTCTCTTGGGAATTATCTTACATATTGAATATTACACATTTTAAAGCGACGTCCAAGGGAATGGTCATATTTTGAAAGTTTACATTATATGTACAAATTTAGCTTTACTCCACACCAGCCACCATTAAGTTTTAATCATTCATTTCTCCAATCTTCAAGTGGAGTACAGATACTTTCTTCCTCACAGAATACTTTGATTTTTATGCTTAGCCCATTAATTCTTATATTGAGATTTAAGTGAATTTCTTTAAAGTTCTGCTAACTGTTTGAAAAACAGACTCAAAAATCTTCATTTTTAATTATCAAACTAAAAAAGCAGCTCTTTACTTTCCACTGTTTCAGCTGAAATCAATACTTGGTAAATTAGTATCTATGCATTCGTCTCTCTGCTAAATGATAACATGAAGATAAATATGATTACTTTAGAAAGGAAGATGTGAAACCCAGATTTCTAACAAATTACAGTCGAGACATGGGGGTTCAGGATCTGAGAAGCAAAGGATACTGGGAGAAGTCCCGGGATAGAAAATGGAGTAGGTGACCCATTTGTCAACAACATTGGAAGCATGAGCACTCCAGAGATGAGAAGGTTAATTTTGTGCCAAATTGATTAGAGCAAGGGATGCTCAATGATTTGGTTGAACACTGCCTTTTTGGTATGCTTATGGAAGTATATCCAGCAGAGATTAGCTTTGGGGCTGGTGAACTGAATAAAGCAATTTGTTCTTCCCACTGTTGATGGGCATAGTCCAGTCTGTAGAGGACCTGGACAGGGTGAAACAGAGAGAGGAACCTGACTCTGCTTCAGTTGGTCCCTGATCTTTTTCCCTTAGTACTCCTGGATCTTGGGCCTTCAGATCAGGACTGTAATCTAAGTTCCTAGTTTTCCAGCTCATAGGTTTTCCATCTGATTTTATGGGCTTGCACCTTGTGGACTGACTGGCATTCTTGGGATAACTCAACCTCCATGACACAGTGAGTTATATTGTATTGTATTTTGTGAAATTTATTGTTTCTTTAAAAAAATTTCTTTGTAGAAATGGGTACTATGTGTATATGTAGGTGCTGTATGTGATATATTCAATAGAACGGGACAAAGCAATCATATATATTTGATTTTCTTTTTTTTTCTTTTTTTTTTTTTTGAGACAGGGTTTCTCTGTGGTTTTGGAGCCTGTCCTGGAACTAGCTCTTGTAGACCAGGCTAGTCTCGAACTCACTGAGATCCGCCTGCCTCTGCCTTCCGAGTGCTGGGATTAAAGGCGTGTGCCACCACCGCCTGGCTATATTTGCTTTTCTAAAGAAACTGATTCCAACCTTGAGATCCAAGTCTGAGAAAAATCACAATGACAGTAATTTTCAGTACACATTGTCCTTAGGAAAAATATATATTCAGTGTGTGTTCAGATTAAAATCCTCTAGTTTTTAATATAATAATCTACAGTATTAAAAAAGAAATTATGTACAAAAAATATTTCAGGGTAGCTACCCATGAAATTCTATCTTACACAAGCAGCACAAATTGTGGCAATCATTCTGTTTTATTCAGGTTTCACTAAAGGTGCTTGGTTTAATTCTTAAAGGAATCCTGAGATGTTTATGGTATTATTGCTTTGCATTTCATACATGAAGAAACTAAAATTGAGGAGAATTTAGAAACTTTTCTGCATGTGCATTATGTACGTAGTGTGCATGCATGTATATATGCATATATGTTTGTGGACTTTTATGTGTAGAGGTGTATGCAGACCAGAGATTGATCTGAGTTGTTACCCTCAGTTACTACCTACTTTACTTACAGGGGAAGAGAGTCTATTCTAAACCCATGGCATGTTGATTCCAGTTATTATTGTCAGAAAGCTTGCCCAGGGGATCCCCCTGTAATTCTCCTGGAAATATAGACAATAAGCCTTCATGTAAGCGCCATTATTTATTCCCATCCTCAGAGTATTGCAATAAGGGCTTGATCCACTAAGCCACCTCACCACCCCCAACTACTTTAATATCATTAGATTAATATATTAATAGATGCAAATAGATTGATCTATGGCCACAATTTCCAAGTATTTTGAAAAGAACCCTTGCTAACAACCATGACCCTCACACCCTGATTTCTCACTTGCTGTTTAATATTTTGTATGCTTCTGAGTTCCATTCAATTGTTTTTATTCTCTCCTGGATTCTGGTATTCACTTTATAACTCTAATCATAACCCTTTATGATTTCATTATTAGCTTTATTTTTAAAAACCCCTCTCTATTTATTTAATTCTGTTCTCTCCTCTCTCCCCCCTCATCTTCTTTATTTTTCTCTTCCCTCCAACACAACTATCAAGTTACCCAAATTTTGTCTATTGATATTGCTTGGTGGGGAAGACAGTGATTTAATGCATTCTTTCCTGATGAGTACAAAATCTAAGCAGCAGAAATGATTGTTTGGATTTATATAATGGGAACTGGAGAGCAAGAGAATCCTATGGGATCATATAGTGGAGAAAAAGTGAGTGGAGCTAATTATATACCTAGATATCAGGAAGGCTATTCTTAGTAAATGATGCCCAAACTGACAGACAATGAGTTTTAAAACTCTTTGATTAGAACTGAATGTCAGCAACAATTAAGGAACCACCAAGGAGCATTATTTCGTTCACACAAAATGCCATGACCAGACTTGAAAAACAACTTTTATATGCTTATGCAATTCTTAGAGTTGTGGAGTACATATTTTGCTATATGGTTCAGAAGATTCAGCAAGATCAGACTAGACTGGCGATAAAGACACAGAAAAGAGTGAGAATTGGGGATGAGATATATAAGGTGAAAGAAGCATGCATTTCTGCAAATCATTTTTAGTTGCTAGGAACCAGGCAGACACTGAGGAGTCAACAAAGAGACTTGTATAGAAGAGCTAACTCATAGATAGAACAGCCAAAGGGTTAAGTAGAAAGGCAAGGGGGTCATCTGGCACTAGATAAAAAGTATATGCTTTGAAAGGAAGAGATGAACAGGGCCAAATGCTATTCTCAGGTCAAACAAGGTAAAAACTGAGGAGACTGTTAACACTTGAAGAAATAGGTGGAGATGACCCAGTGCTTCAGGAAGAATGTGTCAGTGGAGCGCAATTATTCGGCAAAGGTGTTAAAGAGAAAACAGAAGTGAACACGTGGGGTATGAATTGTGGATGCCTATTTTGGAAATTGTCATATTTAAGAAGATGGAAAAGATACCATAGAAAATATTTGAGTGCATGATGCCCCCTTCCCTTTTGGTAGATAATGTCTCTTATAAACTTTATGAACTGAAATCTAAAAAGCAGTGTAAAATGCAACAATCAGTTACTAGAAAGCTTCAAGACAATTAAGTGTGAGAGAAGGAGAGCAGGTAAGACTGGACAGCACTTTCTACATTTATTACCCTGGTTTAGCAGTAGTGAGAAAGAGGAAATGTTTTTCTATTTAAGTCGGAATGATTTATAAAAATGAAGGAATGGAGGATACAATGAAGGTGTGCTTGTAGGTTTGGTTACAGGAGCTCTATGCAGTAGGCTTTAAAGAGGAGAGACAGAATCTCAGCTGTGATATCTACAGAGAAAAGTATGTAACAGGAAGCCTGCAGGTCTTGGGTAAGGATTTATGACTTAGAAGCCCTTTGAGGTAAGTATTTCTAGTCCTTCAAGCTCCTATGTTGGAACGTATTCCCCAAACTGGCGCTCTTAAAAGGTGGAGACTCTGAGCATGATACAGTCTTGAGGGCAACATCCCTCATAAATACGAACATGAAACAAGCCTGAGGGAGCTTCATTGCTACTTTCCTTTCAGGAAAACACAGCATGGAGGCCCTACCAGTGAGGAATAGAGTACTTAGCTGGCCTCACATTTATTGGTGCCTACATCATGGGTTTTCCAGCTACAAGAACTGTGAGAAATAAATGTTTGGATTTAATTTTTTCATGAAAATATCATTTATTTGGTTATTGGGGGGTAGAATACATCTCTATAGAAATCCTAGTACAGCCAGGCAGTGATGGTGCATGTCTTTAATTCCAGCATTCAGGAGGCAGAAGCCGGTGGATATCTGTGAGTTCGAGGACAGCCTGGTCTACAAGAGCTAGTGTCAGGAGAGAATCCAAAGCTACAAAGAAACCCTGTCTCAAAAAACCAAAGAAAGAAAGAAACAAACAAAGAAACAAAGAAAAAAGAAAGAAAGAGAAATCCTAAAATGGCTTGTAGTAGTTGGTTACATCCTTTAACCACAAGGATTTCTGTCTCTGAACTCAAGTCATCAACTTGAGGGCAAGTGTCTTTACCCACTGAGCAATCTTTCCAGCCCTAAGCATTTATACTTTATAAACTATCCAGTTAATTGTATTTTGTGATAGTAGACAGAAAAAGGCTCCAACAAAAATCATTATTATAATCTATTAAATTGAAGAAATTTATGATAACAGGATTCTCATAGTACTTTTTAGTTTAGGGTTCAGTGGCATTGCCTCTTATTTTACATCAGCGGGACTCTTGATCAGAAAACAGATTCAAGAAGAGTAAGAAAGGCTTTTTCATTGTATTTGGCTCTTACTGTTTTATTTCCCAGGTTGTGACAGCCTCTTCGATTCTTGTGCAGCTATCACTGCTCTTGCTCCCAGCTCCCATAGTGGTTTGGTTCAGCTGACACAGCAGGTACTTCTTAAGGATTGATGCTGCCACCACCCCTGATAAAGACGTCTCAGGAGAATGAAAGCTTACAAGCATCTCGTGTCACGAAATCTCCTTGGCTGTGAGTGACGATGTGTGGAAACAAACTACGAGTGACGGCATCCCGATTTTGCAAGAGATTTGGGGAGACGATCTGACGGTCTCTATGTCCTTCTTTAATCATGTGGATTTCACTTTGTCTTCTCTTTTCATAGTATGCAGTTGTCCTCGCGATAATGCTGCTACCTGTCGCAGAACATTTTAATTGCTTTCCAGTGATCCCTTTCCATCCTTATGACACTGCTGTAACGATAACTCTACAATTGCTCCGGGTTTACCAATTTAAACACCCGAGACACATAGTATTACGATAATTTGGTGCAAAGTCACATAGTTGAAGTCAGTGCTATTAGTAGGCCACAGGCAATGGAGCTTTCCAGCTAGGCTCTGAAAGTTGCTATGTACACGGTAAGTTCTTGCTTTTGTCCATCTGATGTAATCTCGTACTCCCATTTTCCAGCTGAGGTCCAAAGTCCTTTGCAAGATGGATCTATGCTTTATCAAAAGTGTCAGAGCTGGCAGAGTTCACTTAGGCGGTGTTGACTCCTTGTCGTGTTCTTTCTCCAACAAGCTGTAAGAACTTCTGTGCCTGACTCATGCCTAGTGATTCCTTTTGCCCCAAGTTTTGTTTTCTCTTTCAGTCTGTAGTGATCTAATACTTACTGTGTGGGCTTTAGAGTTTATTTGATTTGGAGCAACCTAAAGGGCCTGCTGGCTGGGTCTAAATATAAGACTGTGAATGCGGGAGGGAGGGCACATATTTTAGGCCTGAGGGGGTTTTATAGGCTGTGGCAAAACACTGCAAATGATTGGCAACACTTGGCAGAACTACAGTGAATTGTCTAATTCTAAATGTTGTATGACATGCAAATTAGCATACGGGGAGGGTAGAGTCGTGGCAGCAAGGATTAATATTTCTGAAGCATTATACCACTTTAGAAACCACCATAGTTTAAAAAGCGAATTGATTTCATGAGAGTCTTGGCTTGACAGCCATATGCAGGACCATTGTTTTGCATAGAGCAGACACCTTGCCTTGTACAGAAAACGCCGCAGCGGCGGCCACCTCCCTTGTTTCCTTACAGCATCCTGCGATGTGAGGGGCCAGTACATCTTGTTGAATTGATTGGACTGAGGGAGAAACCACAGCATGGTGTGGTTTAAATGACTCATTCAGTCTCATGAAAGTGGTCTGTGTTAGAGCCAGAGTCAGGGTTTGGATCTTCCATCTTGAATGCCATGCTTTGTATTAAGCCCCATGGTGTTCCAATATATCATTTGGCTCATTTAAACCACATGGATAATTCATTTTTCAACACCCTGGTTATATGTCATCTTAGCTGTCACTTGCATTAGCTGTTCACACACCTGCATGTAGCTTATGCCAGGCTCCTCTCCAGGGCTGCTTTGATACCCGTATTGCTCATTAGGCCTGAGAAAATAAGAACAACAACAGCCACAGCAAAACAGCATCCACCACGACAACCACACAACTCTTCTTTGTTCTGACTACTATATTTTATTTCTGGTTTCTGCTTCTGCAGCAGTGAGCACCACTTCAACTAAACTGTGTCTGCCTAGTGGCCTTGGTTTACTTAGACTTTCAGAGCTTTTTCTATAATCCAGTAGAACCTATGTGTTTATGTTTACTGATGTCACGGACACATTGGAGACGTTGCCATGCTTCTAGTGAGGTAACAAGAAAGAAGCCTGCTGTGAGACCCAGAGGAAAACTCCATCTTCCTCATGACAGATTATCTATTTTCAACTTATGTTCTCCACCACCACATTCTTAGGCAAAGGGACCCAAGGACTCATATTCCCAGGGCCTCTTCCCATATGGTTCCTCTTTAGTGTCTACCAATGGGAAGCATTCTCATGAGATTTGGAAGGAAGCAGGAAGAAAAAAAAAGCAGAACATAGGAAAGATTGATCTTGGGTTCAAACATTTCTGTATTCAACAACTATTTTTTAAGAGTTATGTGTGACAGCACTGTTCCATATTCTAGGGATATAAGCCCTATGTGTATGCATTTATATTCTTTGACTGAATGAGAAGGAAAACAACTCAGAAAATGAGGAGCTATAGGAAAAAAATATCTTTTAAGAATAGTCTAAAATTCTAGAGGATATGTTAAAGCTTATTATTTTTTCATAAAATTCTAATTCTCTATAACTTTGTTGGTATTTTTATGGTTTTAAATTCAAATATTATTGCATCATTTTCCCATTTCTTTTTCCCCTCTCCAGTCCCTTCTATTACAGCTCCATTGTTCTTTCAAGCTCTTGGCCTGTTTTTAATTATTGTCATATATGTCTCATTGCTACTATGTATTTTTTAATCAGTTGTCAATATTTCAGTCTCCTGCTTCTGTGTATTATGCATGTGAGTTAGAAAGCCCTTGTGGTTAGAGTACAACCTCAGATGTCTGTACTTGCCTTCCATATTGGCTGAGACAGGATCTTTTTATCTTCCCCTGCTTCATACTCTGTGCTCACTGACCCAAACCTTCTGGCTATTCTTTTGTCTCTGGTTCCCATCTCAGTGTAAGATCTCTGAGATTGCAAATGCTGGCTCACACTCCAGCTCTAAGAGGTTTCAGAAGCTCTGAACTCATGAAGTGGCAGTGGTTTACTCACTGAGCCACCTCACCAGACTAACCTCTCCTCTCCTCTCCTCTCCTCTCCTCTCCTCGCCTCGCCTCTCCTCTCCTCTCCTCTCCTCTCCTCTCCTCTCCTCTCCTCTCCTCTCCTCTCCTCTCCTCTCCTCTCTTTACTCCTGTTTTTTCTTCCCCTCCCCCTCCCCTTCCTCTCTCTCTCTCTCTCTCTCTCTCTCTCTCTCTCTCTCTCTCTCTCTCCTCTCTCACCTGGAATTGCTGAGTACCAGCCTTTGTGATTCCTTAATACACAGGACATGAACTTTCAAGGGAACCACACCATTGGCTACCATTGAAATAGCAATTATATTTAATGTAATGCTTCATCAGTTGTATGTGGATTAATTAGTATGCTTTCTCCTGATACTATGCTGGATTCATCCTGTCCCCAATGTAACTCCATGGGAATGTGGGATAGTAAGTGTATATTTGAATATATCAAGAAGTCCTTCTGGATTAAGCTGAATAGAAGCATTTTTAACCCAGAGTCTCTTCTCTACTTTTCTTAGGAAGAAGTGAGCAAGCATGATGTCTTCTGCCTATAGAGCATTTGTCTTGGAAGCTTGGCTGTGATTTATGAAGAGGTGTGTAGAGTCTGTCCTAAGGGTGTTCAGCTGTAATTGCTTTCCTTCAGTGTGGACTGCCATGCCTTTATTCTTTTTAAAAAAAAGTTGCACAGCACTCTGCATTTATTTAAAAGTTCTTTATTTCTTTTGAAGGTATGTTCTCTGTCACACCATTCATTTCAGTGAGGAATAGATAATTAAGAAACACAGAATCCTTGCATTAAAAATCTATGTTTCCAGTTAATTCTTTTTATCTCTGAAATGTTAAATGTTTTTATTTATTCTCTTGGAATTTTATGGATATATCCAATATGTTTTGACCATATCTACCCCTCATTGTTCTTTCCAATCCCACCTTACAATAGATACCAGGTATCCAATCTAGACTCTTTTTCATGTTATATACACACACATATATATAATATATTATCATATTGTATATATGTGTATGTTATCATATATTATCTCTCCTTCTGAGAGAGATAGAGAGAGAAAGAGAGAGAAAGAGAGAGAGAGAGAGAGAGTTAGATAGATAGAGAGAGAGAGAGAGTTTTATTTCTTAGACAGGGTTTCATTTAAGTATCCCTGAGTAGCCCTGAGTGACCTAGAACTTTCCATATAAGCCAGGCTGGCCTCAAACTCACAGAGAACAGCCTGCCTCTGAGTGTGAGGAGTTAAAATGTGCTTTATCATGTCCTAGCATTAATGATTATTTTATAGTACAAGGACACCAATGGGCATATGAAACGTGTGCTGGGCTACTCAATGAAGCGTGGCTATTTATCAGAAGAATACCACCACAAATTGACTCTTCCTACTCCAACATTCATCAACTGCCAATCACTATTTTTCCTGGAAAATTTTAAAAACCATAATAACTATTCCATGTGCCTTATGTAACACATTATATGTCTAATTGACAATTATGGTAAAAATTATTTCTTCATTCTCCTTTACCTCATTGTCTGCAACTTATATCCATATGTTTCACTTCCTACTGAGGATATATGCTCATACAAAAGAAGATATATGTTCAAATATGCTGCACTACTATGCCTATTTTTTCCCATTCAGCTTGGAGTAAAGGAATTGGGGGTGGGGACTGGTCTATGCCTGTGTTTGGTGACTCTGGTGCCCTCAATATTTATCTTAGAATATACAGGTGTTCCGCGGACCACGCTACCCCTCCCGCCCCTGCTCTATGCACTAGAATCCAGTTCGCAAGCTTCAGGCAAGGGGCTGGAGGTTGAGGAAACACATGCAGAGACAGACCAACACACGGACCTCTAACCGCTGGTACAAAAGCCCCTCTTTAATAGCACCATGGAGGCTTAAATACCCTGCAGTCAATGGCCAGCAGGTGAAAATCCCATCCTCTGATCCTCTAGACAAAGCACAGTTTTTGGTAACTTCAATTAGAAGGCTCTAGACAGGGAAGAGCATCTGAAGGCCAGGACTCAATTGGTCCCAACACAAGTGTGCATCTCCCTTTTACGTCTGGGAAAGAGAGGGAATTTATTAGAGAGATGTAAGAATCTCTACCTATAGTCCTTCTTCTTGTTTTTCTCCCTCCTCCTCCTTCCTCTTTTTTCTTCTTGTTCTTCCTCTTTCTCCTCCTTGCTCTTCGTCCTTCTACTTCTTCTACCCCCTTGTATATAGCAGTCAAATTAGCCTTGACCCTTGTGAAAAGTTATCTTAAACATCTTAAAGTTTTTGTTATTTTGAACATTTTGTACATGTAATCATTGAAGTATGATCCTATTTATTCCATATTTATTCCTTTAAGTTTCACCAACATCCTCTGAAGATGTTGTTCTTCCCAAATTCATGTCTTTCTTTTCATTTTTAAATTTTTTTTAATAACCCACTAAGCTGTTCAGTTCAGTACCCCATTTTTTAATTGGGTTAATTAGCATTTTAAAGTCTAATTTCTTGAGTTCTCTATATATTTTGGAGATCAGACCTTTGTCTGTTGCGGGGTTGGTGAAGATCTTCTCCCAGTCAGTAGGTTGCCTTTGTGTCTTAGTGACAGTGTCCTTTGCTTTACAGAAGCTTCTCAGTTTAAGTAGGTCCCATTTATTCAATGTTGCCCTTAATGTCTGTGCTTCTGGGGTTATACATAGGAAGCGATCTCCTGTGCCCATCTGTTGTATGGTAATTCCCACTTTCTCTTCTATCAGGTTCATTGTGTTCGGGCTGATATTGAGGTCTTTAATCCATTTGGACTTGAGTTTTGTGCACGGTGATAGATATGGGTCTATTTTCATTCTTCTACAGGTTGACATCCAGTTGTGCCAGCACTATTTGTTGAAGATGGATAGAGATAGAGACAGAGACCCACACTGGAGCACTGGACTGAGCTCCCAAGGTCCCAATGAGGAGCAGAAGGAGGGAGAACATGATCAAAGAAGTCGGGACCACGAGGGGTGCACCCACCCACTGAGACAGTGGAGCTGATCTATTGGGAGCTCACCAAGGCCAGCTGGACTGTGACCGAAAAAGCATGGGATAAAACCGGACTCTCTGAACATGGCGAACAATGAGGGCTGATGAGACGCCAAGGACAATGGCACGGGGTTTTGATCCTACTTAATGTGCTGGCTTTGTGGGAGCCTAGCCAGTTTGGATGTTCACCTTCCTAGATATGGACGGAGGGGGGAGGACCTAGGACTTACCACAGGGCAGGGAACCCGGACTGCTCTGTGGACTGGAGAGGGAGGGGGAGAGGAGTGGGGGGAGGGGGAAAAGGGTGGGAGGAGGGGGAGAAGAGTGGGAGGAGGGGGAGGGAAATGGGAGGCTGGGAGGAGGTGGAAACTTGTTTTTTGTTTATGTTTTTTTTCTCCTTTTCTCAATAAAAAAAAATTAAAAAAAAAAAGAATTTCAATTTCAAAAAGGATCGGGAGTGATTGCCAGTTACTAGATGAGATTATCATACATTTTGTACATTTATTAATTATGCCACCCTGTCTCCTGATAATAAACATGAGTGTGGTGTGTTAATAAAATAAAATACCAGCACAGTTTAACTAAAAAAAAAAAAAAAAAACCACTAAGCACAGTTAAGGACCATAGGACCATATACTCAGTCATCGGAAACCTACTGCGTGATTCTTGGAATTCTTTCTGCCCCTGCAGCAACCCTTTACCAATCCTCAGTAAGACATGCATTCAGCAAGCCATCAAAGCAATCTGTGCCAAGATTTGGTCTGGCTTGATTCTGTGTAGATATTGCAAAGATAATCACAAGAGCTTATGAGTAAGATAGCTTTGGCATAGATAGGTAGAAAGGAGCATCTCGCGGGATTCTTCCCCATCCTCCAGCTCTTATGTCCTTTCTGTAACCTCTTCCACAATGTTTCAGTGACCACTGAGAACTTCCTGATGTAGAGCTCTATTTTTTTCTTCATAAAATTTTATTTTATGTCCATTAGTATTTTGCCATAGGTTCCAGGTCTCCTGGAACTGGAGTTACAGACAGTTATGAACTGCCATGTGGGTGCTAGGAACTGAACCCAGGTCCTCTCGAAGAGTAGTGAGTACTCTTAACCACTGAGCCATCCCTTCAGTCCCAAAGACACTCATGATTTGTTTTGATTGATCTGCCAGTCATAGCAGTCATCTCCCCCCCCCTTTTTTTTCTGACCTAAAACTATTAAGGGTCTATTCTATGCATGTAACTGAAATTGTCATTTAAACTTTTAATGGGCACATCATTGTCTACAGATACAGGGTACTTAAATTCGAACTCTTTTCCTTTCTTTTGGTTGTAGTCTGAATTAGCCTATTCACTAGTGGTTGTGCACATGGATTTTCATGTATTTTTCTATTTGCTTAAGTGATTCATTAACTTCATCATCTGCTTGTCACCATCTCCATTTAATTCTTTATTTCCTATAGTTGTTTCGTTTGCCATTTTGTTCTACTTTTCCCACAATCATTACTTTTTAACTTGGCCTGTTTGATAACATGTATCCATATTGCTTTTCATAACCTCTTTCTTTGGGTTAACCTTTCTTTTCAAATACCTACCTAGGCCTCTCCCTATGTACTTGTATTTCTAGCTCCGGTATTCTACCTCTTTGTTTCATTTTACTGATAATTTATGTTATCCTTCACAAAGGCTGTTTCTAGATTCCATGCCTCCATTTTTCCTCAAAGTTAAACACCTAAACAGAAAGATAAGTTTATTTGACTTGCTATCGATTGTGAGTAGGGCAGCAATGAACCTGGATGACCAAGTGGCTCTGCAGTAGGATATGAAAACAGCTGAGTATGTATGCCAGGAATGGCATCACTGGGGCATAATGCACGTGTCTAGCCTTTGTGAAAGCTTCCATGTGATTTCCAAACACGGGTTTACACTCCCACAGTGGTTAGGTGTTCCACTTTTGCCATATGCAGACTGGCATGTGTTACTTGAATTCCTGAGGACGGTCACTCTGACTAAGGGGGGATAGAGTCTTTAATTTTGCATTTCACTTATAGGGACGGCTGTTGACGGTGGTGGGCATAAACATCATTGTTTGAAGTACTTTCTAGTCATTTGTATCCTTTCTTTTGAGATTTTCTTTTAAAAAATACTTCATTTCTTAAGGATTATCTTTAAATAGTATACATTGAGTCCCATAGAACACAGACACAATCACAGCACCAGCATTTCTGGCCCACCAGCTTTCAGAATCCACATATAATTGTTGAAGGCTAGGTCTATAGTAAATTCTCTCTTTTCAGTCTCTGTATATTTCAGTGGTTCCTTCTTCTCTGGAGAAACTTTAT
This sequence comes from Microtus oregoni, assembly GCF_018167655.1. Taxonomy (NCBI): domain Eukaryota; kingdom Metazoa; phylum Chordata; class Mammalia; order Rodentia; family Cricetidae; genus Microtus; species Microtus oregoni. Next base: position 785,867 of record NW_024543829.1, read on the forward strand.
AAATATGAATACTAAATGGATTGCTCATCAAATAAAAGGACTTTGTTTGATCTATTTAGAATGTAGTAGTTTTTATCAAAACTCCATGTATTTTCTTTAAAAAATATATAAATACTTTGAATAATTTAAATTCTTGGGACTTTAGTTTCAAAGAAACACTAAAAAGGAAAATAAAATAAAATAGAATATAAGGAACATAAAAGAAGGAACACCTACACACACACCCCACACTCAAGTTTACCAGATCCACCCTTCATAGAATTTTTGACTTTATCTTTTTTTTTTTTTTTTTTTTTTTTTATTTTTTTTTATTTTTTGGTTTTTCGAGACAGGGTTTCTCTGTGGTTTTGGAGCCTGTCCTGGAACTAGCTCTTGTTGACTTTATCTTTTTAAATCAACTGGTTATATATAGATGACTCAAAAGTGCATCTCTTAATTTTTGTATTTAAAAAACTACCTTTATTTTCCTAAGACAGAGAAGTCTTACTGTGAGTCCCAGACTGGCTTCAGATTTGAATTTTCCACCCAGGCTTTCCAAGTACACGTGTTCCAGCAGTGTGCGACCAAGTTCGGTTAAAGTGACCCTTCTGAGCTTTCTGCTCCAGAATATAGCTGCTGAAGCTAGTGTGCTGTGGGACAGAAAGACTATTTTAGAACATTAATCCCTGTTTTTCTGTTCTTTAAAGAGTAAGATAAACTCGACATCACATAATAGATGTCAGCTTAAAAAGAATGGCATCTTGGGATGAGTTACAACATCTTTCCCTGGAAAGTTCTTGATGTGTCTCTTGCCTACACAGTAAAAAATTTTTTAGTATCATTTCATCTTTCAGCCATGAAAGCTAGGATATATGAGAAAAGTAAGAGTTCAATAAAGAAATCTCTTTTAGCATTTAAATATGGCCCCAGTTTCCAAGAATTTATTCTCATGAACAAGCCTACTGCCAAGGAAAACAAACAAACAGGTAAACAAACAGAAATATCAACAAATTTTCCATATTTGGATGAGCTAAAGTTTGAAGGATCTCTAATTGAAGAAGAGGAGAAAGATTATTGGTGAGATATAGCTACCTTGCCATGTAGTAAAAAGTGTTCAACACACACATACACACACACACACACACATACACACACACACACACATACACACACACACACACGCTTGATAAGGCTCAGTGGAAGTAGTATGCTAAATAAATATTGGTTCTTATTTTGATGCTCACTATTCAAATAAATAGATGAAAGTTATGAAAATATTCATGCTAAAGATTACCTACGAGTTTTTCTTTGGGAGAAGTTTAGACTATGTTTACTGTAAAGACTAAGAACTTTTGATGCTGCATTGTATACGAAGTTATAAAAATCTACCCATAGTTAAGATTACACCATGAAGATGGATGAAAATCTCCTAAAGAGAAAAATTTTATGGACAGAATCTTTTGAGAAAAAAAAATTATGTTTGTGCTAAACAACATTCAAGTGTGTCTTCGCAAAATAATACTGCAGTTCTACACTATATACTTAAGTAAAAGCTAAGGAATAGAATTTCAAAATCATTTAAAATCTCTCCACTGTTGTTTCAGTGTACTTTAAGGCAGGATAATAAAAAACAAAAAAAAAATATAACACACATTAATTTGGAAGATTTTCAGTAATAATTAAGAATATGGAATTTTACATGGGTAATTAAACCAAACACTTTTGACTGTCTGTAGGTGGAAATTAAAAATGGCTTAAATGTACTTACATTGAGATATGCACAGCCTAAGAAGTTTTTATAGCTATGCTAGGCCTTAAAATTAAGTATCAAGTCCAATTATTTCACTTATGTGAAGATTCCTTTTATTGTGAATTTTATTTCAGAGCTAATTAAGACATTACGAATTTATCAGTAATATATTAAAATAAAAGTATTCATATTCTGTTTTTATTTTTCTTTAGTTTCTTTTGTATAATGCTTTATATATTGCATAATATGTTGTCCAAATCACTTAATTATATGATGGTTTGTTTATAGAACACAAACCAACAAATACGTAAAGTGTGAATTAAGATCATTTTAGTGATATGACTGACAATGAAAAATTTTTGGGTAGCAGTTGTTTCCAGCAGGCTGTGTTTGTAGCATATATGTGTGAATTTTTTTTCATGTAGAAGAAAAAACATAGTTTAATAATATTTAACTTATAGATTGACACTGAAAAACTCATATTTTTATCTCTCAGAGGTTCCATGGTATCTACTCTCTGGATTAGAAACAAGGATCTTGATGCTGTTGGGGAGCTTTTCATATGCTCATGAACAAAACTACCTTCTTGGATCACTTATCTAAGCTTTAGCAAACTCTAGCACATCACTGACTGATGCAACAATGAGTAATTTCCTAGCGTCCACTATCCATCTTTTTGTGCATACCTTCATCTAATTACCGATTGGTATTAACTATTGAGAGTCAAAATCTGTATATTATCAGGAAGGAAGGTTAGTTCATGTAAAGACATGGTTGTGTTTAATTTTTGTCACCCTACAGGAGTAAATGCTTTGTTAATCTTATAGTTATATTCATCAGGGATTTGCTGACATTGTAATGAGGAACGTGTGTAACCCTTGGGATCCACTGCTGTCCAGAAGACTGTATATTTGTGTGTGTTTATCAAGAGATAATTCAATGGTGCTTTGCTATGTCTATTGAGATACAATGGATCACTTGTTAAAATTTCAAAGTTTGCTTCTTCTGCCACCTGGAGATGTAATAAATTCCAATTGCTTTTCCATGTTAATATTTCGTTTCAGCATTTCTAGACTATTTCTGTCCCATTACAGTTCTTTACTTTTTAATCCTGGTTGACTGAAACTGAAAACTCACACAGTGGAATTTGGAACTCTTCAATACCTTCCACCTTGTAAACAAATTGTGCTTCTCCTTGGGTGGTATAAAACCCACCTGCATAAAGCTCAAGTTGTTTAAAATTCAGCTTGTGAGTGCTGAGTAGCAGTAAAATTTTAATTATTCCTTTTGCGTGTATACATATGTATGAACTTGGATTATGGATTATGTGCCCAGCCACATATTGTGCAGGGGTGTGTGTCTGTACACATGGAGACCAAAGGAGGACATTAATGTTCTGTTACATCATTCTCTGACTTAGTCCCTTGAAATAGGGTCTTTCACTGAACCTCTAACTAGACAGACAGGAAGACCCAGCAGTTCTTGTCTCTCCCCCAGTAAATCCAGATAGGGCTGGATTTAAGACACAAGTAAGGTTTTGTCTAGTGCTTTTGCCCCTTTTATTGATTCTTTGTGGGTTTCACATCATGCATTGCTATCCCACTTATCTCCTTGTCGCTCCTCATCGGCCTTCTGCCCTTGTAACTGATTCCCAAATCAAAAGCGAATTATAACAAATCAACAAAGAAAACAAAACTGAAAGTGGATGAAGAAAAAGAAAGAATCTTGTTGGGGAAGCTGTTGTGTTGCCTGCTGAGTCACACAGTTTACGATTTAGTCCATTGATCTTTACGTGCAAGGGTTTATTGCAACAAGTCATTGATGAGACTCAAGGCTGAGACCTAAAACAGGACACCATGCTTGTCTCTTTAAGCTATAGATATTTTAATCTCTTTAACATTCATCCCAGAAGCTGTCTACCTTTATTAGCAAGGCATTTGCAATTTGCTGTCAGGAACAGTCCCCAAAACAAAGTGATTCTGATATTTCATACTTTATTATCTTTGCAGATAAGGGGATTTGGGTGTGATCAGTTCACTTCCAGAGATAAAATGTCCTTTACTTCATTTCAAGTAGCATGCCATGATAGGTGCGTGGTGTTTACATCATGTGAGAAGCTCTTCTAATCTTACTTTTTAATTAACTGATACAAATGAAGGATTCTATGTTAGCCATCAAATAAATTATAACAACTTCTCATCCATAGACTCAGAGAAGTTAGGAGCAGAGGAAAGAACTGAGTGGGATCCATGGATCTCCATGGGAGGATGAAATAAAATGGATTTTATGGGTGGACTGGGGACTGGAAGGAGTGGAGGGAACAGGAACACCTGGTGGGGAGAGGGAGGGGAGATAATGTCAAGGGAGGGAATGCTGGGAAAGACATATGGTGTAACGGCGTAAATGAATGCAGACAGAGTGTAAAAATATATATATAGCTTTAATGTAGAAATAGACTTACAGAACCACCGTTCCCGCGGAGACCAGGAAAGCAGAAGCGAGAAGCTCGGAGCTTGCTCGCCAAATTTATAGGCAGACATTAGCCCGAGGCGAACACGCCCCTTAAGGGGCGGGACTTATCCCTACATCTCCCCTTTTTGTCTAAATAAGACAGAACTAAACCAAATACAACTACATACAATAACAACAAATAATAAATACAACAAACAATATTGAGAACAAAAGCTTTGCTAAACATTCTATCTCAAGAAGTCCAAATAATGTAAAGAGTAACTACAATTATATAATCTTCAACTCAGTCAAAGATCTGAGAAGGGAATAAACACTACTCAACAAACGAGATATATCCAAAATGTGCAACAATTGACAGAGACAACTGACTACCTGGGCAATCACCCAAAGTCTCGTTTGCAACGTTGAGTCAACCAATTTTGGCTAAGGCCTAACATAACTGACATACCATTATTAAAGGCAAGGAACTTTTCAAAACTATCTTACCCTGTCTTGGCAGGATATGACAGTCCTGTTTTATCCATTGATGCACGCTCTGTATCTGTGTCAGTGGTTGAGGTATGGGCATTTCTTTGCCCAAAGGCCAGTTCTGCCAAATAGAAAGGCTCCAGATGGAGTGTTTTTGGTGCTCAACATTCTCTCGGGAATAGAGCGGTGTTGCCAGGAGCAATTGTGTCTCACTATCACGAAACTCTGAGTTAGATTAAAGGCCATTTTCTACACCTCTTTGAAGAGGTTGAAGATTATCTATCTATACTGAGTATAATCTCTATATATCTAAAGAACCTGATTAGTCTAATTATAAATGACAAACTTAGATGACAATTAGTCTATATAATTCTCAATATCTATCTAACTTAAAGAATAAGACAATAAACAACTGTGAAACAAATGAGGACAATGACCTCCAAATATAAACAATGTACAAATATACATTGCAGTAGGTAAATATATATCAATACACAAATATTATATAAGTATCTTAATCAGAGGTAGAAATGTACACTGCAATATGGTAAATATATACAATATATATATATCAATACAATATATGTCAATACATAAGAATGTTTTAAACAGAGGTAGAAACATGCATGCGTACAATAGTCCATATAATTTAACTTTGTTTCATTATACAAGAATTGATACCAATATATTTGTCTAAAAGCAGTAACTCACAATTATAAATCTATTATCCCATCATTCCCTCTTTTTTTTTTTTTCAAAATGATCCTTGAGCTTATAAAATTCCTCTCCCAACCCTCAATCATATACTAATTATAATCAACCCCTAAATGATGTCCCTAAACCCAAGGGCAAACTTTACTGGGAGAGGGGACGTCGTTCTCTAGAATTACTTCCTGCTGTCATAGGGGCGACGTTCTTTCTGGGGGATCCTGTGAAAGTAAAATGATGGTTAAATTTCAAGATAATGTCTTTTAAAATTGCAAATAGTCTCTGAGTATTTTCGTGCAGGTCTGGCCAAAATGTTGTATAAGATGTGCACCATTTCAGCTAACCAAGTTGGAACTGTCTTGTGCAGCTGGTATCAAAAGCAGGTCTTGTAGTAGCGCTATCAGTATCATGACGTCATATCAACCAGGTGGAGTTGTTGTTATGGGGCCCCATCTTCTTCCTGGAAACTTCAAATGTCACTTCAGGAAAAACTCATTGTTCATTATAAAAAACTTAAACATTAATCATATAGACATATATATATATATATATTCAATGAAAGACATGATAGATATATTCAATGAAAAGTATGATAGATATGAAGAAATGCAAAGATGTTTTCTAAACTCATATTTCTTTCTGTCCCATATCATGGCTCTTGACATGAGACAGAAATTCCAGAAACTCTGGGTTTTTCTCTTACCAACAGGCTTGGAATTGGAGAGGGACTGAGCCAGAGTCCAACTTCAAAACCAGCTTTATAAATTTAGAAATATGGTTTAATATTACTTACACAACCCATTCAGTTGTCTTGATATTTCCTATTGGGCAGGTATTTTTCCATCTGTCAGTATCCAAACAACCAGGGTTCCTTGAATTTCTCAAAGATGAGTGTTTCCCTGTGGAGATAAGAACAGAACCCTGCCCCCATTTCATATGTTTTTCTTACCACCTGTATGAATATCATCGTTGTGGATGAGTTGTCATTTCTCCTTTCCAAGAGGTTTCTCCTCTTCAAATCGAAACTTTATTAATTTTGATGGTATCCACAATTTTTCTTCTCCTGTGGAAACAAGAGCAAAACCCCTTCCCCAACGTAGCACATCTCCTGGCTTCCACTGAGAGGTCAGCACATCTTTGAAATAAATCGGTTGATTTAGTTCAGCAGACTTTTCCATTATCCAATGTCTTTCTGCTGCTGTCGTTCCTTTCTCATTAGCGTTAAGAAAATTCAAGGTTAATAAAGCATTATGTAATCTATTTCTGGGGGTATTTTCGGTCCCTTTCTGTTTGTTCAGCATATCCTTTATAGTACGATTTGATCTTTCTATAACTGCCTGACCTGTAGGATTATTTGGTATACCTGTAATGTGTTTTATATTATAATATTCAAAAAAGCATTTCATTTTCTTAGATACATATGCTGGACCATTATCTGTCTTTATTTGCGCAGGTATACCCATGATGGCCATAACTTCCAATAAATGTGTGATTACTGAATCAGCCTTTTCTGAGCTCAGGGCAGTAGCCCATTGAAAACCTGAATACGTGTCTATGGTGTGGTGTACATATTTTAATTTGCCAAATTCTGCAAAGTGGAACACATCCATCTGCCAGATTTCATTCCTTTGGGTGCCCTTTGGATTAGCCCCTGCAGGCAGTGGCGTTTGGTTATAGAAAGAGCAAGTAGGGCATTTCTTTACAATCTCCTTAGCTTGTTGCCATGTAATTGAAAACTCTTTCTTCAAACCTTTGCTATTAACATGATGTTTTTTATGAAATTCAGAGGCTTGTAGCACACTACCAATCAATAATTGATCAATTTCTGCATTACCTTGTGCTAGAGGACCTGGCAGACCCGTATGGGATCGGATGTGTGTTATGTACATAGGGCAAAGCCTGTTCCTGATCAAATCTTGAACCTGGAGGAACAATGAGGTTAGTTCAGTATCATCAGGTATAAATTCAGCAGTTTCAATATGTAAAATAACTCTTTCTGCGTATTGTGAATCTGTAACTATATTAATAGGTTCTTTAAAATCCCTTAGCACCATAAGAATGGCATATAATTCCGCCTTCTGGACAGAATTATACGGACTTTGTTCCACCTTATCCAAGTCTTCTGATTTGTAACCTGCCTTCCCTGATTTATTGGCATCAGTATAGAATGTACGGGCTCCAGTTATTGGAGCATCACGGACGATTCGAGGAAGAATCCAAGAGGTTCTCTTTATGAAGTTAAGCCGTTTGCTTTTTGGATAGTTGTTATTAATGTCTCCCAAAAAATTAGCACAAGCTCTTTGCCATGGTTCATTATCTTCCCATAATTTCTTTAGTTCATCAGCAGTGAAAGGCACTATAATTTCTGCTGGGTCTATGCCTGCTAGTTGACGAAGTCTCAGCTTGCCTTTTATAATTAACTCAGAGACTTTTTCCACATAAGTTTTCAGTTTCTTACTTGGTTTATGTGGTAAAAAGATCCATTCCAAAATAATATCATCTCTCTGCATTAAAATTCCTGTAGGAGAAATTTTTGATGGTAGTATGATGAGAATACAATCGAGCTCTGGATTCACCCTGTCCACATGTGCCTGTTGTAATTTTTCCTCAATCATTGTCAGTTCCTTTTCTGCTTCAGCTGTTAATTCTCTGGGACTGTTTAAATCCTTATCACCATCCAAGGTTTTGTTCAAATGAATTATTAGATCAGGTGTTATTCCAATAGCTGGTCGTAGACTGGAAATGTCTCCTAACAGTCTTTGAAAGTCATTAAGAGTCCGTAGGCGATCTCTCCTAATTTGTGCTTTTTGTGTCTTAATTTTTTGCAAACCTATTTTATAACCTAAATAATTAACAGAATCTCCCTTCTGAATCTTTTCAGGAGCTATTTGCAATCCCCATTTAGGTAAAAGTATCTTTATTTCTTCAAACAGTCTGTTCAAGGTATCCATGTTTGAATCGGATAACAAGATGTCGTCCATGTAATGGTATACTATAGATTTGGGAAATTTCTTGCGTATTATTTGCAATGGTTGGTTCACAAAATATTGGCACAGGGAGGGGCTATTTAACATACCCTGGGGGAGAACTGTCCAGTGGTACCTCCTCGAAGGTTGAGAATTGTTATAACTAGGCACTGTGAAGGCAAATTTTTCTCTATCTTCTTTTTGCAAAGGTATAGTGAAAAAACAATCCTTTAAATCAATAACTATGAGAGGCCATCCTTTTGGTAATAAAGAGGGCAAAGGAATTCCAGATTGCAGAGGGCCCATAGGTTGAATAACCTTGTTGATGGCCCTGAGATCTGTCACCATTCTCCATTTACCTGATTTTTTCTTAACCACAAATACAGGAGAATTCCAAGGGCTGGTAGATTCTTCTATATGTCCAGCATCTAATTGTTCTTGTACCAGCTGTTCTAAAGCCTGTAACTTTTCCTCAGCTAAAGGCCATTGCTTTGTCCATATTGGTTTCTCAGTCAACCATTTTAGAGGCAAGGCTGTTGGTATCTCTGAAGGGACATCAATTGCTTGTTCTTTTACAGCCCGAATGGCCGGTTTTCTCCGTTTGTAATATCTTTTAATATTATTCTCAGAAATATAGGCTCTAGATTTAGCAGGAATGTTAATTTCAGTATTCCATTGTTGTAATAGGTCACGACCCCATAAATTCATTGCGATATTGGCTACATATGGCTTTAATTTTCCTATTTGTCCCTCTGGCCCTATACATTCAACCCATCTCGTGCTCTGCCTTACTCGAGATAGGGTTCCAATTCCCAGGAGCTGAACATTTACATTCTGAAGAGGCCAATACGGATGCCAAGATTCTGGGGTAATGATACTTACATCAGCACCTGTGTCCAGCAGGCCAGTAATAAAAATGCCATTTACACACACTCTCAGTTTAGGTCTTTGATCATTTATAGAAGTTTGCCAAAACACACGTAACTTATCTTTCTGATCATTATTGCTTGTAACAGTAGGCATGGGGCTTCCTAATTGTCCTGATGAGGCACGTTCTCTGCAGAAACTGGATATGACTGAACCATGTTTGCCATGGGGGCCTGTGAGGCCCCCCCTCTCACGTTTCCCGACTGTATCAGGTTGCCTTGTCTATCTCTTGTAGACCTGCATTCATTCGTCCAATGTCTCCCCTTTCCACATCTTCTACATAAACCTGAAGGCTGAGTCCTCCTATTTCTGTTATTTCTATAAGATGCATTATTATTATTTCTGAAAGATGCATTATTATTATTATTATTATTATTATTATTATTATTATTTCTGAAAATCCGTTGTCTACAATTCCTTTTAATATGACCCATTTTTCCACAATTAAAACATTTGGTATTCTGGTGTCTCCTTTTACCATTGGAAATTGCTTCTTCTACCCATGCTTCAGTGCCATAATCAAATGTATCAACATTGAGTGTATGCAAGACCCATTCTTCCAATGGCGCTGATCTGAGCTTTAAAGGACCCAAAATCCTTTTGCATTCCACATTTGCATTTTCATAAGCCAAAGACTCAATCATTATACGTCTTGCTTCTGGGTCAGATATTCCTATTTGTACAGCCTTAGTTAATCTTTGTAAAAAGTCACTAAAGGGTTCTCTCTGACCCTGTTTAACTCTGACAAATGATTCCATTCTCTGTCCTGGGTCTTGTACCCTGTCCCAAGCCCTTAAGGCTGCTGTAGTACACATGGAGAGTGTGTTTTCATCCAAATTAGCTTGTTCCTGAGGATCGGAAAAGGGCCCTTCACCTAGAATTTGATCTAGGGAAATGTCAATTCCCTTCGCTTTTTCCTGCTGTTCTAAGAGTCTAGCCTCTTGCCTGAATAAGCATTTCCATTTCAATTGCGGTCCACTCTCGAGTACCGCAGAGCTCAGCTGGAGCCAGTCCGAGGGGGTTGCTCTGCTTGTCGTGGCCCAAGATTTTAGCATCTCTTTAACAAAAGAGGCTTGCATCCCAAAAGTCATGACAGCCTGTTTTATTTCCTTGAGATCATTCATACGCACAGGCTCCCATGTATCCTCCTTGATGACCCTAGGGTTTTTGGAACCAATCACCTTCTCTGTTGTTATTACGGGAAAGGCAGGTAGAGCTGTAGGTAGAGCTTTGTGGAAATTGTCCCGGAGAGACTTACCCACAGATGTAGTTAAAATTTTCCTTTCTACCCTTTGCTCTTCTTCATCAGAATTTAGAAATTCCTCAATCTTTTCAATTCTATTCACCATTGCCTTCTGCAATGTCTGAATCTCCTGTCCAGAATTATGTTCCAAAGCCTTCATTGAGGATTCTAATGTATGAAGTTTGTCCGTTAGAGATAACATCTCATCTTTGGACATAATTTTTATGGCATAAACCGTGCCTTCTTGTATTGACAATCTTTCCGTCAATCTGTCATAAGCTTTAGACAAAATCCGATTGTCACATTCAGCAGTTTTGATTCTTTCAGTTAATGTTTCATTTCCTACAGAAAGGGACTGAATCTTATGGTCCAGATCAGCTGTTCCCTCTTCTATAGTAATGAATTTCTCCTTAACATCAGCCTGAAGAACTTCAACCTGATTCTTGAGAAGATTGTTATCAGCCTGGAGAAGTTCAAACTGATTCTCGAAAAGATTGTTATCAGTCTGGAGAACTTCAACCTGATTCTTGAGAAGATTGTTATCAGCCTGGAGAACTTCAAACTGATTCTTGAGAAGATTGTTGTCATTCTCAATTGTTTTTAAGCGTTCAATCTCTACCTTAAGAATCCTGGATTCGTCTCGTAAAGACTTTATCATTTTTCTATTATCAAACCATTTGGTGCCAATGAAAACTACGAATCCCAGAAGGATCCATATATGTGGGGTGATAGACACCTCTTGTAAAATCTCCCACATGGTACAATTAAAAAAATCATTAAATTCTTGAACAGTAATGTGTTCAGACATTTTATTTATAAAAGAAAATTTTTTTACCTGCAATGATCGGTTCCTGCCTGTGGTGGTCTCTGTGTTTTTGGAGCCTGTCCTAGAACTAGCTCTTGTAGACCAGGCTGGCCTTGAACTCACAGAGATCCGCCTGTCTCTGCCTCCCAAGTGCCGGGATTGAAGGCGTGCACTACCAAGGCCTTCCAGGCCTCAAACTCACAGAGATCTGCCTGCCTCTGCTTCCCAAGTGCTGGGATTAAAGGCGTGCTCTACCACTGCCTGGCCGGCCTCAAACTTGTGATCCTCCTGCCTCTGCCTCCTTCAGCAAATCCTACCGGCGTGGGCCACCACAACCGGCCAAGTAACTTTGTAACAGACCAAATCTGATGCTGTGGCAGCTTTTGTTGCAAAACCGCAATTACTTGAGCTTCTGCTAATTCAGGCAGTGGGGTTCCGCTGCAAAACTTAGCCAAGGCAGGCAGAATGGGCCTGTGTCACCGAGTGTGTCTCGGACTCGGCACTGGGGCCGGAGTCACGAACTGAAAAACAGCACCCGGGAGGGTACTGTGTTAGCTAGCGGGCTACCCACTTGAGTCGGGGGCAAAATAGCCCGACGTTGGACGCCAAAATGTAACGGCGTAAATGAATGCAGACAGAGTGTAAAAATATATATATAGCTTTAATGTAGAAATAGACTTACAGAACCACCGTTCCCGCGGAGACCAGGAAAGCAGAAGCGAGAAGCTCGGAGCTTGCTCGCCAAATTTATAGGCAGACATTAGCCCGAGGCGAACACGCCCCTTAAGGGGCGGGACTTATCCCTACAATATGGAGCTGAGAGAGCCTTTGAGGGATGATGTGGAAACCTAGTGCAGTGGAAACCTTGTAAAATCTATGAAGACATAGTTATCTATTAAATTCAGAGATATGAGACTAGCTTAGGATCATATTTACTTTGCAGACTAGGATAATACTTTGGCTCACTCAAAGGATCAAGATTCAACTAATAGAATTCTGGATGCTTAGCTGGATAACTCTTTCTTGAATACCTGCAGTGATGATAATTTTTTAGTTAGGTAGTTTCTTTCAATTTTCTATGTCATGTGGTTCAAGTTCTAGCTGGTTTTGTGTGTGTGTGTGTGTGTGTGTGTGTGTGTGTGTGTTCAGCTGAAAGATGCCTCTCTTCTAGCTATCCATTTTCATGGTCCACTCCTTCATTATGGCATTACTCATAAAAGCAATCACCTTTTTATATAATCTAGCCTTTTGTAAAATGAACCATATTCAATGAATAGCCTGTGTCCATTAGCTTGATTACTTCCACCTATGAAGTGCTAAGACTTTGATTTTCATCCTCAAATTGCCTTTGCTTCAGTCCTACACACACACACACACACACAAACACACACACACACATATACACACACACACACATACACACACACATACACACACACACTCTCTCTCTGTCACACACACACACACACACACACAAACACACACACACATATACACACACACACACACTCTCTCTCTCTCTCTCTCTCTCTCTGTCACACACACACTCTCTCTCTGTCACACACACACACACACACACACACACACACTATTCCCACCTAAAAAAAGCCAAAGAGATGCCAAGAATATATCTTGGATACTATATTTATATTCATAATTTTAAAATATAGCAAACAAGTTACCTGTGCTTTGTGAAGGAAAGGCAATCGCCATCTTCCTTCGTTTTCTGTTATAGAGTATCTTGTGATTCCTGGACCAGCTCTCGGTCAGTTTATAAAGACTTCTCAGTAGCTCAGCCAGCTCCATCCTCTTTTGCACAGCAGGAGAGCATTACCCCATCAGATTATGAAGGATATGCTGGTCTACTCACCTCCATTCCTCTGCACCATGATCTTTCCTCACATATTTTCCTGATATACCTTAATGTGGAAACTGTCAAGGGAAACTGTCAAGTATTTGGGTTTAGTAGTCAAGAGTATCTTCTAGCTCTTGGCTTCACTAGTAGAAATTAGTTTTAAAATGTTGTTTTATTTACTACAGAGAATTTCCAGCTCATCTTCCATTTTAGCAGCCTCTCTGCATGCACTTCTGTTTGTCAGCACTCTTCTCAAAATGGGACACTTCGAACTGAACCTAACATTCCAGATGTGACCTGATTAGGTCAATGTACAATAGCATACTTATTGCCATTCTTCAAATTCAAATCTAATCAAAATAGCTTCCTGCTGACAGTACTCATTTGATTCCCTTTCTTAGTCCTCACCAATCAGACTAAATTTATATCAATGCCATCCATTTCAAAAAGACCTCACATTTTCCCCATGGATATTCTTTCCCTCTACACACACACACACACACACACACACACACACACACACACACACAATTCTGTCATATTTTCCTTTTTTTTCTTTATTTGAGTTAGGAGGCACTTTCTCTTCATCATGGAAACATTTTCATGCATTGTCTGTTTTTATAATTGTCTGTAAGTCTCCGCCACCTTAACTGTGAGCATTTTTAACATCCTGAGGAGAGAAAACAAACATTATCCTTAGTCTGTTCCACTGGCTGCAATTCTCTGCCAAGCACATTCAGGCATTGCATTTTGAAATTCAGTTAATTAATTATTGTGACATTAATTTTATTAACTAATTTAAACAAGTGCTGTGTTTCCATTACTCTACAATGTACTATATGAATTGCACGTACATTGTAAAAATGCCATTATTCAGCTTTTTGAGTAATCAATGAACACAATAACCATGTCCTTTCTGGTCTACAGAAAACCACCCTGGCGCCACAGAACCCATCTTTTCCCATTTCTGTTGGCTGCTTTCTATTTATCTACTACTTAATGGTCAGTTGTAGTTTTGAAGTGTATTGAGCATCTCCTTCTTTTGTGCAGATAAGATAATTCAGACCTAAAAGCATAACACAATTGATGACATTATTCCAGGTAGTTAGTGAAAAGGCAGGAATTCAAAACCACATTCTCTTGCTTCCTTGCTACTGCTACACTTTATTTGAAAAACTGTCAGCTTAATTCCCATAAGAGACTCAAATTAGCCATGCTCTTTAGAAGAGGCTTTGACAAACTGAGGATAGGATGGTCTTTAGCCTTCAGATATGTCTACACGGGTGCAGTGGGCTCCAGGTATCTAGTTTTCATAATCCCTAACTCATGCTGTTAAACCAACTCTCTTTGATTCTCTTTGGCTCTGGTGAGCAACTCTTTCTCCATATTCCTATAATAAACACTAATAAGCTCCATAGATTCAACAAAAAAAGTGTCTTTGTTTTATTTATGTGTTCATCTGTTATTTGTATGTGGAACACACGTGTGCAGGTGCCACTGGAAGCGAGCATCAAATCATGGCGTCACAGATTGTTGTGAGCCATGCGACATGACTGCTGATTCTGGCTTCTCTGCAAGAGCCGCAGGCTTCCTGACCACTGAGCGTCTCTCCAACCCCGGCTATTTAAATGTCTGTTCCCTGCTCTACTTGATACAGTTGCTTCGGTTTCACATGCCTGCACATGCCTTCAGCCTGTTGTTACTCTTGCTCCTTCTCACCTTAGCTAACATGCGATTCTGCTCCCAGAGCATTCCTGACAACTAAATTAAAGTCATGAGGATGACTTGCCTCTTCCCCATTTGGAGATCCAGAGAAGAGCTCCAGTAAATAAGACTGTCCATTAATGAAACACAGATAATCCCTACTTTATAATTTGATGTGTGCATTGAGAGGTTTATACATATAAAAATACTTTGTAAGTCCTAAATATGGTTAATATAGCCTCACTTATTCTCCTGCATTTCTGTACTGGTCACTCGTCTGTATGGACCATTCCAGAGTATAGCTGATCTCATTATATCGCGGTCAGCCAGGATCTTACATTTTCTCCTTGGTATTTGTCATTGCATTTTTTCTTTTTATGTTAACTTATTTCATTGGTTCTTTCCTTTTATTTTTTTCCTTCAGGGTCTCAACGTAATATTGACTAGTCTCCAGCTCTCTGTGAAGTTGTTGCTGTCCTTGAACTCCGGGTTCTCCTGTATCTATTTCTCAAGTAGTGGGATACTTAAAGGTGCATAGCATCATACCCAGCCATCAGTGATCTTTGTAGTTTTGAATACTATAGACTTTTAGAAATATTGTAACGACCAAGGATTGCTATTTATCCTTCACCTACTTTCTTCCAATGTTAGTGTTCTCCATTTTTCAAAAATGAAAACATTAACATTGGTCCAACATTGATTAGAATGTGACCTGGAAATTTCATTAGAGTTTTCATTAACATCCATTTCCCTTTTCAGAATATAATTCAAGTGGTGACACCCTCTTAGCCCCCCCCATTTCCCCCCAATACCCTTTTAAAAATGGGCGCCCCTGATTGGGTTCGAGAGTGCTAACATGGGCAATTTCATCCAGCATAGAGGCACGATTACTTACTTCCTGACCAGGCCGCTGCACCTCAAGGACAGCTAATCGTCCCCATCTCCTGAAAGGGACCAAAGTTCACAGCCAGAGCAGATAATCTGTTTTCCTGTTTGAAGGTTGCATTTTTGGCAGTTAGGGAGCACATGAGATAAAACAGAGAGAGGGATGCAGTCACTGGCCAGAATATCTGTGAGGCCTCTGGATTGGTCCAGGTAGATGGCTTGAGAAAAATCTAACCAGCTGGAAATCTCCTAGTCTGTACTGGTTGAATAAAAACCATAAAGAGATAACTGTTCAATTATTTCAATGTTTATTGAGCATTTGTTATGGCTAGACATTATCGCTTCTGCTAAACACTGTTTTAAAAGAATAAAAGAAATTCCCTCTCTTTCAACTCTTTACAGCAATATAAATAATCAATTTTAACTGAAACATATCACTAGATTTTTCAATCACTTAAGGACAATTAATATGCTGTTTTTTGCAGCATTTTATTATTCCATTTTTCAATTTTGTCTTTACAAATTGTATTAATAGCAGTAGTGGGATCATAAGGTAGTAAAGTTATAGAAATTAAATACCACGTTGTAAACGTTTTCTGTGTGCAAGACCCCACTAAGATTATTTCACATTGCCAGATGTAGTAACCACAGCTATCTTCAGAAGAAGAGATTTATTTTACTTTGAGTGAGGTGGTTATAGTAAAATTCAGGTGTCCTAGCTGTCTGCATGATCTCATGATTTCTGGGACATGGCCAGAATTTACCACCACCCTCTCTGGAAAGCCACATTCCCAGGTGGGTGTGGTGTCAGAGTTTGTGAAGTCAGATTTCGGGGTGGCCTTGGCCTTAGCACATTTGAATAAAGTGCAGAGACTGACTGTTCCAGATTTAAACCGGGTAGAAGTTTAAGTCTGGCCTTTTATAAAGAAAGCCTGACAAACGAAATGCGGTTTTGTTTATGTGGTTCTGAGTGAGAAGTTATTGAAAGATTAAGGGAATCTGAGGCGAGGGTTATAAAACAAAAGTTTAGAGAAGAGAGTGGGTTTTCTAGAGGAAAAATAAATAGATCAGTCGCAGTCAGTAAATCTTGGGACTTTTCTGTGGTGGTAAGTAATGGAAAACAAAACACAACAGCCAAAGAAAGCCAAGAAATAGTACTAGCCCAGGGGAGATGGAAAGCCAGCCAGGCAGCATCCCTTCCTGAGTGTGTCTTTTCCCTGCCATTTCTCAACTCAACCCCTCACTCAACAGCAGTGGGCAGAGGTCACAGGTCTTGGTGATTCAAGCAGAGACAGAAGGGCAAGGAACATCTCAGAGCACTGTTACCTCAGCATGGCTTTTACATTTTCCCTCATTAGATAAAGAACACTCAAGTTCTACCAGGCTCCTGTGAAGCAAGCACCTTGTCTGGCTACCTTCAGCATGTCCACAGACCCTGTTCCTTGTATCAGTGGGTGATTTATCTACTCTTGTCTAAGAAAATTATAGCCAGAAAGACCAATCTGAGTGCTATGGCCCATAGAATCTCCAGTAAGTATACAAAGAGTGCCATCCTTCTTTAGCAAAGAGAAAGATTTACAGGGCATATTCTAGGAAGTTCTTGGGGGAGAGGTTCTATGACATGATATAGATGTGAAGGTTTTCTCATGTTTAGCTCTGAAAGATATAGACAGTCAACCATCTATAATCCCAGGAAGTACTTGGGGTTCCTTCTCTGAGTACCTCAGTCTCTAGAGTCCATACAAAGTCTTCTAAGTAGTCCTTAAAAAACAATGCACCCCCTAACTAGGAACATGGATATATAACCATTGGGCCCCACTAGAGTTGCCCACTCATCAGCCCCATAAGAAAATGATAGGTACCCGATCTTCCTTGCTGCATCAGCATTACCTGGACATACAGAATGACTCTGCTCTTGTATAACTTATAGATATTAATGGCATACCATACCTTGTATTCTCTCTTCAGAGATGCTTTTTAAAGTGCTCTACTAGAGAGCTGCACCTCAACTGCTTACAGTGTTTCTCAATGCCAGCATGCTAGACAGCTGAGACCTACAACAGTGTCAACAGCATGGTTTACAACTTAAGAAGATATATAGAAAATGTGTCCAAATAGCACTCAGGTCAATCTAGCCTAACTATAAGCTTGGAACACATAATTAGGAAAAATTCTTTGACTTGAAATCTGCCCTATCACATTGGTAGAGATAACTGGTTTGCTAGGTACAGAAATATCAACATAGGAACAAAGTGTCGATGGAAAAGCTAAGGAAATTGGTCTTTAAGAAACAATCACCTTCTCAAAATGTCCCCCCTAAAAAAAAAAAGATATTGGGAGCCTCAATTAAATGGTTAGTTTTAGACCAACCTAGGCTGTATGATACCCCTTCTCAAAAAATGAAACAAAAGAAAGCAAACAAACAAAAAAATCTACTTAAGAACAAGAGAAACAAAAACAAATTTTCCAATCGCAAAAACAGTAATTAAAACAATTATTTTAGGAAATGTCAGGAGATAAAAAATAATACAAGAGAATAATTAAACAAAATTAGAAAGAAACATGATTTGAATGATAGACTCATCATTGAAACACTGATCTAGGGCCAAAGAACTCAATACATGAGTAGTAAGTACGACTACTAAGAAAAAACCAGTACAGAGCAGAACAAACAGAAGACGAGATGATAAGATACAACTGCTGAAGATGACTCATACTCTAGCTACAGGGCAGAGGAAGTCAAATCAGCCTGGACTGGAGCTGGACTGCTGGAGGATGCTGTGTAGGCTGCTGAGCCCTCACAGTGCTGAGGATGCTTTGTAGGCCGAAAGGGGAGGAAGGTCTTACTTCTCTGATCTCTACAAGTTATACTAATACCCTGCTAGGTAAGACAGGCTCACTGAAGCAACAGTGGCATGACTATTATGAATTTGGAACTCACTTCATTGGAAGGAAGCCGTGTCTGGCAATGCAAACCTCCATTTCCTAGAAAGGTCTCAGAACCTGGAGGTGAATGTACTGCCATTATTTTTTCATAAATGGACATGTTGTCAAACTACGTGTTTTATTTATACCTGTAGATAAACTCATTTAATTGATAAGAATGAATGCACAAATACATAACTGGGTAAAAATGATAAGAACAACCAGCTAAGTGCTGAGTCCTAAACAGGACCTGTCTATCATTCCTTCTTAAATTCAAGAAACATTGTGTAAGAGAGAGCAGAAAGAAATCAAAGGATGGGTAGGAATGCTGTGAAGCTTTTGTCTTTGTGACACGATATGATTGTTCTACACAGAAACTGACAGTAGCAGTAGTCACTGGCATGAGGACCACATAAGATATGGCTATGAACAATATCATAGACAGAAGACAGGCTCTTGGGGATCCGTCGTTCCCCGAAAGGTTATAGGCAGTCAATCTCAGTCATTGCTAGGGGAAAAAGAATTTTCTTCCTCTGTGGTATGGACACTGGCCAGCTGCCATTGTTCAAGTAAAGAATGCCTCCCTAAGACATGGTAATGAAAATAAACCTTAATTAAATGCAATGGGGCTTGCAGACACAAATAAATAACAGATATGAACATGGGGGAGTGAATGGTTAAGAATAAGGTGTAGAGTTGGTATAAGAGATGGCAATGGGGGAATGTGGTTAAAGTACATTATGTATGAATGAAATCCTGAAAGAATAAAGCAATGCAGTAAGGTAAAATATATAATGAAAAAGTTTAAATGAAAGTAAACGTATCTTAGAAATAAAATTGCATTGGTTCTTATAAAAAATAAATTATCTAACATTATGCCTACCATTGCAAAACAAAAACACAAACAAATAAAAGGAAGCAAGAGAGAATGTTAAAGCTAGTCATGTCCAGAAAACACAAAGTACTCCAGATAGACTCACTTTAGTTAAATTTTCAAAAGTACAAGGTACAGAGAAAAATATGTAAATTATCAACAGAAAAATAACAAGTCACAAATAATAGCAACCTAATGACTAACAACTGACTTTTCTTTAATCCTTCAAAGACAAAGAATTAGATGAAATAGTGAATGCCCTGAAAAAAATCCTGTCAACCAAGAATACTATTAGAGAAAATCAATTCTCTTATTTACAGCAACGGAGAGATAAAGTAAGATAACTAAAATCTCAAGGATTCCAACACTACCAACAATCTTAGGGGAGTCAGAAGCTTCCACTAAAATTAAAGGAAAATAATCATCATCATCATGAAATAAAAAATTAATTAATTAATTTAAACAATGCCTAAAAACACACCTGGGGAAAATAATCAAATATCTTTTAAATTAATCATTTAAATTTAAAATATCTCACAAATTACAATTAGTGTATGTTATTATACTAAAAGTCACTACTAAAATGGTTCTGTCAGACTACAGTCATTAAAATGAAGTGTATAATTTGAGTGGTATCATGAAAGCTAATAATGAAAGAAAAGCCACCTGATAGACAATGTGGGAGAGAGCATCCCAGACCTAATGAGTGGTATGAACAATCCCAAATATTTATTTTTTGATATTGGGTCTCTCTTGGTTGCCCTGGCTATTCTGGAACTCACTATGTAAAATAGGCTGGCCTTGGACTCACAGAAGTCTCCTTGTCTCCACTTTCCCCTCAGTGCTGGGCATAAATGTACTGTATCATGCCAATCTTGAATATTTAAAAATAAAGAAAAATGCAAATAATTCAGACTAGTTGAATTGTAAGGAAAAGTTACAACTAATGGAGCTAAAAGGTACTACTAATCCTTAAAATTGCTGAATATTCTCACATCTTAGCTTTGTATTCGCTATGCCAGTGATTAAGAACTATGTGGGTTTAGCAGAAAGGATGCGTGGGGCAATTTGCATTTTCAAAGGAAGAAAGATTGAGACTGAGGTCGGAGGAATCACTTATGAGGAACTTCTATCAGTCTGGGTAAGAGATAATTAAGAACAGATTGGAGATTGTTGAAACGAGAAGAGAAGAAGAAGTACATTTAGTAGACATTTAAGAATTAAATTCTCCCGAGACAGTCAATGGGAGGAAAAATTGAATCTGAATTACACGGAGAGGCACAGTCAAGACCATGTTTAATTCTGCTTTCTAATTGAAGAGACTTATCTGTATGCTGTCTTACTGACTTAGTTTTATGAATTCCCTTTATATTTATATGTTTGTACTTAAAGTTAGCTTAAATTTCTATTTTGGCATTGGCAGTAAAATGATGTTTGACTGATTGACCCAGGAGCCACACATTTGAGTTTTAGAAAGCAAAAGAGGCAATCTAATCCAAGATCCGAATTCTGCGACGTGATGTTTGCAGCTGTTTAATGAACAGACGTTTTACCTTCCAAAGCTCAGAAACATGATCCCTGTAATAATACCAGAGAAGTCAGAGGATATGGATCCTTAATCAAAACTTGTAACCGTGCACTGAAGAACAGAGCAATGTCGGAAGTGTGGTAATTCACACTGTACATTGAAGCATTGTGATTTATGCTGTAAGACACTGGATTAAAAGGTAGGCAGAATGTGAGATATATTGATGGACTTGACATCATTCGGTACAAAGAAAATGGGACGAGAACCTAGAATTGCTATCTTGAGTTATGCAAGCTACTCTGCTTTGGAGCTTCATGGCAAATGTTCCTTTCTCTCCACCCAGGACAAAACAAGAGGAAATGGGCTTAAGTTGAAGCCGGATCTATTTAGGTGAATTATACTAGAATACTTCCTGACCTTGAAAGCTATTTGGCTTAAAAATGGATTGCTAAACTAGGTCAAGGAATCTCTTTCTCCAGAGAGAGAATCAGAAGGATGAAGGGGATTTAGCCAGTCATTTAAACAGATGAAAATTGATCTTTTTTAAAGACCGAAGGCCCCTGAGTAAAAATCTCCATGACTTCATAGGGTATCTAGCTAACCCTCACTTTATCTTGATGCCTAGCTTGGCATAACTTCAAATTATTTCCTTGGTTTTCTCAGCTGAGTTAGCAAACAGGTACAGGGTGTTTGAACTCCTTTGTCATTTTAAAGGTCAATATTAAGCCACCAAATAATTCCCTTTGTGTGGCCTTCTTCCATAAGCATTAGAGTCTAATCTACTGTCATTGTGATTCCTCAGTGAGAAGTCTTCAAAGTTTCTAATCTGTCTGCAGTAATGGAGCCTTAAGTTGGACGGTCTAATCTGGTAAGAATTCCAAATGATGAATACAGCGAAGAAACTGCTTGGGAATGTGTTGGATGATTTTCCTCTTGTTTATGTCACTCAGTATAATATCCTGTTTCATTTCGTGAAAGCAGTTCTGTCTTGAGCTCTGTGTGTGTTCCTCCACTGAGCTTGCTACATTTATTTCTACTTTTATCTAATTTTCCTTTGATTCTCTAATGTAATTCAATGGCTACAGTAAAATATCCAATAATACTTTGAATGAATCAAAATCAGTGTTCTAATGAACAAATTTCATATACGTGTTTGTGAAGAGTTGATTTGGTCACTCTCATTATAATTTTTGTAGCTACAATTTACTCTTCTTTGCCATCAAGAGAAACTTTTGTATACTTTAAATGCACCCCTTAATTTTCCAACGTGTAGTTTATAATTCTCTCTAATTTACCTTTTGAGAATATGTTTATTTGGGAGCCACATTTTTTCTAGTGTCCTTCACTATTGGGTATTATAAATTATGAAAGTTTATGTTGAAAGATAACGAGAATTCAATAGATGAAGATACAGTATAATTATATATTCGACCTCTTCTCCTAAAACTCAGGACTAGCATTGCCCAGATGTAGGTGTTCGCAATCTTTGTTTTTATTTCCTTCTTTTCTATATATACTAATAATCATTCTATTTTGTACACATACATAGAGGTTCTGAGGTCTTCTAACCTTCCTTCACCAGTATCTCATCTCAAAGCCCCATTATCTCTTCCACTTACTGTAAATCTTCTTCTAATTTGCTTTCTGTTTAAACTTTTGCCTTTTGCCCTATTTTTCTCCTTTTCCTATACAGAGTGATCTTCTAAAAGGCATCAGACAGATTCTGTCATGTTCTTGCTTTCTTTCTCCTCGCCTACATTGAGGTGACATCTTTATGGTAAGATGGCTTTCAGGAATGAAGGCTATTCTGTTTTACGGAATTGCCTTAATTACACTGTCGCTGTGCTCCTCAGGCTTTTGACCAGCCTTTCAAAAATGTAACTCAAGCCAGTGCCCACGGACGTCCACAGACTGGTTTCTCCTGTCCCTTACACCCCACTTAGCATGGGATGTCAGCGAGCTTTGCCCTGCTCCGGAATTCTGTGTAGACACTCTTCTGGCCAATGGCTGCTTGTTTTCCTCAGTCTTTGTATGGTGCTGAAACTGGGTTTGGGGCAGGGCAACAATTGAATTTCCTTTCCACCTTGAATCCAGCTGAGTCTGTGCAACATCCCTGGGTCAAAAGTGCAAGAGAAAAGGGATGCACAGTCACTCTTTATCAGGCCCCTATGCCTTCCTGGGCGCCTGATAAAGACCACAGATGAGTGAAACCTGCTATCCACACAAAGAACTGTCACCTACTACTGGAGGTGACCATGGTGAGTGACAGGCAACATATATATTGTAAAGTCTCAGAGTCTGACTGTTATTACCACAGCATCAACTAGTTTATCTTACATTCTACATGGTCTTTATCCTAATTTAACTTAGGTCCTTTATAGTTTTCATAAAAATTTTTTTCCATCTTCTACATCAACTTTTATTTGTGAAAGTTTGTAGGGGAAACTCTGTTTGCTTTTTATTCACCAAATTTAGAAAATCAGTGAGAATATGCTAGATATTAAATAATTATCTAATAATGAATAAATTTCATAATAATAAACTGATTATTTTATAGCAGTTCATACATGCTCTAATGCTTAATTACAAGACTATCAAAGATTTCAGTGATCATATGCAGATCATTATAGGTCATTTATACTTTGTCTAATACTAAAAATTTTGCACTAAAATATTTCAAATTATTTTCCTACTACTATGCTATAAATACTTTAGGATTAATAATAAAGGTATAAGTTAACTTGAAATAAAATGCTTTGTTATATTACCAAATTGCTATGTAAAGACTGTGATGTACTAGATACTATGGATGCACGAATAGAACGGATGAGAATGAGGCTGGGTGGTGGAGGCACATGCCTTTAAACCCAGCACCCAGGAATCAGAGGCAGATGGATCTCTGTGAGTTCGAGGCCAGCCTGGTCTACAAGAGCTAGTTCCAGGACCTGCTCCATAGCAACACAGAGAAACCCTGTCTCAAAAGAAAAAAAAAGGAAAAGAAAAAAAAAAGGATGAGAATGAATAGACACAGAAAAAAAACCGTAGTGAAATTTATCTAGGGAACTGGATTTTGAAAATATTGAAAAGTGAGACTAAACTTGTATCTGTGTGTTTGTGTGTGTGTGTGTGTGAGAGAGAGAGAGAGAGAGAGAGAGAGAGAGAGAGAGGATAGAAGGAGGAAGACAAAGAGATGAAAGGAGGAGAAGGAGGTGGGGTGAGAGATAGGAATATTCTTTTATCATGCATAAGTAACCTTTCTTTAAAGGCACACGTGAAAGCTTGTTTGTTGGTGATTTGATCAGTGTTTGCCAAAGCCCGCTCTTTCCAAAGTGGGTTGCAAGGATGTCAATTTGGCCACACATAAAGGTCATGTTGAGAAAGGCTGAGCTAATTAATCATTTGGAAAGTAGGTTATTACACTTGATGCATGAAGTTTAGCAATATGAATATTCTTTACATCACTTGAACGTAGATCTCACTGCCTTACTCATTCTGAGAAACAATAGCACACAGCAAACAGTAAATGATTTGCCTAAACCCACACAGGAAGTCACAGTATACAGGAATAGAATTCAAAGTTCCTGATTTCCTTCCCTCTGTTGATGCCACTAAATCATTTGTCAAAACACTTCAGTCTTTCTTTCAAAATCAACCAAAAACTTCTTGTAAAATACTGTTTCTAAAATTGACCTTCTAAAGGAAGACAATCTTAAAACACTGCCACCGTCGCATGCCAAATTTACCCTAAATTTTGCATTGTCTTTCTCCCTGTTTTATTGAAAAGTATGTTGCTAGAAAATAAACAACTTGGTAGTAAGTCATAAGCACTGCTTTTGCAAGGACCTGCTTTTTACCATCAGTGTGTGTGTGTTTTCTGCTTCCTTACCTACCCTTGGAGCAAGGGAGGGAGAGAACATGGGAATGAGGGACCTGATGTGTCACTTGAGCAGCACAGAATGTCCTTGTCTGTCCCAGTGTCAAGATATGAAACACTTCCATTAAGTCAATGAGAGAGGAAGAAAAGTGTCACACTTATAAATAATTCTGGGAAGAAAACAATATTGGAGGATAATTGCAGAATGCCTGAGATTCACCTTTGGCAGGTGAAGTTCTGCAAGTAGACACTGTTGATGTTCACAGAAAAGATGTACTGCATTAGTGCAGTCAAATTATACACCTTAAATCATTGTAGTGTTAAATATATCTATGTATGTATATTGCAATAAAATAGTAGCAAGAGTGAATTTTCAAGTAAACACACTGAAAAACTAAAACAATGAAGGGTCTATATATTCTTAACTAATGATTAATTTTGTGCCTTATAAAACCTCATATACCCAGATGCACACAACACACTTTTGCTTAAGACACATTGTAAATATGATCAGTTGATACAGGCATTTTACTCATGACTTAAAAAGCACCGCCATCAAACCTTTAATGAATTCATTATAAAAATGGTATGACTGAAATCCTTTGCCTCAGTGATGAAATTAGTGATAAAAGGTAGACCTCGGTCATTGATATGCAAATTATTTCTGCCAGAGATCAAACCTATGGAGACTTGTATTTAGGGACATTACATGAGTCACCTTGACAGCCATAGTTGTGAAAATGAACTCCTATCTGGCTTAGTGACCAATGGAATTGCATCAGAAATTAGCTCTCCTGGCTGGGGCTGCAGCTCAGTGGTAACCCATTTGCCTTGTTTACACAGGTTCCTGGTTTAGATCCCAACACAGTAAAGGTGGACTTGGGAGTAGCAACAGAACTGCTCCCCGTGAAGTCAGCAAGAGCTCCCTTTGCCATCAACCTTTTGAAAAATGGAACAAAACCATATACAGTCAGAGCCTCTCCCTTTGCCCATTTTAAAATTATGCAGCTGGTTTCAATGATGAGTGCCAAATCTTGTGTCTGGATATTTTATTGTTGCTTACCTCATGTGCGAAGCACTGCCTCCTTTAAAAACAACAGAAGCATTTAACAGAATGCTGCGATCTCTATTTTCTCGCTGAACTTGCAGCCACAGAGATAGCTGACAAAACTGAGAGCTGGGGATAAGCAGTTATATTTCAAGCTTCAACTCAAGTGCTTCAAGTTTACTTGAAATGACCTGATGCAAACATATGATTTAGATCTGTAAGTCAGAACTACGGAAGCTCTGCCAGGCTCCATTATTTAGTCTTGAAAGTTCCATTATTTCCAGACATCCCAAAGGAAGAGGCTGCCAAGAAATGGGAGGAACAGAAGGCCCTCTCAAGAGGTATCCTGCCAGCGGATGACAAGACACATATAATTTCAACACCATTCTAATTTGCTTTGCTGACCAGAAGGGGGAAAGCCCAGCTTTCTCCATCAACAGAATGCTTCACAAACTGAGAACTCTATTTCAAATCCTGTCAGACGCTGAAACCCTCTACCCTCATACAAACTTAGAGTTTCCAGGAGCCAAACACTACTGAAATCCTGCAAATGTTTTTGTATGAGTAGATGGACTAGGAAGGGAAGAATGTCACACTAAGGGGACCTTTGAGAAGCACAGCTTCTATTCTCATCTAAGGAAGCCACTTAAGAATTTACTTTTATGATAAAATTAAGGAAGTAAGAGAATATAAGAAGTTACTAAGGTAACGAACTGATGGGAGAATACCACAACCTTTTCTTAAGAGATTGTACATTGTTTCTGTTTCTTCAATTACTACACACTTGTCTAAATTTCTTTTATCAAGATTTGGGATGATATAAATGACAATGAGACATGTGGTTACACAACACGATCTACTGTGACAGCATTTTGCAAATTCACTTTGATGAAATAATTTACTCACCTTTCCACTAAGCAATTAATCAACATATTAGCTTAAATCTACATTCTGCAATAATTATAGTTAATTTATAAAATTTGGGACTTGTGTATCAATAACTTAAAAATTAATTATTCATTTTATTTTTTCACTGTTGTAATACGGAGCGGGGGGCTGTGTCCCGCCACCCAGCTAGCTTTACCCGAAATAATTACACGGAAACTGTATTCTTTTAAACACTGCCTGACCCATTAGTTTCAGTTTCTTATTGGCTAGCTTTTACATATTGATCTAACCCATTTCTATTAATCTGTGTAGCCCACGAGCTGGCTTACCAGGAATGATCTTAACCTGCGACTGTCTGGAGTGGGAGAACCATGGCGACTCCCCGACTCAGCTTCTTTCTCCCAGCATTCCGTTCTGTTTACTCCGCCTACCTAAGGGTTGGCCTATCAAATGGGTCTAGGCAGTTTCTTTATTAATAAGAAATCACTCCCACATCATTTCCCCTTTTTCTGTTTAAACAAAAAAGAAAGGCTTTAACTTTAACATAGTAAAATTACATATAGCAAAACAGTTATCAAGCAAGAATTACAGTTACAATATTTATATCTATTTTATCTTTTATCATAACTAAGGAAAACTATAACTATCTATTCATTCTTCAATTCCATCAAAGACTCCAGAAGGATATAATACTACCTAAGTAAACAAGAAATAAGAAAACTCTAGAAATGACAGAGACATCTTGCTGCCTGGACAGTCACCCAAAGTTCTTTTGTACCTTTGGGGCATCCATCTTTAGCCTTCAGGCCCATAGTATCCAGCAGACATTTCCATGAAGCAGGAAATTTCAAAGACAGTTCAGTCATTATCTGCTGTGTCCTGCAGAATGTCTCGCAGACTCTTTCATGAGTCATGAACCCCGAAAGACCATCTCACCTTTAGGCAAGTTCAGCAGTCCTCTCTCTGCGGGTTCTCTGTGTCCATTTTATGCAACAGTCCAGGCAAGAGCAGTTTCTTGCCCAAATGGCTATCAAACTCCATAAGGATCCTCTTTGATGCCCATCTTTCTCTCGAAGTAGATTGGTGCTGCCAGGAGCAGACGTGTCTCATTGTCATGAAAAGTCCTAAGTTATTAAAATATTTTAAATGCCATATTCTGTAGCCTTTGAGAGATATGAAGAATGCCTATCTGAAATATATCTCTATATATCTAGAAAATCTAAGTAACATGACTACAAACTTGACTATTATTTATGATTATCCATCAACAACCTATATTTCCTAATTATACATTACATTTTAAAAATGAACTACACAATCACACCTTATTCAAGATCAAAAATACATATACATATAACAAAATTGACCTTAAAATCCATACCAATGCAAATTATTCATACCTATATCATATCCCCCTTTAAATGTAAAAGAACATTTATAAACAATATTTTGGGAACATGGGCGCAGTTTTTCTCTCCAAACTGCTTCCTGCTGAATGGGGGCATCGTTAATTAGGCCTTTCATCGTATAACCTGTGTGCTAGTTTCATCTTAGTTGGCAGTTGAGCGAATCAATTTTCTGAAGATGTTCACAACAACCTTTCAGGAGGGCGTGGTCTATCATACCAAATTGTAATAGAAAAAATCCATAGAGTCTCATCCTCTGTGAAAACAAAAGAAGACTCTCTCCAAAGCATCATATCCTTAGACCCAAATTTTGAAGTCATACCCTCATGATATCCGTTATGGTTACACTTGGAAGTCCATATAATGAAATGTCTCTCTGTACTTAGCTCCTTCACAGTCAAAAATTTTAAAGAAAACACAATGTACGTTATCCAGACTCTCTGTGAATTTTTCATTTTTACGTGGCTTATTTTTCTTTATTTCTTTTAATCTCTTAACTATCTGTACTCTGTCTCTTTAAAGACTTTACCTTTTTTTTTTAAACCATTAACTTTATTCTCTATATTCTTTTCTTCTCTCTCTCAAGCCTACGTACACTCATCCAACACTGTGGTCTTTTATGTCTGAATCTGTTTTATTGTGAATCTGTAACATTTTTTTTTTACTATCCAGGAGCATTTCTTAAAATGTTAAGCAGTTCTTAAAAACTTAAGTTGCACCATGTACAGGTAATACGGTACCGCCTGTGTCCTGCCCAGTTGAAACCTTAAATGCGCTATTTTTATGGTAATTATGGTAGTTTCTGCCTGAGACCAGCACAGTTCAGCATGGCAGAGCTGAGCCAAGCCGCTCCTGCCTCAGAGCCATTTGGTGCCCCTGAGCCACACACAGTTCCAGGCACACAGCAGTCCACATTGCCATCAAGCAAGCCGTAGAGCTTTACTCCAAATGTTCCATTTAAAAGCTCTGTCTCCCACAGGAGCCAGACAGAGATCCTAATGGCGGCACAGCCCAGAAAGCCGGCATTTTAAAACAGCCAGTTTTTTCCTGCTGCTGAGTCAGGACAATTTCTCTCTGTGGCACACCACCCATAAACAGCAAAAAGCTATCTTTTCCTTATTTTTAAGCCTTCTCAGGTTTTTAAGTGGATTTAGCCCCACGTTGGGCACCACTCTGTTGTAATACGGAGCGGCGGGCTGTGTCCCGCCACCCAGCTAGCTTTACCCGAAATAATTACACGGAAACTGTATTCTTTTAAACACTGCCTGACCCATTAGTTTCAGTTTCTTATTGGCTAGCTTTTACATATTGATCTAACCCATTTCTATTAATCTGTGTAGCCCACGAGCTGGCTTACCAGGAATGATCTTAACCTGCAACTGTCTGGAGTGGGAGAACCATGGCGACTCCCCGACTCAGCTTCTTTCTCCCAGCATTCCATTCTGTTTACTCCGCCTACCTAAGGGTTGGCCTATCAAATGGGTCTAGGCAGTTTCTTTATTAATAAGAAATCACTCCCACATCATTTCACTTTTATTATTATATATTATTCAAGTTGACCATTTGGCTTATTTAATTTTCTTCATTAATTTTTTTAAAAGTAAACTTTGAATTTTTTGAGACTCTCAGACATGGGTATTGTATTTACATCATTTCTGCCCCTCTCCTTCTCACCCTACCACTTCCAGTGTCCCATAACTCCCTCTCAAATTCATAACCACATATATATCATATATATATATAATATACACCCATATATATGATAACATATATAAGTCCTGATGAGCTTTATTCTGTCTTTCTCCGGCCTCCACCTCCTTGCCTCCTCTTGTTAATTCCCTTTCTCTCCCCAAACAGTACCGCTTCTGCTCTCTCTTGCTACATACCCTTTCTCTAAAGGTTTCTGTTTGTGCAAATGTGTGCATCTCAGTGCCAGTATGTGTTTCTTTTATGTTATCTCTGACTCTGTTTTCTGGTTTTGTTTTGTTTGTTTTTGTTTTCCAATAATGATGATAATGATAATAGCTATGCCTGTTTGTATATATCTAAAGAAAGAAGAGGTATGAATTTGAGTGGATCAGAAAGTGGAGAGGATCTGGGAGGATCTGCGGAAGGGAAAACCATAATCAGAATAGACTATGTCAAAATTAATTTTTAATAAAAAAGGAAAAGAAAGGTGAATTTGCAGTTTTAATCAATATAAATGTGATGTATTTTTAAATGACCCCTTGATATACATTTTGCATTTCATCTACTCTTTTGATCTTGTGAAATTTAAGGTTAATTATTAAAAGAACACTTGGCCTTAAATCGTACATTTTATCTCTCTCTTCTCCCCGTGTCACTCACTTAATAACTAGTTACTGCACATCTGCCACTGACTACATCTTCCTAGTCTTCTATAAATATCATTCTTCTAAAGTTTTTATATATTATTTGAAGCCACACATGGACTACTTTGACCTTAGTAAGGTAATACACTGTGAATGCTACAAGACTACATGTAATTTTACAAAACACAAAATAATCATCCTGTGCCAATTAAACTAAAAAGACACATGTTTGCCACTTCTAGATGAGAAATGAGACTCACAGAAATAGCACAGTGCATTTATTTCAGTAGGGACTCATGAACTTTTCTTTTGCTTACATATTATAATTTCATATTATCATTATTTATTTCATTACTCAAGTTTTCCAAGGTGTAGCCTTTGGAAAGTGCCTTCAAGTTTCCTTGTATAGCCTGCTAATAAGTTCTCATCATGCCATGAACCCTTTTTTAACTTTCTGCAGCCACAAACGTGGTAGAAGATAATGTACTGACATCTACTCCAGGTCTGGAATCAGAGACTTTTCTGTGGAGTCTGCACTGGTGAGACGTGTCAGTGGGCAGAAAGCACATGCTGTGCAAAAGCACATTGACCTGAATTTGGGTCTTCGGTACCCTCAGGCTCCAGAAATTTGTCCTCTTACTTCCATGCATTCACCTTAGCTTGTAACCCACAAAAGATAGTGGTACATTTACACAATGGGGTACTACACAGCAGAAAAAAATAACGACAAATTGAATTTTGCAGGAAAATGGATGGAGCTAGAAAACATCATTTTCAGTGAGGTAACCTGGACTCAGAAAGACAATCATGTGCACTCACTCATAAGTGGTTTTTAAACATAAAGGAAACCAGCCCCCCAAAACACAATCTCAGAGAACCTTGACAACAATGAAGACAGTAAGAGAAACATGCATGGATCTAATCTACATGGGAAGAAGAAAAAGACAAGATCCCCTGAGTAAATTGGGAGCATGGGGACTTTAGAAGAGGGTTGAAGGGGAGGGGATAGGCAGGGAGGGGAGCAGAGAAAAATGTAGAGCTCAATAAAAATCAATTAAAAAAAGAAAATAAATATTTTTAAATGAGACTTTTTTTTTTCCTCCTTAGCGATATATCCCTTTATTTGCTCAAACTGTATTCCGTAGTATTAACACTTAAGCATGTGGTCATCTCAATCCTCTGTTTTCAATCTAGCAATAGTCATGGGTTCACTGGATATTCTCATCTTTTATAAAGGAATGGCGTTTTTTATTTTGCTCCTTTTCCAGTGGTACGGAGCTGTGTTCCTGGGCCATAGGACTGTGCTTCAAGTTTGAAAGATGTCCTACTGTAGAACAGAGAAGAATACAGGACTCTGGGGATGCATCATAGGTCTAACAGAAAACTCTCTGTTTTCTGTTATTTTTTCAGAAAAATTACTGAAGCTTAAGCCATGTCTTACTCCCAGTATGAACACTTTACCTTGTTACTCTCTGGAGTTATTTTGATTATTTAGCACAATTGTCTTCTATAGTAACATTCAAACAATATAATCACAAAATTATTTTCTTGAAAATAATCATACATATGTCATGTATATTAGAGATGATTTGTAATTATCTTTAAACTTGAAAAGAATTGATATTTTTATACAACTTACTTAACTCATACTCCAGCAGGGCAAATATTTTCATTCATTTAGATAAATTTAAATGTTTTAGATATAATTCAAGTGATATTGTTTACTAGGTTGTTTAATAAATTCAATTTTCAAATACTTTTTAGATTATTTTAAAAGTACATTCATGAAAGATAAATCTGGGAAGTTTAGTTTTCTTTCTTATAATAACTGTTATTGATATAAAGTTATACAGATCTCATGAGATATTGGCAGATACTCATTATCTATTCTTTGAGTAATATATATATATATATATATATATATATCAATACAAAGACATATTTGTCATATAGTCAATGTGTATGTTATATATTGCAATATATAACATATATGTTACAATATATAATGTTTAAATAACCTATTAATGGATATTTGATATAACTTAAAAGTTTTCATGAATTTATCATTTATACTCAAGGGAAATTCTTTTTCAACTATTTATTAAAATCTTTCTTCATTCTTTTCCACAGAGTACTCTGAGCACCAATAGGAGGGCTTTCATGTAGATATCCCTTTGAGAACTGTGTGTTCCAGTGTTACTCACTGTCTACACATTGGGCAAGTGTGGCTCTCATTCTTTGTATTTGTCCCATAAACTTCAGGAGAAAGTGAGTCTGATAATGACAGAGCAAGACACTGATCATTAAATAGCACAATAATGTTAGGGATTATTTTATTGTTATTTTCCTTTAGCAGAATTGTAGCATTTGGTTTTCTCATAGGTTTATGGCCTATCTAGTCTCAGGTTCTTGGCTATGCAGTTATTGGCCAATGGTTCTATCTCATGAAGTGTGTCTTATTTCCAAACAGATACTGATTGGTTACTCCCACAACGTTTGTGCCACAATTTCACCTGTATATCTTATAAGAAGTCACCATTGTAGATCAAAGGGTTAATAGCTGGAGTGATGTTTACCTTTGGTAATGTACAGAGTACCTTCCAGTACCATGAACACTACTCAGTAGGGGTAAAGGTTCTAGGTAGACACCAGCTCAATTTCTGCATTCAGTGTGTTATATAGGTATTGTCTTCAGCAATAGGGCCTTATTGTCAGTTTACAGAGTTCAATCATATCCTTGACAATAGTTGAATTTTGGGGGGAGGCATGGTTCTATGGGCAAACTTTGTCCAACAATTTTATTAGATGTAATTCATTCCCGGCGTGCATGTTTCATTTGGTACCAAAAACGGGACTTTGTCTCCTCCATTATTTAGTAATTCCATGTACATTTTTCCATATATTTACACATTTTTTCCTTTCTTTTTTTTATTTTTTTAAATTTATTTATTTATTAAGGATTTCTGCCTCATCCCCACAACCGTTTCCCATTTCCCTCCCCCTCCCCCCGATCAAGTCCCCCCCCCCATCTGCTCCAAGAGCAATCAGGGTTCCCTGACCTGTGGGAAGCCCAAGGACTGCCCACCTCTATCCAGGTCTCGTAAGGTGAGCATTCAAACTGCCTAGGCTCCCACAAAGCCAGTTCATGCAGTAGGATCAAAAACCCACTGCAATTGTTCTTGAATTTTCAGTATTCCTCATTGTCCGCTATGTTCAGCTAGTCCGGATTTATCCCATGCTTTTTCAGACCTAGGCCAGCTGGCCTTGGTGGGATCCCAATAGAACATCCCCATTGTCTTAGTGTGTGGGTGCACCCCTCGTGGTCCTGAGTTCCTTGCTCGTGCTCCGTCTCCTTCTGCTCCTGATTTGGACCTTGAGATTTCTGTCCGGTGCTCCCGTGTGGGTCTCTGTCTCTGTCTCCTTTCATCGCCTGATGAAGGTTAATATTCCTGAGGATGCCTATGTGTTTGTCTTTGGATTCACCTTATTTAGCTTCTCTAGGAACATGAATTATAGGCTCAATGTCCTTTATTTATGGCTAGAAACCAAATATGAGTGAGTACATCCCATGTTCCTCTTTTTGGATCGCAACCCAAGGAATCCAACACTGCCAACACTGCCTACAATAACCCAGGCATCTAATGACCCTTCACGAGCACATCTCAAAGAAGGGAGACACACAATCTCTACTACCAAAAGAAATAAGAATAACCGGAGTAAACAACCACTGGTCATTAATATCACTTAATATTAATGGGCTCAATTCACCTATAAAAAGGCACAGGCTAAAAGATTGGATACGAAAACAGGATCCAACATTCTGCTGTTTGCAAGAAACACATCTCAACCACAAAGACAGGCACCTACTCAGAGTAAAGGGTTGGGAAAAGGTGTTTCAAGCAAATGGTCCTAAGAAAAAAGCAGATGTGGCCATACTAATTTCTAACAAAACTGACTTCAAACTAAAATCAATCAGAAGAGACCGAGACGGTCACTTTATACTCATAACAGGAACATTTCATCAGGAGGACATCTCAATCCTGAATATATACGCCCCCAATATAAAAGCACCTACTTATGTAAAAGAAATATTACTAGAACTCAAGGCAGACATCAAACCACACACACTAGTAGTAGGAGACTTCAACACACCTCTCTCTCCAAGGGACAGGTCAATCAGACAGAAACCTAATAGAGAATTAAGAGAATTATTGGAGGTAATGAAGCAAATGGACTTAACAGACATCTATAGAACATTCCACCCAAATAGGAAAGAATATACCTTCTTCTCTGCAGCTCATGGAACCTTCTCAAAAATTGACCACATACTCGGAAACAAAGGAAACCTCCACAGATACAAAAAAATATCAGTGTCCACCTGTGTCTTATCAGATCATCACGGATTAAAGTTAGAAGGCAACAACCACGCTGCCCCCAAAAAACCGACAAACTCATGGAAACTGAACAGTCAACTATTTACACATTTTAAGAAGTTTTACTGCATTCTGTTTCCATATGATCCCTCAAATGAACCGTAGTTTTAGCTGTCCCTCCTCATGCTCCTTCCCCTTCCTGTTTGATTTTTTCTAATCATTTACTCTATTGTTTGTCTTCTATTCATTTTCTATTAATCCCTCTTATGCTTTCTCTCTACTTGTTTACATACCATAAATATTGATATATTGTACTACTATTTCCATTTAGTTCAAAATAGTTTCTGATACCTTCCATAATTGCTCCAGTACCTGATAGGTTTTGGGAAAGTAACGTTGCTGAGGTTTGAAATATTTGAGAGAATGTTCCAGGCATCTTTCTAAACTAAACTCTTCATTTAATACTATATAATCAAAAGATGTAGTCAGTGTGATTTCAAAATTCCCTTCTATGTGATGATGGTGTTGACTGTAATCTTATAAACACTATTGTAGGGTTATTTCATTTAAACGTTTCTCCTTCTGCAGAGCACAGTGTGCTGTAGATTCCAATGTGATCATAAGTGGCACTGCTGATTATGCCTCTGTACCGTTTCCCATGTCCAGTTTACTTGTTCTACTGTTTATTAGAAAACAGCATCAAAAGTCTCAAACTAAAATTGCAATTCCAACTGGGCCTTTATTCATGTATGTTACTTTGTCTTGATTTCTTTTTTAAAATATACTATTTTTACATACTTATTCAAATTTACCTTGAATTGTTCTCTAATTCTTACTAAATTTCCTTGGTATCCATCTGTGCTGGACAGTTTTATATGAACTTAGAATAGTCTGAAAGGAAGGAACCTCAATTGAAAAAAAAATAAGCCTCTAATTTCCAGCTGGAGGGCATTTTGGTAATTAGTGATTGATGGAGGAATACCCAGCCCATTATGGGTGTACCATCCATGGCTGGTGATCTTGGATTCTATACCAAAGCTGACTGATCAAGCTATGATGAGCAAGTCAATAATCACCACCTCTCTATGGAATCTGATCAGCTCTTGCCTCCAGCTTCCTGACCTGCTTTGAGTTCCTGCCCAGACTTGATTCAATTACAAACAGTAATATAGAAGTTAAAGCAATAAACCTTTGCTCTCTGAGTTGCTTTTGGTCATGGTATTTCACCACAGCAATAGTAACCTTAATTGGGACACGATTATAGTATTTTGTCATGAAATCTGTATCATTCTTCCGTCTTTCCTGTCCTGTCGTTTGCATGATAGATGCTTGAATCCATCTTTCTAACTGTATTGTATTTGCTACAGCCTAATACATGTTCTGTTACAATTTATTGACTGATGTGATGCTCTTCAATGTGATGGCAGTTAATTTCAGAAGAGATCCTGAATGCAGAAGGATTGGAATGTTAAGGCTGTCCTTCACTGCCTTCACTGTATGGTAGCTCTCAGCTGAGGCTGCAATGCTTGCAATGTTTTTCTCAAAAGAAAACCATCAATCTGATACTTTATGAGGTCACTAATGTCACTGGTAAGTGTTTTAACTCAAGACATAATTGCCTTTCAGATATCTCACCCAAACAGCAGCACGTAGGGTATTCAGGAATTCTGCTTTAATATTTTAAATAGGAGGGAAATTACAACCCATTATAATGACCATTAATTTCTTACTTGTTCTCTTTCACATATTGTAGCTTTCTTTTACTTGCGTTCATGAAGTAAAATTGTTTGTTTTGTTTTCAGGTTATAAATCTTTTATCAGTTCTACATGTTATATTTGTTTGTCACGGAGTCTCACTATGTAGCCTAGGAGAGAATAGGGTTTGCTGTTTAATTACAGACTGATCTTGAACTCACAGAGATCAACTTGTATCTTGCTCTACTGTGCAGGGATTACAGGTGTGCATCATCATGCCCACACAACTTATATGATTTTTATATTCATGGCTTGTTTATTTATATGTACCCAGGGGTGGTATCACCATTTGCTAAATCAAAAATCATAAAATTCAGGAAGAGTTTGTGAGTTAAAATTCCATTTTTATAGATATGCACAATACTTATGCTCAGATTTTAATAAAATTACTTAGTTTTGTTGTATATATACACATAAATGTTTTACCTTAATGTATTTAAGTACCATATGTGTACATTTACTGCAGAAAACGAAAGCAGGTGTCAGATCCCTTGGAATTAGAATTACTGACAGTTGTGGGCTCTCTTTTGGAAGTTGGGAACCAGGCTCTGGTATTCTGTAAGAGTAACCCATGATCTTAAGTCCCAAATTCTCCAGCCTCTACACTTAGACCTCAATGACAACTTAAGGGTTTTAGGTTTCCAGGGATAGTTTAACATGTTGAAGCTGCTAATGTGGTAAACTGAGTTTTCTCTCTCCTAACTATTCTGTGGTTGCTTCATTGTTTTTCTTTTTAATTTTATGTCACATCCTTATGACATAACTAATTGTAGGGCTATATTTATTACACAGTCTCGGGATATATACTTTAATGTTAATGGTCTACAACCAATATGCTATCAAAAAAACCTATCATTTTCTTTTATTTCAGTCCCTTCTTTCCTTCTTCCCTGTAGCTTACATTTTAAGCAGATAACATTGGTGCATTGAATTAATGGCATAGTTATCTCAGACTGAAATATTTGTGTAGCAATGAAGAACAATTGGATTTTACATTTGTCAGTGGGTCGGGTGATGGCAGACATTCTTTTATAACTAATTCTGCTTCAAGAGCCTAAAACCTAGAACAGCATCTCGACTTATGATCTGTTCTAAATAACGTATAGCTGTTAGTAAATGACTTGGAAAACCCATATTCTAGTTTATCTTTACAGTCACATTTCAAATTTCTTCTTGATCTATAGAAGTTACAACATTTTTCACAAAATAAACAACTAAAATAACTGTGGATTTATAGAAAATTTATGAAACATACTATGGACAAGTCCTTGTTTAACTCATGCCTTATTTCTTTCATGCTTTATAACTTTTATTTCTATGGTGCATTGGTCAAACTTAGGCATCAGGCTTTAAAATATTGCTAGAGTTCAAATTTCAGATTCTATATGTTCTACCAACCAGTTTGTCCATTGATATATTCTACTTGTTATAGTGTGCAGTGAGGTGGCCATATTGCATTTAATTGTTATATTTCTCCAGTAGCTGCTGGCCTGTGAAATTTCTCATTTTTCTATTATCTGTAACCTTGACCATCTTAAGAAATGGGTGCCAGCTGTTTCTTAGAACATACTAACACAGAATGTGTTATGTTTCTTGTGATTATGTTGAGGCTGTGGATTGGGAAAAGAGAATATTTATTTTGATACATTAATGTATACCTCAGATGATATTAACTGTTGATGACATCATTTGCATAAGTAGTTTATGTTAGTATAGTGTTTGATTTGCTGAAAACTTATAGATCATAAAAACAAGCTTCACTATAGTTACCATCTTAGATGAATATATTAAACTAGTAGTAATACTTTAATATTTATTTATTAGTAAAGTTTATAGTATATCCATATTTTATTAGTTTGAAAATAAAGTCTCTTTTCCAGGCATACTATTCTCTTTCCTACGACAGTTTTGAAGACTTTCCATTGTCTGTATGATTAACTTCTTTTACGTGCTGAGTGGTAGATCTTGGTAAATTTTTTCCCATTAATTGACAGGCATGTAGATAGCTGTGGTAGAAAGCTAGTATAATCCATATATTTAAGGACTGTGTTGGCAACAAGAACTCGTGTTAAGCTTAATGGAAATATTGCCAGGCATGGCTGGTCTAGTTCATCTTAAGGATAGTATTTGATGGTATTAAGTACTTTCCAATGGTGCACAACTCTGTGACTCATCTAATCTTGAGAAACTGACACTTCCTATCCATTCACAAGCAACCTTCTGTGTTCTCCTATCACAACCTGGTAACCAAAAATAAAGCCTTTTTTTTCTCGATAAGTTTTGAAACTCAAAATTCTTTATGTGGTGGAAAGTACTTCATTTCTGTTTCTGTGACTTTCTTACTTACCCTGTTTCCGGTATTTAGACATGGTTGAACACAGGCAGAAAGGCTCTTTGTTTTGAAGATGAAATTGCATTAGAAGATGTACTCAATGTGGTATACTCAAGGTGGTATCCTTGTGGTCCTTTTCTGAGCCCTCTCTATACTGCTCCAGTGACTTACGTTCTTTTCTTTCTTCAATACCACACTGCATTAACTTAGCTTTATAGCTAAGTCCTGAAGCTCAGTCATTCCAGCCTTCCTGATTTCGTCTGCTTCATCCTCTGTTTTTTTCCTCATTTCCTTTCCCTCTCTTTTTCATGTTAATGGAATTGATTTTTTCTAGGTGATTTAACTTTCAATAAAATTTGAGAAATTGTTTGTTAATATCTGAACAATACATTTTTGGGATGGATATAGGTACATTATATAGTATATATAATATATACATACTCTTCAGTTTTACATTAACTTTTGTTCTTATGATCTGTGAATTTGGCATATTTTTTTCTACTTATTGGTATAGTCTTTCATTTTCTTCACAAATTTCAGTTTTCCAATTGCAGTATCACATAAATTTTTCCATTTACCTTTGTATTTCACTGTGCATGCTACAATAAATGGCACTAATGGCACAAACATTTCAGGCTCCAATTTTTCATTGATAATATATGAGAAAATAGTTGAATTTTCTTTGCCCCAATGTGCTTATATATTTCTGTATTCTTTCATAGCAATCAGCCATTTAGATCTATGCTTTATATAGATAGCAATATCATACCCAAACGAGATAGCTTTTATTTATCCTTTCCAATTGATATCTATTCATATAACTCTCTTTTCAAAATATTGCACTGTTTGTATTTGTGTGATGTTAGGTAGCAGACATGAACAAGGATGTGCTTACCCTTCTTCTGATTGTAGAAGTAAAATATATTTATCTACTCTTTCACCGCTAAAAACGATGTGAACATTGACTATTAAATAAGTGTTCTTTATCATGTTAAGGGAATTCTATATTCCTAGTTGACTTTGAGTACTTATAAACAATATGTATTAGACATAATATGTGATTTTAACACAGTCACAACAGAGGCCCTTGTTTACGTTATGATTCAGAAGTTCACCTGGCTTAGTTTGGAATGTAAAAATAGCTTCATACCTGGATTAAAGGCATTTGGATATGATGTTAGATATTTTAGTGCACTTTGAGATATAGTTTGCTAATATTTTGTTAGTGATTTTCATATTTGCTTCATGATATATTAGATAGTCTCTCATTTACCACAACTCCAATCTCTCTTCTTTCCAAAATTTTTAACTCTTAGTATTATTTGTTGCCTAAATATTGATAAATTCAGTGGACATTACCTTAACTAATTAAAAAATTAATGCTTTCCAAACATTAATTAACTAATATTCTTTAATATAATAAGGTTTTTCAGGTGATCTAGTTCTCTTTTTGTGAGGCATGGTAGAAGTCTGATTTAAAAAAAAGCAGGGCCTGACACTCATTCCATTTCAGAACACAGTGTTTATTATTCCTGGCAATTTAAATATCAGTATTTTGATTTTTACTCATTTATTTCTGAAATTAGTTATTTGTTTTGGTTAATATAGTTAGGGATTTTTCAAATTCCCATTGTCCAAGGAATCAACTTTGATTTCAGGTGATTTGCTTTTCACTGACTCTCCTTTCGGTGTTTCCTAGTTCACCTCTAAATTGTGTTATTTTTTTTCCTGCTTATTTATGCCTAAGCTGATCTTTATTTTTCTATTTCTGTGAAGTGCCATTTTTTATATATAAAATAAATTATCTTGGGCTTAAATTCCATTATTCATCCCAGGCTGTCAAATCACAGCAATCCTCCTGTCTCAGCATTCTGTATACTGAGATGATGACACGTATGCACTACCGCATCTAATGATGTTGCTATTTTTCTTTGTTTCTTAATGTTTAGAAATAATATTTCATTTTGTCCTCATTTAATCCTTTCTGCTATTCCTTACTTTCTGTCAATAGACACATAGCTGATCGTGATCTTCAGCCTAAAGCACTCCATTAATACTATTGTGTGTAGAATATATACTAATTTAAATTTACTCAATTTTTGTTCATTTTAGAAAATGATGCCTCTTTCATTGTCAAAGGTCAGATTTTGCTAGGCCTTGAGTTTTGGTAATTGTTTTCCAAGACATCAAATATTTCCCTATGTCCTATCTTCAAATTTACACGGTCCCTAGCCAGAAATATATTGTATTATCTCACTGGCCATCTTACATCTGCTGTTGAGTTATGAAAAACATGCTTTGCTTTTTCTAAATATCTTTTGACTCCCAACATTCTTTTCAATACTTTAATACTTCTATTTTCCAGCTTATATTATTCTTTTCTTCTTTGATATAATCTATTTTTATCCCCTATGTTCCTAGATATATTAATCATAGTTAGTTTCAACTCCTTTTTGGTCATTCTGTCCCCAGTGTAACAGCTTGAGTGTGGTTCTAAAGACACCTTTGTCTTTTTAGACCCTGGCATTCCTTACTTTTGCTATTTCATGCAAAGTGAGATCAAAAGGTCAGATACCTTGCACTGGATGATAGAAATTGATGTAAACAAGTCTTTAGAGGGAGGGTTCATGGTAACCCAGCTTTGGTTTCAACAGAGATTACTGCCTTTCTACACGGCTGCAGGACCATGGATGTTGGTGGATATGACTTAGGAGGTGCTTCCTTTCATGGACCTCCTTGTATTAATTGTCCTTATTACTTCACCAAGGAGCTCTGTCTGTGTCTTGCAGTTACTTGAGCTCTATTATTTTGTTTTTATCTTGGGGTTCTATGGATGGGCACCAAGGACTTTGTGTTCTGAATAAGATGTGCTTTAAGGAGATACAAATTTCTCCCCTTGTATTTATACATGCCAAGGTGACAGTGTACCCTGCCAGCTCTTTTCCTTGATAAATTCAGGAAAAGTTATTAATTTTCAGGTTGTCTGATTTGTTTGCATTGTAAAGACGCCCTTAAAAATGCCATTTTAAGTTTTGGTGCAATTTGTTTATTTTTTCTGCTAACCATTTTCCTTATATGTAGCACAAATTTTAGTTGTTCTTAATATTAAAAACCCAAAGTCAGATATAGAGGTTAATACTGAAAGATCAGAGAATCAGAGCCGCCAACCACTGGAGAGTTCTTACCTCTACCAATGCACAGACCAAAGGAGGGGGGGTCCTATCTCTATCAATCCTCAGGCTGCATCTGTCTCTATGATTTCTCAGACTGTATCTCAGACTGAATCCTCAGACTGCCTCTGAGCTCCTGTCTCCTCCTTGTTTTGTGATGCTTTACTCTTTAATTTTTTAGGGGGGCTGCCATCCAGCTCCCAAATAAATCACAAACTAAGGCTTATTCTTAGTTATGAATGCCTGGCCTTAGCTTGGCTTGTTTCTTGCCAGCTTTTCTTAATTTAAATACTCCTGATTACCTGTATCCTCTGGGCTTTTATCTTTCTCTATTTCTATATACCTTTCTTTCCTTCTCACTGCATGACTATCTCGGTGGCAGGGTGACCCTTGGTGTCCTCCTCTTCTTGTTCTCTTACTCCTCTTTCTTTCTCCCTCTCAGATTTCTCCTTTCATTTTATACTTTCTGCCTGCAAACCCTGCCTATCCCATCCCTTTCTCCTGCCTCACTATTGGCTGTTCATCTCTTTATTAGGACCATCAGGTGTTCTAGAAAGGCACAGTAACACAGCTGTACCATTAAACAAATGAAGCATAAATGAAAATCACACACCTGGAAATAATATTTTCCAACACCTCCTGCTTTATATTCTCCTCTCCACCAAGCCATATAATTCCTGTCTCCATTGCCTAGTGTTGGCATTAAAGGCATGTGATCCCAAGTTCTGGGATCATCTGTGTGGGCTCTGTTTCTCTTTTAGACAGATTGAATTGCATATAGCCCAGGGTGGCCTTGAACTCACAGAGTTCCATCTGCCCCTCTCTCCCAAGTGCTGGGATTAAAGGTGTGTGCCACCACTGCCTGGGCTCTATGGCTAACCAGTAGTTTAGTTCTATTCTCTGATCTTCAGGCAAACTTTTGTTAGATTAAAAGAAAATATCCCTACACTTATCTAACGCTGCACCACAGCTGAAACTCCCATTATCTTTCAAAGAATAGAGCTATTGTTCATTCGACTAATTCTAAGCAGATAAATTTTCACTTGTCCATAGAAAGGAATGATCAGCTTGACCAATTACAGAAATTATTCCCTGACTTAGAGCTGTGCAGATGCACAGATGTCACTAACAGAACCCACCAATGTAATGATGAGTTCATTGTCCTGAGGCCAAGACTTAAAACTGTAGACTATGCGAAACACCTCAATCTCAATTCATTCAGCATTTTGTACAAAATATGAATGCTTCTTATGAGAAGACTGTGGATTGATTCTTCTTGAGTTTTAGCAGTTTCATTATATTTTTTGCACCTTGCCAGTAGTGATGTTTGGCACAAAGAAGGAGGTATGATCTTACTTTCTTCTATGGATAAAAGAAAATCATTATTTCAAATGTATACCATTTTCTGAGGCTGCATGCTTCGGCAAATATTTTCTTCATTGTTTTTTATTTTTATTTCAATCTTTGAAACACACACACATGCATGCAGACACACATGCACACACACACACAGACAGAAAGAGAGAGAGAGAGAGAGAGAGAGAGAGAGAATCTTCATTGTGTCTACCCCCTCTCCAAAACTTCCTTCATTCCCCACTTCTTGGACACATATCCTTTATTTCATAAACTAAGTGCTGTTCATATAAGCATGGATGTGGACTCATTCAGAAGGCCTGGGTCCAGTTCCTAGAATGTAAAATGACTGTAGCTCCTTAGCAATCATTGAATGACAGTAACTCCTCAGCTCAGAATGTGGCCTTCAAGTCACTCTCCTCTCTCTATAATGGAATTTGTTAGTGACTTGATGCCATGCAGGTGTTGTTCAAGTAACCAGAGCTGTTGTGAATTAATGCATGAAGCAGCCATGTCATGCCTAGAGTACAACATTTTGCATCAATCTTCATTATCATCTGTGTATTACATTCTTTTTATACACACTTTTGTGATCCCTAAACTTGGAGTAAGGGTTTCACAGATCATTTTAATACAGTCTTTAAGGTTCAAATAAGATGAGATAAAACAAACAAATAAAAAGATCTAAGTCGGATAAAGTGCATTGCGCCTTTAACCTTAGCTACTTGACAAACAGAAGAGACATGAGTCCAAGGTCAGCCTAGAAAGCAGACGGAGAGCATAAATGTAAAAGCAAACAAACACTAAGACATTAGAATAGATAGCATACAATGTTCTATATTTGAGTAGGGCCCAGACTTCTAGTTTGCTAACATTTACAACTTGTTAGTTTGGTGATACTGATGACATTGTGCAGTGTAGCCTTTACTCCCTTGTGACTTTCTGTAATCTCAGGGTTACTACAGCATAGGACATTCAGAAGACTTCCTGGATTGCTGGTGGCTTCCCACAATTCTTTCTGGTCTGATGCTGTAGTTCATTATCATATAAAAGCATGACCAGTCTCTTCCTTCATCAGTTCCACACTGAGTCATATT
Source organism: Microtus oregoni (assembly GCF_018167655.1). Lineage (NCBI taxonomy): Eukaryota > Metazoa > Chordata > Mammalia > Rodentia > Cricetidae > Microtus > Microtus oregoni. The sequence goes on from NW_024543829.1 coordinate 830,585, forward strand.
TTTTTTGGTCACACTGAGCGATGTCAACCAACATGATCCCAAAGTTTCAGTGAATCATCAGAAATTTCTTAAAGATGAGGCAACCCCTTAATTCTCGTAAGCCACCGAAAAACAAAACTTAAAAATATTTAGTCATGCATCTTTGGAGAAATTTAACTGAAATAAACAGTGTCTATAAGCTTCTACAAACATTAAGCAAGAATAAAATGAAATAACAAAATACCCTGCAATATAAACTATTTGGTGGTATTTGAGAAGTGTGCAAACAAAATGTTCTTCACTGCCTTTACTTCAGTTCCTCCTGGGGTCTCGGTTTGTCTATAATACAATTCAGCCTCAATAGCCATTTTCTCAATCTGTAATGAAGCAAATAGGTTTCAAATTTAAAGAATATTTGTAGATGCTGGGAAAGCAATAAGTCTTTTTCTTTCCCTAATTATGTTAAATTAAATGCTCTATTTTCTTTGTCTGAAGTATAGTGAGCCAACTTAATTGTTGAAATAGGCCTGGGTTTTGTCTCAACAGCATCACTTACTGACTCTCCACTGCCAGAGGTATGGCTGGGTAGCATCATTTCAGCATTTCGACATCAATTGGCTTAACTGCCCTTTAAAGTAGAGGAATCATATTAGTGCCCCTTCCTGTTTTTAGATGCAGCCTAACATATCAGCGTTATAAACAGCAAATCTTTTCCCATCTAGATTTAGAACCTATTTGAATAAGTGAATAAAGCAAACCCACACTGGCTTTTCATAAATTGAAATACACATTGGTTTTTCATAAATTTTCATAAAATGTATAATTAGTCATTGATTTATACCTCTGTTGAAGATAGAATATTATCTAGGATCGTGTCTTAATATTTTCATGCTTTAGTGGGTGTGGTACTTATTTCTCTCTTAAATTATTATTATATTTTTATTTTGGAGCCAATTATCTCCAAAATGCTCAGATTACATGGGCTAGAACACTCCTGAAGTATTTTTCATTTCATGTAGTAAGTTTTATGGATGGAGATGTCTTTGCTGCATTGAGGTTTTGGGTCCTTTTGTCACACATAGTAGAAATTTTAACGTGTAGCCTTCTTGTTCATTATCCTGAATAAGGTCTTGTAGTCATATTAAAGTGACATATTAAAGAGAAGTCAAAGCCTTCTGGAAAGTTTACGTTTTCTCTTCCACTTGATATTCTATGCCTTCCACATTGTGCTTCTACTTACACTATTGTGTTGTCTAGAAGCTAATTCAAGAAACATCTAGTCCCAAGGTTAGAGTTAGGGCATAGTCTTCTTCTTCTTCTGGTAGCATTTGTCAAATTAAAATGCTATTCATTAAAATATATAAATAATTATCTTAACAAAGGTGATAGCTTTTATTTGTAAATATAAGTTCACACAGTGTCTGGTCATCCAAGAAAATGTTGGTTTAAGACAACCTGAAAATATGTTGTAGATTTGACTATCGTTTCTAATTTCTGAATTTAAGGTAAAACAAAAGGCATCTATCCTGGTGATACTGAACAAATGATTAGGGATTTGTCTTTAACTCCAAATCAAAATTTGTCTGCATGGCAAATGACACCTTAGTCTAATAGAGATTTTCAATTACTACATAACAGCAATGCCAGTGCTAATTTATTTAAGCCATTCATAAATTAAACTGTTCTTTACTTGTATCAATTAAGCCATATGTTATTATAAGCTTCAAAAAGTCAGCTCAAGCAGTGTTAAGTAATTGGCATTGTCAGGTCACTTAGAAATACAGACTGATAAAGATAGTTAAGGCTGGTGAAATGCTACAGCTTTACAATATATACTTTACAGCCATTTGCTATGTGTTCTGTGTTATCCTCATGCTGTCTTTGTCTTACATGTATTACTCTTGGTAGCATGGGCCTTCATTCTCCTGTTTGTATCAAAGCTAAGAAAGAGGATGTTTCCAAAAAAGAAGAAATCTGTTAAACTTGATGAAAATCATCTTTCTAAGGAAAAAAAGAGCAATCTCATATAATTTATTGGCTAAAATTAGATTTTATGAAAATTCTATAACCAACAACTGTCCAAAGATATTATAGTTTGTACCCTAATGTCTGAAAATACAAAGTAGTGTCAAAAATATGTTTATAACTGGACAGAGTACACCATTCAAAGAAAACTAAAAAATTGTGAATGGATAGTAAATAAAGCTGTTATTACTATCAGAGTTCAGAAAGTAGGACGTTTTCTCTCTCGTGCTTTATTTCTGTCTCTTTTTCTAAGTGTGTGTATGTGTGTTTGTGTATAGGATGAGAAAGATGGAAAGGGAGAGACAGGGACAGAAACACAAAGAGAGATATTGAAACACACACACACACACACACACGAGAGAGAGAGAGAGAGAGAGAGAGAGAGAGAGAGAGAGAGAGAGAGTCAGTCAGACAGACAGACAGACAGAGACAGAGAATGTGTAGTAACAATCAAAAGGTAAGACCATGAACACCTGGAACTCTGGGAATAAAGATCATGTTTTTAAACTCAGAGACATTTAAAAACTCTCCTCTGACCATGAAGTTGTGACGTATGCCTTTAATCCCAGCACTCAAAAGACAGAGACAGGTGGAACTATGTGAGTCTGAGGTCAGCCTGGACTAGAGAGTGAGTTCCAGGAGAGTCACCAAGCTACAGAGAAACCTTGTCTCAAAAAACACAAAAACAAACAAGCAAACAAAAAACCAACAGATTAAAACAAAACAAAAAACAGAACAAACAATAAACAACCCCCCCAAAAAACCTCTTCTTTTTATTGAAGGTCACCTTATTGTAAAATAAAGAAGTTTAATGTAAATGTTGCCCAAAGCTATATACTTTGTTATCATAAAAAAAAACATGAAATATATCAAATTCTTTGGATGATCATTTTGCACTTCTAAAACAATTGCTACAGAAGAAAAATGTTGATAGTAATATATATTATGCGTCATTCTTTCTCTTCCATAAACGTCAAAGCATTACCGCTGGTACTCACCCTTAGGACTTACTTTGAAAATAAGGTTTTTCAGGAATAGCAAGGTTAAAGTAAGGATAGCACCTAATCTAGTATGGTCGATGCTTTCGCAAGAAAATGAAAATACTGTATGAGATGGAAGACTTCAAAATGTGTGAGGAAACTAGAATCTGAACATGTGGGGCCATCTAGAAAGCTGAAGATGATATATCCCCTTCAAGACTACAAAGAAAATCTTTATGTGAGTCTTGGCCCTCTTGAGGTAAAAATATTTATTTCTACTTTTACTTATAAGTACAGCTGTGTGTCTATGTGGTGGTGTATTCACCCGAGTGCTTTTGCCAATATGGAAACCGGGAAAAAGTGGTAGAATGTACCTGGAGCTCTAATTACAGAAGGCTGATCAACATGGGTGTTGGAAACTAAACTTAGGTCATCAATGGTGGCACTGAGTGATTTTAACCACCGAGTCTTTTCCCCAGCTCCATCTCCTGACTTTGTATTTATCAAATATTGAGCAACTCTTTTAATGTTTTGGGCTGTTGTCTTGAAAGCATTGATGCTGTATCATGAGGCTGTACTTAGCAAGACTTATGCTAAAGAACTTTGTCAATTGTAATAACAATATAGGCTCTTGAGCACTGCATGCTTTAGAGCAATAAAACATGTTACTTTATTAATCTGTCACTTCAGTTTTGAGATAAATTAAAGATTATGATACAATTCAGTTGTCTCTTAGTTTATGTAATTGGGTTTGTCTCATTAACAAAATTTATAGGCAGAATTACCTCTTTTTGTTAGGCCCTTTGTTATTTTGGTGTTTCTCTTACTGACACATTTGTTTTGTAATCAATATAAGTTATTGATTCAAGAAGGCGAGTTTAATCTTGGGGAGGAGTGACAGTCATGGGAATATGCCTCTGATTTCCATAGAAAGTCCTTCCAACTCTAAAGCCAGTTCTTGATGAGGTCCAACAACCATGACAGTGTTGTATAAATAGGGTTGAATCATTTTATTGAGTGTCTTCTGACAGCATCCTGAAATTTAACTCTTTCTGTGAATTTTGTCAGAATGGGTTGTACACTCATTGCCCGTTCAGGTGTTTTGTATGCATTGGTATCTCTATTTTTTTTCTTTTTTACTAAAGTATATTAGTGCATCATTTGTGGAAAGCTAGAGTTTCTTTAAAAATATTAATTTGCAAATTTTGCAATTACCCTTCTGGTATATATTTCTTATTAATTTTAAAAATTTATTTTACATAACAACCTGTTCACCTCCCTCCTCCCCTTCTGTTCCTTCCACTACCTCCTATCTACACCTTCCTCCATCCACTCATTCTCTGTTCTGAAAGTGGCAAGTCTCCCAGGGTAGTCAACAAAGCGTGGCATTTCAAGTTGAGGTAGGACCAAACACCTCCCCCTGCTTCAAAGCTGGGTGAGGCATCCCAACATGGGGAATAGGTGCCCAAAAGCCAGCTCAAGTGCCAGAGACAAGTCTTGATCACATTGTTAGAGGTCCCACAAACAGATCAAGCTACACAGCTTTACCCACAGGTCCAGGTCTGTCCCATGCAAGTACCATTGCTTTCAGTCCAGAGTCAACAAGCTCCCACTAGCTCAGGCCAGCTGTTTCTGTGGATTCCCCTGTCATGGCTTTGACCCCCCCCCCCCCTTGCTAGTGCAATCTCTCCTCCCTCTCTTCAACAGGACTCCTGGAGCCTGACCAAGTTCTCGGTTGTGGATCTCTGCATCTGTTTCCATCGGTTATTGGATGAAGGTTCTATGATGACATTTAGAGTAGTCACCAATATGATTACAGGGGAAGGCCGGTTCAGGTACCCTCTCCACTAATGCTAGGAGGCTTAGCTGGGGTCATCCTTGTGGATTTCTGGGAGTTTGGCTGGCACCAGGTTTCTCCCTAACCCCATAAAGAACCCCTCTATCAAGACATTTCTTTCATTACTCTCCCTGAGGGGATTGGAACCCGAGGGACTAGGTTGCTGTATAGTTTCTAAATATCTCAGTTAGCTACCTTCAGCAAAGTTTGTTTGGACAAGTTATACTCTCGTGGTAGCGACACTTTCCCTTCACCTCAGATGCTCCAGGCCAACTTCCAATGCCTCTTTGTGAATCAGCAGCCACATTTTTTACAACTTGATTTTATGAGATTACATCACACAGTCAACATGAAAAGTCCTCAATTATATTGCCATTTTTATGCCAGTATCCAAGCAGTGTGTTCCAGTGACTTTCTGGATAATTGGTTACAAATAAATATGTGATTTTAGGTAGCATTCACTCCAAGAGGAAGGAACACAGTGAAATTCTGGAAATCACTGCAAAATCCTTTGTCAGAGTCCCAATCTAATCTGCAGTAGGAGAGCTCAAATCAATGGTTAGGACTGTGATCCTAGCTGAGGTCCCCAGCGCAAGGGCTAGTAACTTATAGAATTAGGTACTGAGGCAGAAGAGACCAGACGCAAGCATAATTACTTCTTTACTGCAATCCCTTAACCTTTTAATTGGCAATAATATTTGCAAAGAAGTTGCAGCAAATAAATGCTGGAAAGCATAGTGCCATTAGTATTTTTAATAATTTAGATCAATATAATGCAAACACCAACATGTGTTAATATTAAAGGACTTTAGTAACAGAATAGCACAAACTGAACCACACAGACATTTGTGATCTCAGTTCCAGAGGCTAGATTTCTAAAACGAAGGACTGAGTTCTTCCTAGGACATAGGGGATCTGTGACAAGTATTTTTCCTTGGCCTGGATATGGAATTCTCCCTAGGTCCTTTCACATCTCCGCTTCATCTGTATATCCATGTTTACAATTCCTAATTTTACAAGGATTAGGAGGATACCGAAGGCCTTGCGTTAAAAGGATTGCAAATGACATCTACAAGAAAGATCAAAATCTGAGATGCTTACGGACAAGATTTCAACTTGTGAATCTATAGGTATGAAATCTAATCCTTAACTGCCAAGTGGATACTTGGAATGGTTGAAAGACCATTTGTTGTGGTGGAAATGCTGAAACGAAGAACAGAAGAAATATGATTCTGCATCACATGAGATAATTTAGAGCAGCTACCAGAAAGACTGTCCAAATAGTTATTCAAATTGTAAACATTCACTAATATTCTCTCCCTCCCTCCCCTTCTCCCTATACACACACACAAACACACACACACACGCATGCACGAATATATGCATCCTTTCTTCCCCCACCTCTCTCTCAGTTCCTCTCCTCTCTTAGAGTTTTCTCCTTCCATCTTTATTGTGTACAATGAATATATCAAATACTAGTCTAGTTGATGGAGTTGTAGTGAGGAAAAGAGAAGTCATTCAACACCAGATTAGATGCGGTTTGTTTAGCCCTCGGTCTACATTTGCAATTAACGTGTAGCAATCACATGTGTGGTAGTGTTTTTCATCATCACAGGGCATTAAAGGGCAGCACTAGTCAAAGCTGTACTACCTATGAGATATATGACATCTTTCAGATGTTGAAACATATTCTGCAAGATGAACTGTACAGCCTACAGTTACAGCGATCAAAGAGGCAAAGGATAATCAAACCGAGACAGTGATTCTCAGACTCTATCATTCCACTCTGGGTTTCATTGCTTTGTGAATCATTTTTAAAGGGGCAGATATAAGTGTAAAGAGAATGCTTAGAAGAGCAAGCACATGGTATTAGCCTTAAAACAAAGCACTCCGATCTCATCTCATGTGGAGACAAAATGTCTAACTCCAGGGAGTGTTCGAATGACACAGGAGAATCGTCAGAGCACCAGAGGTATCTAGTCCTCCAGCTCTGAGTGTCAAGACTGCGAAACTGCGGAGTGGGACTTAGTCTAATTGACACAGCCTCAATCTAATTGCTTAACCAGACTTGGAAAAGTCACGTAATGAGCCATGGGTCTGAAAATAGTATGTCTTCCAAGTCGGGAATGACTTCTGTGAATAAGAAAGGCAGGTCAAATATCTGCTTGTTGGAGCCACATTATGGCTTATTAAAGTGTATTATACAGTTCAAATTTACATGTCAAAGTGAAATAATTCACATACAAATTGCAAAAAAGAGTTAGGACTTTTGGGAAAAATGAATTCCCTATTAGGAATTAGAGTTCATCATTTCAATTGTTAGGTTGTAAGATAGGACTGGAAAGTATTTCTGGCTTTTGGTCAAAGTTGTGCTTTTCTCAAGGGTGATGTGGAGTTCGAACTTGACTTTCTATTGGTTTTTGGTTTGACATTATTTGAGACAAGGTCTTCCTCTGTAACCCAGGTTATCCTCGAACTCTTCTGGTCTTCCTCTCTCAGCCTTCTGAGTACTGACAATATAACATAAAATAACATTTCTGAACAACCATACTGAAAAACCATACTGAGTGTGGCTGTTAGTAAATGATCAGACAATGTGAGTTTGAAAATTAATTCATTTAGACAGATTACTCATAAAGGCCATGCCTACTGATACCAAGACCTAGGGTGTTGTAGTCCTCTCCATAATGGCTTTGATCTTTATCTCGTAATTTTCTTTGGGATATGTAATATCAGCATGTCTGATTGGGACTGAGTTCTTGAATAAATTTGGCTAGGTGTTTGAATGGTGACAGACTGTGTGCATGAAATATGCAAGCCATCTTGGCTGTTCTTGCTACAGCTGAATTTGAAATGCTGAAGCTAGTATGAGTTCCCATGTTTAAAAAAAAAAAACTACAAGCAACACCCATGACCTCCTATAATCAAGAGAAATCATAAATCATTCTTGGAAGTCATTCGGCTTTGGATTAATAAAGAGAAATACTAACACTTGGGTTATTTATTCATAACATTTGCTTCTTTATGTATGTTTGATAGCTTCAGAAGAGAAATCATTTGAAGCATCAAAGGTAAATATATCCTCACTGTGGCACTTTGGTGTTCTTCAAAATCCTAATGGGGAGTTTCTAGAGACTTATTGAGCACTACCTAAACAACTCTCTAAGAAGAAAGGATTTTTATGAAGATCTATAACATTTTCGAAGCTTTTAGGAGTGCTCTTAGTAGTTTGTAGCAATTGAAAAGCTGTTGTATTTAGTCATATGTTTTAAACTTATGAAGCAAATAATCATCTTTGTGTTTATTCTTTATCATGAACCAAACAAGAAAAGAAACAAAAAGGAAATCATGACTTATTTGTAGACAAAAATATTCAAACTGCAAAATAATTCTGCTTTGGGTTCCTCAACTTTTGGTTCTTTTATTTTTATGTGATACTATTGAGTAAAAGAAACAGATATTCATTAAAGTTAATGGAAGTTGTCCATTACATTGTCCATTACAGACCAAAGATATCCCACCATTTTAGATTGATTTAAAAATTGTATTTCTGTGTTTTCAAATGTATTGATTCTACCTATCTACTTAGAATAGTTGTGTGTGTATATATATATATATATAGTTAAATATATTTACATATTTTTATTATGTATAAATATAATATTGTAACTATATCAGCAAATTAAAATGTAGAAAAGAAGGTTATTTGTGCTACAGCTATTCGTAATTGAGAAAGAAGCCCCACCTAAAATTTAATGCAAATATAAATTCCATTATGTTTGAACAGATACACAATATTTAGAATTTCTGTTATCACTTTATTGTAACTTTATTAAGAAAATAATTTCAATTGTGATTAAATGTCTATGATATTTTCCCCATGCTTATAAATTGGTCAGACACTAGCTGTCAAACACTATGAAAGTCTGAGATACCCAACTGAACCTCAGCTGGTATCATTCCATAGACTGCAAAGTGTAATGGCACGGTGAGTAGAAAGTGCCTCAGTTAGAGAGAGGGACACTGAATGGCTTTCATGATGCAGACAACTCTCCTCTTTTAACTCTTCTAATTTTGGCCCCCTGAAAGACTGCTTAGGAGGATAATTCAATATGGGATTGGAGGAATAGATGATATGGCAAATGCAATAATGGTTTGGGTGAATATGTGCTCTAAACAGAGATTGCTCATTCATTTCCTGGCCACCCAGACCCGAATAATCACACAGAAACTATACTAATTATGACACTTCTTGGTCAATGACTCAGACATATTTCTAGTTAGCTCTTACAACTTGAATTAGCCCATTTTTATTAATCTGTGAATCGCCACAAATCTGTGGTTTACTGGTAAAGGTTTTGGGTGCCTGTCTCCTTTGGCAGCTACATGGTGTCTCTCTGACTATGCCTACTCTCTCTATATCTCTTCCAGCCTTGCTATATTCTGCCCTGCTATAGGCCAAAGAGCTTTATTCATTGTCCAATAAAAGCAACACATACATAAGGACATCCCACATCAATGTGAAGGTAAGTGTTTTGAAATCTTTGGAATAAATCCTACAGGAGAAATGTGGCAAAGGATGAGAGAGGACAGATGAGTTTACTTCAGATCTAAAATAACCTTTAAAGTCAAACTTAACCTGATGATGTATAGACCCTTTTTTAAGGAAATTGAAAAATAGTCAATAGAGGACCACTGTAAGGTCTTAAGAAAGGAAGAGATGATCAAATGCCATTTAGAAACATTAGTCTGAGCAATAATGTTTGCAAATATCCCAATGAGAGGTAGCAGGGAAAAATCAGAGAACAAAGAGTTGAGCAGTAGCCTGGTGAGACAGAGGTACAGAGAGGAGCACAGACTCTAAAAAGCCATCAACACAAGAGGATACACTCACTGTACTGGGCAGGGGAAAGGGCAGTGCTGAGGGTAGTGACACAAAAGCATACCCTTGTCATCCATCCATACTTGTCCCTGTCACAAAGCTGACAAACCATAATCTAAGAGAAAAGAAGTCCTGAAGTAATGCAATGTCTTTTGATAAAGACTGAATATCAAGAAACAGTTCTTTGACTTTAAGCAGAGAGAAAAATAGAAACAGTGAGAGAGAAAAAGGTCAGATTCGAAGCAGATAACTCTTCCAATGTTGGTTCTCAAAGGCAAGAATAAAATCTGAAGGGAAGAAAGTGTAGAAAAGGAGCCGTGGAGGTTAAAGAACTTTGATGGGGAAAGAAGCAGTAAGACATGAGAGAAAACAGTTAGTGACTGAAATGGGCATAGGAGAAAGCAGGGGCTAGCTCCATCCCACTTGCTTCTTCCTCTCCTTCTATCCCTGTCCCCGCCTCTAGCCCACCACACTGTAATAACAGTAAGGCAAGCAGTCTATGGAAACAGTCAAGGTCATAACGACTACAAAATGTCACAACTGTAATACACTAGAACGCAAACCCAAACTCCAGTCTTCTGACAGCTTAATCCAGAATTCACTCTTGTGTAGACAGTATGGTCAATAACTACTTAGTTAATGTGGGTTATTCGTTAATGACCTTTCTTTGTCAGTCAACTAGAGTAATCAGTCATAGCTAGAGTCAGAGTAGATTTTCGATTTGAATATAAAATTTTAATGAAGTAATGTTCCTGTTCTCTAGGTCAGACTGAGTTTGCCTAACTTGTCTGATTTCAGAAAATATTAATCATATGTGGATCAATTGTATGTAATGATTTGAAAGGGTACAGCATTTAACTCTTCTGTTTTTTGACGTAGGCTACAATACCTGTTTAGCATTTAATTTCATCTTATATGATTTGGAATATTTTTAGTGTCCTGATGTGTGGTGAGATTGAAACAGGATTCTGTATATATTAGGGAGCCATTGGACCAACAAGCTACGTTCGTGCCTACTCTATGGTCTTAAGGTGGGATTTCCTTATTGTAACAATTACATTGGTGAATGGCAAGAAATAATGTAAGGAGAAAGAGATAGAGAATCAGTCGATTTAATTTTTTTCTATATAGAATTTATCACATGATTCCTTTTGTGATGAGTACATTATCAGGCACAATAGATTTATTCTGGAATTAAATTTGGATTTATAGATGTTTAGTGTTTTTTATTTTGAATTGAAGATGCATAGGCTATGCATTATTCATGGGGAGAAAAAATGTGGCACTGTGAACACTTGCATAAACATCATATGTAGAGTATTTTAAATTTAGAAGTAGTATTTGGCCTTATGCTTCAAGAAGCAGCCTACTAAATCACACGAGGACTAAAGCTTTTGATAGACATTTATCAATCCACCATAGCATGCCTGCTGTGACAAGCTGTCTTCAGAAAGTGAGGATTTGTTAAGTTAAAACTATAGTGGCTCTGCTCTATAAAAGGAAAGTCAAATGTAAATGCAGTTGCATTGTAACCTACCAGTGTAGGTCATGGACTTATTAGAATAGTTTCTAGTTTGAAGGCTCTAACTTCTGACAGATATGTGTGAAACCATATATCCTGAGTTTTTGTTAAGAAAATATAGTCACATCTATGCCTATGCTCGCTGTTATCAGCACATGTAAAAATCTCTCCTGAATTCATTTGATTCTAATTTCTAATTCTTGGGACTTGAACTATAAACACATATACTCTTAACCTTTCGACATCTGGTTAATTAGTCATCTAGTGCATGAAGGGAATCTATCAGCTCCATATCAGTCATGTGTTTGAAGACACATTGTGAATCACAGGCTACTTGTTTTGAGAGGAGAAGGGATGGGTCAGTAGAAGTTGGAAAGCCCGTAGCTTCCTCCATGAATCAGGATGCCCTTGACTGCCTTCCAGGTTCCATAGGGACCCTTGGAGGCTACATGGCAGGGGTTCCATCCCTGACCTTGGATTAGGCACAAACCACTTGCAAACATAGGGAGATTCTTTATTAAGAAGAAAAGAAAAGTTAAAGTGGATGCTTTCTGACTCAAATAAAAAACAACAGCAAATGGCCTTGCATGTATAATTTTAAAGATGAGAAAAAGGAGAGGCCTGTGTTAGAACTGTCTAGGATGTAGTGTTAAAGGAGATAGGGGATAAGAGAGAACAGAAAGGGAACAAAGGCAAGGAGGCAGGGATGTTTGTCCTAGAGGGACAAAGGACTGCCTATGGCTAGAGGGGAGACAGATGTGCTCCATAGGCAAATGGCAGTTGATAAAGGTAAAATGGGAAATCCAGTGTTAGGATGAAGTGTTTAATTTTAAATGGGAAGGTTAACCAGGTGAGTCAAAAGGGGACTTTTGATTGCTGGATTTCAATACTTTGATAGCTCAACCTTGGTAGTCAGCCTTAAGAGGGGAAAGTGGCTAGATAAGGGAATAGACCTTGGTGACTAGGTTTAGGAATGTAATCTAATATTTTTTTTAAGCAAGGCAGAGGGTATAGGGGACAAGGGCAAGGCCTGCCAGAGCCATGCATGCCATGCTCAGGCCTCGAGCCCCTTCAGTACGAATCATAGTAAAAGACTCTGTTCCACTTTCAGTTAGTGACTGTCAACAATGACTTAGGGTGTCAATTTCACTTTTTACAAAGGCACAAAAATATCACTTGCACTAATTTGGTTGTTTTGACCAAACTTCAATTTTTACTTTACAAACAGAACCATTTCACATTGATAGTTAAGAACATAAACACGTAAGCAGACAAAACGCAAGGCCACAAAGTATTACTTCAGAACAACAAAAGTTATAGGCTTTGGTCTTTCTGCAGTAGTTCCAAACGCAATTTTTTAGTATGAGTTTGGGCTTCTTATTTTCATGAGTTTAATTATCTTGACTGTATAAAGGCCATAGCAGCATGGGCTGCATAGGGTTTCTTTCAGGATTAAGGGAGGCAATGAATAAAAAGTACTTAGAAAACCCCCAGAGGGAGCTCCTGAGGCTGCCTTTCCTGCTGTCTCTCTTAGCGTTTTCTCTTTACTAGATTCAACCTCCCTGGGTTAAATTTCCTTCTTTTAATGAGCTTAATTTTCCAGATAAAGGGACAGTTGAGATAAGAGTCCAGGTTATTGGAAAACAAGTCATTACCTTGGTTTGAGAATAGTGTGTTCCTCAAATTCCAGGAAGTTAAACAAATTTTAGTTCTTTGCTACCTGAAAGGTATACAAGACAGTTTTTTTTTCTTCCTGTGAGACACAAAAGAGTAATAAAAAATAGAATGTTAATTAGGAAACATTTTTAAGAACTTGAAATCCTGTTTTGGGTTTTTTTTTTTTTTTTTTTTTTTTTGATTTTTGAGACAGGGTTTCTCTGTAGCTTTTGGCTCCTGTCCTGGAACTAGCTCTTCTAGACAAGGGTGGCCTCGAGCTCACAGAGATCCGCCTGCCTCTGCCTCCCGAGTGCTGGGATTAAAGGCATGCACCACTACCGCATGGCTGAAATCCTGTATTTTTATAGTGTACTGTCATCTTCAGAAATAACTACAAAATTTCTTTCAAGAGGCACAGTATCTAGAGAATTAGGAATCAAAGGTCCCATATGAATATTTCAAGGACACATTTTAGTTGCATTTCCTTTCCTCATTATAGATTTCATATTTCACCCTAAACCTCATTTCTATGAGTGAAGAGAGTGACCGGATGAGGGTTTTCTTCAACTGGAAAAAAACATGGGCGGAAGTTAGCCACGGTGTTTGAGTTAGTGCTTTACTGGGTTTAATTTTAGTACTTCAGGACTTTTTTTTATTTTGGAAAAATATGATTTTCAATTGTTTTTATTACAAAGAAAACAGTATATATTAATGTTTTGGTGGAAGCCCTACTGCTGTCCATATATACCCCAAAATTTTTGGATGATGGGGATCTCCAGCAATGGGCTTCATTCTACACCCTGGTCTCACTCTCCCATTCCAAACCCTGCCACTGAGAAAGCCAGCCAAAAGTCTGCCCCTTCTTGGGGCTGCTCAAGACCACACCTACAGGTTATATACGACCTGGTAGCCATACTTGTCATGTGGTTCCTCTCCTGCTTGCCCAGGGTCACCAGCAGGTGTTTTACTCTGCTCAGACTAAACCTGGATTTACTAATTCAGCCTGATTGGATTTAGTACATTTGAGGAGGCGTTATTACTGAGCGATTTAAACTTTTCAATTAACAACTGACCTGACTTGTCTAGGTCCTCTCTTATTGCTATAGATAAAGAGTCATGTGAGGGAAAAATGTATTTTACTCATAAAACCACTTATTGGGTTAGAGAAAGATAGTTTGGCAGTTAAGAGCACTTGTTGCTCTCACAGAGGATCTGGGTTAGGAATAAGCATCCAGATAGTAGCTAACAACCTCACATCCTTCCAGTTCCAAGGGATCTGATGCTCTCTTCTGGCTTTCAAGGGGTACCAGGCATGTTTGTGGCCCATACATGAAGGCAAAACACTCATACACACATCTTTAATTAAAATATTAAAAAGAAAGGGAACTGTTACTATAGATAGGAATATTAATTCAGGAACTAAAAACGGGACAAATATGTGTTTACTTTTTAATCAAACATTTATTACATAGGCATTTAGTACTAGTTGCTATAGATATTAAATACATTGTTTGAATTGCCATCTATCTCTTCTATCAAAGAAATTTAAACATGTTTGGTCATAAAATAAATGCATCTTCAATATGATATTTCTGGTATCATAAATCTTAAATAAAGCTATTTATATAAATGATGATACAATAGATTACAACAGGAAGCAATTGGTTTTGGATAATTTATACTCTCTATCTTAATACTAGCTAATATAAGATTTTCAACTGTATATAATGAAAAAAATCATCTGCTCCAACTCACTTATCAGTGTGACTTGAGATCTAGAAGACACACAACAATTTATGACTTTCTTAAAATGTGAATAATGATGACAACTTTTATGCTCTATGATCATTCATGTTTTCTAACATTTTGTATATAAATCTGTGCTGGCCAATTTTATGTCAACTTGACAAAGACTAGAATCATTAGAGATGAGAGAGCTTCAGTTGAAAAAATGCCTACATAAGACTAGCTGTAGGCAAGTCTGTAGGATTTTTTAAAAAATTCTAATTGTTGTGGAGGTCCAGGGTCTACTGGTGTGGCCACCCCAGGACTGGTTGCTACAGGTTCTATAAGAAAACAGGTAAAGCAACTCATGAGGAGCAAGCCAGTAAGCAGCACACTTCCATGACTTCTGCATCAGCAACTGACCATAGGTTCATGTCAGCTTTGAGTTCGTGTCCTGATTTCCTTCAATGATGAACAGAGATATGGAAGTACAAGCCAAATAAATCTTTTGCTCCCTGTAACTGGAGGTTTCTTTTCCACCCACCAGTTCCTGAATAACCAGTCTGAGGCTTAATGTTAATTGCGAACTGATTGGCTGATGGCTCTGGCTTTTTACTAGCTAGCTCTATACACAAATTAACTTATTTCTAATAATCTGTATAATACCATGTGCCCTGTGGCTTACCAGTAATGCTCTGACATCTTACCCCTCCAGTTTCTTTTCCCCTGTATCTTTGTATTTTCTGCCTGACTCTATTCTGCCTGGCTGTTGGTCTAATCAGCTTTTCTATTAGCCAATGGTAATAAAACATTTTCACAGCATACAGAAGGGCCTCCCACGTCATCTCCTTTAGTTGATTTTGGTCATGGTGTTTCATCACAGAAATAGTAACCTTACAGAGGACAAAATCTAAACATGTATTAAAATTATTCCAACTTTCATTCCATTGCATGGAGCTGAGTTCAGAATTATTTTAGAGTTTACAGTATAAACATAAAAATAAAGCCATGAATTTCTGATTACATACTATTGTGCCTGCCTACTTGGATATTTATAGAACAGGAGTATACTACCATATTTTTATATTCACTTTCTATTTATAGAATTTGTAAGAATCAAGATAGAGTTCACTGAGTTTTTCTGTTTAGTTATCTCATTTTCCTTTGAAACAAGGCATGAACATTTTTGTTTTTCTAATTAAGTCAATTTCCTACCTCATCTTTTATTTCTTTTTAACTTTACCCCACGGGCCATTCTTGAAGCTCAGTAGTGTCTACCAAATTAAACCCTTCACCTTACTGTCTTTCAAGCCCATAGTTCAACATATTTTCAGTTCCAAACAAATTAGTCCATTTCCTTCCTGTATTCCTACACTGATCATAGAGAAGTCCTGGTAGGAGTGCTGAGAGCCCCGGTTAATTTTTCTTGATCAACTCTCCAAAGTACTGATATTAGTTCTTGTGGATCCCACTCAATGACTGCATCCAGAACATACCAAATGACCATTTGTTCCTCCCACCTAACAGTCACATTTTCTACCAGGCAATTCTTTTCTCTGGTGGACTATCAGGTTGTCCAGTTCCGGCAAACATCATCTAAAATATAGATGTTGCTACATAATCAGAACAAAATTTCCAAGAATTCCTGTAACCTCCAACTAACACTTCTGAAGCAGGTAGCAGGAGTGGTTCTCTTGGTGACCATAATAGCAATTAATTCCATGAGCTTGTCAATAACATAAAACCTGCCAACCAAATGGATGTGGATGATGAGTAAGATAGTCCGGAATTGGTGACAAAGAACTAATCCTTTGTCAAGTACAGAACACTCGTCCTAGAATTAGTGACAAAGTCAAGCTAAGGATTATCTGAGCATAGTTAAAACACCATATTTTGTGTTGATGACTATTAGCTGAGAAGCAAAGAAAGTATCTTTCTGAATTAATACATACAGGCCAAGTTAAAAATAAATCTTTCCTGAAACATTTCCCTCTAAAAGGTATTCCTTATTAGCTGTAAACAAAAGTTACAGAATAAAACATTGAATTTCTTTGGTTATCTTTGAATTATAGGAGGTTTTCTGATTCTCAGGATAAAAAAATATACACATGAGAAGCAGGTATCAGCTAAGTGGCAATCCTTTAGAAAGAGATGTTCTATTGCAGTTAAACAAACAGCAATGAACAGTAGAATTAAAGATGAAAGCTTTGTGGTCCCAGAAATTTTAGGTACGCCCAGATAGGTGTATCCGAGCATACCAATACTTATACCTTAATTCTGAACCTTTGCAGGTCTTATAAAGGGTTCAGATAAATGAATTCCCTTGTAGTTTCTCAATAGGTTCTCTTCTTTTAGTATTTCTCGGCCATTGAACAGTGCTATTGTCAGAAGATAGAAGCAGACAGAATGAGACACCCATTATAACACAAAAACTTTATCATTAAAGTGAAGACTTATTCCAACTTTCTCAGAGAAGAAAATAGTTTTCTGAAACTAGAGTAAAGTTTAGAACATGTCCAATTACTTTTTTGCTCATTTTCCAACAATGAAACATCAGTTATTTCTGCACACAAACACTATTTTATTCAGTAAATGTCCAGCTCTAAACCAGAGAGGTCTGCTAACATGCTTTCCTCTCAGACTTGCTGGATCCAGACAGTATACTGCAGGAAAACACCCAGAGTTGATGGCATGTTTTTATCTATTTTGTGTTTCTCTCCTCATGCATTTCTCTTTCCTTCTTAATGTATTCTTTTAAATCTGATAAAGTTTAGTGATTAGGCCAAGTGAAATAAGGAATAAATAATTTGTAGTTCACAGACAGTATTATGAATCTGCGTTTATGTTTTCTAAAATTAGTGGGAATTAAAGACACATTTTGAATTGATTTTGTTTCGTATTACACTTTCTTCAATTGGCATGTGCATATGACTGCAGGTTCATTGACTGGGGAAATTTTTCATAGTGATTTCTTGGAAGTTCCCTCAGTTCACAATACCCAGTCATATTTATCCTTGGTCAATCACATGAGTAGCCAGCATCCTCTCACTTCTGATACTAAAGAGTAAATTTCTCTTCTAGCTCTCTTCTTAAAAAAGAGAGACTCAAATACACCATAACCCTCTTACCTCTGACTGTTTCTTTAAATGGGGTTAAGTAAAGCAACTTTGTTTAATGTTAAACCCATTATTTATGTCTTGAAAATTTATATACTTGAGGCATATATGCTATAGATGTCCTGCTCTCGACTCTATGAGAACAATACCATTCTATAAATGTGATTTTTATTGTTTTTGTAGTTGTACATGGAAAACAAATATTGGAAAAATACCCTTCATCCTCATGGAATTGGAGCTAAGAAATGTCTAAAACTATGGAATTATTACAGTTGTCAATGTAATAAATGCTCTACTAGAACAAGATTACTATTTCTATAGTGGGCTCTATATGTTGCACAAAGATGTGTTGCACAGAGATGTTTTCTTGATGAGGGATGAGGACTACTCTGAACTCTGGTTGTAAAGACAAATGTTTAGAATGTTGTTAGAGATTATGCAGATTGAGTAAAGAGGCAGTGATAAGTTCTTCTCAAAGACCCATGATTTCACTAGTCCTGGGTCATTGATAAGTTTTGTAATAAGAAGTGGAGGTACAAGCAAATGGAAGTACTGCCTGAGTTTCAACTGTGAGTCACCAGATAAATTGTCATCTGTTGTGTGACATCTCTTCGGCAAACAACAGAAATGTATTCACCAGATAGGGCAATAATAGATTAACTAAATGATTAACTCCAAATTCAGCCAGACATATTTACTGAGCAACTGTGCCAATAAAAAGTCCAATCCAGCATGTGTAAGGACTCAACGAAACTACATCACTGATCCTCCCTGCACAACCTGAAAACAAGTGGACACTGCTTGCTTATTTGTTAAAAGAGGTCTCTTCAGTGTGTCAAATTTCTTTATCATCTTGAGTATCCTCACTCTGGGAGTCTATGTTTCAACAGCTAAGAAAACAGAGACATCATTTGTAGGCTGCTAATGAACTTGTAACTCATAGGAGTATCTGAGAGAACAAATCTGAAAAGATAAAATTGTATAATAAACTGACATGCAAATTTGAACTGATATTTAAAATTGTGGAAGGCTGCTTAGCTATTAAGGAAGCATTGAGGGTTTTTTTTAATTTAATTTTATTTTTTTTTCCACATTGCTTCCTAGAGTAGATCCTCTTCCTAACAAATATGGAATCTTCTTTATACAGGCTCCATGCATTGATCTCCTTAAGTTGTGCACTGGCCCAAAGTCAGCTTTATCAGAGAAAAGATGATGTTGATAGACAAAACCTCCAAAATTGCTCTCTGGATGACACTCTGAAATGAGAAGTTTTGTTCAGTACCAAAACCAAATTCTGTCCATACACTCTGTATTAGGTCGTGTACTAGAAGACGATGAAATAAAAATATAGACATGACCTCTTCTGCCTAGGACATTGATTTATGAGCAAGGAGGAAAAGTCGATTGTAATTCCCCTAACAGACTTGCAGAAAAGGCATCACAGGACAGAATGTTATATTTCAAACCCTATCAGGGCTTTTCTATCTGAATGATACCCTTTGGAGTGGAGCAGAGTGATGGTTTTGGGAACAGTTGATTTTTCAAAAAGATTTTTTTTTTATTTTTCTACAGTATTTTGAAAACTTCAGTTTCTAAACAACATCACTTTTGGTTAGGCTTATTTCAGCAATGATGAGAAGGGAGAATATTCACACTGGAAAAATGGATTGACTTCTAATTATTTCTATTTCTTATGGAACCAAAGACTGATAAACTGTACTTGTAAAACCTTGTGGCAATAGTTGGCTAATTTCATTAAAGAGATATTGGGGATATTGATTCAACAAGGTACTTCTGTGAAATAAGAAAAACACAACACCAACAGAATCGTGCCTGATGGAATTCTCTCCTTTTTAATGTTTTGGCCCTGGAACATCTAAGAAAATGTTTCCCATATGAATTGACTTAAATATATATTTAATAAGGAAACAATTGGTTACTAATTTAAATTCAGCTGATACTTGGTGAAAACACAACTGGAAATTTTTAATATTTGTAGCTTGAGAGTTTGACCATAAATATCTTGCTTAAAAAATACACGCAAGATTAGTTTGTTGTTTGCTTTTGTTTATTTAAAAAATTTCCCAAGAGATTAACTCTATATGATCTATTTTTTTAAAACCTTTTAAAAAATTTCTATTGCCGGACGATGGTGGCGCATGCCTTTAATCCCAGCACTTGGGAGGCAGAGGCAGGCGGATCTCTGTGAGTTTGAGACCAGCCTGGTCTACAGAGCTAGTTCCAGGACAGGCTCCAAAGCCACAGAGAAACCCTGTCTCGAAAAACTAAAAAAAAAAAAAAAAAAAAAAAAAAAAAAAAAAAAAAAAAAAAAAAAAAAAAATTCTATCAATCCTATGACTTGGAAAATAATACTTCAGTTTTCTAAGAAGGGATAACTAACACCTTCTGTGATTTCACAACCAGACTAATATTAGTAAGGAACTGCTGACACATTTAATCTGTGTTAATATGTCATAAAAAGGTCAAAGTTTCACACACAATACCAAAATTGATTAAGCAATGTAGGACTATTGTTTAATGATCCATTTGTTGATAATGAGAAAAAAATCTTATTATTCAATAGCACCCTTGATATTTATCACACAGACAGTGTGAGGAAGGCAGTTGAGGTATATGTAAGAAGACGTATTATCCAACTAATGAAAATAAAAGAAATGTATACTTAGATGCCTTAGCCTGGTTTAAAAATTAGTAATAAATTATTTGTTAGATAAAAGGCTTATTATTTACACCATTATTAGCATATTTTATTACCTGCTAAGCTAAAAGATATAATCTGACTTCTTTGAAATTTTTTGGTTTGGGGGTTTTTGTCTTTCTGTATATTACACGGTGTGTGACATCCTATTCCATTGATGTGGAAAATTCATCTGTTTATAGCTTTAAACATTTGATGTTTGGTTCCGGAATGGCAGTTGTGATGGTTTTCATATGACCTAATGGAGGTGCTTGTGAAACCAGAGAGCCAGGCACTCATCTTGTCTACAGTTGCATCCTGGCTACAGTGACCTCTGACTTCAGGTTTCTACGTGTGTTCCTCACAGGTACATGCCCAGCAATTTTTCAGGAGCCTAAAATTTAACCAATTAAGAGACAAGGGAAGAGGGATGGAGAGGGGAAAAGAATGAATAAAGCAAATTTTGTTTTAAAATACCATAATGAAATCTACTAGATTATGTGATAATTTTGAACAAGTTATGCAACTGAAATGATGATTTGGAGAGAAAAAAGAACAGATACAAAAGAGGTAATATGTTTGGTAGAGTCAATGAGATTAGATTTAAGGGGTTTTTTTTGTTTGTTTTATTTTGTTTGTTCAAGGTATTTGGTAAGAATAAAAGAAAGACTAATAATTTCTTTCTTGAGAACTGGGTAGATGACAATATTTTTTACAGAGAGTAGGTACATACCGAGAGGACTGCTTATGGAAAAGGGGAGGATGTGATTTTAGACAACCTGCAACTTATTATGGTACAAAGCCAATACGGTTCAGTAAGAATCACTTCTTGCATTATGAGTTTTGATCTTTATCAGGTTAGTAAGATTCACAATACTCTTTTTATTTATAGTTTACATGTTTTAATTATTTAAAGATTTATTTTCAAAGAATATGTTTTGATCAAAATCTTCTGAGATATTTATTGAGCAGCAGCAATAAAAGTATAAGCTCCCAGTCAGCCATGGATCTGCAGAGGAAGCTCTCTTCACACTACTTATTGCTGATATGATCCTTACTTTGTTTGATATATTAAACCCATGTTTGATTTATAACATTTTGCACTCAAGATAACTTTAGAGAAACACAACCCCATCATATGCTGAGGAACACCTGCTTTTAAATATACTTGGTTTTAATTACATCTGATGAATACAAGTGTAATAAGGCATGTTAACTAATATTTCTGAACATAGTCTTGAATTTAAAAGAAAAAGTATATACCTTGAGATTGGATTTAAAAATGTATAATTCATATGAGCTCTATAGATATAATTTTTAAAAGCCTGGAAATTCAGATTATTTGAATGAGTTACTTTAAAAATAGATCCTGTAGACAAGAGCATTCAAGGAGAAGCTGATTTATCTTTGGCCACCATTGTGTTAAGAACTGATTTAGACAAGTTCCCCTTCCTCCTCATTGTTTTGATTATGTAAAATTTGGGACGTTCCAATGTGGGTCAATATCCCTGATCCCCCCCCCCCAAAAAAAAGTCCTAAGGAATTAAATAAAGATATGTAACATCTTATTTGGAGACCAAGACCAAAAACGGTATTTTCTCTCCAAATCCTGGAAGTAAAGCTCAGGCCATGTGCAGTGGTGAAGTTCAGACAGGACATAGGGGAAAACAGTGAATTTAACGAAAAGTTGTGAAATGGAAAGAGAATGGGAGAGGAGAAAGAGTGTGACCTTTGGAAATTCTGACTGTTTACTTGCTGTTTAACCTTGGACAACATATGTATCTTTAAATTTTCTTACATGATACCCGAGAGAAACCATCTACGCAAGTATAATATAGCAAGTGCAATACTTTGAATAGTTCTGTTTTTCACTTAAATGAGAATGATAACAAAAAAAAAACAGGTACTGCTAATAGTAGTAGCTTTTATCACAGACATAGGTTATACAAATAATATATTTTCTCAATGTTGGAGAAAAAATACTTGTCTCAAAATTCAAGAGGTGAACTTTAGGTATTTATGTATGGATGTGTGCATGCGTGCTATCATATTTGAAAATAAAGTATGAACATGTGGAAACAATAAAGATTTGTACTAAAGTTTTTTGGTTATCTGATGCTAAAGCATTTGCAAAAAGATCACATTTATTTATTTTTCTTCCTTAATGTGATTTGCATAAGTGATGAGAACCTCAATTATGGATACAAGCTGAGAACAAAAATAACTTCTTTATGGTGGATGACAAAACATTTAGTTATCTCTAGTTCCTGGACTGGAACTGATTTGCATGCAATGCTTTGCTTTAAACCAGTTAGGTAAGAGCCAAAGCCATGCATCAAATCACAGTTTCTATTATTATGGATACCTTACATCAGTTCACGGGGTCAGGACACGAGAGGAACACAGCACCCACACTCCACACCTTTTCAGTCGACAGATGCAGATGTCAAAGGAAGAATCCATCAATGGTGTAGACCACGCCTTTCCTCATCTTCAGTATCTCACAACCCCTGTGTTTTTCCTGTGAACGTCTGTGATCTGGAGCATGGTTAAAAATATCTCATCAGTCACCATGAGGACAGAGAACTTTGTTTGTATTCTTTCTGTTCTTAGGATTGAGTTTTGGCTATTATACATGCTAAGCAAGGATTCTCTCACTGAGCTGTAGCCCCCTTCTCCTTAGATATTTAAAGTAGACTAAGCATGTTAGAGAAAATACATGTGAAATAAAAGGGTCTTTCATTCTCCTTTGTCTAGACCAGCTATTCAGTGAACACATTTTGGTGACTGCCTATGTCTATCTATCTGCACCAATCCACATGTTTTCTGGGTTGCTGTTCCAAGGCTGTGGCTTGGCTTGTCATGGTTAGATCTGTTGTGTTATTTTGAATTTTCCCAGATCTGAAGCTTGTTCCTGTTTTGAGCTTTCAGTGGTAAGTGATACTACCTCTGCACCTGAAATCTATTTACATTCTCAGCTGCCCATGGGGGTACCGCTCAGTCTCGGCATTGTTTGGAAATGACCAGCTCCAAATCCCAGGACACCAGGCCATGGAGATATCTGGTGAATAGTAGCCGATTATCTCGCAGATGTTCCAGCAGACACTTCCCAGCTGCAGGGCAGGAAACGGTATTTTCAAATGGAGATCTTAACTCTCAGATACAGATGCCCTAGCCGATAGTGTTTTCAGATAGTCAAACAAAAGCATCATCTAAAACCACAACCCCATCATGAAAACCATTCACACAAACAAGAAGCATCCCAGTTAATGAAAACTTGTGCAAGGTTTTGTTTTTCTTTCGAATATATGTTTAAAAAAACTATAAAAATACAAATTATGTCCACTTAGTTTTTAAATTTTATTTGGGAATTGAGCTTACTTTACTTGTCTGCTGTATAAACATACAACTTTTTTTTATAAAGTTGTACATTATATTCCGCCTCTTTGATTATTATTTCCCAACTTATATGAAATATCAAACAGTAATTTTAGATCTTTTTATTTGAAGGGACACTACCAATACATTTTTAGACTACATAGAAGCTAGGGTACTTAGCCCAAGGGGAAAATGTATAGAATTATGTATATGCTATACCTTTTTGCATGTAAGCTTATAATTTCCCTAGTTAAGCCCATTCATGGGCTTTTTAGGAGCTGTAAACTGACAATAGAGATAGAGTTTAGAAGCTTTTCCAACAGTTTAGGAAAGAAATCACAAAACTAGTAACAATGTCTGGATGGTAAACTTGGCAATAATTTGTACTGATTTCTATAGACTCTTGCAATCCCGATTGACTTTTGGAAACCCTTCCCTGGTCTTACAGGTCTCGATCTTGTTTGCAGCATTTAATCAGGCCTCACTGTGACATCTGCATGAGTGACAACAGCACTTCTTACTTTATCATGGGATGCTTATTGGTAGATTTGGTGCCCCCTGACAAACAGAAGAAACTAGAAATGATTAGCTACATCATTTCCTAACACCATTTTCAGCCTCCTCCTCCTCACTTCTTTAATAAGCTTCAAAAACTTACTCAAATAGCATACTATTATGAAACAAATGGCATAACCAATTAAAAATAAATAAAATATTGATGATGGAGCAGAGTATCTTATTCATTGGGCACACCAAAGAAAAGGAATACAAAAGCACGGACCATGACATTCACGGTTTAGGAATCTTTCAATCTCTAATATCTTTCTGTTCTCAAGGTTCTTGTTTTGTTTTGTTTTTAGTTCTTCAAAATAGGATTTCTCTTTAGCTTTGGAGTCTGTCCTGGAACTAGCTCTGTAGACCAGGCTGCCATGGAACTTACAGAGATCCACCTGTCTCTGCCTCTTGAGTGTTGGGATTAAAGGTGTGTGCCACCACCGCCTGGCTGTGTCCTCTAGGTTATAATTCATGAGGATGCAACCTGCCCCCCTCAATGTCAATGTGTAGAAATAGCTGTCTGAACATACTACTTAAAAGGCCATGATAAGATTAAAATATTATCAATATCATATAAATAGTGATGTGCTTCAATGCTGTTTTAACTGAAGATAAAACAAATACTTACAAGCATTAAATATAATTATGGTAACAGACAGAGGTAGCGGGGGTGATGTATTACATGATTTTTTAATTCCCTTGGCACCAACAAATCCTTGAAAATTTTCCAGAAAATAATATTTGATGCCTACATGGTATCTCTCTATTTCATGTAAGAAAATAATTAAAGTAAATAGACATAGGGAATATGGAAATATTGGTAGTACATTCTGCTTCTTTGAACCATTATAGCATATGAACACTTAGAATTCAACTCTACAAAACAGAATAACCTAGAAAACACATACTAAAACAGAATAGCAGAGATATTAAATCAAGCATTTTTATCTAATAAGATTTTTTTTTCAGGTTGCATGTTCTTTGAGTTCACTAGAAATAAAATAAGTATGGAGAAATAAAATACTCATAGAGTCCAGTGGTTCTACATACACATATCAATGATTATTTTTATTAAAAATGCAGTATTATATTTGGGTAAATAATACTTTCTTAAAAGCTTTCAAATGTCACTGAAGAGTTTATCTTGATTATTCACCTTCCAACCACACTTGGGCCTTAGTGTTATTTAGACTATTAGAATGGGTCCTCTGGCTGAAGTTACACTGCTTTTATGGGATAGATAAAGCCTTTTATATCCTCTGGAATTGAACTAATCTAGAACTCTCAGTCTCTCAACATCTGTAGATGTTGTTGTTCTACAATTCTTAGCAAGTTATGACCCTAAGCACATTTTCTTTTCCAATTGTTCCTGCCCTGGACTGGGTAGAAACATTCCCTCCTGATGGATACTCATAGATGTGTCTATTAATATATACCATTATGTTCGTTTATGGGAAATCTAGGAATGCCATGAGCAGCACCAGCTGAAGCGTGGGTTACTGTTTTGCTGAGTGGCTTCATCCTCATTTGCCCTGTTTGCAGATAAATATTTATTCAGTCTGTGGCATGAAACCACCTGGAATGGAGCCAAAACCAGGGACAGGATCTCTTTTCACGGGGCTTGTTTTATCCAATCATTTTATCCCATCTTTAATATATTTCCTTTCCAACAATTGCCCTCTTCCTCTCTTTCCCTACCTGCCCAGACTTTTGATGAAAAATATGTATTTTTACTAATCCAGTCCTATAATCGAGGCACTATTCCAAATTTTTACCTGGGGATGGAGAGAAGGCTCAGAGCTTAAGAGCATACTCTGCTTTTGCAGGGAGATTAAATTTGGTTCAGAGCACCCAGGCCAGGAATCTCAGTATTGCCACTAGATCTTGTTCAGGGAAATTCTTCTGGCCTCCAAGTGTACCTGCACACATGTGCACATATGTGTGCACAGAAACAAAAACACATGAATAAACTATTGAAAAAATTTCTGGGCCTATTAAGATGGGCAGATGGCATGCTAGAAAGACATATCCAACTCTAACAGGTTGTCCTTTGATCATGGTACATGGGCCCTGGCCCCCCTCCCACAAAACGTACAATAAAAAATTACAATTCTTTGCAGCTCAATAACTCATTTTCACTTTTTTTTGAAAGATTTTTGGTTAACTAGTTTTGGCATATATATATATATATATATATATATATATATATATATATCCTCTCTTTCTCACTCTCTTTTTCTCTCTCTCTCTTTGTCTCTCTCACACACACATGCATGCACAAATGAACACACACATAGATGTGGGACTTTTTACACATAAGAATGAGGATCATGCAGGGAGGGAAAGAAGGTAGAATGGAGGGAAGGAGAGAGGGAAAGAGAGAGACAGACAGACAGATGAACATACAGACACACACAGACATATAGAGGAGAGACAGAGATGGGGACAGAAAGAGAGAATTTCCCTTTTTTTCTTTTCATGGGCATCCAAAATATACTTACAAACAGCACAGTATAATTTGAGTCAGCTACAATGCAAAGCAATTTAAAATAATAAGCCAATAAAACCAGCTGTCTTCTGAATGTTAGCTGCAAAGAATAGGTTCATTATTTTGTGCACACACACATTATTGGGAATAATCTAGAAGCCAACCTGTGTCTTGTTCTATGCTATGTTGGAAACATGAGACAGCACAATGAAAATATTTGCCTTATTACCTTGGCGAAGCATTTAAATTCACATTATCCTACTTTACCAACATCAACACATCAATAGGCACATCATGCTTCTCTTGCGTTACAGCATGAAGTAGTAGGTGTATTCCTCTAGTACTGCTTATAATTCTTCACGGATACACTTTTGTCATTTTATTTTTATTTTTAGCTGTTATTTCTTTTTGATGTACTTTGTATTTCCATTCTTTACATATTTTTTGTTATTGTTTTTCTACACAGAATTTCTTTGTGTAGCCTTGGTTGTCCTGGAACTAACTCTGCCAATCAAGCTGGCCCTGAACTCACAGAGAACCACCTGCCTCTGCCTTCCGGTGCTGGGAATAAAAGCATGCATTATTACCACCTGGCCTACAACTCTTAATAGCAACAACTAGTGATTGCTTGCCTCCCACATTGTAGAACCTTCTAGAAAGATCTCATTCCACAGAGCACCACATCTCCATCAGAACTAGTGGGTTCTTGCCTTCTTTTGTGAGCATCTTTACAGTTCATGTGTTATCTCTATGCCACTGAGCAGACTGGTTCATTTCGCCTCCCAGGGTAACAGTTTCATGGACAAAGTGATATTTTAATTCACCCATAAAGCAACCTAGCAAATCTCTTGGATTTATTTCAGGTTAGTGGGGAACAAATTCATAATATGGAGGAGGGACACTTGAATTTCCAGTGCTTTCCTCTGAGATATGGTGCCATTGCTGGGAAAATCACACAGTAGTTAAGATGCTGGTCCGAGGAGAAACACAAAATGTAGAGGACAATGGGGAAGCCTAAATGAAAACAAAATACTGTTCTGAGAAAAAGGACAGGACGGACCCTGGAGCTAACTCCTTCCAATCATTCTGTAAACTCTTGCTTTGATGAGGGCTTCATGCGAAGAGGTCCTTTCATTCTGGAGTCTATACACAGAGCCTTGCTGAGTACCCCACAAGGAGCCCACGCTCTAACTATTACAATCAAGGGTTTCTTCTGTGCCCTGTACGAATTGTGTGCTCTGTGCTCTGGCTTCCCTTTAGATGGTATAAGTCTTTTGCCTTTTACTAAAATCTGTGATTTATTTTAGTAAAGCTCAAAATTGAAAGCATTTTAAAGCTGAGCAATGTGAAACATGACTTGAAGACAGTCCCCATGAGCCAACTAAAGAGTCCCTCAGAGAGAAGAGTGTCCTGCATAATGCCAGATACTCAAAGGTAAATGTGACCTGGTTTTACATCTGACAAGGAATTGCTTGCTGCAACGAGACACTTCTGTCAGCTCTCAGACTTTTGATATTTCAGCTATCTTATCTTTAAAGGAAAACCATCGACAAAACTGACAGATTTAAGGAGTGGGGAAGAAAATTATTTTAAAGTGTTTTAAACCAAGAACCCAATGAAGGTAGAGATTTTGCATCCACTTTAGAGCAACAAATATTGAAAAGTTTAAAAAGGCACAGCTTTGGCTGAGAAGACAAAGTGGTCCATGTAAGTGCCTGGCTCACAGGCATGAGGATTTGAGTTCAGAGTCTCAGAACCCATGTAAAAATGTCATATGTGTTTCATTGTCTGTAAGCCTAGCACAGGTGACACGGAGACCGATGGACTCTGGAAGTCACCACCCAGCCCTTATAGCCAGTGATAAATGCTAAATTTAGTGCAACACTATCTCAAACATAAGATGGAGAGTGATGGAGGAAGAGATATTCATGAGAATAAACATGTGCACACATACATACTCATACACATGCACACACATTTATATATTATATATCATATATTATTATTTTACAGAGTTTGTGTTCCCTCAAGGCAGGTGAGTAAACCACCTGTCCTTCAGCAAAAGTTGTTATCTTCTTGCTTTTCAAGGTGAGAGGTGTAACCTCCAGGCATCCTCCATCAATGCT
This sequence comes from Microtus oregoni, assembly GCF_018167655.1. Classification (NCBI taxonomy): domain Eukaryota; kingdom Metazoa; phylum Chordata; class Mammalia; order Rodentia; family Cricetidae; genus Microtus; species Microtus oregoni. Next base: position 859,552 of record NW_024543829.1, read on the forward strand.
GAAGGTCTTGAAAGATGCAGCTTTATGTCTTTATCACCCATGAAAAAGATTAAGAAATATGGATAAGGTGGTGTGCCTGCTAAACATTCATATTTTAATTTTAATTCATTAACTAATACCTGTGCGCAGGGAAGTATACACACTTCACATTTTCTTTATTTAGTAGCATCTTAATAAAAGCCCGTGAGTATAGCTATGCTTCTCTTCATTTGGTAGGGTGAGAACACCATGAATGTTCTGTGTGTAAAAAGGAAACACATGATATGTTATGATACTGAACCTTCCAGGAGAGACTTTAAACAGAAAATCAGAGGGAGTATCCTCTTATAAAATGAAACTTGGGTCAGACTGCCTGGCTTCACGTTACCCATAGACATATGACTTGTGATCTCGCTTTATGCTATAAACCACAGTTTCCTTATCTGAAATGTGGAGATGATTTTAGTGCTGAAATAATAATCCATGATACAATAGTTGCAGTCACTTTATATACCACTTAATATATGTTTAACACATGTTATCTACAGTTTGCTTTGCTACATGAAACTAGTTTAAACCTCAGGCTGTTGACATTTCATCCAGAATACGATAGAATTTCCCAAGTTTTCCAACGTATTAAACATTTACTATTTTTGCACATTTCTGAATACAAGATCTAATCAAGCCTAATCATTGCTGTCTCATCTCACTTCTGCCCTGTCTCTTCTCACATATTATTCATCGTCTGCTGTGTCTAAACTGTCTCACAGCTGAGCTCACATCTTTTCATTTTTATTAATGTAACCAAAAATGTAAGCAAACCTTCACCCTTTTCTCACTTTGCATTTCTTTGGTTCATGTATTATGCATGTCTGTGTGTGCACGTGTGTGCTCATGTGCACACATACATGTGCGTGCACACGAATGTCTCAGTCCTTGCCCTCAACTCTTTGAGACAAACACTTCTTGTTTGCTGCCGCACGTGACAGCACACAAGCTTTGGGAAATCACGCTGTCTCTGCCTCCTGTCATGCTCCATAGAAGCTCTAAATTACAAACAAATATTGCCAGTCTTTGTGGGTTCCTGAAGATGCAAGGTCAGATGCCATGCTTAAGCAGCAACTACTCTATCCATCTCTCAGATTCCGTCTTCCTATTTCTAGCATGTACATCCATCCAGTTAGTTTTCCATTTGGCATCCAAAGGATCTATTAAAAAAGGAAAGTATACTTATTTTCACATTTATTTTTGTGAAAATGTGTGCGAGCTCCTGATTGTTTGCATGTGTGCACATGTGTGAATGTGTACATGAGTTGGCACACATGTGGAGCTCTGAGGATTCTCCATCATATGGATCCTCTGAATAATCTTAGATTCTCAGGCGTGGAGTCAAGGGCTCTTTCCTGCTGAATCATCTTACAGTTCCCCAACTGATTTTTATTGCAACATCTTATTTAATTGTTCCTTTGGAAATCTTTAAGCACCTTAGGTGGTTTCTCTAGTCAAGTTACTAGATCCTACTTGTATCTGTCCTTCCTTGTCATAGTGCCTCCCTGCAGTTGGAGCCTTCTGAATGCCTGAATCTTCTTCAAATCCTCTGAGGCTCCAATTAATTACTCTTATTCCTCCTGTGTCAGCAGGAAGTTAATTCTTATTCATCTTTAAATCTATTCCTTTAGGATGGATGATTTTACCTTCGCCTTCCCCTTTGTTCACACTCTTAGCTTATCAAATGAATGAAAGCATGGAGAAATATTTAATTATGTACCCTACTCATTCAATATCACCTGCATTAGATTGACCAGCAAAGTCATATTTCATGTGTTCTCATTGTTAGGTCTGGGAATATGAGTCAAGTTACACCTCTTGGCCCTTTCTCTTAGCAAAGGGTGTGCACATAAATCATTTCATTTGATTGTACCATTGTCTAATGAAATAGGCACTAGATTTATAGCTGTTTTGTAGGCAGGATATCTCCAGGAAGTTATTACATTCACTTACCACGGAATCAAATCATGTGTGCTGATAACAACACAGTTGTCGTCCCAGCAGGAAGTATCTCATACAGTGCTGTGATCAGCTCTTAGACAGCCCAGAAATGCATGACAGAGAACTGAAAAACAATGAAGTAGTATATTAATCAAAATTAGTCTTATAAAGCAGGGTTTGGCATATCTAATATTTTCCTTTTATCATTCAAGATGCTTCATCAGTGATAAAATTGCTAAATAGAACCAAGTAAATAAATTTTTAAAAGTGATTTAGAACTCAAATAATCTGAATGATTGCTCCAATTATTTGCTTTTCTTGAGAGGCAAATCTAGTTTCAGTTTCAAAACAATTCTCCCTTTAAAATATATTTGAGAAGTTTCCAACTTTCATATTTCAATGAAAATCAAAGTCTAATATCAGAAAATCCACCACTGGACAAAAAGCACATAGTGACAGTGGCAGTTTGAATGTGATAGGTCCCACACAGTCTTCAATGCTGAATGTTTGATTCCTGCTAGTGACACTAATTTGGGAAGTGTGAGATGTGGTAAAACGTCTGGTCTAGCTAGAGTCCGTAGGTCATATGGGTGGTGACTTTGAAGAAGGTGGTCTAGCTAGAATTGGTTGGCCATATGGGTAGTGACTTTGGAGAATGGGGTCTAGCTATAGTTGGTAGGTCATAAGGGTGGTGACTTGGAAGATCGTATCTGGTTTCTCAACCCTCCTTTTCTGTCTGCTTCCTTCCTCTAGCAGGTCCACAGCTTGCCTTCCCATATACCCCTGAGCTCATCAGTCCTAATATCAGGGAAGAAAGAAAATGGTGCATGAACTGAGCACTAGAAGCTTTGAATCCAGAAGATATTTCTTCATTTGGCTTGTGCTCTCTAATATTTTGGTCACAATTCCATGAAAGTACCTTAATACAGTGACAATGACTTTTAAAGTTATCGTTTTTTTTTCTTCTTTATATCTTTTGCAAAATCCCCACACCTAGACACGGCATCAAAAAGGAGAGAAATTGGGTTCTAAGTGTTTTACTCAAAATTTGATTTCTTAAATTATTATAGAAGCAAGAAATCCACTCAGAACAGCTGTGATGAAAATTCAAGTCCTAGAGATCCTCTCTGAATACAAGGAGGGCTCTGAGCAGCTGTTCTGATGAAGTGAGAAACAGTCTCTATCCTCACTAAGGCCACTACCAGGCCTGTGTAGCTGTGACCTCTTCTTGCCCAATGAGGAGGGCCCACCTCAGGCCTGACTCAGCACAAAGGTTTAAAGTGCACAATATTTGAGTAAAGGTAATTTGAGAAGCAGCAGCAGGAGGGAAGGAAACACAGCAGGAGGCAGATAGAGAATGTCTGATAGCCCAAAAAACACACAAGATGTCTTTATTTTGTTGTTGTTTGTGTTTTCCAACCAATCTGTTGTAAATTATTGCTCAAATAAGTTTGTGGAATTAAAAAGAAAACCTCTATATGTTGACTATTTAAAGACACCTATTATGTTTTCCTCAAAATCAACGGCCATGTATCTTATCTTATAAAAGCAGTGAAGTACTCTGTTTATATAAAATTATTACAATAAAAAGTGATTTTTTATTGATGGTCATCCTTTGAAATGAAGTAAGTTTTAGCCTTAAGTTTTTATTACTTTTCCCTCACCGTTTAGCTAAATATGCTTTGAATGACTTGCTATGAATAAGTAATAAATCCACCAATACTGTTGGCACTTACTTTTTTTTTTGAAATTTTTAAAGTCCAAAATGTAGAAAACCAATTGAGCACCTTTCTCTGTTTTTATTCTTATATTTGTATATGTGCTTTACTTGTAGAAGCCAACAATCAGATTAGTTGAACATATTTTGATAGGTTTAAATGTCGTTAGTGCAAAGGAAATGTCTGAGTCTTTTCAGTTTGAGGAAAATCTTAAGGGAAAGCTGGTTGTCATGAGTCAATCAGATAAATTCCTTTCCTGTGGAGTCCTGTAATAAGGTCAAAGGAGCAAAGTAGTTAAAAAAAAAATGTAACTGTAGAAAGAAGTGGAGGTGGGGGTTGGGGGGCTGAGATTTCTGACGTGGCTGCTCAGAAGGCTTCCATCCACTGGGGGTCACTGCTGATATGAGTCTGAGCAAAGGGAAGGCCTTCCTGTGGCAGCAGGATTCCCAAGAGGGGTTGTGAGCAGCTAGAGGTTCAGAATTCATCACCTGGGCCTGCCACACACTGGAAATGCATTGGATTAACTGTGTCGGGCTGGTGCGCATTTGAAAGAGGGTAGCAGAAGTATAAAAAGCAATGGAATATTAGAATTCCTCTCAAAGGCTGAGTAAACCCTGGGAATGTTTATATTCTTGAACAAATTAAAGTTTTTTTGCTTGTTTGTTTTTTTGAGACAAGGTTTCTCTGTGTAGCTGTGGTGCCTGTCCTAGAACTTCCTCTGTAGATCAGGCTGGCCTCAAACTCACAGATGTTCACCTGCCTTTGCCTTCTGGGTGCTGGGATTAAAGGGCCACCACCACCTGGTGAATTACATTTGTTTTACTAGTATGTGTCTGCTTCTTTCAGTTTAGAAAATCAAAATCTAAAATGATGAAAATAACTACAACAACAAAGATAAAACATTTGTGGAAATAGGATTCTGTTGAAGACTTGATATTGGAATCTACTGGAGGTTTATTGTTGGGTTTGGTGTCCTTGGAGTAGACAGACTGTGTCACTACTGGAGGTTTCTTCCTATTTAGTTTGACACTGGTAGTAATGTCTCTTAAAACTGAGTCTTTGTATGATTCAATTGTGTTTTCTCTGGAGTTTTTTTTTTTTCTTCCTCTTGCTTTTTTCACCTTTTAAAATTTAAAACCATTATCCTTGAAGGAACAGAGGGAAGAGAGCAGAAAGAAACAGAGACACTTTTCTGCTCAGGGTGCTCCAGGACTTGTTAGTGAAGCAAATTGCAGAACTTTCCTATAGAGCAATAAAGAGTAGATTCTGCGTTTGCAATGAATACGGAGGCAGTGGTCTCTCTTCAAGAAATGAATATGGATGTCAAAAAACTATAAATAGAATTTTAGGAGTAGGGTAAGATGTAAGAATGAGGCCTTAAGTGGTGAAGTGTGGCAAGAAGTGCTAGGAAGAGAGGGGGAAAGGGAAAGACAGGATTGGGGTGGGGGGCAGGCCTGTGAGAGGAGGGACAAGAATGAATGAATACTCCCATTGTCTTCTTAAGGTATACGGTGTTGTGACAATTGATTCACAGTGCTGTGACAATCATCAGCTAGTAGACTATATAGCAATGTAGGTCTAAGACTGAGGAGAAACGTTTGGTGTGAAGTAATTCGGGGAACAGTGACTATTTTCAAGGCAAGGCATGAGAGACAACTTAAACACTAACTTTGGAATTGAGAATGCTACAAATTCATTCCTCCCAGCTTCTTGCATTCATAATATCAGCCCAGCTCTGGTAGTTTTTAAATCCACAGCCAAAATGTGATTTCATGTTCTGCTCCTTTGCTAGGGTTCTGGCATTTTGAAATCAATAGAGATATGCGATGACCGTAGTTATCCATGGGACGTTTGATACATACTGAGTTTATTTTTGGCTCTATTTTTATTCTTCCCCCACTGTGTGTACTAAGTATCCTATCCACTTTCATTAAAATATTTAATTGGTAGATCTCTCATGAATGGCATGAGTTTTAGCACCTTGAACTCCCCCAATCCACTAGTTTCCATTCATCTGTGTTTGACTTTGATGACAAAATGGACAGCTCCGTACTTAGCAGTGAGACCCTAATGTGTACTGCCTAAATCACTCTCTAGTAAAGGCTTTGGAGCTTCTACTATTAATTAGGTCTCAACAACGGAGTGGGACAATTTGAAAGAAAGAGTGTGGTCTAAAGCAACCAGAGGTTGTCTGACAAGCATGCTGACTGATGAGGAAATCTTGGTCAATAAACAGTAGCTCAGACACAGTGCTTGCTCCAAACTCGTGTGGCCATTTTTTTGGAACATTGGTTAACATGATCTTTACGCTTGCAAGTGGTTTTTTTTTTTTTTCCCTTTGAGACAGTTAGTTCATCCCTGGTCTTCAACATTAGCGTGAAGTGGCCTAGCCAGAAGAACCAATGAACCACCTCTGCTTTTTAAAGCAATCCTGGGTCTGGAAGCACAGGGGCATCGTGAATATAGCTCCTTTTTCTGTCCAATGTTAATGCATGGAGAGACATGATGTGACATTTATTTAAAAGATTTTACTTTTCAACACTAAACTTGTGATTCCTGCTTAATTATTGGTCGTGGATACTTAGATGACAGCATGCTGCCACCTATTTGTACTAAGTTTTTCCCCATGTGAGGACAGAATTATCTGAGTTCTACATCTTAAATGGAAAAAATTCTTAAGAGGAAAAAGAGATTTTTCCCTCTGCATAGTCTCAACCATGAATAATGTTGCAAACTTAATTGATGCTAAAACTCACTCTGGTTGGCAACTATGTAGGACTGATTTTGGTTTTGGTTCAGGACTCGTTTCTATAAAAAGAATGTGTGTTCATCTAATACTATATAATATATGCATTGTAAATACATGGATGTAGATTTGACTAAAGATTTTTTGAGAAGTGGTAAGAAAATAAGCACAAAAATATGAAAGCTGTGAGAGGCAATGAAGGAAGCATTCTTACCCACTACCAGGGATTTAGACCACAGTAGTTAGTGAAAGCCTTCTGATACCATGGCCAGATTATAAAGTAATCTTCTAGAGACAGATGTATGAGCTATATCACTAAAGATGTTTATAAAGTGTATATCAAGAAGTAAAAGAGGCTGTCTTCTTTAATTAGGACTTTGCTGATTTGGAATTCTATTAAATGCCATCTTTGCTTTCTATATTTACATAGTTTGTAACAATTCCATTTCAATTTCTTGTTCCTGCATGTTTTCCCTATAATTGCTAGGAGATATTACAAGAAGCTAGTGTTTCTCTGTTTTTGTCTATTGTGCAATTTTCGTTAAGTGGATAAACATTATTATCATAGTGATTAAATGTGTATGGTAAAATCAACAAGATTAAAAATTAATAAGGAAATTATTTCTGAGACCTTATTTAAAAATTTATGCCTTGGTTTTACATCTGGAGTATTTTTTCATATAATTTTAAGGAGAGAACATTTGTGCATTGATGTTCATGTATTTGTGTGTTCACTGGTGAATAAATCTACAGTTGTGAAATGAAACTGTATCTCAATGATCAAGGTATCCTAAGGTCAAAGACATGAATGCAACCATAAGGAAAAGAAAGGAAAAGCTTATGCTTCACACAGAAGCACTGGTATTTAGTATACTGACATGTCCTACACCCAGGGTGAGAGGGGTCTATAAATGCATTCAGATTTTCTATAAAGCTCTATTTAGAATGTATTAATATCCTTTACCATACCAATGGGGGAAAAATGAAGAACTACTTTAATGTCCCTAAATGAAACTTTCTAAGTTTTTCTTTTTTTAATGAGCCTGTATTGCTGGGGTAAAACCAACAACTTTTAGACTGTAATGTGAATATACAAGAGGCTTCATTGATATTTCATGGCAATTTAATGCATGCATAACTTGCAATCTGTAGTGGAGTGCTGCCCAACACATAATTTTCATTGACTTACTAACATTTAAACCAGACACAATTTAAATCTTTTAAAGTAGGTCAGCAGAAAGGAACAGCCTTAATATTTGTAAGTAGTATCTTAGTGGGGATAAGCTTTAATTGCTTCTCTGTCAGTGAATAATTAGTACTTTATGTGAGAAAGAAAATTATAACCAGTGGTACGCTAACACATAGCTGCTTGTTAAAGGGAGCTATACTAATTTTTTTTATTTTACTTTGATTAATTATTATTTGTGGCTCTCAAATTTATTATATAAATGCCATAAAGAAGAGAAATCTTAAAGATAGTAATGCGATGTTATCTTTCCCCTTATTGAATTTCCCAGTCCATAAAAAAGATATTGACAAACTATTATGGCAATTAAATTTCTTCTTCCCTCCCGTACTTCTGTGCCTTTTTCTTCCTCCATCTTCCCTCTTCTCCTCTCCTCTGGTTTTGGAATCTCTTGCCCTTCACTACCCTGTCCTGCTTCTGTCTTCTTTCTTATTTATTGACGTACTGGTACCCTATGTATCTATGTTTAGCTTGGTACTTACTATGCAGCTGGCCTAAAGATCCTCCTGAGTTAGCCTGGGATTGTAGGCATGTGCTGCCATGTCCGGTACTAAATCAACATATCCTATGCATTGTGCTGTAAGAAGATAATGTTTCATGACAATGTTTCATTCATGATTTTCCAATTGACTTCATCTCATCAAGCTAAGGGATTTCCATTTAGAATTTTTAACAAGACAATTTAAAAAAGATGTCTTTAGCATAATGTATTTAGGGTTTTCCTTTTTGTAGTAATAAGGGCGGCAGGGCTGCATTCCCAGAACCCCAGCCGCCTGCCCGGCTAGCTTATGCCCCGAAATAATTACACGGACACTGTATTCTTTTAATCACTGCTTGGCCCATTCTCTTCTAGGCTAATTCTCACATATTAATTTAGCCCATTCCTAATCATCTGTGTGTAGCACCCCAAGGTGCGCTTACCGGGGAGATTCTAGCCTAGTCCATCCTGGGTCCTAGCTTCATCCCGGGAGCGGGGCATGGCATCTCTCTCCGGCGTCTGCTCCCGCGAGGAAAGCGGTCGAGTCTCAGACCTCACTTCCTCTTCCTCCCAGCGTTCTGATCTGTTTACTCCACCTACCTATGTCCTAACCAATAAAATGGGCCAGGGCAGTTCCTTTATTAGCCAATGACCTTCCTCCATCACCTTTTTGTTTTGGATATTTACCTGTTAGTTGCTATTCTGACTGGCATCTTCTGGATTTGGAGATGCACTCTCCAGTTGGTGGTGTTCTGAGATGTTACAAAAGTTTTGGGAAGTGGCGCCTAGCTGGAGGAAGTGGGTCATAGGCTTGGGCTCCCAAGCTGTAGCTCAGTCCTACTCCCTGCCCACTGATTGCTTCTTGATTTGCTGAGTTTTGTATAAGTTACTAGGGTCCACACCACTTTCCTCGCCATGCCTGCCCGACTATGATGGGGTTCATCCACTAAATTAAGAGGCAAAATAGATCCTTCCTACTTCAGTTGCTTCTTGCCAAGCATCTGAGAATTGTGATGAAGAAAGCAATTGGTTGTTTAACTTTACGACGTTTGTATTTTCTCCTCTCCAGGAACAGCCTCTCTTTTCTACTTGTGCTATACCAATCCTTACAGCCATCAACACTATGCAAAGGCTCACACCTTCACCAGCAATTGGTTCGGAGATTAGTTTCTAAGAGTCATTTTTACTGCAGTGAGTGATATATCAGTGTGGCACCTTTATTTTCAACATGGGAAAACACTCTTCTTTTTATTCCACCATTCCATGCTTGAGTGTGTGTGTGTGTGTGTGTGTGTGTGTGTGTGTGTGCGCGCGCGCGCGCGTGCGAGCACATAGTGGAGTATCAATCGTTTATCTATCTGTACATTCTTCAAAGGTCTCCTGCAGATCACTTAGATTGTAGGTCACTTTGAGCCCTTATAGAATATAGGTTTTCCTAGACCATTTTAAAAGTGGGAGTGTGGGTGTCTCTTACCCTTTTGCTTGCCTTTTGGGACTCTTTTGCTCCTACTGGGTTGCCTCATCCAGCCTTAATATGAGGCTTATGCCTAGGCTCATTGTAACTTTCTGTGCCATCTTTGATTGTTATCCCTGGAAAGCCTGCACTTTTCTGAAGGGAAATAGAGGAGAAGTGGTTATGAGGAAGAGTGGAAGTGGGGGAACTTGTAACAGTGCAGGCAGGAGAAACTGTGGCAATGATGTATGACAGTAGAAAATATTTAAATAAAAGTAGACTTCAATGTAAAGTTTTGGTAGGATTGGCTAGTAGAATAACTATACAGTTTTGAGGCAATATTATATAAAGACAAGGAAATAATACCAACTAAAGTATAACTAGATTTAAAATACAATAAAATTTATTAAAATTGAGAGTATTATTATCTTGAATTGCAAATTACTTATTTCATGAAAACATTGTATATTCCAATCTTTAAGGACCAAGGTTGCCTGGAGATATTTGAACAATATCTTGATAGCTATCTGTGCTAATCTGGGTTCTCTAGAAAGACAGAATCAACAGAATAATACATGATATTAATTGTTGGCTTATATTATTTGGTCTGGCAATCCAAGAGTATTTACCATCATGATAGAAAGGTTGAGAATCTAGTACATGCTCAGTCCACAAACCAAGACTCTTTAGAAGGTGCAATTTATTGATAAAAGACCTGGTGGATTCCTACAGAGCTGAAACTCATTATTCTGTTGGTAAACAACTGAAGAATCTGAGTTTCCATGCCAGTGAAGACAGGCAGGAGCAGTTCAAGAAACAAGGAAGACAAACACATCAACACAAAGCAATGGTAGGCAGGAACACAAAAGCTGTAGGTTTACCCTCAGGACTCCTTATATTTGGTGAAAAGGCACTGTCCTTTTTTGATGGGTCTTTGTTTTTAGTTAATGCATCCATGAAATACTCTGATAAAGCCATCAAGAGGCATGACTCTTAGTTGACTTCGGGTATAATCAAGCTGACAACCAAGACTAACCATCACATATTCATTATCATTTTGCAGGTAACAATCTAAAGCCAAATATTACTGTTGTGTTTAAGATCCATGATTTCCCACCCGTACCACTCGTTTTATTTCAAAGTTAAAACTAACCGACGGATACAAAAATTGACAGAAAAAGGTCCATCCCTCCGAGCATCTAACTTGGAAACTGTTGTTTGGTCTGAGGTCTTGTTTAATGGGTAAATAAAGAGTGCTCTCCTCCTTATAGTCCATGCCCATTCAATACAACACATTGCCTTTCTGGGATGAACCTGGCAGATTATTGGAGGATAAAATGGCTACCTGTTGGTATATGAAATGAACTGTCATTGGACTTGTAGGACTTTTTCCACCAATGAAATCTAGCAGGTGATCAGAGCAAGCAGGTTATTAAGAGTGAATTCCAAGAAGTTGATTATATTAAGAATCAAACTATTATTTTATTATTGTTATTAGTTATACAACAATAAATATGATATATAAGTAATGCCATGGTATTCTGATGCACATTGTGAATGAATTCATTAATGTGTATTGGATGAGCTATAATGACATGCTAGCAGCAATGGGGTTCCAAAGAGAGATTAATATGCTAGTATAAAAAACAAGATGATACTGATCACATCTTTTCACATTTTTTTCCCAAGAGCAAGAAGGCTTGACAGGAGCGATGGCTGAAAATGATTAAAAAAGAATAGAAGTATTTATACGTTTTTCAATTGTCAAAGAATAGTGATTTGATGAAAATAAAAATGTGCTTACATCTCATTAAGCTCATTGATCTCTTCAGGCATGCTACTTGGGTGGTCTTTCCCCCATTATCATTTATAACCTAAGCTTTGGTACCTGCTGTACTATTCTTATTTTTCCCTTTCCAAACATCAATGAAAAGCAATCTAATCAGGCGTATTGTGAACACAAAACTACTTCACTTTCCTGATAGGAAATTCAGCTTAGTCTTGGTTGATCTGTATTACCTGGGCCAGAGAGAGAAAGAGAGAGAGAGAGAGGGAGAGAGAGAGAGAGAGAGAGAGAGAGAGAGAGAGAGAGAGCGCATTTGGTGACTAATGATATCATATTTTAGTACTAAAAGTGAATCTGGAAGCAAGTTCTAGAAATACTGATAAACAGCAAGTTCCAACTTACATTGCATTGCATATCCTTTGAGATGACTGGCGTGAAGGTGCAGTGATCTTTAGTAGTTTTATTCTCTGTGGTGTACAAGGCCACCTGAACTTTAGAAGCTCAGGATAGCTAATGACTATTTCTCCCTGGTCTGTTGTTCCACTGCATCATTTGGGCAAAGATCTTATGATCTTCTAGAGGGATTTCTTCTGTGACACCAAGTTGGAAATTTAGGCAAGATGATTCCCTCTTCGGCAAGAACCTCAGCTGAGCCAGCTGGAACCTTGAGGCCTCACATGGCATCATAGCTAAACTTTCTAAGTGTCTGCCTAAGATACCTCTTTTGTTCCCCCCTAGAGAACGAAGCTTAAGACAGTAGGATTATTTACAGGGTGGCTGTTTTTTCCCCTGAGGTTAGGATACTAGAAACCCAAGACAAACACAATAAAATTTCATGCTGCCTTGCTTCAGAAATCAAGGAATATTTTTGAGTAGTTTTTATAAGGTGTCAGACAAAATTGTTTGGGGGAGAAGAGTGCAGAAAGTCAATGAAAGAGCCAAGTGGCTCACTAGACACATTTCCTGAAGATGGCACTCCCAATTTGTTTAATGCATTTGTCACTTTTGCATCTCTATGATAACATATCACATAAATGGCTTTGTAAAAGAAACTTTTTTTTGGCTCACAGTTAAGTAGATTTTCAAACTTCCATCATAGGAAAGGCAGAGTTGAAGAACTCAAGTCACTGAAAGAGGGGTGTGAGACAGGTGATGCTTCCATCATGACTAACCAAGATACAGATATTCCATATGGTAGTATCAAGTCCTCTCTGACCTTCCAATGTGCACCTCCAGGACCCTCCTCAAACAAGCCAGGTCGTGTTCCCTCTGGGTTCCACAGTCTTCCAATAAAGTGCTACCACCATTGCCGGGAGAGATACACTCAAAACATTTTTTAAACTGTAGCATTTGGGTAATGTAGTTCTACTGTCTTGACCACTTTCAGTGTCCTCTCTGAGGTATAATCAGTGACTAACAATCCCTAGTACCATCTATATGAGAAAATAAAAGTCAAGGTTCCTTTTGAGTACTCATTCTCGCATACTTCATGTGAATTCTCATTTCAATTGTTCTCTGTTTTGGTTCTCTCTAAAGCATACTCAGATCATCTTTCCTGTATCACTCCCAGTATAGAAGTTTCCCAATTATAAACCTCCAGAGGCAGTTTATCCACAGTGACCCTAATGTTCAAAAGGAAAACTCTACAACTTTCATATATAAGCAGGTGTGTACATGCATGTGCACACACACACACACACACACACACACACACACACATACACTTTAACGATGTTACTAGTGCCACTGCATATCACGTCTGCTCATTTCATTGGCTTGTGAATGATTTATTAGACAATCAAAATGTTCTGAGAAATATGCAAAATCAAATCAAACATGACAGGGCTCATGTTGTGAAATTAATGTTTTGGGGATCCGTTTTCCATGCCTGTAATTCTCAAGCTTATTACGCTCATCTGGAAGGCTTGTTGGAACACAAATAGCTGGGCCTCACCCTGTGAGGGTGGGATATATTAGGTACGTAATGGAAACTGAGGATTTACATATGTGACAAAACAAGCGGATGCTAGTCCTGCTGATTTGGGAAGTAGGCTTTGAGAACCACTTGCCTAGGCGATGATCTCTCAATGGTTTGTTTCCTGCTTAATTCAGGATGAAGCAACTAAACAGAGACCTGAGTTTGCCTCTGAAATGGTGCCTGGACATGGAAGATAATATCTGGAATTAGTATTTTCCATGAATAAACCTAAACTGACCCCAAAGGATTTAAAATCCCACAGAATCAGAGTCAGGAATGACTAAACAATCAATTGACCAAATTCAATATCCAATAAGTAGAAAACCCATCATGTTTCATCAAAATTCATTTATACAGACAGGGCCTTAGAGACAAACTAATTTCCAGGAAAGCAATAATATAATGATAAGACCCTGGAGTCTCAAATCAGAACCCATTATGAGTGTTTGATTGTATCATTTATTGGCTAAGTGTTTCCTGTATGCTTACTCTCTCTTTCTCTCTTTCTCCGTCTCTCTTTTTATCTCTCTCTGAAGATTTTGCTAACTTACCTAGAAAGTAAGCAATATAATAATAAAATCAACATTATGTAAACTAGATGAGCAAATTTATGTAAAACTCTTAATAGTTACTGCCCAGATGGGCTAGATATTTGAGATCATTGTGCACCAGTATTTGAGTCACTGGTACATTTATTCTGCTAATAAATGCAATATACACAATTCTTGGTCTTTATCCTCTACAGATAACTAGGAGACAGCTCTGTAGCTCATCATTTTTGTTCTTTCCTCCCAAATAAATCTCATGGAATCTTATTTCTTCTTAAGAATGCCCCAGCTTAGCTTGGCTTATTTCCAGCCAGCTTTTCTTAACTTAAATTATCCCGTCTACCTTTTGCCTCTGGGATTTTATCTTTTCTATTCCACATATTTTTCTTTACTTCTTATTCCATGCCTGGATGTGTAGCTGGGTGGCTGTCCCTTTGTGTGTTCCTCTCCTCCTTTTCTTGTTCCTTGATCTTCTCCTAGATTTCTCCTCCTATTTATTCTGTCCTTCTGCCAGCCCTGCCTATCCTTCGTCCTGCCTTGCTATTTGCCATTTACCTCTTAATTAGTAAAATTTTTTTTAGTCAAAGTAACACAGCTTCACTGAGTTAAACAAATACAGCATAAAATAATGCAACACATCTTTGTATCATTAAACAAATATTCCACAGCTTAAACAAATGTAACACATCTTAAAATAATATTCTACAACACTGTTCTAAAGGGTCAGCTGCATCTTCCTATAGCACAGGGAGATGTAAGATCATAGAATGTCTAACTGCGTCTCCTAAAATTCTTGCCAAGCCCCCTCAGCGCACAATTCCTGCTGTTAAGAAATAAAAACCCAAGATCTCAGCTATACAAAATAATCATAGCTCTCCTTCCTTATACCTTCAAGTTTATGGTCTCGTCTAGTACCTGTTTTCATGCAAGCAGGAGGTTGTGTAGGATAAACAAAAATATCCCCTACCACCTCCAAATATGGAATTCAACTTGCTTTCTAATTTTTTGTGGTGCATCACCCTGAAGACTATCTCATCTCCAGGGTACCTGATTTCTACATGATGCCTGTGTAATGTTTCTCTAATATTCTGTCACTTTAGATCCTGAACATAATCCTCCTGGTTGCAAGTTTCTCTTTCCTATGAGAACTCTCTCTGAAGGTTAGTTTTGTCTTAACCCCTTCCCCCCAAAATTGAGAGCATTCTAGTTGCTGCTTTTTATTTTATCAGGAGGTTAAGCAATTTACCTTAAATCAAACAATATTATATCAATACACTCATGCTCTAGGCTCTTTGCTCTACTTCAGAGAACTTTACCACTCATGCTATATTTCCATATGCCACATAATATCTGCTCCTTTTTTATTTCCTCCATTTGTAACTAATATACCCACATAAGATAGCCAATTAAATACCAGAGCAGCATTTCTCAATCTTCCTTATGCTATGACTCTTAACACACTTTATCACATTGTGGCAACCCCAACCAGAAAATTATTTCTGTTGTTACTTTGTAACTGTAATTATGCAACTGTTATTGAATATAATGTAAATATCTGATATGCAGATGTTCTTAGGTGACACAGATAAAAAAGGTTGTTTGATCCTCAAAGGGGTGACAACTCACAGGTAGAGAACAGCTGCACTGGGGGAGTGAAAGAATTCGGAAGTAGACTCCACTCCAGTTTGCAAAGTCAAGAGCTGAATTTGGAGGAACCTAATGTACACTCAAAAGTATTCTATCTGAATCATATCTCCGGCCTTCAGTAGACACAGAACATTCTAAAGTTCTCGTAAGCGCATTACTGTCTACCTTGTGATTTTTCTCATAAAGAACAGAGAAATACTATTGTTCATCCATGAAAAATTAATCCAAAAGGAAATGTCAATCAATTGCAAAAAAAGTCTCTTAAGAAACTATTTGTTTCAGAAACTTTAAGAAATAATATAAATCCTATCTGAAAATATGACTGTGAAAATGATCTCTCTTGCCATTGTCGACTCTTGTCCCAGAAACATATTTTCTTCAGAAATGGTCTCTGACCTTTCACCATTCTCTTTCCTTTTTTAAAGTTTATTTATTTATTCATTCTTTTTTTATTTTTTTTTTTACATACCAATCCCATCCCCCCCTCCCTCCTCTCCTCCTGTCTCCCCTACCTTCACCCTACACCATACCCCATCTGCTCCTCAGAGAGTGTAAGACCTCCTCTGGGAAGTCAGCTAAATGTGTCCCATCACCTCTTTGAGGCAGGACCAAGGATTTCCCTGCCATGCCTAGGCTGAGCAAAGTATACCTACATAGAGAATGGGTTACACAAAATCAGCTCATGCATTAGGGTTAGATCCTGGTCCCACTGTCGATGGGTCTACATACTACCCAAGCCACACCATTGTCACCGGCATTCAAGGAGCCTAGTTCGGTCCCATTCAGGTTCTCCAGTTGTCAGCCCAGAGTCATTGATCTCCGACTAGCTCTGATCAGATGATTCTGTGGGTTTCCCCATCATGATCTTGACATCTTTGCTCATATTATTGCTCCTCCCTCTCTTCGATTGTACTCTGAGAGCTTGACCCAGTGGTTAGTTGTGGATCTCTGTGTCTGCATCCATATGTTTCTGGATGAGGGTTCTAGCTTCTTTGGGGTTGTGAACTGTAAGTTGCTTATTGTTTTCATTATGTTTGATATTCACTTTTGTGTGAGTACATACTACATTTTACTTTCTGGGTCTGGGTTACCTTACTCAGGATGTTTTTTCTAGTTCTGTCCATTTGCCTGCAAATTTCAAGATGTCATATTTTTTTCCACTGACTAGTACTCCATTGCATAAATGTACCACATTTTCTTGATCCATTCTTCAGTTGAAGGGCATCTATATTGTTTCCAGGTTGTGGCTATTATGAATGGTACTGCCACAAACATAATTGAGCAAATGAGACTTTTTTTTTTACCAAAAGCAATCTACATATTGATTGCAATACCCATTAAAATCCCAAAACAATTTTTCACAGATTTCAAAAGAACAATACCCAATTTCAATGGAAAAACAAGCAAACAAACAACAGGATAGCCAAATAACCCTGTATAATAAAAAATCATCTGGAGGCATCACCATCCCTGACTTCAAACTATATTATAGAGCTACAGTAATGAAACAGCTTGGTATTGGCTTAAAAACAGACAGGTATACCAATGCAATCAAATCAAGGACCTGATATTAACCCATACACCTATGGAAACCTGATTTTTGACAAAGAAGCTAAATATGTAAAATGGAAAAATATCATCTTCCACAAGTGGTGCTGGTATAATTGGATGTCAACATGCAACAGAATGCAAATAGATCCATATCTATCACCATGCACAAAAACTCAAGTCCAATGAATCAAAGACCTCAACATAAATCCAACCATATTGAACCTCATAGACGAGAAAGTGAAAGTACCCTTAAATGCATTGGCACAGGGAACCACTTGCTAAATACAGCACCAGCAGCACTATACTGAGAGCAACAATTAATAAATGAGACCTGCTGAAACTGAGAAGCTTCTATAAGGCAAAGGACATGGTTAACAAGACAATATGGCTGCCTAGAGAATGGGAAAAATCCTCACCAACCCCACATCTGACAGATGGCTGATCTCTGAAATATACAAAGCCCTCAAGAAACTAGATATCAAACTACCAAATAATCCAATTAAAGAACGAAGTACAGATCTAAACAGAGAATTCTCAACAGAAGAATTTCAAATGGCTGAAAGACACTAAAGGAAATGCTCAATATCCTTAGTCATCAGAGAAATGCAAATCAAAACTATGAGATACCATCTTACACTGATCAGAATGGCTAAGATCAAAAACACTGATGACAGCTTTTACTGGAGAGGATGTGGGGCAAGAGGAAAGCTCCTCTATTGCTGGTGGGAGTGCAAACTTGTACAGCTGCTGTGGAAATCAGTACGGCAATTTCTCAGGACATTAGAAAGCAATCTACCTGGACCCAGCAATTCCACTTTAGGACATATATCTAAATGAAGCACACCCACGCCACCACAGGGATGCTTGCTCAACTGTTCTCCTTCTTTAGAGTGCCTGATACTATTATGTGATAAACCACAGATCTTTTACAGTACTCTGTGTGTCTTATCTGATGAGGATAACAAGGAGAAGAGATCTGTGGGTAGTCACAGTGAGATCCCAGTAATACTCATTTGTGTCTGCTTGATAGAGATACAGAGACTTTCCCATTGTTGAGTACCTCAGTCAGTATTTCATGCATAGAGTGGATATACCAAAACACAACCCAAAAATACTTATGATGTTACTGGATACATGATTCTACTGAAAGTTATAAATATTTATGAGATCTTCCATGTGCTAGGAGAAGGGTACAAAAAGAGAAGATGCTTTTTAAAGCCATCGTCTGAAATATCATTGTCTGCATTAAATGCAAGTCTCCTTCACTCTTTCTTTGGTATTTGGAAACTACTCCTGGCTTACCAGCTCATTTTCATTTTGATTTTCTGAATGTAAATACAAAGGAGGCAAATCCTGTAAGGTACAATGTCCAGGCTTGCAGTAAGAACATGGACAGATGGCTCTTCTGATTTATGTTATTCACAAAATTAAGAAAACTAATATTGATAAAGACTAAGATATCAGTGTAACAGATGCCCATTTTCTTCCAGCAGCTCTGAATCAAAAGTGTTTAATTGAGGTTTTCATGAACAAAATTCTGAGTACTACTGTTTTATGTGTACATATTCTCATTTACTTAGAGCAGTAAAAACGGGATCCAGTACAAAAAAAAAAGGGGGGGTGGCAAATGATTGGAATAAGTGCATTGATTTAGTGCTTTTTCTCAATTCATATATGTGCGGAGTTGCTCAGGCAGAACTTATAACCGAAGAAAGAGAATTGAATGGATACCAAATATTTTCCTTTCATGTAAGAAATATGCATGACCACTTCCCTTGCTTGACGCTAATTCAATTTTATAGGGTTAGCAAATATTTTTCCCTCCAAACCTTAATATCAAGAGGACTTTTCAATTTAGAAATGAATATATTGCATCTACCAAGGGCTTTACCTTGATTAACCTTCCTAACTAGCAAGGGAGATTGCTTGTTGTGAATCTGTTTACATGTGAACCTCAGACTGGTATTATTGACATAAGAGGTCACTCTGATGAGGTGCGAGCATCAAGGGAGGAGAGTGGTGAAGATATACTAATTGTGACCATGAAGAGCATGTCAGTATTTTCATTAAAAGCCAATACTCATGCAGATTTAAAATATACCATCTGGCCCTCTTTGCACTGATATTTGAAATGAAGAAAGCTGATTTAGTAACCATATCTCTTCATCAATTTGCCATATACTTATAGACTACCATCTTGCTATTCCTAGGAAATGCATGCTAGAGTCAGGTAATGTGTTTCTCATGGCTAATTTTATATTTATTTACATGTTTCGAATCAAAATGATAACATATTGCTAAACATAGTTTAATTTACTATTTATTGTGAGTGAACTTGACTGTTCTTTCAAATATATGTATGAATACTAAACCCTGAAGGACATTTGGAATTTTATGTTTAATACTGAGATAACTTTATAATACTCCTGGTATATGGATAGAACATATGAATTACTAGCTCACTCAGTTCTCAGACACCTCTTTGGAAATCACAATCAACATCTAAAATCCTACAGCCTGTCTCAATTGGTTATATATTTCTAATTATTTTGTTAGATATGTTTAGTTTGTATTTGGAGATGATTCCACTAACTCATATTATGTCATGTCTCATTTTTATATTTTATAATAGAAGTGATTGAATCCTCCTTACTTTTCTACTGGTTTAGAAAACAGGATCCGTAGTGAATAAAGGACTGAAAAACCTGTGGAGACTTCAGAAACAATTCTTCATTCAAGGACTAAAATCTTGCTGGGGTTTGCTGTATGATAAACACTCTTTGAGAAATCCCTAAGCAGGATGTACTAAGAACTCGTAGTAAATGATGAATACATAAATATTACCATACATTTTAAAAATAATAATTAAATTAACTCATCAATCTACTCTCCTCACTTTCATAATAAAATAATTGAGGCTAAAAAGAGGTGAATAATAACCTAGTCTTGCAGTCATGGAACAGTAGATAGATGATCAAAAGCATATATTTTCTGACAGGAAAGCAGTAGCTCTACGGTGGAGTAATTGTCTGGCCTACACCAGTCCCTGAATTCAACCCTAGCATGGAAAAAATTAAATAAAAAGAACAGTTAATGTTTAATGTTGAAATATTAAAATATATCATGATTATGTGGCTTCACTGACAGAATTTTCCTATTCTGACTCATGGAAAATGTTACAATATTTTGCATTTAATATTCATCTTTTTAGTAAAATTCATCCAAAGACTATACCATAGTTGTAATTAAATCTCAATAGTATCAGGATCTGTTCCATATTCACATCTCATTTTCCTATATCATGTATGACCATTTGCTCCCATGAATGTATAGTTATTTACTTTGTTTTGTGGACATATAAATAGTGAGCTTTGGGAAAATCCAACATTCTGTATTCCTCTCTTGGTCCAAGATTTTCATTCCTTAAATTATCTTTATTTTCTAGAAATTTCTCCCCCACCCCAACTTTCCTCTCTTAACTACGTAGCTTCTTTGGCTCAGTTGTAAGACCAAATTAGGTATCAAGTAATGAGGTGTGTTTATTCCTCTCACTTTCTGTATTCTGAATTTAAAAATACAAAATTAAATAACTAACTTTTTAATTCTACCAAATCACAAATCCCTTGAATGGTTAATAAATGTTAGAAGATAAAAATAAAAAATGAAAAATTATTGAGTGGATTTATATATTAAAATTATAAATCAATTCTTAATAGATATCATAAATAATGTAATAGAATTTCTGCATTACTTAACGCTCATAAATTGAGGAATAGAAGCATGAATTTGTGGGAAAGACAAAGTTTCAGACGGTGCAACACTGACAGCAATCAGGAAAATGATAGGACAGACAGATCAGGAAAGCATGCTGTGTTCTCAGCTATCTGAACTATGACCTGTACCACCCATATCAAAGCCAGAATTCTAAACACTTTATTGATATGATAATATCTTTTATAGAAACCATAAGAGATTCAGGATTATTATTCAGTATTACTCATTTGATGTAATTTCAAAATGGGACAATTGCAACACACATTGCTTGGCCTACATTTGTGGCTTAAGTAACTCGGGCAAACGCTGGTGCTTATCATAAACTGTAGGAAAATGAAAGCTAGTAAGATTCCATCAGTCTTCCTCCATTCTGCCTTTAATGATGGTATGCCCTGAACATGGACCCAAATGTCCTGGCCTATAATGGAGGATGACTCATTAGGTTGCCATGGCATAAGAAAAATATTATGTAACCCAGACTTTACTGAGTATAAAGTGATTAAACAGTAATGCACTCAGCTACCGTTGCTTTGGGCAGTTCTGATGATGCTCCAGAGTAAGTGTCAGGGTAGTTGCCCAAATGGAGGATCTGTGTCTAGTTACATCTCCAGCAGGAATGGATTTTACCCGGCGAAGATCCTTTCCTTATTTAGAGGGGGAGAGCTCATCGTGAGAGCAGAAAATAACAGCTTTTCTCTTTAGAGAAACCTAGGGAGAGATGAAAGACACAGGAAACTATATTTATAGCAACACAGTAATATGCCCCGCAGCTACTAGAGGTGTTAGCAAAAAATGTCAGTTATCAATACAGGCACTGTGTGTTTAAGGAAGCAAAGAGTGTATTACCACAGAACGGGAAGTAAGAAGAGAAAATTATGCCAATACAAAAGCTTCTTCACATGTTAGCATTACATAGAACACTCTAGATCCTCCTTTACTAGTTTGTAATTATGATTATTGCTGCTGTTATGGGTTTTTGAGGTACAGGGAATTGAACAAATGATCATGCTAGATAAGCATTCTACCATCCCCAATCATCATTATCAATTAGAAGAAACTTATGTGTCAGACATATGCAATTTATGATGAAAGAAAACTTAGCAGGTATAGTTACTGATTATACATTTTATATTTAACACAACAACCACTTTGTAAAGTGTGACTCAAACAAATGAATAGATTGACCTAAGTAATTTAAGTACTAAGAAAAATTCTATGAGAGGGGAATAAGCACAACGTAACAAAACACTTGAAGCTCCAGGCGTTAAGAAAGTGACATAGATTGGGAGATGGACTTTTGCAGGCAAATGAAAAATGTCCTCATCGAAGCATCACTTACATGAGTTTTGATGGACAGTAAGCTGACAAATGTTGTCACTGGCAAAAGTATGAAGTAAGCGATCAAGAGAGAACAATGATTATAGTATGTATATCAAACTGAGTTGTTCTGTGAACCAGGAATCTTGTCAGTAAGGCTACAGGTAGAAGCAAAGGGGAGGAAAACTCTGGAGGCAAAGGTCTTTATACGACCTGTTGGTCTTTGAAGATTTTTAAATAATAGGTTAGCACTATTTCCACAAGCAAAAATTATCTGTTCATATAGGGGCAATGCATTAATGGTAGATAAATTTAAGATAACTAGTTACAGAAAATAGTCACACAAACCAGCAAATACCTGGAACCAACTTTGACGTGGATCCTCGCATAGAAACCTCTCATAAATGACTGGGTATCTGTTTCTAGCATTCTTGAATGTTGGTCTACTGGTTTCCTGAAGATACTAAGGGATTATAGGATACTAAGTTATTACACATTTCTACTAGTTTATGCAAGGAACATTTAAATAACTCAGGGTGATCAAAGCGGAATTATTTCTTAACTCTGCAAAATAAAAATTGCAAAGAAAAATCCAAAACTCATAATGATTTTTGAGTTTTTTAAGTTAATTTGAGTTTTCTGAGTTAATTAGGTAGAGAGCTGTTAGATCAGGGATAAGGTAATTATAAACTGCTACATTAAGCTGCTAAGTTTGCCATGAAAAGAAATGACAGATATCTGAAACAGTTTCCTCGTTCCTCACATCCTAACATATTTGACTTCCACAATTAATGGCAAATTGTGATTTTTTTTCAGTTCTCTTCTCTCACTTCTGTTTTCAGGCAGCATTATTTTTCTTTTTTTTATTATTTTTCTATTCTACTTGGGAAGCAATGCTTTTTTAGAAATGACATTGTCATGAGATATTCATTATTTTTATTTGAGATGGGTTTTAATATGGTACCCTGACAAGTTTTGAAATTGTGATTCTCCTTTTCTGACTGACTTGGAAGCAGTAGGAATTCCACAGCTGCACAAGTACATATACGTGATGCTTAGGCGTTAAATTTTATTGACTGGAGTTTTCCTCTCTAGATTAGGAGGACTCCTATTTTTCATGCTTCTGTTGGCATGCTGTACTCCAGTAAACAGTATGTGTATTTTACTATGTCTGCATTCCTCGAATAAATTCCAGGTGAACATGGTAGAGAAATTCACTTATAAGCGGTTGGATTTGTTTTGCTAATACTCTTAATTCTTGAATACTTATATTTATTTTTTTATTGGCGTTATTGATCTATAATAATGAAAATCTGTAGACTATTAATGTGAGTAAAGTTGATAAAGAGAAATAACCCCAACTTTTCTATGGAAGAACATCTTAAACTTTTCCATGTAGCCACATCTGCAGAAAAATTTCAGTATAGTCCTAGGTTTATACGATAGGTATACATTCAAAACTTCTACAGATAGTAAAATAGTTGTAGTTTTTAAAGAATTATAGTTTTAACCCTTATTACAATTCAAGAGTATTTTATATATTGAGTATGCTTACTTTAGTTTATATACAATGGCATTTATTATTTAGGAATTTCATATATTTACACAACGTATTTTAAGAAAACCTATCCTCTAGTCTCCCTGTCTTCCGTCCCCTTTCCCCATTACTTTCTCTCTCGAATTTGTGTACTGTTTGTGTTAACCATTTATCTTTAGCATTTAGTGCCACCAGCCTGAACTTTGGTTTAGTGACAGTCACTGAAGAAAGAATTAAATCTTAGCTGAGTTCATGAGAATGTAGGATCAAGAGTACTTCCAAATATTTTCAAGGTTCATTGATATCTTCATTGTGTAATTTTTAATGCTGAGAAACTCAGTTTGTGGATATGTGGTAAAAAAAAATGGCAAAAAAAATTTAGGCCCACTTCAGAAATTATTAGAAATAATTCATCAATCTTCAACCAAAATTAATTTAGTTGAACTCATGTTACTCTGTTAAATATTAATTTTAGAAATTGAAGATTCAACACAATCCAGTCAAAGATAGACTAGCTTACCATTTACATGCCATAGAATAACAACAGGAAACCAGAAAAAGCCTTTGTTCTGCACACTTAAACTGCCATACTTCTACAAAACAGAAGCGTTTGTGTGTGTTTTCGAACACGACAGTCCCCACTAATCAGTCCCCTTGAATCTGAGCCAGCGAGTCTTGAGAGTGACTCTTGTGTCATGTCAGCAAGCTCAGGGCCAAGGCTACAGTGTAGTCAGGTTATGTAGTGGAGACCAGGGTTGATTGACACCTCAGATTCACTATGTATTGGATTTCATATTAAAATTTGATTGCCATATTTTAAGAAACATTTACCATTGCAAGTGTTGGGATCCCTAAAATGCCACCCCACACAGAGTTAAATCTGATGAATTTAGATCTACAAAGGAGGGTTCTATACAGTATAGGAGGATGATATACTTGGCAAGAAACTGAATATTTCAAAATAACTTCAGGGAGAAACTTGAATGTTTCAAACAAATGATAAATATTTGAAGTGACAATATGCCAGTTACCCTGATATGATCATTATATATTGTACACATATTAAAATATCAAGAACACATTTAACTTTATAAATATGCAAGTCATTCTCTGTTATTTAAAAGTCATTCTCTGTTGATTAAAAATTGGCTTCCATTTAGCTGATAAAATTACTACAATTTTCAGGCTATTTTTACTGTGAACTTTTATGACATACTATTACTATTATACTTCTGTATATATGTCCTATAAATAACATTTGTTTAAAGAAAAGTATGTACTTACTATTTGGGTAGTTTCTATCATAACATGCTTATTGGTTTTTATGTCTTAGTTTGTGTATAAGTGGTTAATTTAAGACATTGGTGGTTTGGTGTGCACGTGTATTGTATTAATATTTTCTCAGAATAGTGAAACTAGTTTTGGTTTCTGGGTGTGCCTGTAGCCTCAGCACTTAGGAGACTGGGGAAAGAGGATTATAAAAGTTAAATTTGACTGCACAGAGAAGTTGAGGTCAGACTGAGCTACAGTGTTACTTGGTTTCTTAACCCCAAGCAGCAGAGTGTCTTACTAGTTTGATCTTTAGCATGGGGCCGCCTGTCTGGTCCTCATCAATGAAAAAGCAAAGGAAATAAAATACAATCACTACATCTTAGTAGAAACAACAGATTTGTAGAATGAATTACTGATGATTAGAGTGAGATCTCTTATTTATTTATTTACTTTAATGCTATCTACATGAGGGAATGGAGATAGAGAAAGGTCTATTCATCTTTGTTGCCACAAAATCCTGTCTGGGAGTGGGTGCAGATGCTTGAATTCATTTTGGCGGTATTAATTATCTTGTGCTTTTCACACTTAGAAGTTGATCCATGTAGGCGACTACTTAGTAAGGAAAAGGAAAAAGGGCGCTGGGAAATGAAAAGAAATGAAAAAAGTCCAGGAATTTCCCTCAAGTGAATTAACTTTATCTGGATCATCAGATAAAATCCTGAGTGTTAACTGTGAATGCACAGTGGTCCACAAGGGCTAGCCCAAACATGGATGAGCCTATTCACTTCATGCAGATCTAACCTAATATTCAGCCTTTTGAAGCCAGTAATTGGATACAGATTGCTTCTGGTCATTGCAGTGATTTATTGAATCTTTCATTTTAATTCGTATAATATGAACTGCTCTGGGTAAGTTGTATTTCATGTGGCCAGAGCAATTCACCACGGCTCCTAAAGCATTTAAATGTCACCATGTATATGGGAGAAATATAGCCACACAACTCTGTGAGGATTCCATATATGTGCAAGAGGAATGCAAAGAGCATATGCTACACCATAAATATGTTCATATGAAGCAGGCTAGTCCTTCTGTGAGTGATCAGATGCCAAGATATTTGAAGAAATGCAAATAAAGGGCTTAAAGTGTTCCTGGCACCTTGTAAGTGCTCAATAAACGTTAACTGTAACAATAATATTATTGTTATTCTTTTCCTTCTGTTCCACCTTCTCTTCCTCCACCTCTGCACTCTCTTTCTCCTCCCATCCTTTGCTTCTCTGGTAATCACATCAGAACAATGGTGCATGTTTTCCAACATCCACTTTTTTTTTCTTTTTTTATTGAGAAAAGGAGAAAAAAAAAACAATTTTCCACCTCCTCCCAGCCTCCCATTTCCCTTCCCCTCCTCCCACCCTACGCCCCCTCCTCCCACCCTTCTCCCCCTCCCCCCCACTCCTTTCCCCATCCCTCTCCAGTCCAAAGAGCAGTCAGGGTTTTCTGCCCTGTGGTAAGACCTAGGACCTCCCACCTCCGTCCATATCTAGGAAGGTGAACATCCAAACTGGCTAGGCTCCCACAAAGCCATCACATTACGCAGGATCAAACCCCCGTGCCATTGTCCTTTGCGTCTCTTCAGCCCTCATTGTTCGCCATGTTCAGAGAGTCCAGTTTTATCCCATGCTTTTTCAGTCACAGTCCAGCTGGTCTTGGTGAGCTCTCAATAGATCAGCTCCACTGTCTCAGTGGGTGGGTGCATCCCTCGTGGTCCCGACTTCTTGGCTAAGGGAAGTAAACAAAATTGCCAGGGAGAAAATTGGGATCTTGGGGGTGGGGTGGGATGGGGGTAAGGGGAGATGGGGAGAGAAAAGTTAGAAGGGAAGGAGGTCGGGCCTTGGGAAAACAGGAGGATTGGGATAAAGGAAGGTTGGACAGGGGAGCACGGAACCACAATTCTTAGTTAAGGGAGCCACTTTAGGGTTGGCAAGAGACCTGACCCTAGAGGGGCTCCCAGGTGCCCAAGCTGAGGTCCCCAGTTAGTTCCTTGGGCAGTTGAGGATAGGGAACCTGAAATGACCCTATCCTAGAGCAATACTAACGAATACCTTGCATATCATCATAGAACCTTCATCTGGTGATGGATGGAGATAGAGACAGAGACCCACACAGGAGCACTGGATTGAGCTCCCAAGGTCCCAAGGAGGAGCAGAAGGAGGGAGAACATGAGCAAAGAAGTCGGGACCAACATCCACTTTTAAACTCAGTTATGATTTCATTGCTTTTTCACTTTTTTAAATCAATCCCCTCCTAAAGCCATATTTACTTCTACTATTTTTTTGTTCAGTCCTCCTTCTCAAACTTACCTGGGCTGCCATCTTTACTGCTATTCATCAAGGAAAAAACATAAATGGAAAATACATTTTTAACCAATTATATGTTCAATAGAGGACTAAATAAAGATTTCAAAAACCTTGGCATCAAGAAAACAAGCAACCCAACTGAAAAATGGGGTACTACTGATTTAAACAGAGATGCTCAAAAGAAGAAAGACAAATGGCTGAGAAACAATTAAGGAAAATTTCAACATTCTTAGTCATCAGGGAAATACAAATTAAAGTAACTTTGAGATTTTATTTTATGCCAGCCAAAAAAGCCACGATCAATATAACAAGTGAGGACAAATGTTGTCAAGGATGCAGAATAAGGGGAAGACTTATTTATTGTTTGGGATGGGGCAACAGCCACTATGGAAATCAGTGAGGTGTTCCTCAGGAAGCCTGGAATTTATCTTCCTCAAGATAGTACTATTTCACTATTAGACATATACCCAAGGGATTCTGCACAGATAGCTGCTTATTATATTCATTATTATTCTATTCATAATAGCCAGAAATTGGTAGCAAAGGAGATGCCTCTCAACTGATAAATGGATAGAGAAAATGCAGCACATTTATACACTGGAACTTTACCACACCACTAAAAATACGAAATCGTAAATTTTTCAAATTAATAGATGGAGCTAAAAAAAAAAAAATCATTGTATGTGAAGTAACCCAGACGCAGAAAGAAAAATATGGTATGCATTCTCTAATAGGTATATATGCACTTGTAAGTCTTCAATTAGCAACTACAATTCATATATCCATGAGGTTAGATACAGAGTAAGGGGATGGGAGAGGAGTTGATACCCAAAGGAGAAGCAATGGAATAGATAGGCATATCAGGGTAAGGTGTGCAGGTAAAGAAAGAGTATATGGGAACAGAGAGTGAAGATGGGCACACAGGTAGGAATATGAGTGGGTAGCTAAAATTAAGGAATATTTGAGAGGTTGCATGAAAATCTAATACCGTAGATGCTTCCTAAAATATGAATTTGATCCAAATGAAATTGCTAAATAATGGGGTAGACAGAGCTCCAGCTGCACAACTCTCATGCCTAAATGAAGTTTCTCGTGCTGGGAACAGGTTATATCTATTAAGTTGTTGGTCAAAGGGGCCCCATAGGAAGCCCCAAACAACCCAGGTTGTTGACATGTCCATTGGTTGCTCTCCACAAACTGACAGTACGGGTCTTTTGCTGAAAATAGAACTAACTGAACATGGAGAATTTGAGCCATTACCTATCTAGTGCCTTTGCCCCTATGATCCAGTATTGGTTGTACTGGAATGTATTCTGCATACTTCTAAAGGAGAAAGGTAAGCACAGACCCAGCTGAACTCTTCAGTCTACAGCAACGACTGCATGCAATATGCAATGGTGCAAAGGTGGCAGAATGCAGTCAGACTTTCATTGGACTCCAAGTTCCCAAATAATAATAGCATGGAGATTTCTGATTAATAGTGGATGCTTGCCTTTAACTTAAATTTGTTTCCAACTTACTCTTATAACTTAAATTAACCCGTTTCTATGTTCAGTCACATGACTTAAATACCTCTCTGTATGTCTGAATGTCTGTCTCGCTCCATGTCTGTCTGGCAAATCTTGTATTTCTCAGCTTCTTCCTGGAGTTACGTTCTCTCCCCAGAGGTCCTGTTTATACTCTCCTGTTTAGCTACTGGCCATTCAATTATTTGGTAAACCAGTCAAAATGTACTATGACAGAGACATAGCTTCACAATGTGCAAGAAGATTAAAACTTATAGCACAAAGCTTGTGGGAGTAACCAACTAATAACCGATTGAATTTAAGACATACTGCATGAGATGGAATCCATCCTCAACACTGCCTGAGCCTGACAGGCTATGAACCTAGGAGAAAACCAAATACTACTATTCTACTATAGGAACATAGACCTAAGTGACTCCTTTTTTTTCCTATGTTTTTTTTTTGTTGTTGTTGTTGGTTTTTTTTGTTTGTTTGTTTTTTTTTTTTTTTTTTTTTTTTTTTGGTTTTTCAAGACAGGGTTTCTCTGTAGCATTGGTGCCTATCCCGGAACTAGCTCTTGTAGACCAGGCTGGCCTCGAACTCCCAGAGATCCGCCTGTCTCTGCCTCCTGAGTGCTGGGATTAAAGCAGTGCGCCACCACCACCTGGCTCCTAAGTGACTCTTAACAACATTTTGCTATACTCATAGATGACTGCTATGTTCAGCCATCATTGGAGAAGCTTCCTTCTGCAGCCGTTGTGAACAAATACAGAGATCCACACTTGGACAGTACACAGAGTGAATGATCCTGGATCACTCACTACTAAGTCTCCATTCAATCCTTCCCTAAAGGGCTAAGGGAAGCTGATCAAGAAAGACTTAGAAAGATTTCAAGATCCAGGGGAATGGAAGACACCAACAAAAGAATGACTTCTAAATACACAATGATCTCAAAAAGATTGTAGTGACATATACAGAGAATACAGAGGTCTGTGCCAGATGGGGTCTAAGCACTGACAGCAGAAGTGGACATGGGACATATCCCTAAACCAGAACTCTCTCCAGTTGATGAGCGCTTGCAAATGAAAAATTATTTCTCTCTAAAGAAGTCTTACTGGATATACAAACCACTCTTGAGGTTGGGCAGGAGATGAGGTTCAGCAGGAGATGATCACCATAAAAAGAACTCAGTGGCATCTCTGTAGGTTCTTTGTCTCTAAATGATTTGTCAGGGAGCTTTTTGTTTGTTTTGTTATGCTTTGGTTTTCCTTGCAGGTCCTTTGCTTACATATTTTGGCTTTCAGTTTTGTGTTTTTATTGGATATTTCTTAGAACCAGAGTGTACTGTTTGCCTCGCTGTCTATTTGTGTTTCTCCTGCTTTTTCGTTGGCTTCCTTTTTTTTTTTCTTTTCTGGTTTGCCTATGTCTCATCATTTATTATTTTATTATAGTTTAGATGCCTCTTTGTTTTCTAGGAAGCATCACAAAGGGTGTACAGTCGGTTGTGGAATATTAATTTAAGATCCATATGTTGTCGAATACTTGTTTAATGATGCAAAGATGTATTCTTTTATGCTGCATTTGCTAACATTGTAAAGCTGTGCTACATTGCCTTCTTAAAACATCTGATTGGCTAATGAAGAGTGTAAATGGAGACGACACTTTTGTTTCCTGGCTGCCCAGCCTCAAATAATCATGGAGAAATTTATCAATTACAGCACGTTTTGGCCAACAGGTCAGGCATATTCTAAGATAGCTCTTACATGTTAAATCAACCCATTTCTGTTATTTTATATTTTACCACATGGCTCGTGGTTTGTTACCTCACATTTGTTTCTTGAGTGGCTAATTGGCTTCTGCTGACTCCACTTTCTTTCTCCCTACATTCAGTTTAGTTTTCTCACCCAGTTATATTCTGCCCAGCCATACACCAAAAAAGATTCTTTCTTTATTAACCAATGGTAAAAGAAAACATATTCATAGTGTACAGAGGGGAATGCCACATCAAAAGAGCTGAAGGGTCAATAGCTAGGAGGAGAGGGATAGGCAGTGCTGCCAGGGAGAAAGAACAATTAGGAGAAGATATCTGGGCTCTAGAGAAGTGTTTGGAGTGAGAAAAGAATGAGAGAAGGACCCCAGGGCCATCCATCCATCCATCCAGCATTGATGTAAGAAAGGAAGGAAGGTATATAAACAGGAAACTTAAAAGGCCCAGAGATGAAAATATAGTTAAGGAGAATTGGGTAACTTAGAAACGCTCGTTAGAAACAAGCCAAGCTAAGGCTGGGCATTCGTAAGTAGAAATAAGTCTTGTGTATTTGTTTGGGAACTGGGTGGTGGGTCACAAAAGGGTAAAAATAAAATAAAATCAACTACAACAGTGGGATGGGAAGGGGAATGGGGAAGATCTCAGAGGATTTGGTGGAGACGAAACATAATCAAAAGATATTTTATGATAAGAATCAGCAGACGTTTCCATGCCTCTCTGTTCTCTCAACTCCAGCCATACAACGTCTTCCCCAGTGTTGCAGCAAAACACCAGATATAGGCTTTCCTTTTCCCTGTCCACATCTCTTGTCGACGTCACAGAGCATCTCCTTCTAACTTCCCTCCCCCCACTCATCACCGTACCTCATACTTGAAATCCAGCAGGCACCCATGTTCAGCCAAGGGCCACCCCTCCTCGGGCAACAAGAAGATTGAAGACAGACATCACCCCTACTGCTCCTGAGATCCGATCCCTCGCCCCTGGCTTCACCTTCATCCCTTTAGCTGGAAACAGGATGTGGTTTCTCTTTCCTCCCTGATTCCATCCCCAGCAGATCATAAAGACTTTCTCCTCTAAGTTTTCTCGCCTAACTCACACCAATTACAAAGTCTTCAACACCAGTAGGCATTCCCTGTAAATATACCATACCTCGTGAAACTTTATCCAAAATTGATGTCATACTTACATACTTGGACACAAAACAAGTCTCGACAGATACAAGAGCATTGGAATAACTACTTGGATCCTCTCAGACTAGTATGGATTAAAACTTTATATCAACAACAACAGAAAGAACAAAACATTTATAAATTATTGGAACTTGAACAGCTTGAGTCAAGACAGAATAAAGAAACTATGACTGTTAGCTTGGTGTAACTCTGACTGAGCAAATGAAAGACCCATATAACAAAAACTTCAAGTACTTGAAGGAAGAAACTGAAAAAGTTATTAGAAGATGGAAAGATCTCCCATTCTCATGTAGCCATGGGATTTGCATAGTAAGACTGGCCATTCTACTGAATGATGCAGATTCAACACTAAATTAAAATCCCAACACAATTCCTTACAAACAATTCTCAATTTCCTATGGAAAAACAGAAAACCTATGATAGCTAAAAACAAACCTGAACAATAAAAGGACATCTGGAAATCTGACCATTCCTAATGTCAAGTTGTATTACAGAACTATACTAACAAACACCACATGGTATTGGCATAAAAATGGACATGTTGATCAATGGGATTGAGTGGAAGATCTAAACATAAATCAGCACACCCCTGGATGCCTGATTTTTGAAAGAAGACATATACAATGATTAAAAGACAGCATCGTCAACTAATTGTATTCTTCATCAAACAGGATTCTGTGTGCAGGAAAATGAAAATAGATCCACATTCTTCACCCTGCACAAAACTCAAGTCCAAGTGAATAAAGGACCTCAACACAAAACAAAACACACTGAACCTGGTAGAAGAGAAAATGGAAAATAGCCTCGAATGCATTTGCATGGGAGACAACTTTCTGAACAGAACACTGGTACCACAGTCACTAAAACTGACAATTAATAAATAGGCCCTGACAAAACTGAACAACTTCTGTAAGTCAATGGACACTATCAATAGGACAAAGAAGCAGCCTACAGAAGGGGAAAGGATTTTTACCAACTCCACATTTGACAGAGGTTTACTATCCAATATATATATAAACAACTCAAGAAATTCGATACCATAGAAACAAATAATCCAATTAAAATTGGGGTACTGATCTGTACAGAGAATTCTCAATAGGATACTCTTCCCATCCAAGTACTAACCAGGCCCAACCCTGAACAATTTTGATATATCAATTTGGGTTCAATAATTTCAGGACAAGAACTAGATTGGACCCTGGTTAAAAGGCAGAGATCATCTATTTGTGGAGCAGGGAGTATATAGAAAGCCTTTGTGTATCTGCTGTCTTTTTCTGTGAACCTTAAACAATTCTGTAAACAGTTCACTTAAAACTAAAGCTAAGGGATTGGATATATGGCTCAGCGTTACTATCTCTGAGGACTCTGGTTTGATTCCCAATAGTCATATGCCAAGTAACAGACTTTTGGTGATTTGACATCCTTTTCTACCCTTTAGAAGCACTACACACATGTATGCACAGACGTAAATGCAGGCAAAAACACATATAAATGCAATAAAAATTAGGAAATCTGAAAAGCTAAGGAAATAAGTAATCATAGTTCTTATGGAATATAAATTTGTCATCAAAACAGAAAACTCATTCTTTTGTTCAAAAATCCTATTGAATTAGCTATGAATGCAAGAGGTCAAAATCAACTCGAAAATGTTACAGAACTTTGAAGGAACTTGTTTATTGGGTCATAGAAAAGTAGTCCATGATATCTGCACTAAAATTTCCAATGAAGTTGGTACAGGAGTGATTTCTCAGTGGTTAGGATGGCTGACTGCTCTTGCCAAGAATCTGTTTTAGGCAACCAGCACCCACGTGTCTTTCACAAGTGTCTGGAACTCCATTTACAGGCAGTCTGGTACCATACACTGATTTGTTGAACATATACACATGCAGACAAAACACTCACAAGTATAAAAAAACATTTGGCAAATTTGACTACAGATTATTAAATCACAATTCCTCATTGGCCAAATAATAAGATGTGAATTTTTAGAAAGACGTCTGTAAACTAATTAAGTTATTCATAAGTTTCAGAACATTCCATATGTGTAAAAGAAATGCTGTTGACATAAAATACCAATGCCAAAACGAACATGAAAGGAGTTTTTATTAGTTACTTTTCTTAATGCTATGATTAAGCACTGGACGAAGGAAATTAAGGAAGGGTGAGTATATTTTGGATCACAGTTGATGGTAGAGCTTACCACGGCTAGAAAGTAATGACAGAAGAGATTGAAGCAGTTGTTTACACTGTATCTGCAATCAAAGGTCCCAGACAGATAAATACTTGG
Organism: Microtus oregoni; assembly: GCF_018167655.1. NCBI lineage: Eukaryota > Metazoa > Chordata > Mammalia > Rodentia > Cricetidae > Microtus > Microtus oregoni. The sequence continues at coordinate 893,675 of NW_024543829.1, forward strand.
GTTTCACAAACTTAAGATAGGGCTTCTTAGGTTCCCTTAGACTAAATCACAGTGGTACATGGTTAATCTAAATCCAGTCATGTGCAAACTCAGTATTAATCATCACAACTTTGAACCATACCTGAGATAGACATGCTTGAACTTTATAGATTAATGAAAGATTAATACAGAAACTTCTATGGAATCTACTGTACAAAGGTGGTCAGTGCTGAGTGTGTAATGAAAAATTACATTCTAAACATAAATATGGGTTCAAAAAGTGAACATGGTAGTTAGAAAATGGTCATCAGTGTGTGGAATATATAACAATAATAAGTAAATGCACTATATGATAGATACTATTTACGTGATTTAATTATTTGAGTCATTACTGTTAAAAATATTTATGGACTAGCGAGATGGCTCAGCTGATGAAGGTACTGATCCCAATCCTTTGGACCAAATGGCAATCCCTGGGATACAATGGTAAAAGGAGAAAACAGACTCCAGCAAGTTGCAGCCTGGCATCGACAGGAGAACCGACTCATTTGATGAAAACACTAAGTCAAGGGAATTTGTTGAAGAAGAAAATTCTCTTTTAGAAATTGTTTTAAGAAAGTTTTTTGAATGTGAATTGCTGTTTTAAGATTTTTAACTAATTTACAAAATCAAAGAGTAGAAATAACATGTGAAAAGCTTGAAGCCATTTTCACCTTTATTATCAGTCATGTAAATACCAAAGAATAAATATAGACACCACATTCCCTTCAAATTATACACATGCACAGACAGAATAACTAAGACAGTATCATAAAGAGAGACCTGTCACATACATCACTAGTTGAAATATAACATAAAGCAGAATTCCCTGCTAAAATGTGTCCTATTTGTCATTATTTTATATTGAAAAGATTTCTATAAGCATTAAATTTGATGACAGTGCTTTCAAACCTATGATCAATGCCTCCAAATAAGGAAATAATAAAATAAGTTAAATAATAAAAAAAAGAAAATTCTTCCTAAGTATCTTTTATGTATATGCAAGCATCCTCAGTACAAGAACAGCAGTAGCCTCCACTCAGGGGTTCTTCGGTCTTAAATAACTGGGAAAATGGCAGGCATGGGACCACGAAGCTAAATGACGTATGGGTGTGTTGCAGCTGGCATATGGTTTCAGTTTTATTCTATGGGATCTCCTTGATTATGCCATGATCTTAAAAAGATGCTATGTGTGAAATTAAAAACTTCGTTTAGTCCTCTCTCACACGGGAATAAAAACGAACCTAAAGTTAATTATGCATGCTGCAAATGAAAGGTTTAAAATGTCCAGGAAATAGGAAATGTGTGCTGTTTATGTGAATAAGGTATGTTGCCTTAGGAATCTTCCATGATGTCATCATCGTATTAGATGTGATTCCCTTTAAAACTCCCACCTTATGAAAAACAGTAGCATTTTGCTTGAAAAGTGACAAGAATAGCAGAAGTTAATTGCTGGGGAAAAGGAAGCCTTAGAGCAATCGTAATTTATGCTTTTCGTTGTTATTTTTTTCTGGGTTTGTTTGTTTGATTGATTTTCTCTTAAAGAAACTCACAAAGGAACGAATTTGCTAGGTGAAGAAATTTGCATGTGTTCATTGAACTACAGAGATTATACTGCTGAGATTTTTATATTGAGCCCTTAATTTTGAGGGCTATTTCCTACTAGGAGGTATGCTTTCATCAAAAAGATAAAGTATTTGTAAGGTGAGAATTTTCATGTCCAATTAATGGTTCAATGACCACTTCTTTAATTACTTAATTATAGAATACATGTTTCTCTAACTGTATTCTGCTAAGGAAATTAAAAGGCAGGATCATGAGATCTAACTGACATTTCATGAGGACCTATTTGTTGTCTCAGAGGATAGAAGACAGAGAAAATCTGGTAAATCACAATTCATGCAAATGAATGAATGTTGAAGGTGGAAAAGTTGAAGACTTTAGATTAAATGATTGCTTAAAGAGATTAAGTGGATGAATCAACAACAACAACAAAAGCCCCAACTGCATTCCTTAGCTGGTAGCCTTCTCCTGCATCTTTGAAGTTAGTAGCATAGAATCTCTAATCTCTGTCTGCCTCTTTGTCTTGAATTTGACCTCAGCTTTCCTCCCAACACCCCTTTCTGATTATGGCTGAGACTCTCTTCTCTTTTAAGATTATCATTGTATAACTGCATCATTTCCTCTCTTCTTTTTCAATTCCAAGGCCTCTTTTTTCATTCTTATTACATGTGTGTATATGTATGTAAGCATAAATGTATATTCCTAGATATAACATACTCAGTTTGTATAATGTTACTTGTATATGCATATACTTGACTGACTGTCAATAGATAATCAATTGGTATGCTCTCCCTTGGAAAAAGAATGTTTCTCCCACTCTCAGAATTTTTTAGTCACCTGTAGATTTACCTTCCTTCCTTCCTTCCTTCCTTCCTTCTTTCTTTTTTGTCTAGGCAGTCATGTTGGTTAGGTTTATTCATATCACTTCTAATATTACTAGGAGATACAATCTCACAGGAACTTCCCTTTCCTTTGGCTCATAAACTTTTTCTATCTCTCTTCTGCAGTGTTCCTTGAGAATTAAGTGCAAGATGTTTTGCAGATGTACATGTTTGGACTGGGCTCTAAAATTCTATTTTTATTACTTTTGCTTATCTGTAATGGCCCCTGCCTCGTGCAAAAATAATTTCCTAGTCTCAAAAATAAAAGAAAAATTATATGTGTATAAATGTGCTTATATATACATATACACAAATATACATAAAGTGTTCATAACACTTAGAAATTAGTGAAATACAAAATAAAACAATTATGAAAATTTCTTTCATTCCCATCAGAATGGCTAAGATCAGGAAAACAGCTGGCAACAAATACTTAGGTTGCAATATGAGAAGGGTGAGCCCTCATTTACTGTTGGTGTGACTGAAATCTGATATCTTAACTCTGGATATCAATGTGGAGAATTCTCAACAAGCTAAAAATAGATGTCCGCTCTGAGCTAGCCATACCACTTCTCAGTTTATGCCCCAGGAACTCTCAACTTGACCTCACAGATACTTGCTCAACTGTGTTCATTGTTGCTCTATATTCAATAGCTAGAAAAAAAAGCAATCTCAATGTCCTTCAACTGATGAATTGATAGCAAAAATACAACAAATACATGCAAACATTCAAACACACACACAGGAATAGAATTCAAGACGTAAAAATTTAAGTCTTGAAAATTGTAGGAAAGTATATGGAGAAGGAAAATATTATATTGAGTGATATAACACGAATTTCAAAATACAAACACTATATTCTTTCTAATCTGTGATTTCTAGATCAAAATCTTCAAATATAAGTGAACTCTTGCCCCTCATCAAAGATGCTCCTTTTTGTCAAAAGCAGAGGTCATTACAGAATGCAAAATAAAGGGAATTGCAGACCACAAGGAATCAACACCAGGGTAATGACAGCATCAAGTGACATGTCCATGTACAGAGGGGAACTCTCATGAGTACCCAAGTCTAGATTAAGAACTGTGAGCAATTAATGTCTGTTGAGAGTTGGAGAAATAAGCTTCCCAACTGATGAGGCTAATAATAATAATAATAATAATCCTTTGTAAATACATATGCATACTAGCAGTACTAAATGGATTCAACAAGCTGCGTTTACTTATCTATCTATAGCATTTGGATGCTCTCGTGATTATTCAGTTTTAAAGAAATAAATCTATTTTTTTCTTGATCTTATCAAACAAAATTCTCCATAAGATGCGTGAGGCTTATTCAATCAGTTGAAGGCCTGAATAAAAAATAGGTAGATCTTTCTTTAAATAGAGAATTCTTGTTGGTGAAGACCTAGGAGGTCAGTTCTTCCAGGCTCTCAGCAATTTATCAGCTTTGGAATCAAAATAGGTCAATTTTCAGAGGTTAGATTAATCAGCTCCCATAACCACTTAAGCCCCATCCTTTTTTTTCTCATTTATTTATTTATTTATTTACTTACTTACTTATTTATTAAAGATTTCTGTCTCTTCCCCGTCCTTAAAATACACCTATTCTCTTTGTTTTCTTCCTCTAGAGAAGTTTGACTAACACAGGAATTTCCTCAGTAGATTAGAACATTAATTTCACCTAAATGCTTTCCTACTGTTCAATGTTCTTTTTTGCTCATTCGCAATGCAAAGTAGACTATTTTAAATACAGAAGCCTAAATATACATTTAAATGAAAGCAAGTTTAGTGGCTTGAATGCATTATTTCACTTACTGGCTCTTTTAGATAATACACACACACACACACACATACACACTAAGTAAGTAACCCAAAATATGAGACTTCTATTCCTTTTCTTGCCTTTGTAGATTTTCACTTGTCTTAAAATTTTTAATAATAACTGATTGGTAGTAAAAGCAAACTGTTATGCAAATCATAACCAACATCAATTGTTCCTTGTTAGTCTTAGGTCACAAATATAAGAAAAAGTGTCTTAGACTACTCTATTGTTTATCGTAAAATATTGTGTAATATGTAGTGCTACACACTGTAACAGTAACTGTATTATTAAGGCTATCAAATCAAGGTCATGTCTCAGAATACTGGCTTTACCAGCTGGCCCATAAATATCGTTTAGAAACGGGCTAATTAACTTATGCCACTTAAATAATAATGGCAATGAAATCGATGTTAACACTGGGCTTTCCAACAGTCTGCCGTGGTCAGTTTCCAGGGAGAAGAAAGATTTAATTACATGTGTGTATTTTTAAAAGTTCACATGTTAATTTGAAAGCTGAGTAAGTTGCAGACGTGTCTCAGGATCAATGACTCAAAATGTGAGGACAGAAAGCATGGTCTTTGGCAAAATCAAGTTGGGAGCCATTAATCATATTAAAGTAAATGTTTCTCTATCTGAATGTCTGCCAAGCGCCTGGACAGAGTGCAGACTCCCAGAAGATCCACCCCAGCTGATGACAACAGTATTTGTTAGGCGGTGCTCAGCATTACAAAAGATCCTTTCAGTGCCTGAGATCTTGAAATGGTGCCTCTTTCTGGGCTTCCCGATAAAGCTCGCCACTGATCTGCATTGCTGTGAGTGATATTCAGATTTTAATAGATGGTGCTTCATGCTATTACATGCATCAGTTCCATCCTTCATGCTACATTGGAAGCTCAGCCAACCCAACTGTGGCCAGCGCTGGAAGTTTCCTTGCCAATGATGACTCTGCTTCCTTTTCGGAACCTCCGAGGGATTCACATACATCCTGACTTATAAGAGAGATATTGGCAATTCATTTAATGTTGGAGCCGCACCTTGACTTTCTTTTATTACCATCTGAACGGGGTAACAGCAAATGGATGCGGTGGGCTACTTTGTGCTCATATGGCTTCATTCATAATGTGGTTGTCACATAAAATTATCCACCTATACTTTTCCAGGAGGCATTGAACTGTGCCCCTTCATCTACCTGGAGAAAACTCCTTGAGATAAATCTGGCTGCAGTTCAGGTCACTGCCTAGTTTGATCAAGAAAGTAAGATGACAAAGGCATTCATGTAATGAAGGTTCCCAGAAAAAGCCATTTTACCTTGAAATGTTATGATTAAACGTTTTAATATGGAATCTTTTAGAGGTCAACATTTAAATAACAGATTGCTTTTTCATTACAGAATGAGCAGAACGCAAAGTGTATGTTACATAATTACAGAGCTTCCAAAGTACCAGTATTTTTTTTTTTTCTGTTGAAGAATCAATTTTCCACACTCTTGGTGTAAGCAAAAGACAAAGTAAAAACAAAGGCACAAGTAAACATATTTTTCCCTTACATGGGTGTTTTTGTTTTTCTTTTCTTTTCTTGTAAATAAGCCAGAAATAAGTCTAGTTCAATAGTACACAGAAAAATAGAAGCATTTTTGGTGACCCTAGGCATCTAGATTGTATTCGTATACATTGTTTCACATCGGAAACTATTACAAAATCTAAAAGAAGGGGGGGGGGACCATTGAATTCTAATGTAAGTAAGGGCTATGAACAAAATCTACGTCAAAACACAGGAAGAAACCCACCAGCATTGAGTTCTGGCTGGCACAGAGTTAAGCTGCAATATCCAGTGTCAGGTCTTCAGTGAAAGGATTGTTAAAACTTGTGGTATGAAAGTCAAGCTCTCTGAAAAGCCTGGCTTTCTGTTCTCCACAATCTATGTTATTAGCAGGGTTTCATATTCTTCTACTTGCTCCACTGTGTTCTAACAGCATTTCAAACCCAGGCTGTCACTGCTTCAAAGAAAATTCTTTATATGACTTAGTAGCATTTGTTCTTTATCTGCCACCGATAAAGTCATTCTTCTATGGTTTTATAAATTCACCTGCACTTGTTTCTCTAAAAGGTACACACAAAGATCTTGCAAAGATATCTTTGCTACCGAATAAGGACATCACTATTTCTGAGGACTTGGGCTGGGTAGCTGTATTTTCTTCCTGGTCAAATCTATTTCCTTAAATATTTAAAGTTTAATTAGACTTAAATTAAAATTCAGTTAAACAAATTCCTTAGAAAATTGTTTATGTCTGATTCCGACTCAGGAATTTTAACCCTTTTGATTTTCCACAACACTTCCCTATTAAAACTAATATCAGATATTGATAATTAAAATACATTTTTAAAAAACTGTCCAAGGGATGATGAGGTAGCTTGCTGGAATCTAAGGGAAACTTGAAGCTCAAGGTATTCAGAGAAAAGTGTTTCACCTCAAAAGACCCTTGTGACTTGAGGGCAAGCTCTGTAAGGAATGGGAAGTGAAACTCAGTCGTAAGGAAATCAGGCCATCTTAGAACAGTATCACTGAAGTACTCACTTCTCCATCCTTTCATGAGTATCAGATACACTGTGTTGAGATCTGTTAGACCAGAGACACAAATATATTCTTAATTAGAACTAGGTATGATAGCAAATCAACAGCTAAATTATAATTATGTTAGATATGAAAAGAAAGATCAAAGGGGGTGGGACAACCAAATAAATCAAGCAACGAATGAACCAAGCAGAAATCTGAACTGTAAGTAAAGTCCAAAGCAATTATATAGAGCCTGAGGTGCTTTCAAGAAGTCTAAGCAAATGCTAAAAGGCAAGTTCTTTTATGCTAAGCTTCAAAATATTCATATAGATTGTTCTTAAAAGTGTGAGTAGCACAAAATTAAAGCATATAATGTTTCAGGGTACAGTAAGCCAAAATCAGTGAAAACACTAGATAACAAACATGCCCAAGAGAAATATTAATATTGAACTAGTCAAAGATAGACAAAAGAGAAAAATAGTTTATCAAGTTGAAGAAGTACATAGCTTTAAAATCTTCGTAATCTTAAAATTTGCAGAATAATGGAAAACTCAGTGAAATTAAAAAAAACAATGGAATGTGATTTAAGGGTATAAAATTACCACAATTAACATTTTAATTTCAAAGGGTAATTTTTAAAGAAAAATCAACAAAAAAAGAAGAGCAAGGAAAATCTAGACAAAAGGAATTTTCTAGAAGTTGGTATAAAGAAACTTGAACAGGAAAAAAAATAGGTGGTGCAGGTTCAGAGACAAAGAAAATAAAGCTATAAATTCTGAACATGTTTAATTCATGTTCCAGAAAGTGCCGTAGTGAACAGGGAAGAGGTGATCCATGAGTATTTTATTCATTGCTTTCTACATAAAGTCTGCATTGATGAAAGAAACAGACTGAAGAATCCCAATGGAACTCAAAGAAGATTAAAATAAAAACAACTCCAACTTTAAGTACATTGAGAGGGACTTTCAGACTATCAAAGACAAAGCGGATATTCTTACAGACCAACGAGAGCAGGAAACGAAATAGCTTTCCATCATTCTCTGTAGCTATTTATGGAAAATAGCAAGCTTAGTTTCATTTGATTTAACATTTTGCATTACTATTTTTATTGTTACCATATTCCTCAAACTCAGCATTATCAACATCAACTCCTTAATTATAATCTCATATTTGAAAATATCTAGCACAATAATAATGGAAAAGATAAGAAATGCACATAGTTTCTCTAACAAAGAAAAATTATCCTTAAGTAAACACATTCTGATATGTATTTCACTGTTCAGTGCCATTTGTTGTAGGAGTGAATTCTAAATATTACTTTGCTTGTCCTTTTTATTGAATTCATGCATTAATTATTTATATGCATATGTGTATGTGATGCTCTCTAATGTATTTGAGGGCATCAGGAATGATATTTGTGTAGTGCTTTATATCATATAAAGTATATATATATGGATATACATCTTGCATATATACATATATATATATATATGATGGAAATGAATGAATATATATATTCATTTCCATCTTTACCAAAGTCTTTAAGGTTGTTGGCAATATTATAAGAGTAAATAATGTATGCAGAGTTTTTCTGTCCCAGCTGCCTGCTTCCAAAATAACTGAATTAGAGAATTAATATGAATCATAAATGCTTTGTCAATAACTCAGGCTTGTTACTACCTAACTCTTGCATTTCAATTAGCCATTTCCTATCTATGCTTTGCCACTTGTCTCATGACTTGTTACTTCATTTTCTACACATCCTGTTGTATTGGCATTTCATTTGTATTTTAATGAATAAAGCTTGCCTGAAGATCAGAAAAGAAAATAACTACAATGGCTAGCCTTCAAAACAGCTCACAATGACACACAACTTTAATCCCAGTAGCCACACTAGTTTGCCATAAAAACCAGGTGGTAGTGTTGCAGTGATGGAGGAAGGTCATTGGCTAATAAAGGCACTGCCCTGGCCCATTTTATTGGTTAGAGGATAGGTTGGAGGAGTAGGCAGAACAGGACGCTGGGAGGAAGAGGAAGTGGCCGCTTTTTTAAAGGGAGAGAAACCACGCCCCAATGGGCTGGTACCTCAGCGGTGATAGGCTGGAGGAGTGGGAGGACCTCCCGCAACATTGCAGGCTCTTAATTCCAGAACTAGAGAGGAATATAAAATGGGAGGAAAGAGCTCGCATTTCATTCTGAGAGATTTTCTGGAGGCAGGATCACCATTTTTGGACTGAGGTCAAGGTAAGAGATAATTGCTGGCTGCTTTGTTTTTCTGGTCTTCAGGTTGAACCACAATACCTGTTTCTGAGTTTTTATTAATCCTGCTAAATCTTGCTTCCTCAGTGGCTGGCTGGCTTCTCTCCTGATTCCACCCTTCTTCATCCCAGCATCCTTAGTTTGTTTGCTCCACATTTAAGTCCTGCCTGGCTACTGGCCAATTAGTGTTTTATTAAACCAATTCAAGTGACAAATCTTTACAGTGTGCAAGAGGATTATTCCACAGCAAAGTAGACATATAAAGCAGCTATGTGGCTGTGCCCAGCCACATGATCACAGAGCCATGTGCTGAATGTGATATAGCTAACAGAGACTGACGCAAAAGACACCGAGAAGAGGACCAGTATTTCTAGATGACCAGTTTGCAGTTAGTAGAAATACAGAAAGGAACAAACATGATGGACATTTTTACTGAAATGTTTCTACTACAACAGGGACTCTTTGGTTACAAAGAAGAGAAGAGTAAAGCTCAGAGAGCCTCAGAGAGAGAGGTGAAAATAAATGATCATCAAAATCCCAGCAAAATTCTTCACAGGCCTCAAAACAAAAAATTACTCAATTTCATATGGAAAAGCAAAAAACCCAGGGTAGCCTAAAGAATCCTATACAACAAAGGAACTTCCGGAGGCATCACAATCCCTAACAGCAAGGCATTTTTATAACGTTGCCTAATATCAGATATATTAACAAATACAGCTTACAATTGAACTTTTTCGTCAGACTTCAAATCTCGTATCTTTAAACCAGATACAAGTTACTGATACTCATCATCGGCATTTACAAGGTCAAGGCAGAAAAAGAATAATAATTTTGGGAGGAAAGTAGTTAAAACATAAATTTTGAGGATGAGTATTAAAAAGTGCATGCAGTGTTCACATTGAAATTTGATTTATCTTCACCTTTATTTAGCTTTGTTTTCGTCAAAATACTTTGGAAACATTAAATTGTCAACTTTTAGACAAAGGCCCAAAAGGGTGTGGGGATGATCTGCCCTACTTGGAATACAATTTTTCCAAACTGGTTTAAGTGAATCATTGTTTTGAATCTTTCCCAGTAGATGGCGCCAGAGAGAAGGCAGCGGCATCCCCTGAATGCGGCAGCTTGAAATAACAGCGGTTGTATTTTCAAGCCTGGGATTCCTGGCAAGACACTGAGCAGAGGGAGAGAACAGACAGTTTTATAGCCTCTGTCACTCTTTTTGGCTGAGCCAGAGACCCTCTGGTCTATTGAACTGGAGGATTTCTTTCCTGCAGAAACATTTGACAGCAGCCAAGTGCCTGCGTGTCCTGAGACCCTGGAAAAGGATGCCCGCGACGCTCAGCTGGTCTTCTGTGCTGGAAAGGCCTTTCCAGGTAGGTGATGGATGGCAGGCAACTAGATGAAAATCGGTTCAGCTACTCTGTGTTTTCCAGAGCAAGCTGCTACAGCGTTTCTTAAAGACCATCAAAATAAACAAACAAACAAAAACTATGACTCATCTCTAGGCCGTGCAACACGATTTTTGTTCATAAATATAAGCACAACCTGTTGGAATAACACATATGAGATTTCACCTTTTTTTTTCTGATTAGCTTCCTTCTGGAATTAGAACGACACGATGGACAATTTTGTAAAATGAGCGAAGAAAATGTCTCAGTAAATAAATTGTAACTGTATGTCAGTTATCTGTACTGTAATGGGATTAAAACTACCAGAATGCTATTTCTTCCCTTGGCCTCACCACACCTCCTGCCAAACGAACCAGGAACTCTCACAGCTTCTTGAATGTTCTGACTTATGACCCCTGTATTTGACAGTCAGGAACTGCAGAATGATATATAAAAGGTAAAAGTTTACCTGCACACACACATTTTATGTACACACATGCTCGCACACACATATGCACTTACACACATACATATCTTTCATAGTATATAGTTACATATATATTCCACAATATCAGGTTTACAGGAGAAACTCATTTAAAATTTGTGGAACACCAGTCAGACGTGGCAGAAAGAGTGAACTGAGATTAAAAAAATTACAAATTTATTACAATTAGTAAAGAGAACCTGTAGAAATTCATCAATGTTCAATGCGACATCCCTCAATGATGGAATTCTCTATAACTGAGAGTCTTATATAGTAACTGAGTATTTGAAATGCAGACAAGAATGGGGCAGTTAATATTTGCTTGGCTCAATTTAAGATTAGATTGAAATGTGTGCCGAGTCATTGCTCTGTTGGCAAGTGTTGTTGGAACGATGAAAAATACCCAAAGACTAGCTGCAGTGGACGTGAATGACTAGATTCAAAATAGGTGGAACCAACTGAAACGGTATAAAAATCCTTATGAAACAGGGAACTAGAATTGATCTACTTAAAAGTAAAGACCTTTCAATATCAACACGGTGAGTAAACCGATTGCACCAAACAAAAGTTTAAGGACACATTTCTAGGCTATTTTAGCATCAGAGAGAAATTACCAGATGTCCATAGCTTACCTCTGACTAATCTCTTATACAACGAGATTAGTCATTTGCATTTGGAATTGAAAGACAGTATTTGGAAGCAATGATTCTCATTCAAGCAAAGGGATTCCTGGAAATGAGAAATGTTTCCAATAAAGTACACTTATCTGCCCAAGTTTTTCCTAGACCATTACTTTATTGAATTCTGAAATTTGTCTCATGACAGTGAGGACATGGGCTCAAGTGTCAGAGAAGAGAGCCTATTGTGATGCTCAAATCTGGCTTGCGTCTTTCTTCCTGTAGCAGAGATCACTGTTGTTGAGACTCCTCTTTTTCTCTGTGAATTAGCTGCCTGCCAAACTATGCAGCAGGTCTGCTTAACAGCAAAGTTCTTGGGGGTAAAGACAGAAAGGGTTTAACAATAGAGTTATAGCCTGGGGGCCAAAGAGAAACCACTTCGGGGAAGCCTCTAAACAGAATCCAAGTTATCTTAGAATGAAGTGTCAGTACACACAACTTGAATTACTGACTTTTCCTTTACAAACTGTTTGCTATTTTCAATCGCAACATTGCAAATTCATACAAATTTAGGTACTGAATCCAATTATTTTGTAATTCATGTACGTTGGGACCTCAGAAATACTGTAGCGAAATTCTATGTTCTGTGTCAAAGAGTCGGTGTCAGGGTTGAACTCAGAATGTGGGCAGAGCTTCGTTGTTCCAATTTTGTGCTTGGGTCCTCGGCACTCATTTGCGTTCCTGACAGACTTCGGTTCTCTATGGTTGTAGAACCAACGTTCTCGACTTCCAACAGTGGCTAATACTCAGATAAACTCTGAATCCCCTGCTCTCTTTTTGGGTCAACCCTGACTCAATTGGTTTGAAAATTTAATTACGTCTTTAAAACTCTATCAACCTTGTAATGAAACATCATCGCTACAGTCATACCTCATGTTATCTACAATCTGGCCAAGACTTAAGAGGAATGCTTGCACCGGGCATATGTAGTAGAACATGGGAAATGAGGGCTTGGTTTTATGCACATGGTATCTAGTTCCTACTCTATATTCATATTGCTGTTCTAATGTTGAATTTTCCTCCTTTGGCTACATATGCCTATACATTTATCTATCCCAATATTGACAATTACAGTGCTAAAGTAAGTTTAATTTTCGTATAGCTACTGCATGATCTCATAGAAGGAAGTTCACTTACCTTTCTATAGTAAAGACATTATTAGGTCTTTAATTTTGTATACATGTAAAATTGTTATCATAATTTGTATATGAGCTTGAACCAAGCTAAATACATACACACATATAGAGCTAGAAGATAAGATAGCAAGATGCAGTTGTAAAAACAAAACAAGAGAAAGAACTTTCTGCAATGACTTGTCAGATCTTGATATATCAAAGAACTAAAGCCTTATTGAGAAGGATGATGGTTTTAAAGAGGCAGGAAAATGAAGCAGTGATATGGATACAGAAAAGGTAAATACAAAGGGAAGGAGCAAAAATGAACAAACTGAGATACTACTATGTATTGCTCTGTGGCATGTGGACTCCTGTGTAGGGTAAGATTCTTAATCTCCATCTGATCCTCCTGTTTCTCTCTCTCTTTTTTTTTCATTTTTTAGTAATACATGGCAATGTGCCTTGTGAAAAAACACAGAAATTGCCTAACAATTATCCATGAAAATTTCCCACTATCCACTTTATTTTAGAGTAAGCCATGTATGTGTTAGCCAGAAATATGTGGAGGAGGCTAAATTATAAGATAGTGTATTTGTGTAGGTATCATAAGAATGAGAAACGTTGAAAATGGAAATACAAAGTTCATATATCAGGCAGTTATCCTTCATTTCCTGAATGCATCCTTCAGAAGCCATTGCTTAGAGAAAGCACAGCTGATTGTCCTCAAAATCGCCTCATAATCGCTGCTCTTCTTAATGACTAGAACCGTAATTAAAGTCCTCACAAGTTAAAGAGGTAATATACTATGTTAGACAGGCAAAGAGGTGCACAGGATAGCAGGTGAAGAGACATAAACCTCTATCCTGCTTTGGTTTGATTGCTGTAAAATATACCAGGACCGAAAAGCAGCATCAAGAGGAAGAGTTTATTTATCATACACATCCTGAACACAATCCCCATGGAGGGAGGCTAAGAAAGGGACTCAAGAAGATAAGGCGCACAGACGCAGGAACTGAAGCAGGGGGCATAGACAGATGCTGCATACCTGCTTGTTCTCTGTGGATTACTCCATGGTGCTAATTGGCTAACAGTCTACAGCTGTAAGCAAGACGTCAATAAAAGACTTACTTTTATTAGCGTTTCCTTGGTCACAGCATTTATTTACAGCAGTAGAAGAGTAGCTAAGTCACTGGGTCATAGTGTTCACTGCCACTCATTTCTATCCCTTGAGCTTGTAACCTGTGAGTCCTAGATCCAAAGAAAGACAATGAGCTTCATGGACCTTTAATATGGGTGGCCTAGCTTGTTCAACAATGGTGTTTTCAAGTTATTTTCAGCATGCCTTTAAGCCAGCCACTTCAGCTAGTAGAAAGTATGCAAGACTAGACTATTCCATCCATATACACTTATATTCACTCCTGAACTTCATTAAGCGTGAAGACCCTTGATCACAGACAATGATGTTTACGCACACCACATCGCTTTACTTCATAAATATGTTGAAATCTAAGTTGAATAAAAAAATAAACAATGCCACATGGAATTCTGTGTATTAGAAAATAAGATGTGTACTTTCACAAATGTCTTGGCACAAGTATTGATGCAGCAAAGATATAGTTATATGTGGAATATCTAATCTCTAAGACTAAAATTCTGCTTCTTTCACAATATGTCAGATGCAAGGGGGCTTTTTCAGGAGCTGCCTTTTTATGCTGTTATGAGGACAGCAACAGTATATTTGGCATAGGCCACCATGACTATTGGCTTTTGTTGAAAAACTCTCAGCCACCTACATTTTGCTTCTGACTCCACTTCACTTTGTTTATTTCTAATTAATATGTTATCATTAATTCTAATTAATATGTTATCATTAGATTATTGTGACCTGTTATATTTCTTAGATATGGTTTATAATATATATGTATATATATTTTTCTTTGTTATTTCAACTAAATTATGAGTTCTTTGAAGACAGAACACAAATCAATTTCAGGTTTATATTTTTTTATAATAAACAGCACACTGATTTTCATAAAGATATCAAATTCAATTCAGTTAATGTTCAGTTATGGAAAAATACTGTTTCTCATTGTTGTGAACTAAATTAACATGTCCTCATGAATCTATTTCCCATTATTTTCTGTGGGAAAAGAAATATTAGTTTCATGGTAACATCAAATGCCTAATTTCCTACAACACAGAAAAATATTTTTATGTAAATATCAGTTATTTATTCAGAAGAGTTATTACAGATCATAGAGTTATAATTTATATATCTGTTGAACAATACATTTGCTTTGTCTAAACAACACCAAAGACTAATAATCTCTTTTTTGATACTGGTATGCTCCTGAAACACCCACATAATCCCAAACTTAGATACAATGAATATAACCTAGTGATCACGTCAGTCATGAGGTTGAGATCTCCTGTGAAGACATTTAAATTTGTAGAACAAACTATGATATAATCCTATTATTCTGCATTTTCATACGTTTTTGCTTATGAAGAATATCTTTCTCAACAGTCAACAAAAGATAAGTGACCATCTGTCCATGTGTCTGGATCTCTATAAATATATTTCTGTAACCTTAAATTTTTATTTAAAAAAAATGAACCCACTAATAGCAATGTTCTACAAAGATAGCTGAAAAGAAACAATTCTTCAAATCGTACTTTATTTTGAATGATCACTTTAGTTTGAATCAGATAAATAAGGTTTATTAAGCATAGCTTTTTTAAAGAATTCCTCAAAATAAGAAAGACATGTTTATGGAAGACTTGGCAATCAAAACATGTTGACAGAATATTGAAGACATATTTGTAGAGAGTTGAACATTTTCAGTTATTGGCACTGTTTTCTAGACATTTAATGTATTTTGCATTTCTTATCATGGTATTTTTTTTAATACAACAATTTCTCAAACATTTGTAACAGATATAGGTACTTTTTCTTTTTCTTATTCCTTATCTTATTCTGGCAGTGTTGACTGGGGTTTCTGTCCCACCAGATCCCACATCTGTTTAGTCCCAAAGAAGCACACAGAGGTCTACTTTAATTATAAACTAGCTCAGCTTTCTTATTAACTTTTATAACTAATATTAGCAATAATATTTGTCTATGTTAGCCAGGTGGCTTGGTTCCTTTTTTGGCAAGGCAGCCACATCTTACTTGCTCTGTGTCTGGCTTTCTTTGTGTCTGGGTGACGACTTCAGACTCACTTTTCCCAGAATTCTCCTGTTCTCATTGCCCTGCCTCTGTTTCCTGCCTGGCTACTGGCCAATCAATGTTTGTTTAAAATACATGTGACAAGGGTACAGACCATTGTTCCACAGCACTTCCTTCCCTTTTTTTTTAAAAAAACCAAAACTCTGAATCAAATCTCCTTTATTTAGCTTTTTGTCTGTACAACTTGTAACCAACACCCTAAACAATGAAAAACATCCATAATCCATTTTTTGGGAAATGTGGACATACTTTTCTAAGCTACTTCCTGCTGATTGGAGGTGCTGATAATCTTACAGGGATCTAAAGAAAATTTAGAATTACAGTCAAATTCTGACTGGAAAGTTCTGTGAGGCTTGATCAGCTCATCTAGCAGTCTTGGAACTGTTCTGGTTGTAGAACTCAGAGGAAACTCCATCAGAGGTCCTCTGAAATGTTGGATCATCTGGGCCATCCTCTCCTGTCAGAAATTTCTTAGAGGGTCTTCCTTAATCAAACCTTATTTTTCTTATTCCAGAATGAATCCACAGCCTCTCATTTTCTGTAGAAACAAAAACAAACTCTTATCCAAAGTAACATATCTTTTGAATTCAGTTTTGAAATCAAGCTATTTTCAAAACATCTCTGTTGGATTAATTCAACAGTACTTATAAACAAATATCTTTTAGGAGCTGTTGCTCCTTCCACAACCATCAAACAATTCAAAGACATAATAATATACAGTATCCAGATTCTCTGTGTATTTTCCATCTTTACATGGCTTTATTTTAAACTCTACTTCTTTAATTTTTATTTTTAATTTTTGGTTCTTTGAGCCTAGGTTTCCTGTATATCTTTGGCTGTCCTGGAATCCACTGTATGGAACAGGTTGTCCTTGAACTCACAGAGATCCACCTGCCTCTGCCTCCCAAGTATTGGGATTAAAGGTGTATTTCACCACATCCCACTACTCTCTTTTTTTCTTGTAAGGACTTTATCCTTTTTATTTTTTTCTTCCAAGCCTACATATATATTTTTAAACACACTGTAATCCATTTAGAGGTTTTCTTCATACGAATCTATCTTTTTTTGTATATCTCTCTTTTTCTGACTTTATGAGTCTTTAATTTGCTAAGTGATATGGCTAGGATTAAAGCCATGACTTTGATGGCTGGATCCAGCTTTCTGAGATTCTAACCTCATTGCAGAGGTAATGGCTGGAGCCATGTTTATTGCCACAAGTCTATGGCATTTCAAGGTCCCTGCCACCACCAAAAGCACGCAGTCAGCTTTTCATCAACACCATTTAAGTGTTTCCTGGCAGGACGTCTTAAAAGAGCTGCATGGTTTTGCAGCTAAATTTAAGTCAGGAAGCCTCTCTTAAACAAGAGTGCTTGCCTCTAGCAAGCAGAACCCACCTGAGAAAATCCTACCAAGAAGCCATGCTTTACTCATTCTTTTTTGTCTAGAATTTTTTCCCAAATTCTCTCAGGTTTTTAAGTGGATTTAGTCAGCACCACATTGGCACACCATTTGTTGACAGAGGTTTCTGTCCCACCAGGTCCCACAGCTGTTTACTCCCAAAGAAACATACAGAGGTCTATATTAATTATAAACTGATTGACCTATTATATCAGGCTTTCTATTAACCCTTATAACTTATATTAGCCCATAATTCTTGTCTGTGTTCGCCATGTGGCTTGATACCTTTTTCAGTGAGGCAGTCACATCTTGTTTGTTCTGTGTCTGACTTCCTTCATGTCTGGGTGACAAGTGCAGACTGACTCTTCCCAGAATTCTCCTGTTCTCATTGCCCCGCCTATTTCTTACCTGGTAGAACTGTCTATACTTCTTGTCTGGCTACTGGCCAATCAGCGTTTATTTAAAATATATAAAATACAGACCATTTCCCCACAGCCTACACTTGGCGAAAAATCATGAGTTTTAATTTTCTGTTTTATTCTCTTCTGCTTTTCTCAAGGTTGACAGGAAAGCTGAGTGATATTTTCTGGCACCTCAATTGAGTCATCGTAAGCTCGGGAGTTTTGAGGTTATTCTCTCTCTCTGTGATTGAGAAATACAGTGACATGCAAATACACATATTATTAATAAACATTCAACAAATTTGGGGTTGTGAGTAAGTGAGGATTCAACATTGTCATGAAAGCTTTATATTCTATTTATTATTATTAATTTTTGTGAGTCTAAATGATATGAGCATGTACTATTAGAGCACATTTTTTTGAAACCAAAAGACAACTTGCAGTGGTTGGTTTTCTCCTTCCCTGTTGTGGGTTACAGTGACTGAAATCAAAGACTTGACATCAAGTGTGTTAACCCACCAGTTGTATTACTGGCCTTCAATATCTGAACATATAAATTTAGTTACTAGTGTTCTTTTAGGTTTTGTTCAACTCTTCTTTTTTCCATAAGAAGCTAAGTTATATAAAACTTAAAAATAATTGAAGCACAACATTTTTATGAAATAATTTGCCATATTTCTTTTTTAATTATTATTGTAATTCTTCCAAGGGACTCTAAAATGTCATTTATTCTTCAATTTAAATTGAAGCAACTTATTACCTATCTCATAAGAGATATAAAAGGACATGAAAGCCTCAAAATACACACATAAAAATTAATTGTTTGAGGAGATAGAGTATTTACTTCCCTGGTTGGTAATGATAAACTCTATCATATGCCCCTTAGCAAACTATACCCAGCTAATACAAATAGTTAAGTATTGAATTCTAAACTTAAAATAGTTTTCAGTTATACCCATAGATATGTAGAGTCTTCACCCCTAATCAAGGAAACTTCTTTTTGCAACAAATGGAGACAACTATATAAAACCACAATTAAGCGTAACACTCCACGGTTGTGGAGTCCTGTCCTAATGGATACATTGACAAACAACCTTACAGGTAAGGCCCAGGGAACATTGAGGAAGAAGGGTCAGAAAGATTGTAAGAGATTTAGGATAAGATTTACCATCAGATTGTGTCTCCTAGAAATTTCAGAAGCCATACCTATAAATTATCCCCAACATGATTGCTCAAGCATGAGCTGGGCAAGGGTGTCAAGATGCATGCCAAACTGCATGGGTAATAACATGTGAGGTTTTAACCCAACATAATAATTCAGGGAGAGGAGGAAAACTGGGAGCAGGATGGGTGGTCTTCCCTGGAGAAGAGGACACCAATTGGTGATGCTGTGCCAAGTTGTAAACCATGAAAAGAAAGTCACATTATACAGATTGAGCAGGTTATATTTAGAAAACACATGTATAGACTTATGCAAATGTTCTTGCAATAACAGTAAAAACAAGATCATAAATTTGAAAGAGAGCAATTGGGTATGTGCAGGGGTTTGTAGGCAAGAAATGGAAGGGAGAAATGTTGTAATTATATTATAATTCCCCCCAAATAAGAAACATGATAATCAGATCACTTCTTTCACTACCTCTTGTCATTACCCTGCAAAAAATTTACTTGTGAGATTTTCCCACTAATTTCTGCTATGCATTTGATATTTATGAAGCTTCTGATTTTTTCCTTATTGTATGTAGAGGCCCATCCCACAGTAATGAAAGCATGAAGAAGGAATACTGAGGCATCTGATTGGCCATTGTGTAATGGTTTTACTTAACTTTGAAGTAACATTTAAACCTAAAAAATTCCATCGGAAATGTAATTTGAGACATCTTTGTAGGAATTACAAGACAAGGAAGTCTATGTGAGACAAATTATGAATATATTTTCTATGTGGGATGGCTCTATTTCATATATTGTCTCACTCACTCTCTGTCTTTCCTACGTAACAGCAAAAGAATATTCATGAGAGAATCATGAAATCTATTCTCAGAAGATTTAAGACAGCTAAAAAGAAATAGCAGAATAAAAGGAATTGAGGGAGTCCTCTACGACACATTAAGTAGAATCTAAGAATCTACTTTCTAGCCTTGTTTTTCCAGATGTGTGATCGTAGGCTAAAATAATATCTTAGAAGACATTTTTTTCATGTGTCTTATAGTGCAGTTTCCAAAGCTCTCACAAACATGTTATTTTGTAACTCTATGAATAAAAGAGGCTCATGAATCTGTAATGAACAATAGTCTGATGTCAAACTGTCTCTGGCAGAGAGTAGTTGACTTTGTGCTGTGATTTTGACTTTTTCTATTCCTAGACTGGTGATTAAATACCATCTCCATTCTCTTCTACTGGAAAATCCTTGCCAAACTCCACTCAGTATAAAGACAGGGTCCACTCATCACAAGAACTTTTGTAGTGTGTGGCCTCTTCTACCTGGGAAGCATTACTCTCTCTGCTACCCCATGTCCTTCCAAACCTGGCAAAACTTGATTTTAGATCAGGCATGAAAACAGCTTTTAGACCTCTGTGGCCTCTGGCCAACTTGTCTGTGTGGTCTCCAATGGAGAAAATTGACATTTGCATGGTATGTGCCCTTCAACTATAATATAAATTCTTCATGTGCGCGCGCACACACACACACACACACACACACACACACACACACATATATATATATATATATATATTTTAAATTTCCCTGATCTTTATATTTCATTTTTATGTCCCTAATTCCTAAATCAAGATTTGAATGTCTGGGTATTGGTTTTTCCAAGTAAGTATTTGAACTTTGTGTTATTGATATAAAGCTTTTTTTTTTAATCCGTGTGTATATGTGTGTGTGTGTCTGCATTCATTTGTCATAAGTAGGTAACCTCACCCTAAGGCATCATTATCATTCACTACTCAGTCATTTTATCTGTGTTTCTTATCTTTCACCTCCTAGGAAGTTATGTTTTATTTCCTCTCCTCCCCCTCTTCCTTTTTTTAATCTTTCACCCCAAGTCTCACATTTCTCTTCCTCCACTTCTCCTTTTTTCTTTTGACGAATAAACAAAACAAAAACAACAATGGCTTAAAATCCATGACCTTGCTAGTCACAGGAAGTTTGGTAGGTGTCAGTCCCAGGCATGACTTCCATCAAGTTGAGCAGATAGAGAGCTATTGGTTAACTCCAAACTATGAGCGGAGCGCCACTACTGCACCCTTAGGCATGTCTTGACATGATAGCATTTGTTATAGATCAATGATTTATCACAGCTGGAGGGGGTTGCTTTTTTTCCTTGGAGGCATTTATATAACCTTTAGATACTATTAAAGCTTGTTCAGAGGGAGGAAACATTCAAGCAGAGAATAAGAGGTATTTCAAGTAGAAAAGAAAAGGGGATAAGAGATATGATTATATTTTATTTTCTGAAAAGATACAACTGAAAATATCACAACTTAAAAGTCATCATCATAATGTTTGTGTAAACTCATACATATAAAAATACTTTAGCTTATATAATTTAGTTGTTTATAATTTATAAAATCCATGTAACTATTGGGTGAAGTGGTTTTCTCTGAGATCTATTCGTATGCTCCTCTTTTATCCACAGGCTGATATTATTATCACTTTATTAACATTCAATAGAAATTTTGAGCAGAGACAGAGAGAGAGAGAGAGAGAGAGAGAGAGAGAGAGAGAGAGAGAGAGTTTAAAATCAAACCATTACTCATTATGGACTTATGAGCCTTTTTTTATTCAGAGTTACCAAATAACTTGTGAAGATTTTGTGCAGTCACTATACTCATCAGGCACATGAAAAAATGTTCTCTAAGTCATAATTTTAGCCTAAGGTTACACTGCTGGCAAAAGCAAGGCTAGCACCTAAATCCTTTGATTTTTGCTTAATGTAGTATAGAGTAATTCCTTTCTGTCCTTGCTTTTGCTATTTCATTTTAGATACCTTAACCCTTCTAAAAGAGGTCCACAAATTCTTTCATGAATATTATGTCACTGTTGTGTAGGAAAGACAGCGAGTAGATGATACAGCAGATGAAATGGGACCACCCAGCATGGAAAATGTACGAATACCATGTCCAACACGGATTCCCATGTCTTATCTTTTCTACTAAGATAACTCAACTTACATCCTTGATAAAATTCTTTAAACACAAGTACAGACTAAAATAGAAGCATTACATAAGCCAAATCAGAGGACCTCAATGTCCCCTTATCATGTTCTCATCACTATGGGCTTGGTATCTATGTGCAGTAAAGAAAGAGCCACATATGAAGCATGTGTTGCAGAGATTGGAGCATTTCACTCACTGTAATGCGAGCTATAAAGTTTAAGGTAGGAAAAAGTAACCTGATTTCTCTTATTTAAAAGAAAATATTTTTATTATTTTATTTCTTTACTCATAGATTTTAAAATAAATTCAACCTATAATTGTGTATGATTTTAATGAGCTGCATGCTAAGGGTCCTATCAAAATATATCATAATTAACTTGGGATAATAAATATTTCCTCAAATAATTAATTTTGTATACTTGGAGGCTTTCAAAACTTCTTCTAGTTTGGATGAGATATAAGTTGTTTCCAATCTTACTTGCTTTAGAATTTGTCACTGCGAGTTTACTATCTGTTAGCCATCCTGCTTTCCTCTCCTCTCTCTCTGCACTCTCGTCTGTACTCTGTTTTCTTCCTCTCTGCTTAGATTTTTTTTTTCTTAAAGGATAAGTCAACCTGCTGAGGGAAGGGGAGGTCCATGTAGTGACTTGTTAACTAGGGACTGAAGGAAAGCAAACAAGAACAGAACTAGTAGAGGGAAATAGAAGCATAGACTGTGAAGACAGGTTCTTCCTTCTGATCTAGGGTGCTTTGAAGGGAGGTGGGCTGAGACAAGATGTACGTGGGAGATAGAATGAGTGGGACTGGCTACCTATGTTCCTTACTCTCTGGATCCAGTCATTCAGCTGCTTCCTAGGATGCATTACCTGAGGAGATACCTTCAACAGAGATTCTCCATGCCTTGAGTCTGGCAGAAGGAAAATGTGACTCAGCGTTTGATAACTGCAGATTATGATTAGAGAAACTCTCCTAGTCTTAGCTGCTCCTGCCATTTCAATAAGGCACAATATTTTTACCAAAGAAATCTCTCAGATGCTGACATGCTAAACAAGAAAGTTAATTTATTTTTAATATTATCATTCACCTTACGGTTGTTTTAAGACTTACGACACTGGTCATTTCTTTTGTTCCTCATCCAAGAAGCCTTTATTTTTGTTGCTCTTGTTGGCCTGGTATAAAATACATCTTCCGAGATTGGCAGTCCCCAGTGAGTAAGCGGTAAATTACGCTGTCTGGAAAGTTACTGTGAGTTCCACTGTGGTTTTGGTTCGGTGGGTTTTTATGTCTTTTTACTAATTTTGAACATACACCCTGAGGCTCTGTGGCACTGGCCACATCTCAAAATTCAAGAAAGTAAGTATGAATCAGTGACTGGTTTCTAATTCTAGATTCAATGTTTTAAATACATTGAAAAATGTATATGGAGTCTTTTTCTGAAGTTTGGGACAAAGATAACTTTGCCAAAATTCTATACCTATTAATAGAATGGGCCTTTTCTGCTGCTTATTTCACTATGAATCCTTTAGGTCATGAGAGGCATATAGTGAATCTTAACCCTGGGACCTAGAAGAAGTGTATTTAATGTTGTAGAAAATTGTTTTGTGTATCTAGTGGCTGGATAAGATCAACTTTAATTGGTTTTATCTATTCCTGGGACAATTTTCAACCTTTAGTCAACATGAGCTTAGCAACAGTTGTTGAAATAAAGAAAAAATATTTGTTTGGAAAGGGAGACAACTTTTTTTAAAAGAATAATAGAGAACAGCTCTTTAAAGAATATAAAAAACTGTATTTGCTAATTTACTTTTTCTCCCATGTGACGAACTTACCTAAACCAGTAGTGAAGTCAAGCCAAATGACCTTTTCTATTGGAAATACAATTTACAGTGATACAAAAATCTAATAATTCTCATATATTATTAGTCCTGAAAAAATTACTGTAAATCACTCAGATAAACTGTCAGCTAACATATCATGTGATCATTAATGAAAAAAATTAAATATTCAGAATTATGAATCATATGCCATTGAATTTGCCTTTGACCCTGAAAATGTGGGCTTTATTCAGGATGTTATGGTGGAATTTTAGTAAAAGAAGTTTTGGATAACATCATGATAATCTGTTTTGACAGAAGTGGGTAAAGCTCCAGAGGTAGAATGGCATGGGAGGCTAAAAGCTCCTGCTTCTCCAGTTCCTTTCATTTCATGGTAGCTTCCCTTTGACCGCGGATTTTTCATGTGCTAATAGATGTCAGCAAGTCTTGCCGGCTACCACGTTGAAATGCTATTAGGATTCTCCTGTTTTGCTTGGTAATCCCTTGAAATCTTCAGACCAAGAGCGCTATAAAAGTCTGAAATGTTTTTCTAGATGAGGGTTTCCAGAATTGGTCCTTTTGAGGGAGCCACCCACTCCGACATTGAATACCCTCTTCGTGTAATGTGGAAAAAGTGGTTGGTGAAATTTGGCTATTCCAGCAAACCCACCCCCCTCCCATGAAAGAATGAACAAACAGACATCTTTATTGTCCAGAGGGGAAAGCACACCCATCGGGGATCACGTCATGAGTGTTTTAAGTGAATGAAAACATCTCAAGTGAGCTGATGAAATGCGAAAGTGTAAACACATTACGCCCTTCCTCCTTCAGTCACAAGGCCACTAGGCTGTCAGTTCTCCCAGGTCTCCCGCCCTGTCTAGAAAAGGACCCTACTTGGCTTGCAAACCCTATCCCTGTCTGAGCTACAACTAATCACGCCACTCTTGAGTCACCACCAGAAAACCCCACAGACTGGCCGCCTTCCTGTTTGTGGTGCGGGACTGTTATTTGAAGAAAATCAATTCCTCGTCATTTTTTCCCTTTTCATCTGTGTCATTTTCCCGACTTCCTTGCTTTTCTTTATTTCAGCTTTTAATTATCATGCTTCTCTTAAACTATCCTCTTCAAATCTCAAGGGCTATTTTAAAAGGCTGCTTGCTCACTGGCTGCAAATCTCCAAGGTCTCATTTGGAAAATCTAACCATCTCTCTCTGTCTCCGCAGCTGCCAAAAGTCATTATGAGTCATGTTTTTGACCTATTGACAGAAATACTTAATAGGAATAGTTGGCCTTTCTCAGAGTTGTTCAGTAACTGCCTTCCCATCTTGTTGATTTCAGCGGCATGATAGGATATGGCATTTGACCAGAGGAGCTTACCTCACCTCAACCTCCTTCAAATTTCTGTCGTAGCAGTTATACCTGGCTAAAGCAATGTGATTGAGCGGTTGATGAGAAACTTGGGTGAGTGGTTGTCAGGTATCATTCTAGACACAAAGTATTATGGTTGCAGTATTTCAAAAGTTACTGCCTCTAAATTTAACTGACTTACATACAGTAAATATGTAATAAGTAAACCTATGTTTAAGTAATGGAAGTAATGGTAATGTTAAGAAAATAATTATTTAAGTGAATACCTTAACCATATCACTATTAACATTTTGGTTCCGTAGAGAAAGAATGACTCCTACTGTTCGTTATTTGCTTTATCCAAGTTTTTAAGGATCAAAATGTTGCCTCAAACAAGAATAAAAGAATCATCAATGGTTGATTTAACATATTAACAAAGTATGTCAGTTGAGTTCCACCAGGTAAAACAACACATACATATACACATATAGAAGGTAACACATGCATATACACACATAAAACATAACATATACACACACAAAACATAGTACTTATTTTATTTTTTTATTTCAAAAAGCCAACCTACAAATGATGTGCCTACCTGAGCAAGTGTAAAGTTGTGTTGGTAAAGAAACAAAGCAGGAGGCACAGCAAGCTTGTTGGAATCCCCCAACAACATTGACCCGTATTTGGAAGACACAGCAAGTATGTTGGGCCCCCCAGGAAGTTCAAACCCATATTTGAAGTTGTCAGGAGAGCAGAAGTAGGCATAATATTGAAGCACTTTGGTCCAGTCTTACCCCTTGCCCTTTGATGGATTCATCTATCATAGGAGTAATTCTAATATATGGGAGATGATTCATATGACCAGGTCTATAGGTCCCTGAAGTGACAGGAATGGAGCAATGAGAAAAGAAACCTTGCAAAAGAGGCAAGGAGATCATTGTTTCTTTTAGAGTTTTAAAGCAGGGGGATGTAAACAATAGGAGGAAATATAGAATGAATTATAAAGGAAAATTATTACTTTTAATTTGAATTCCAGTGTTTAAAACAGCATTATACTAATGTCTTAAAAGATTGTCTGAATACCATCACATATCACAACCACATGTAGACTGGGAATGGAGACTATACACTCAAAAAAATTCAATAGCAACTTCACCTGTGTAAGGAATTTGAGACTAGCCATGCTTATGTCTCAATAAATCATTCTATCAATCAATAAATAAACACAGAAAAATGATTGTATGCATGTAGTGCACTGGTTCAATGTTGTATTACAGATTGCTAGAACCTCTTTATTTTCCATAACTGACATTTTTTACTCTCCTGAATCTACCTGTTTTTTTTCCCTCTATTCTAAACTAAGGATGATATGCATTTTACTTGCATTCCAATTCATCATCAATGATCCATATACTTTAGAAACATTAGAAATAACATATTAAGGATGAATGTTCATTTGTGTAACTTGCATGAAAACATTTGACTAAGTAACAGACTTCTTGCACTCTTTACTGAAAACAGTAAGCATGGCTACCTAGGAAATTTCTAGGATTTCATGACAGCTAAGATGGATATTAAATATAGATAGACATATAAAACACTTGATTAAGGTCAATTCACACTATTATGTGTCTGTTCTTTTAGAAATTCACCAAGGTTACTTATGTGTGAATTTATGTATTTATTCATACCTACATGTAAAAATAAGAAAAAAAAGCCATAGAGGCCTTGAATTTGAGAAGGATCAGAGGCAGAAGTGATTGGAAGAATGAGGAGGGTGAAATAGTGGAATTATATTTTAATTAAATATGCAAACAAACCTGAAATGTTTTAAAAATGATTTTATTTTTATTATATGCATTTTCCTATTTGGAGGTATTTGTGTAGGTATCTAGGTGTCTGGGAAGAACAGAAGAGGACATCAAATCTCCTGGAGCTGGAGTACAGGTGGTTAGGAGCACCTATATGGGTCCTGGAGCTGTAGTTAGGTCCTTTACAAGAGATGTAAGGACTCTCAACAATCTCTAACTTCAACTCTAGTTAAACTAATATCCTAGGTCTTTAAGAACATCTAAACCCTGGTGGACTGACACACATACATAATTAAAAATAAAATGGATCTCTAAAATTAAAGAATATTTGTAAATGAAGATTTAAACATAGACCATTTATCTCTCCAACTTGTTTCCCACAAGCTTTTATTAATCACTCTCTCCGGTCCTCTGCCTATTGCTACATCTTATGATTGTCTCTTGAACTATGAGAAGCAGGAGACTGGGAGAACTCAATGTATCTTTATTACACTGATTTTATAATGGCAGTGAAGTACACAAATTTAATTATCAATTTTCAAAATATATGTATTAACTATACAAAATAAGGTATGATGGATGAATTTCCTTACTTTAGAGGATTATTAGATACATGTTTTTGGAAACCAAAAAAAAAACATTTAGAATTAGAAAATTAGAAAACAATGGTACTATATAAAAATTACTATTCTAGATGAAGGATTTCTTTCTAAAATAATTTTATTATTATTATAATAAGACCATAATAAGGCAAATAATAAGCTGTTTTCTTATTTCCTGCTAATTCTAGCTCCAGAAGCCATTAATTTTTTTCAAAAATTATTTTGTAGAATTGGTGCATGTATTAACTCATAAGATATTTATTGCACACTTATTTTGATGCATAAAAAGCAAACTCAGAACAGCAGAGTCAAATAAATAACTGAGATTTTTTAATGGTATAATTGCCTAATTATGTTTTTAGGACTGAC
This sequence comes from Microtus oregoni, assembly GCF_018167655.1. Lineage (NCBI taxonomy): Eukaryota > Metazoa > Chordata > Mammalia > Rodentia > Cricetidae > Microtus > Microtus oregoni. Next base: position 921,575 of record NW_024543829.1, read on the forward strand.
TTCTACCTAGCCACCTAGAAAACTTGAGAGTAACAATGAATAGGAAAAACAAAAAAGAGATTTTTGCATCATGTTATTTTCATATACATCATGACAGTTCTTTGAAAAAGTCTTTGGAAAGCATTAAAAATATATGCACTCTGTTAAATTTGTATAACTCTAGTATGAGATTGAAGGTTTGTACACAATGGGGAGCAATGTCTTGTGCTGTAAACTAGTGCTATCAGAGGAACAAGAGCCTTTGTTAGCAATTTAAATTGCTAACAATCTTTTTGCCAATTTTCACAAATCTCTTTCCTCTCTTTCTTACAATAAAATCTTAAATAAGAGTTCTTGGCCCCTGGGATCAATGTCTAACAGAAAATATGAATCAAAACTTCCATCTGGTTCTTTACTTTAGCTATTTCTGGCTGGAATTCAGTTATGTATCAGACACATAGCTATTTCAAATTTAACAGGATTAAAAAATTTTGGTTTCTGAGGAAATACTTGTTGACACCTAATAGATAAGACTAGACAATATCAAATGTTTGGGATTTAGGGGACTTCACTTGATAATTTTTGTGTTTCTCATGTGAACAGGATATTCATAAATCTGAATTGCAAAGAATTGGACTATAAACAGGTTATTATCCTTTTGAGGCAACTGGTATTCTCAAACTCATGGTTAGATTTTTTTTTCTCTGTGCCCTGGACATTTGGGGTTAGATGTGGGCATTTCTGGCACTGTTTACTTATTGACGGTTCTAATACAAAACCTTTAATTCTCAGTTTCAGGGAAAAACTATGTCCCCTCATTTTACTATCAAACAGCTTAATATGACCTTCAGTCTGGATGTTAAAATCTATTATTGAAGTTTATCAACTTATTTCTCTGTGTGTTTGGCTCTGCGCGTAATCCTTTCTCTTCCTGTTTCCTTAATAGAATCATTTGACAAATGCAACTAAAAGGAGTCAAGTTTTATTCTGGAACGTTGTCCAATCCAAGGGTACAGTGGATCATCATGGATAGGGCAAGGCAACAGGACCATGAAGGGGCTGAATATAATGCATCTACAATCAGGAAGCAGAGAAGGAAGGAGCATATTAGGAATCAGCTCATTTTCTACCTTTTCTACAGGATACTTTGCCAGGGCATTCTCCCCATCCTACCACATCACTTTACCTAGTCAAGATACTTCTCCTGACATGGTCCAGGGGTCCATCTCTCAGGTGATACAAGGTTCTGTGATATTGAAATTTCATACAAACCATCACAGTACTCTTAGGAAGAGAGGTAAAATGTCTTGGGATGGTGCTGTTAGAGCTGTAGAAATACTGACTTGTTTTAAAATGTGCTTGGAGGCATGGAGACTTAAAGGAACTCTACACATTTTACTGAAATAGGAAATGAAAGTGTGTAGGCAGACATACTTCTTCAATTATTTCCACATTCTTTTCACCCAGGAGTACTCACTATAGTCTGTCACTGCAATTCCTTCCATGGGTGTAAGACAGCCTTTTATATACTAACTAGTTGTGCTCCCATCCCATTCCTTTCCTGTTCTGAGAACACATCCGTGCTCTCTCATGTTCCCTTCAATTTTATATGAATATATGATGGAGTTCTAACCAATGATATTTAAGTGTGTTATGTCCTGTGAACAAAGACGATTGTAAAACGAAGTTTTTTTTCTTGATTTCGACCTCATCTTATTACATGTATTGCTTTCTCTCTGTCTCTCTCTGCCTCTGATCTGACCTCTCCCAGCTCTCTCTTTCTCTTATGTGTGTGTGTGAATATGTCATAGTGTAATGTCGGCATCAGAAAACAGCTAATATAAATTGTTTTACTCCTTCTGCCGTGTGGGTCCTAGAGATAAAAATTAAGGTCATTGGGCTCAGCAGCAGAAACTTCACCATTTGAGTCATCTCATTGACCTGGTTCTTGCCTCTGTAAAGAAAGAGATCCACAGAGAGGCACAAAGAAAGCAAAATGTTAATTAGCAAAGCAGATTTCAGCAAAGAGTGCACTCAAGAGACTGTGGTGAGCTAGCCAGAAAGTTCTAAATCCTCCTGAATCTTCACAAGTCAAACGATCATTGTCCGAACTGTTCTCAACCTTCTTTTCTTCCATGAGCCTATAGAATAGTTCACTGAACTCTCAACACTGAATGATTTTTCCTAGCCCAGTGTTCTGAAGTCCTTTAACAGTCCTCTCAAAAGCCACATGGTCATGTTTGTTATAACAATGCTCCACTCCCTGGACCAATTTGTCTCACCTAGGGTTACTATTGTTGTTAAGAAACACTATAAACAAAGCAAATTGGAGAGGAGAAGGTTATTGAGCTTAAGTTTTCACATCATTGTTTATCATCAAAGGAAGTCAAGATAGACATTCAAGCAGGACAGGAGCCTAGATACAGGAGCTGATAGGAGGCCATGGAAGAGTGTTATTTATTGGCTTGCTCCTCATTGTTTGCTCATTCTGTTTCATTATAGAATCCAGAATCATCTCAGGGATGGTACCACACACAATGGTCTGGGCACCACCCCATCAATTTCAATCACTAATTAAGAAAATGCATGGGCTCACCTATATCCCAGTCTTATAAAGGTACTTTCTTAATTGAGGTTCCTTCCTCTCAGATGATTTTAGCTTATGTCAAGTTAACATAAGACTAGCCAGCACAGTCGATGTGCCCCCTATTTCATGATCCTTTTGAATCTAATTTGCTCTGTCTAAGACAGAGATTCCTTCTATGGAGCAAAATAATCTCTTTCTCACATGAATCTGAATTTTTTTGTGTACACAGAAATATATAGAAGAGGAAGAAAGAAAACATCTGCTAAAATGCTAGTAAGTCCAATGCTGTATTCAGAAATTCTACTTTAGAATGTGGAAAAACATTTACCTTGCTTTCTTCCTTAGTTATATGCCACAATAAGACAACAGGAAGTTTTGAAACAGATATGTAATTATATAAACTTATGCAAAATCTTTTGAAAATATGACCATTGCCATCATATTCTTCATTTCTCTTAAAAAGGACAACACAAAACAAGCAAACATAAACTAGGATCATGGGTTTGTCTTTAATTCATGTCACTAATAAAAAAGCATTAGCAGTGGTTTGGACCAGACTCCAGAAAGACCACATACTACGTGGGCCCGTGATTTTCTTCCATATGTTATAGTATTAGTTTTAGTGTCATTTTAGTATTGTGTTTAGCAAGACATCATTCTATTAAATTGTACTTTTGTTTTGTCCCTGAATTTATTTTATGTAATTTAGATGACAGTTCTCTGGAACCTTCATTTATTTCTAAAAAGGAATGCATGATATTTCTTCATAAAAGGCATAACAATTTAATGCCCTGAAGGCTTATATTTTATATAATAATTCTTTAGTTTCAAGGAAATAATAGTCCTAAAAATGAAAGTAAAACATCCATCAAATCAACTCAAGTAACATATTATATACTGGGCAACAAATGGAAGACAAAGCAAAATTAACATAGGACAAATTACAAGCTCAGGCCTGAGGTTGTTTTAAAATTGTCATTTTAAACTTCTATATATCTTCTAATATATTGGTAGACAAGTAAAATAGAAGAAAGACACTTAATTGTATAACTATATTATTTGTTATATAAAGTATAACTTAGTCCATTTTTCTCAAGCTGATTTCTATTGGTTAGTAGCAGAAATACTTGGCTTAGTGAAACAATACAGCTTATTAATGAAAAGATAGAAGAAAATGAAATGTGCAGCAATTTTATACATGCTAAGTGGAAAACTAAGGAAGCCCCTCAACAGCATTCATTTTGAGATTTTACTTTATAAGTTTTACTGAATATTATGAAAATGTGGAAGACATCTTCCAAGGCCAATATGGAAGGCAGAATACATAAAGTCATGTCAAATTTGATAGGAAATTTTAGTATAGAGAGTAATAGTACACAATTTTTGCTATATTAAATATGCTCCTTTGTCTGTCAGAGTCTTTCAGCAATGCCTCATGAATAACCATGGACGTGTCTCTGTAAACCTTCTATACCACTACAGAGCAAAAGCTGACTTTAGCACAAGTTAGTCCACCCCATTGTCAAATGAATATCTAGTACTTTTCTTTCTTATGCATAAAGACCACTCTGAATCTCTCTAGCTGGTTTTATGTTATAATGAAACCCAGTTCTGATTCTTACTATTTTTAATTTCCCATCAAACCCTACCCTCCTTTTGAAACTCAGGATTGGTATATCAAGAGTCTTACTGTTTTTTACATAACCAGAGTTTTAAGAGAAATCATCTTTGATCATTTGTCAAATTATTTGTGGTTATAAAGGACTGAAAATGTCAAGACAATAAAATCTGTTTTTCAAAAGTAAAAAAGTTCTTTTTGCAGGTGATTGTAATTTTTAGGATCCATTTGATTTTTTTTCTAACTTGGCTTAGGGGAGAAACAAATCACATCACCTAAGAGATTTCTTTGGACAATTGAAATATATTAATATTTGTAATTTATATATGAACATTCAGATTAACTTTAAGAATTACACATTGGTTGGCAGTTTTTTGCATAACAAATTATGATTTAAATGACTCTCTTAATAAACTACCTTTGGAAAAATTAAGATTCCTAGCTTAAACTTTGCCTTTTCATAGTTATTCCTGAATCCAAGCTACAGAAATTTATTTCTTAATAATTTATGCTTTCTTTAATTGAAAATAGACTCTTTGTAGATTCTTCTCTCATACAATATATCCTGACCACAGTCTCTCTCCCTCCATGCTTCCCAGCTCCCATTCACCTCCACTCTGGGCCAGATCCACTCACCTTCCCTACCTATTTTACAAAAGTGCAAGACTCCAAGAGACAGCTACCAAACAAGACAAAACAAAGCACACAGTAAAACAAGGCAAAAGCCCTCACACCAAGCCGGACAAAGCAACTCAGCAGGAGGTAAAGAGTCCCAAGAACAGGCAAAAGAGTCAAAGTCACACCAACTCCCACAGTTAGGAGTCCTTCCCCCAAAATAAGGCAATAGCCAGGACACTTATGCTAAGGACCTGGTACAGACTCCCAGCCTGGTAGAGGCTCAGAGCTTGCTGCTTTAGTCTCTGTGAGCCCGCATGTGTCCTTCTTAGCTGATTCAATTGGCTGTTTTTCCTGGTGTTCTCATCCCTATATGAGTCTTATAGGCCTTCTGTCTACCGTCTTCTGAATGACGCCCCGAGTTCTGAGATGAGATACCTTTGATAGAGACTTCCAATTTAAACTCTCTCTCCTTATAATGTCTGGCTGTGACTCTCTGCATCTGCTCCCATCTGCTGTTATGTGAAGCCTTTCTGATGACAACTGGACAAGGCACCAATCTGTAAGAAAAGCAAAATATTATTAGGAATCATTACATTGATCTCCCCCTCCCCTTTTTTTAAACCAGTAATGTTCAATTCTATCTTGGGTCTGAGGTTTATCAAGTGTCTGGTTCCTGGCCATCCAGGCAGTGTGGGGTGTCTTCTTCCTCTCATGGGGTGAGCCTCAAGTTAAATCAGACATTGTTTGGTCACTCCTACATGTTCTATGACACCATTGCTCCAGCAAATCTTGCAGGCAGGGCAAATTGTAGGTCAAATGTTTTGGGGTTGTGTTGGTGTCCAGCGTTCTCTTTGGGTAGCAGAGTACCTTCTCATACCAAAGAGACTAGAACACAGAATAAAAATTCTATGCAGGGATTAGCTTGACCTTTCTATATTTAATGGACTTTGTGGGTGTTGCCCTTAGCAATGAGAACCCGTTGTTAGTTTTCAGAAATCAAGCCTCTCTCTTATCATCAGCTTGGGTGTTTGAAAATCTCCATGGAATCCCCTTTAGACAACAGTTCAAAGAAATGTAACCCAATTACACCACTGGAACCTTACTTGACAACAGTTGGTGGCCAGGTCAGATTCCATACCCCCTATTACTAGGAGTCCTCAGTAGAATCACCCTCATAGATCCCCGGAAGTTTCCACTGCCTAGGTTTCCATACCACTCCCAAGATGCACTCATTTCTAGCATCTCTCTCTACACTCTTTCCCTCCATCTTATTCCATCCCACCAGCCATCGGTCTACCCAATACACCTACAAAGTTTATTCTATTTCCTCTTCCCAGGGAGATCTATGCATTTTCCCTAGAGCCCTCATCTCTACCTAAATTCTCTGAGTCGAAGAAGTATGTCTTGGTTATCACTTATTTAACAGCTAATGGCCATTTATAAGCAAATACATGTCTTTTAACAGACATTATAAAGAATCTACAGCATACAGTCTTCAACTTGGTATTAAATACTAAATGACTTTTGACTATTTGACTATTCCTGATATGTTGTGTTACTAATTGTGAAATCAGAAAAAAAATATACCCCAGTGAAAAACAAATATTTTTGTGGATAAGGAAATGCTAATTTCATTATCTTAAAGCACACAATAAGCTAATGATGAATCCTGTGAGAACAGAATGCTCGATGGAAACTCCCAGGGAATTTTACCGAAGTTGAAGCTTAGCACTATTTTCTCAAAGTTATTTACAGAGTTAGATGACTCAGAATCTCTTTTCCTTTTCTCCTTGTTTCCCTAGAGAAACATATTCTTGTTTCATAGTTTTCTTCTTCGTCTCTGGGCCTCTTCTCATTTAATTTCTTTGCTTTGAATACAAGAAAAAAATTAGCTAGAATTATATGTTTCTAAATATTGTCCTGTATACTTTATCGGATTTTATAAAACTTTTATCTTCTTATCTTTTTAGCAGAATACAGCTAATTCCTATTTTTCACAGTAGTTATTTTCAACAATGTCTCTGTAACCACTGAATAAGCCAGTATTGAACAATTGCTCCTAGGGAAATATAACAGCCTGTGGTCTGCTTTTGTTAACTGCTAAACATATGCATTGGTTTCATGCATATTTTTTGTGAAATGTCCCTATCTCTCTGTAGAGATATTTACCTTGAAGTCAAGGTTACAATACTGTTTCCTTAATGACTATCATCAATTATTTTTCTAAAATCTGTTTCTTATCTATCTTGCTTTTCAGTGAGTTTTGTTATTTCTCACTTTTATTTTTTCCTCTATTTTTTTTTGTTTCTTTTTCTTTATTTTTTGTACAAGGGATTGCCCAGCATGGGCAATCAATTCATCAGTGAATTATATTCAGAATATTTTGCTTTTATTACTACATATTTGTAATCAGGGCATGCTCACTAAGTTGTCCAGGAAAGCTGTGAACTTACTACTGTTGGGACCTTTTGGAGTCCTGGCCTTCAGCTGCTTTTTGCTGCTATAGCCTTCTGATTGGAGTTACTCAAAGCTGTGCTTGCCTAGAGGATCAGAGGATGGGGTTTTCACCTGTTGGCCCACTTTACTGCTGGGTATTTAAGCCTCCATGGTGCTATGAAATAAAGGGCTTTTTACCAGTCATTAGATGTCTGTGTGTCTCTCTGTCTCTGTGTGTGTTTGTGTATTTCAACCTCCAGCCCCTCGCCCGAAGTTCACGAAATGAATTGTAGCACATATAGCGCAGACGGGGGTGCAGTGCTGTGCATACTACATTGTTCACATAGATGCCCAACCAGTGATGTTTTACCTTAGCTTCCTGGGATTATAGACATGTGTGCTGTGCTGAGATTACAGACATGTGTGCTGTTCTAGTCAGTTTCACCACTTAGACTACAAAAATAATCTAATTTGAGTAATTTTCAATGAAAAATTTACTTTTTTAAATATTGAAGAATGAATGAAGAAGTTGATCCTTTTAGTTAATCCTAAGAACAACTGTTGGAGGTAACCTGCTATTAAAGTTTGTATAAATGTGAGAAACTAAGCTAGAGAAGAAAGATAATAACCTGCGTTCAATTTATTATTTTGCATTTTTTGTGCAATACGAAGAATCAGTTTTCTATGCTCTTGTCTGAATTGAAGCTAAATTTTCTCACTAGTTGTTATCAGAGGAAAAGAAGCAAATTTTAGGAAAATTTTAGCAAAGTAATGGTATTTTGTTTTTCTCACTGGACCTTGAGGACAAGCTGAAATCATCCGACCACATAGGTGCTGGATAACTGAGACACAATTTAGACGGAGTCACCTGACCACACTGGACTTGGAATGCAAAGTTTATTGTGTTTCACTGTTTCATGGCTGTATATTGTACCACCTAACACCAACTATTTTAATGGTGCAGTGATTTGCACTGCACTCGAAGCCCTTAAGTGGCAGAGTTGTAAAGAAAATCCTACTTGGATCTTTTGGTTTCTGAGTTAGTATTCTAAGCTGCAAATTCTATTTCAATATCCCTTAGTATTATTAATTAATTCAGAAGTCAGATAAAGAGTCTATGGATAAAACTCTCCTAACTATCTAGCTGTTTTTAACATTACCCCCTGCCAAATGATTTTTCCTCTTTGAACCAACAGTATATATTCAATGGCAAAAATATCAAGTCAGTTTAGTTAATATGCCAGAATTTATGAACAGAAAGTGATATGGATTTTAAAAAGGTTTATTTGCTTTATTGTGTATGGATGAATGGTTTGCCTGCATGTGTGTCTGCACACTATGACATGCCTGCATGTGTGTCTGCACACTATGACATGCCTGCATGTGTGTCTGCACACTATGACATGCCTGGTAACTGCTGAGTCATGAGGAGGCATTGAATCCTAGGGACTGGAACTTTAGATGGTTGTTAGTCATTTTCTGCGTGAGCATGGGAAAACAGCTTAAATCTTAACCAGCATGCCTACTGTTGAGAATAGTGTTTCTGTCAACATGGGAATGATGACAACTTTCTGAGAGTTTGATTTCAATTCTTTTACCTAGAAGTGAGGTTGTGGAGCCCCTTGATAGTTCTGTGCTTTGAGGCATCTGCACATTGTTCTGTTTTTGTCACAAACTTCACCATTTGCATTCCTAACAAGATTTCACAATATTGAAAGTTCTGTGATATTGCAAAAAATCTTGCCAGCAAGTGGTTTTTGACAAAGTGAATTCACAGATAGGGAAGAATGAGGTTGGACCTTCATCATACTCAATGAATAAAAAAGAATTCAATTTAGATTAAACATATACATGAAATTTATATGTTTTCAGTTATAAAATAAATGTTAAAATATAAAAAATAGTACTATATAATTTAATGTTTTTACTATGTTTGACTATACAGTAAGAAAATTTGATTTCTGATAGATCTAATTTGTTAGCTCTTAATAATCACATTTAATAGTTTTTCACAAAAAGAACAAAATTTATAAAAAGAAATAAATATATGATTATGCTTCTCTGGGAACAGACACCCATCGTAAGTCAATGATTAAGTCTAATTCCCCATTAGGGTTTCATTGTTCATTATTTTCTGTTTAGGTACAAATGCTTAGTAGATTTCTATCCATTCTTTCTATGAAGTAAACAGTCATATAGGAAATCATAAGAACTGATATTAATTCTCATCCCTTATAAAAACACTGGCTAATACTAATCAATGACAAATATTGTGACAGGAATTCGGGTGTATATCTACAGGCATTACATAGTTATTCTGAACAATAATTTCATAAGGGAAGTGTAATTTTATTATACTACAATGTATACAAGAGAAGAATAGTAAAGTAGGGTACTGGACAATTCTGGGAAATATCTATTTACACTAATTGGCAAAAAACAACTTTAGTTTTGTTCAATTTGGCATCCGTAATGTTTTTATTAGAAGTTTGCGTGGCTTTCCAGTACACTGTAAGCACTTCATTTTCAAAAAAAAACATTGCTTATTTTCAAAATGTACATAATGTAATATAAACATAATAACAACTTTATGTTTTATTTCTATTGAGATTGTTTGCTATAACTGTGAAAGAGTTTTATTGTGGCCTTACTTCATGATGCTGCCTTTATATCCAAAACTCCCCATAGAATACTGTACTAATTAGGTTTTATAACTTGGTGATACTTCATTAATTCCATTATTATACTTCTCTAATGCAAACAATATAAAGATAAGCTGAGATTTTACTTTTATGACTAAAAGTTTCCCATAAAATTCAGATTTTTCCAATAGCTGGCATTATAAGAGTTACATTTATATGATCAGAACATAATACAAATACAAATATGTTGATAATTATTTAACAGAATTTTATTCTAGAAAAATACATAAGAATGAAATATTTCCAAGCTAGAATATTTATGGGTGAATTATACTTTATTGTAATACAGCATGAATCCTAGTTTTAATTGTTTTTGATAGAATTAGAACATGAGATTTTAAAAAATCATACATATACAGCTAAAATAAAATGAAGTTTGTAACATTAGTATACCATAGTAGGTTAAGGACTTACAGAACAGCAGACATTATTAGCTTTCATAATATTTTTTTGTTGTTGTTGTCTTTTTGAGACGGGGTTTCTCTGTAGCTTTGGAGCCTGTCTTGGAACTAGCTCTTGTAGACCAGGTTGCCCCCTCTGTAATTTTATGCAGAGCTAAGTTCATACCGGAGGACTTGTTTTTCCCCATCATTAGTGTAATGTCTTTTCCAGTGTGCAGAAACATACTAAAATAATTTACTAATGTGTGCAAAACAATGATGCTATGATGGAGGAAGGTCATTGGCTAATAAAGGAACTGCCTTGGCCCATTTAATTGGTTAGAGGATAGGTGGGAGGAGTAAACAGAACAAAATGCTGGGAGGAAGAGGAAGTGAGCTCAGAGTCTGGACAGCTCTCCTCTCGGGAGCAGACGCCTGAGAGAGACACCAGGCCCTGCTCCCGGGATGAAGCTCCGACCCAGGATGGACATAGGCTAGAATCTTCCTGGTAAGCGCACCTTGGGGTGCCATACACAGATGATTAGAAATGGGCTAAATTAATATGTGAGAATTAGCCTAGAAGAGAATGGGCCAAGCAGTGTTTATTTTTTTTTAATTTTTTTTATTGCGAAAAGAAGAAAAAAAAACATAAACAAAAAACAAGTTTCCACCTCCTCCCAGCCTCCCATTTCACTTCCCCTCCTCCCACCCTTCTCTCCCTCCTCCCACCCTTCTCCCCCTCCTCCCACCCTTCTCCCCCTCCCCCCACTCCTCTCCCCCTCCCTCTCCAGTCCACAGAGCAGTCCGGGTTCCCTGCCCTGTGTTAAGTCCTAGGTCCTCCCCCCTCCGTCCATATCTAGGAAGGTGAACATCCAAACTGGCTAGGCTCCCACAAAGCCAGCACATTAAGTAGGATCAAAACCCCCTGCCATTGTCCTTGGTGTCTCATCAGCCCTCATTGTTCGCCATGTTCAGAGAGTCCGGTTTTATCCCATGCTTTTTCGGTCACAGTCCAGCTGGCCTTGGTGAGCTCCCCATAGATCAGCTCCACTGTCTCAGTGGGTGGATGCACGCCTCGTGGTCCCGAATTCTTTGCTCATGTTCTCCCTCCTTCTGCTTCTCCTTGGGACCTTGGGAGCTCAGTCCAGTGCTCCTGTGTGGGTCTCTGTCTCTATCTCTATCCATCACCAGATGAAGATTCTATGATGATATGCAAGATATTCGTCAGTATTGCTCTAGGATAGGGTCATTTCAGGTTCCCAATCCTCAGCTGCCCAAGGAACTAACTGGGAACCTCATCTTGGGCACTAGGCAGCCCCTCTAGGGTCAAGTCTCTTGCCCACCCTAAAGTGGCTCCCTTAACTAAGAACCGTGCTTCCGTGCTCCCCCATCCAACCTTCCTTCATCCCAATACTCCCCCTTCCCCAAGCTCCCCCCATTCTCCCCCTCTACCCCCTCTCTCCCCATCTCCCCTTACCCCCATCCCACCCCACCCCCAAGATCTCAATTTTCTCCCTGGCAATTTTGTCTACTTCCCATAGCCAAGAGGACAACTATATGCTTTTCCTTTGGTTCACCTTCTTACTTAGCTTCTTTGGGATCACCAAGTGTAGACTCCGTGACCCTTGTTTATGGCTAGAAACCAATTATGAGAGAGTACATCCCATGTTCATCTTTTTGGGTCTGGGATACCTCACTCAGGATAGTGTTTTCTATTTCCATCCATTTGCATGCAAAATTTGAGAAGTCATTGTTTTTTAGCGCAGCATAGTACTCTAATGTGTAGATATTCCACACTTCCTTCATCCATTCTTCCATTGAAGGGCATCTAGGTTGTTTCCAGGTTCTGGCTATTACAAATAATACTGCTATGAACATAGTTGAACAAATGCTCTTGTCATGTGATAGGGCATCTCTTGGGTATATTCCCAGGAGTGGTATTGCTGGGTCCAGGGGTAAGTTGATCCCGAATTTCCTGAGAAACCGAAACACCGATTTCCAAAGTGGTTGCACAAGATTGCATTCCCACCAGCAATGGATGAGGGTACCCCTTCCTCCACAGCCTCTCCAGCAAAGGCTATCATTGGTGTTTTTTATTTTAGCCATTCTGACAGGTGTAAGATGATATCTCAAAGTTGTTTTGATTTGCATTTCCCTGATTGCTAAGGAGGTTGAGCATGACCTTAAGGTCTTTTGGCCATTTGAACTTCCTCTGCTGAGAATTCTCTGTTCAGTTCAGTACAGTTTGTGTGTTGTTATTTCGGACATAAGCTAGCTGTGCGGGCGGCTGGGGTGCTGGGGACGCAGCCCCACCTCCCTTATTACTACAATGCTACACCTGGTATTCTTTTACTTAGAAACAAAGTGTTTAAGCTTTATAGATAACAATTGAATTAGCTACTAATTGTTGATGTGATAAAATGCCACGACCAAAGCAACTAATGGAAGAAAGAGTTTATTTTGACATGTAATTCTAGATGCTGAGAATCTTTAAGAATGGGGCAGATTTTGCGGGAGGTCCTCCCACTCCTCCAGCCTATCACCCTGAGGTACCAGCCCACTGGGGCGTGGTTTCTCTCCCTTTAAAAAAGCGGCCACTTCCCTCTCCTCTCTCTCTTCACTTCCTGCTCCGCCTGCAACTAGACTCCTTTCCTGGTTGCATAGAGGGCTGTTACCTGGGACAGTGATCTGTAAGTTTTTTCCCCTTTAAATAAATACCACCCTAATAATCATAACCCCGAATTGGTGTGGCATTGTTTGTGACTTATGCCTTCAGGCAGAGGCACTAGGTAAGAGTAATGAGTGGAACCGGGCGCAGAATTTCACAGCTTGAACCACAAGCACAAAGCAAAGTCACAGCACTGGGAAATGTGACTGGCTTTGAAACCGAACAGATGATTTTTGGTAAGCACTTACTCCAGCCAACCTCCACCAAAAGTTTTGAAAAAGTGCCAACTGTGGACCAAGTTTTCAAATCCCAGGATCTATTGAGGATATTTCTCATTATATCCACTGTGGTTATTGAAAGTGTTGGTAATTTCAATAAATATCAATGAAATTTAAAATATATCATTACTGGATTATAAGATGCAATAACGTTTAAAGCAAGCAATGAATTAGCATTCTTTCTTGAGTCATATATCAGAATAATAATTTTAGAAAGTGTTATATATGTACTCATTTATCAGTTGGTCTATTTTTACAACGAAACATAGAAGTGCCAATCATCCTTTCCTTTTCTCTCAAGTCACTGGGGCAGAAAGTTTGGAAGTACAAGATACCAGGATGTTTGTTGAACAGATTGCCCTAGAAATGGCTATAGAAACAAACGATAATATTGGCAATATCAATATTTATGCTAATGTTGAATGTGAAAAATTGCATGGGGTCCCCAACCTACCCTGTAAACAATAGGCGACTAATGACTGCAGGGAGAGAAAGTATGAGCCTCTCCCAACGATGAAATTCCTTAATGGTTACAAAATGCAAAGTGGTCAGCCATGAAATCAAATACACACAAACAACAAAAATGATCGCACTGCGTTATATTTACATATTTGTCCAAATAATAGAGCACTAATAATCAAAGAGAAAGAGACTATAAATTAGAGAGTGAAAGAGCTTCGACAGCATTGGAGGGAAGTATCTGAGAAGGGCTAGAAGAAGAAAAGGGAAGGGGAAGGTAATATACACAGATGCACACATATATGTAATAAGGCTGGAAAGTTTGTTAAGGGGGATGGGGGATGAAACTGATATAGGAGAAATTCAGGAGAAGAAGGAGTGAAATCAGTCAGAATACATCATGTGCTTGCTTGAAATTCTCAACGACTTAAAAAATATACTAAAGGAAAGGTGTTTGAAGACATTGATGGCATCATTCTTCCAGAAAACTCCAACATAGACTTTGTCTACAACAAAGAATCTTTTTCCAAAAGAAGCCCTGATTTGATTTTTGTTTGTTTGTTTGTTTATTCATGTTTTTTTTCAGATAGGGTTTCTTTGTAGCACTGGAGCCTGTCCTGGAACTGGCTCTTGTAGACCAGGCTGGCCTTGAACTCACAGAAATTCACCTGCCTCTGCCTCCCAAGTGCTCATAATAAAGGCATGCACCACCACCACCCAGCTTCCCCTTCTCCTTCTCCTTCTTTTTTGCCCTGATTTGATTTTATCTTTATTTTTTCTTTCTATTATGATTAATGAGAAATATCCCAGTAAGACTACAATCTGGGGTCCAGAGATCACCTGTTTCTTTTTTCTCTGGTGAAATTATGCCTGAGAATTATTTTTTTATAAAAATCAGAGTGTGGTTGCACAAGTTTACATTCCCACCAGCAATGGATGAGGGTACCCCTTCCTCCACAACCTCTCCAGCAAAGGCTATCATTGGTGTTTTTTATTTTAGCCATTCTGACAGGTGTAAGATGATATCTCAAAGTTGTTTTGATTTGCATTTCCCTGATTGCTAAGGAGGTTGAGCATGACCTTAAGTGTCTTTTGGCCATTTGAACTTCTGCTATTGAGAATTCTCTGTTCAGTTCAGTGCCCCATTTTTTAATTGGGTTAATTAGCATTTTAAAGTCTAGTTTCTTGAGTTCTCTATATATTTTGGATATCAGACCTTTGTCTGTTGCGGGGTTGGTGAAGATCTTCTCCCAGTCAGTAGGTTTCCTTTTTGTCTTAGTGACAGTGTCCTTTGCTTTACAGAAGCTTCTCAGTTTTAGTAGGTCCCATTTATTTAACGTTGCCCTTAATGTCTGTGCTTCTGGGGTTATACATAGGAAGCGATCTCCTGTGCCCATCTGTTGTAGGGTACTTCCCACTTTCTCTTCTATCAGGTTCAGTGTGTTCGGACTGATATTGAGGTCTTTGATCCATTTGGACTTGAATTTTGTGCATGGTGATAGATGTGGGTCTATTTTCATTCTTCTACAGGTTGACATCCAGTTGTGCCAGCACCATTTGATGAAGATGCTTTCTTTCTTCCATTGTATATTTTTAGATCCTTAATCGAAAATGAGGTGTTCCTAGGTTTGTGGGTTAAAATCCTGGTCTTCTATACGATTCCATTGGTCGACTTCTCTGTTCTCATGCCTGTACCACTTTGGAAATCAGTGTGTCGCTTTCTCAGGAAATTCGGGATCAACCTACCCCTGGACCCAGCAATACAACTCTTGGGAATATACCCAAGAGATGCCCGATCATATGACAAAAGCATTTGTTCAACTATATTCATAGCAGTATTGTTTGTAATAGCCAGACCCCGGAAACAACCTAGATGTCCTCCAATGGAAGAATGGATGAAGAAAGTGTGGAATATATACACATTAGAGTATCACGCTGCGGTAAAAAACAATGACTTCTTGAATTTTGCATACAAATGGATGGAAATAGAAAACACTATCCTGAGTGAGGTAACCCAGACCCAAAAAGATGAACATGGGATGTACTCACTCATAATTGGTTTCTATCCATAAATAAAGGTCACGGAGTCTATAATTGGTGATCCTAAAGAAGCTAAATAAGAAGGTGAACCCAAAGAAAAACATATAGTTATCCTTTTGGCTATGGGAAGAAGACAAAATTGCTGGGGAAAAAATTGAGATCTTGGGGGTGGAGTGGGACGGGGATAAGGGGAGATGGGGAGAGAAAAGTGAGAAGGGGAGGATGGGGGGAACTTGGGGAAACAGGGTGATTGGGATAAAGGAAGTTTGGATAGGGGAGCAGGGAAGCACAAATCTAAGTTAAGGGAGCCACCTTAGGGTTGGCAAGAGACTTGAACCTAGAGTGGCTCCCAGGAGCCCAAGGCGATGTCCCCAGTTAGTTCCTTGGGCACCTGAGGATAGGGAACCTGAAATTACCCTATCCTATAGCAATACTGATGAATATCTTGCATATCACCATAGAACCTTCATCTGGTGATGGATGGAGATAGAGACAGAGACCCACACTGGAGCACTGGACTGAGCTCCCAAGGTCCCAATGAGGAGCAGAAGGAGGGATAAAATGAGCAAGGATGTCAGGACCACGAGGGGTGCACCCAACTACTGAGAGAGTGGAGCTGATCTATTGGGAGCTCACCAAGGCCACCTGGACTGTGACTGAAAAAGCATGGAATAAAACCGGACTCTCTGAACATGGCGAACAATGAGGGCTGCTGAGAAGCCAAGGACAATGCCACGGGGTTTTGATCCTACTTCATGTTCTGGCTTTGTGGGAGCCTAGCCAGTTTGGATGTTCACCTTCCTAGACATGGACGGAGTGGGGAGGACCTTGGACTTTCCACAGGGCAGGGAATCCTGACTGCTCTTTGGACTGGAGATGGAGGGGGACAGGAGTGGGGGGAGGGGGAGAAGGGTGGGAGGATGGGAAGGGAAATGGGAGGCTGGGAGGAGGCAGCAACTTTTTTTCTTTTTCTCAATAAAAATTAAAAAAAAAAAGAATTGTATATAACAAAATTGACTTTAAATTTGCATCAATAAATCAAGATCCATACCAAAAAAATCAGAGTGTGATATGTAAAGATTAAAATAATAATAATATTTTACATTCACAACCTTTATAGGATGATTTAATTTATTTTTTATTCACAGCTTATCATCTATCTCATTTCAAAACTTACATAAAAAATATTCTTTTTGACCTGCTATATTTGGCATTAATAAATGTATAGTGAAAAGTCCAAGCCCTAAAATGGTTTTTTAGACAGTAACTCATGATCCTCTTGTCTCTGTCTTCAAAATTCTGGGCTAACAGGCGTATGCTACTATTCCTTGCTCTTAGTTTTGTTTTCAAGAGACATGGAAAGCGAGTATCACCAACATGACCATCTGTTTGGTGTATAAAATATTTTAAGACCTCACCGCAATTTTTCATTAAAATTATTTTGACTAGATAACCTTTTTCCTCTTAATTTATCTATCAAAAGTATGGTTCATATGATAGAAAAACATGAAAATTTCTTCATGGGCACTTTGTATTTTTAGACAGACTTTGTTCGTTTTAATTTTGTTGATGTTCTGAAAATTTGTCCTCCAAAAAGTTGTCCTCCAATTCCTCAAGCCATTCACACTTTTGGAAATTCTTCATACATGTACAGGAATTCACACTAGAGGTTCACTCTAATTTAGAATATCTAAACAATTTTCAAAGGACTAAAACTTATATTTAAGTTCAAATAACTTATATTAATGAAAAATAGTTCAAAGTGTCCCCCATTTCATTAGTGTCTATAATTATAACAGATCTATTATTTATGTATCTTATTCTATAGTGGTACTATTCTAGTTGTCTTAATCTATAAATATGCATTTTTTATAATAGAAGTGAGATGTTTTGTTTTTCCTTCCACACAATTTTAAACAATGGAAATAAAAATGAAGCCTCAGGAAACCACGTAGAAATGAAAATTCTCAAAAAGTCTTTCAACATTTCTAGAAAGTAAATTTTACTTTAGTGAGGTAATGAATTTCACAGCAAGGTTTCTGATGTTCTTATGGTTTGGTTTTCTTTGCCTCTTCAGTTCTTTTGTTCCACTTAATACAATACCGCAACATTATTATAAGATAAACATTTCAGAGGTAGTCATTGGGGAAACCTCACAATTTTGTTTTAAAAACATTAATCATAGTAATTGCTCAAAATTAGTACTATATACTGAAAATAATCTGTTTGCTTTGCCAGCTGGATGTCTCTTTTTTGGAAATAGTGCTACAGGAAGGTCGGAGCTATGCTGTAGTTAGAGTACAATTACTGTTTCGTATATCTGAATTGGATACTACATGCACTAGCATCATTGGATTATTTGATATGCAGAGATACTGAAGTTACTATTAAAATTAGGATATGTAGAGATAGAGAGATCATAAAGAAGGAAAAGTAGGGTCAGAGAAGGGGAGAAGTGGGAAAAAAGAAGCAGGGAAGGAAGGAAGGAAAGAAGGAAGGAAAAAGAAAGAAAAAGGAACAAAAAGAGGGAACAAGGTAAAACTTGGGAAACAGTATTAACTATTTTATTTCTCTAGACTAGTAACTTATCACTGTACTTTAAAATATAACCTGTGCTATATTGAATATTAGAAAAACAATAATCTTTTTAATTTTATAAAATGATCTTTTCTACTTCACATGCCAATCCCAGTTTCCTCTTCACACCCCTTCCCTTTCTGCTTCTCCTCCCTTTCGTCACCCAGCCTTTCATCCACTCCTTACAGAGGGTGAAGCCTCTAGATCCTCTACAAATGGGTGCCAGTTGTATGGTTTTGGCAGTCTGCAGGGCCACCAGCAATGGAACAATTTGCTCTGGTGAAATTGTTTCATGAAAATAAAATCTTGCTTTCATTCTGGTCTCACGATATTTTATTTTTAATATTCTCCATCAATTTATCACTAATATTTCTATCCCATTGGAGAAATACATAAAAAAACAAAAATCTGTGAGACATTTGGGCAACCGTAGGCTGTGGGTACTTCATCACATCACACATCGAAAAGCTGTGATTTCTTGGTTTTTGACAGGAGGCAAAAGGTGTTGCCTTATTCCAATGCAGCAGAGGCAATATAAAAATGTTTCGTGTCTCATTTCATATTTAATACAATGATTCAGAAGTCAAATGGCTGGTGATAAACTTGCAGCATGAGGCAGGCTCAGAATGAAGAGTAGATTTCCAGTGGAGCTTTTGTTAAATGGTTTATAGAGTTTATTACCAGCAAACAATCTTCCATAGCTGTTATGTGGATGGTGCCATAAGTAATCAGAAGATTTATTCACAGATTAGAGTATGGCTGGCAAATCAAAATGTCTTAAGTCTTCTAGCTTTATGGAATCTTTCTCTTTGTTGTGAAAATAAAATCTTATCTCCAATCGTACAATGCTGCTCTATCCTTCATGAGTAGCACTATAAGATACCTGTGTGCATACATGTCTCTGTGTGTATTTTCTATAAAAAGAAAATATTTGTTTTCATTTTCTTACAGTACCATTCCTAGTATATCCCTTAACCACGGTGCCACTGTCTATATTAATAAAAATCAACCAATCAATCAAAAACGTTAAAATGGACCACTGCATTAGAAATTTTTGTTCTGGATCAACTGCACAAGAAGTTCATCACACTGTAACCTACAAACCATATACAATTATATTAAAAATTTCTAAACTTCTTTCAAATTTTATCAAAAATGGAAAATCATCAGTAATTTATTAATGACAAAAAACTTTCACAAGATAGATAAAAAATGGAAATTTCATTGAAAATTATCACAATGATAGATTGAATTTAATTAAAACAGGATATAGAAGAGTTTTAATAACTTAACTTTTGTGATTTGGGGGTGTGCTACCCAAACTTGAAGCCACAGTATTCCACATGCTGAGTAGATACTTCATTGCTGGACTATCTTACAATGATTTAAAGATTTTTTTTTTAAAAAAATTCCTTATGTGTTAGAGTGTGTATGTGCACATGTGTATGTGTGTGGGTGTGTGTTGTACGTGTGCTGCACAGGTGTCTGAGGACAGTGAATAGAACCTAGAATCTTCGGGAGCAGTACATTCCAGCAGTTGCCAGCTGCTGCCTGATGGAGGTGCGTGGAATGGAATTCATGTCCTCTGAAAGAACAGTATACATTCAGATATTAAACCATTTTTCTGGGCCAAACATCTTTTTTTAAACAAATATTAAATTATTTTTATGTAAAACTAATTTGATAATTCATTGTGATATGAAAAGTTTAGACATGATCATACGCTTGTGATAACATCCCAGTCATGTAATACATTCGTCTTCTATTAAGAAAAACAAGATTTATTGGATTTCTTCCCTTTTTCCTCTTCCCTTCATTCTTGTTTTTCCCGTCTTTATTCCTTCTTCTCTGCCTTTTTGTCTTTCTTTTATTCTTTTTTATTCCCAGAATGCACACACACACACACACACACACACACACACACGCACACACACACTCAAAAATTCTGAGTGAGAGGAAATCTAATTGTATATCATATTTTAAATCTAGACACTTTTCACAGGGCACATGCAATACATCTATAAAACTTTTCTTAATAAAACTTCAAATATTCCACAAATGAAAAATTTTAACAATTTCTCCTCTTAGCTCTCCTGTAAAACCAAGAATAGCCACAACAATCATCAGAGTGAACAGGCATAAGCTGTTGCATTTGCTAAATTTTGGAATGAACTGATGATACCTGAAGCAGTGTGATTCTGGCATTAAATGAAGGCTCTAGAGATGCTCAGTGCCCAATGGAACACTGACCTCAGTTGTAAATGCATACAAATTAGGTGATCTGATCTTTGACAGAGGTGCCAGGAATGCACAGTGCAGTAGTTGAATTTCTTAAAAATAATATCGGGATGCTGGTAATTCACATACAAAACAATGAAGCTTGACCACAGATCACACTGCAAAATCAAAACAAAATAGCTTGAAGAAGTAAGATGCCAAACTATACAGTTCCTAAAGTAAAACAGGAATGATTCTTAACATCGATCGAGTCAATAGTTTCACTGGTACAGACCAACAGGCAAGAAAAAAAATTAGACAAGTGAGACCCCACTAACGTCAAAGTGGCTTCACCACAAAGGGAACAATCAATGGAGTTAAAAGATCACATACAGAAGGGAAGAAACTATGATCAAATCATTTGTCTGACAGTTGACTGTTATCCAAGATACATAGGAATAGTTCAACAATACATTTTAAGAATTTGAACAGGTGTTTCTTCAAAAACAACAGAACATGAAAAAACAATAACATATAACTAACCAGCAGGTATACTTCAGGGTAGCTGATATTACCATTCAGATAAATGCACGTCAAAAACACAATGATATATTGACTCATACTGGTCAGTTAGCTATCATTTTCAAAATGCAGGAGAACATGGAGAAAGTAGAGCATTTGACAATGATTGGTGGGAATAAAACAGTGAAGTCGCCATAGAACCTTCATCTGGTGATGGATGGAGATAGAGACAGAGACCCACACTAGAGCACTGGACTGAGCTCCCAAAGTCCCAATGAGGAACAGAAGAAGGGAGAACATGAGCAAAGATGTCGGGACCACGAGGGATGCACCCACCCACTGAGACAGTGGAGCTGATCTATTGAGAGCTCACCAAGACCAGCTGGACTGTGACTGAAAAAGCATGGGATAAAACTGGACTCTCTGAACATGGCGAAAAATGAGGGCTGATGAGACGCAAAGGACAATGGCATGGGGGTTTGATCCTACGTAATGTGATGGCTTTGTGGGAGCCCAGCCATTTTGGATGTTCACCTTCCTAGATATGGACGGAGGTGGGAGGTCCTAGGTCTTACCACAGGGCAGAAAACCCTGACTGCTCTTTGGACTGGAGAGGGAGGGGGAAAGGAGTGGGGGGAGGGGGAGAAGGGTGGGAGGAGGGGGCGTAGGGGGGGAGGAGGGGGAGGGAAATGGGAGGCTGGGAGGAGGTGGAAACTTGTTTTTTTTTTCTCCTTTTCTCAATAAAAAAAGAAAAAAAAACAGTGAAGTCGCGACAGAAAAGTAGAAGGTTGTCAAAACGTGAGAAATACCATCTGATGTTATAACCTCATTGCAGGCTACTTATTCAGAGTTACTGACATCAATATGCAGAAAGGCTATCTGAACTTTGGTGTCTACTACAGTATTCCATTAGTGCTTTGTCACTGTGACAAACTGCACGAAGTAATTTGTAAGAAGGAAAGGGTTCATAGCACCTTTGTAGGTTTTAGCCCGTAGTCTTCTGCTTTATTGTGCAGGTCATCAGAAAAGGAATTTGTAGTGGAGAGGAACTGTGGACTTCACTGTAACAGCAAAGCAGAGTAGAGGTGGGTGAGACATAGGGAAAAGTAGAGAGGGAGCAGAGAGAATAACAAATAGCCAGGCATCCCTATGTCTTCTGCAACCCCCAACCTTATGTCCTAACTTCTTTCTATTGGGGCTCACTTCTCCATAAAAATGTTTTGTGACCATATATTTATTATATATTACAATGTGTTCATCACTGCGTTATAATTAAATTCATCTTATTGTTATACACGTACGCAGATGCTTAATTATATACCCTACTTACCCTCTCATTTTCCTCTCCTATTCTTCTTATTCTCTTTCATTTTTACATCTAATTCCTCACCTGATTTCATTTTTTGACTCATAGTTTCACTAAGGCTGTTCAGTGGCTATACCACAGAGGAAAATGTCTCCCTATCCTCCATTAGTTATCATTTTCATATAAACACTGAAGGAGTAGGCATCAGAGCTCAGTGATCTCTTCCTATTTCTAAATCAGAGTCCAGAAGACCCGGTCTTGTGCAGTATTGTGTGCATAATTGGAGCTGCTATAGGTTTCACATCTTAAATTTTCCAATATATTTCAACAATGACACAGGCTGGAACCAACACTTCAACTTTTCAGGAGTTTTTAAATCTAAACTATACTAAGTGTAAATTGCCTTTGTCAAAATAGTCCATGTCAACATATGAGCTGTGCGTGCAATATGTTTTTCAGCCCAGAAGACCTAGCATTTGCTAGGAATGAAGGAATAATATTGAAATTACAAATCATGGTAATGCAACCTTAAGAAGACAAATGCAGCACAATCCTATTTATGTTTGTAAATAGTTTAACTCCACACGAATAAATAGAAAGATATAGGTGCCACAGATTTTATGCTAAATGTGGTATAAGATAATGAGATAATACTGGAGGTATTTATGAAAGAATGTGTTCTGTTTCACTGTGTTGATTAGTCAACTAGTGGTTAGGTTTTCTTTTTTGTTTGTTTGTTTTTTGTTTTTCAAGACAAGGTTTCTTCTAGCTGTCCTGGAACTAGTTCTTGTAGACCAGGCTGGCCTCGAAGAAGTTGCTAGTTAGTTGCTATATTAACTAGATTGCTTTGCTCCCTCAGAGATGCAATCTTTGGTATAATTGGCTTGATTTTTATTTCAAAAGAGTTTTTGATATTTACAATTCTGGCTTTAAATTGGTATGATAAATGACAGACATGAACAAATATCAATCTTCTGGGGACATTCATTTACTTTAATATATAGGCCCTCTCTCAGATATTTGATCATGAAATACTCGATCAACAGTTTCCTTAGTCTTAAGGCCTTTGAACTATAACCAAGAGCCATTTTAATGGGATTCCCTTTGTCTTTAGCTTATAGAAATTTTATCATATGAATTTTGTCTTCATAATCAAACCAGCCAATGCCCTAGTGAACCTCCTCAAGTATAGCTATAATCATATGTATGTTTGTGTATCTATATCATTTACAACAACAATAGCTTTACCCATAACTATATAACTGGTATTATTGTTCCAATATGCACTATCATTATCTGACTATTTGTGTCATTTATATCTATATTTAATCTTACTAGTTTCTCTCTCCAGGTAACACTGACCAATACAACTGGAGACAGACTGTTGGATTTATACATTAAATTTAGACTGGACAATTACAGACTGGCAAGTTTTCTGAAATAGAAACTATACAGATCAAAGTCATGCTTCCATAGCCAGAAATCAAGCACTATAAAATTTAAAACAACCCTCCCCCTTTCCACAATGCTAATTTATTTCCCATGCCTCCTTATGGTTTATATATGGCTTTTTCATTTTTAAATATGCCCCAGAAAGTCGTATTTTCACTTTATTTTGTAAGCAGAAAAATCAATTATACATTTCCACCTTTAATTCTGGAAAAGAAAATAGAAATGAGGATATTAGGGAGGGCTTTCTATTTCACACACAAAGGACCCTCTTCCTTTGCAGCTTCTCTTTCATGATGATACCAACGAAGATATTTTTATGTCTGAAATAAATTATTTATTTAAATAATATCTTGTAATTTTAAAGTAATATTCAAATGGCACTACAATATGATTTTGAAAGCAACAACACAGCTCTCTATTAGCCCTCAAATCCTTTCACACACCTGCAGGGCATCAACTTCCATTAGTATCCGTGCTTTGGATAAATCTGTGAAACACAGGAGGAAACAAATATTTCCTTTATCTCTGCGTCTGGAGATGCTGTACGATCCCCACGTAAGGTAGGGCTTACACTGATCTCTGAGATATAAGCTCTTCCCCTCAGTCTTATTGTTGTACTTACTATGCAGTCACGAGGATGACTGTCTAGTGGATAAGTCTTAGCATTTAATGTCTGAAACTTTTAATTCCCTCCCAGTCCTGTATGGCTGTTTATATGAAGTGACAGAAACACCTCCTTCTCAAATGAACATTAATGGACCAGTTCAGTCTGTTTTCTAGTTCAGAGGGGCATCTCCCCTGGGGAAAATCATGGTTCCGCTAATCATTGCCGGAGCACTTTACTGCTTTAAAACGCTGTCTTGGGGCTTTTAGTTGGTGTCTGTGAAGAAAGCTGACAGAAGATTTGATGCAGCAGGAACAACCTTCACTCCGTGAACAAAGCTGCTGCTCATTATGAGGGAATCTTTGTGCGCTAAGCTAAGGGATTTCTCTTCTCCCGAGGGCTACCACAGAGGAGTAATAAAGGACATTGAACCTTTGTGTCTTTTATGGACAGGAAGATTGGTATCTGGAAGGAAAATTTGACGAAATGAGGCAAGATATGGTGTAATGATGCTGAAACCATGGGTCCCATGATCCCTTCCCACCATCCACTTAGTTCACTATACGTGGCAATGATGAAAAGCAGATGATGAGGACAAAGTGGGCCCGAGACTCTATTAGCAGTTATGCCAGCAGTGGAAAGGATAAATTTGCAATGGCCAAATTGATGTTTCCCTTGAAAATAATATAAGCGTGTCTTTATATGGCAGCCACATATAGGTCAACTGCTATATACTTGCTGTGATATTTTGTTTGTGTTCTGACAAATAAAGCTTGCCTGGACCAGAGGGTGGAGCTGTCCACTAGTTAACCATAGAGGTCTGGAGGTCTGTACAGACAGAAAAGAAGTCATAAGGCTGAGCAAATTGAAAAAGTGATGAAGTGGAGCTGAGACAAGAGCTTGGCCCTTTCTTAGGTCGGAGGATTTGTGAATTAAGAGGTATCTATGGCTGCTCCTTGCTTCTCTGATCCTACAGCAGTTACCACAAGATCTGACTCTGGATTTTCATTGTTTAAGACCAATTAGAATTTCACTTACTATACTAAGTCTTTATACTAATCATTTAGATGTTTTAAGTTGGTTATTTTGTCAGATGAGCTTTTATTTATGAATCGGTGTTCAGGATAAATGAGTAAGAAAAATTAGGAAACACTCTTGATAGAGAATATTTTCTCTATCATGAAACTGCAGGAAAGCCCTTCCTCATAAGATTGAATTATCAGAAGTTCCTCTCTAAACTCTCTTATAGTTCTTAGAGAAATCTGTCTTCTTCTGCTGACTATATGAATGAAATTGTCAGTTTATACCAGGCACAAGTTTTGACACCAACAAGAGCTACTTGCAAGTTATTGTGTGGCTATATCTAG
This sequence comes from Microtus oregoni, assembly GCF_018167655.1. Classification (NCBI taxonomy): domain Eukaryota; kingdom Metazoa; phylum Chordata; class Mammalia; order Rodentia; family Cricetidae; genus Microtus; species Microtus oregoni. Next base: position 947,385 of record NW_024543829.1, read on the forward strand.
TGAAATATAAAGAAATGTCTATAGGTTCCAGTTAGGCATCAATGACAGATCAAAGAAACAATTCTTTAGGTATCTGAGGATCCTAATTTCTCTTTTTAGGACCAAATTTTTCAATTTACAGTATATACAAGACATCTCTGTGTGTTTAGTGGTGTGTGTGTGCATGTGTGTGTGTATGTGCACAAGTGTCTGTGGATTTTGTGTGTGCATGTGTATACATACCTAGATCAATAATGGATGATATATAGAGGATAAACACATGACTAGATACTTGGTATATTTAATAAATGTTTAATTTTACAAGGGAGTGTAAAACTTTCATTTTCACAATTAAAAAGGTATATTAAATTACACTTTCTCTCCTCTTTCTTTCCTCCAAACTCCACCATGCATGTCTCCCTGCTCTCTTTCAAATTCATGGTCTTTGTTTTTACTAGCTGTCATTTTATGACTATGTGTACATGTATATTACACTTGCGCAAACACACACACACACACACACACACACACACACACACACTCCTAAATATAAAATGTTTAGTCTGTGTGATCTTGCTTGTCTCATGTTTTCCGGGCTGACTGACATTGGAAAACCAGTTGGTGTTCTCTTTTCTGGGGAAGTACATGCCTAATGACAATTTATAAATGTTTGTCTTTATACCCTCAGATGAATGCAGTCTTCACAGTTTGAGACCACTGTAGAAAACCATAGCCCATCAAAATGCAGCCTTGGTGAGCTCAGTCTCAATGGATACTTCCTCCAAGCACCCCAGTACCTGAGGCTCAGGGAACATTATGAAAAAGGGAGTGGAAAGTTTGTAAGAGCTAGAAGACCAGGGAGTTCACTTTGAGATTATATCTTCTAATAAAATATCATTTTTAGCATTTAAAGGATGTTTGAGGAGATAGAAGTTCTTATTCTTCATGCTGAGTGATCTGAATTCACATGAGGAGAGATTTTAAGATACCCTCTGATAGCTGCTCAAATTCTGCGACACATGTGCACTCCCATATATTAAAAATACACAAAGTCACATACTGCAAAAATGTGTCCTTTTAAGATTATATGTAAATATCATGAAAATGAAATGACTAAGAAAGTAATATTAGTGATTTAAAAGAAGGATTAATGAGATGAAATTTCAGATGATTAAATAGTCATTGTGAAGTATAATATTTGATACAACCTACAGTAGAACAAGGCTCAACAAGTAATTGGCAAAATAAAAAGAAAACTATTTAGAATAAGTTGTCTATAGTTATAGTATAAATAGAACTACTTATAAACTGTGAAAACCAAGTTAGGATAATATATTAAAGTCTTAAATAAAAAAAAATGCTAAGGTGCTAATCAAGCTGAATTCATTAAGATGAAAATATCTTTGAAATGCAGAGAAAATACTAAAATATTTTTACACATGAATGATGTCTACTATTCATGAATATGTAATGTATTCAGCAACCAGCTGCACAAAAATCCCATGATTATTAAAATACCTCTATTGTTTAAAATGCGTTGATAAAACAAAAGGCTTAATATATATAATTATAAAAAATATTCAATGAACTAAGGATGACTATTGATTGCAGATGGTAATTCAAAGAATAATATAGTTTATATATGTGTGAAAATAAACTATACTAGTAACAAAAATGGTTTTAACTAATATTGAGGTTACCGTAAAGGATGTAATTTGGGCATATTACTACATAAATATTACCTTTCACAACGCTTTTAACTGAAATAATTCTTATTATGGTTATTATAGCCAATTGGTGTTTTATTAAAATACAAGTAATAAATCTTAACAAGACTAAATCTTACCATTGTCCCACAGCAGGTGTTAGCATCAGTCACAATCATGATATTTATTTGTTTGTGTGTGTGAGAATGTGTGTGCATGTGTAAACATAGGTAGAACCATCACACATGTAGAGACTGAAAACTAATGGAAGTCTGTTATCTGCTCCCTGTGTTTATACAGGGAATCAAACTTAGATATTCAAGCTTGGTAATTTCAGAGAAGAAAACTATGAACTAATAAAACACTAGATTCTCTTTTGACAGATGCCTAGAAACTGATTTTGTTCAGCAATGATATCTGTAGTTCATAATCTTTTGGGGTAACAATGGTATTTTAAAGGAGATTTCAAAGATTACCTATCTATGTGGAATACATCAATTAGGGGTTGATTATAACTAGTATAACTAGTATTGGGTTGCGGGTTAAGGTAGAAATTATGTAGTCTCAGGGATCTCTTTTGAAGAAAAAAAGGAAATTGAATGAGGTTGTAGGTATGTTAGTGTGAGCTTACTCACGCTAATAATAGTAAGCAGTTGACTGAATTCTTGTGAGCTATTATTTATCGACAATTTACATTGGTATAAATTCTTGTATATTGACATAAATTGAAATTATATTTGTTATAATGAACATGCTCCTATTTCTGTTTATAATATTTGTACACATATGAAAAGTTATTTTGTCAGATTATATACATGCATGATTCTACCTCTGCTTAAGACATTTTGTATATTGATACAATTTAGAATATACTTATCATATTTCACTATACATGTCTACCTCTAATCAAGATACTTATAAATTGTTTACATTTTGAGGTCATTGTCCTTCCTCATTTGCTGGACAGTTGTTTAAAGATTGTCTAATATTATAACATGGAGCCTTAGTCTTTAAGCTATATAGGTATTAATAATGATAGGTCAATAGTCATTCATGTTTGTCATACTTTTAGTTAGACTAATCAGGTTCTTTTTGATACACAGAGATTGTATTCCACATAGATAGGTAATCTTCAACCACTTCAAAGAACTTTAAAATATGGCATTTAAATAACGTTGGTTCTGTTGACATGAGACATGATTGCTCCTGGCAGCACTGTTCTATCCCTGAGAGAATGTTGAGCATCGAAGACACTCCACTTGGAGCTTGTTTTATTTCTTGGCAAAACTGTCCCTTGGAAAAAGTACTGCCCATGTCTTGACCACTGACAAATATATGGTGTCAGATCCTTATTGGTAGGCTACAGCCTTGTGGGATATATATATATATATATATATATATATATATATATATATATATATTAAAAAATGGGTTAATTTAAGTTGTAGGAGCTAGTTAGGAATATGTCTGAGTTATTGGCCAAACAGTGTTGTAATTAAAAAAAAATCTCTTGGTTGTAGTTCATTGCTATATAGATAAATTTGAAATAGCTTTTGCCTTCTCATTATATTTTTCTAGAATGGTATGATCAAGGGATGCAGTGGAAGATAATTTTTATATTTATTTCTTTTAATCATATTTCTTTTTATTATATTTCTTTCCATCAGTGTAAATTCTGATTAACTGCTCTGTAAGACACTATGGATTATCTTATTTTAGCATAATATTTCTGTTCTCTAGGAAATAAAACCTCTATTCTACTATTAGAAGGTTTTTTAAATTTAAACATCTGTAACAGTATTATGTTTATTCAATTTCCATTAAATCTTATATGCATATTTGCCAAGTTCATAAGTACATTGTTTTGCAAGACTTTACATTAATCATCATGATAATATTTGTCTACAAGAGAAAAATGTGCTGGGAATTTGAACAACATTTACTCATCTGTGAGAAAATTGATGAATCGAGTTTGCAATATTTCACTTGAAAACTGTGGGTTTTGTGAGTTTTCATTCTTAATAAGCAATGTTTTTCTTTTTCTTTTATGGTGTTATTGTGAAAAAGTGACAGAAACTGAATAAGATTGCACTATCTTACGTTTTATACTTGATATATTAAATGTGGGAAAATATAGTCTAATGTAGAATAATGAGAAACTACTATTAAAAATTCCAGGCAGTGTTTTTATACATACATACACACACACACACAAATATATATATATATACATATATATATATAACACATATATGTTTAATAGAGATTGAATATTACCAACAATATAGAAATCAAAGGTAATAATTCACAGTAGATTTAATTTGTAGCAGATAAAATTGTGTGACAATGAAATATGTAATGCTTGATTTGTATCCTATCTAATATATATTTTTACCATAGACGATACAGAGGGAATGAGACATATGTGTCTTGAATAGAATCTGAGATATCTGATGGAGAATTCATAATGCTATTTTCCTGAACCTAGTCTCTTTAGAACTATTTATTGCAGCTTCTACTTCGAAGATAAAAATGAACGGATAGCAAACTAAATGCATGTGAAAATGTGTTTACTATTTTGAAGGTTTCTAAATATATTTTAGAGAGAATTTTTATATCTAATTTTTCTTGCATGGTCTAGCTCCAGCTTTGCTCTCTGAATGGCTGAGAAACTTATATTTTTTTCTGTATTTTGAAACCATGTTGCTTTCTAGATGTTTGACGGATGAACTGCTGTTACTCATAATTTAAGAGTTTAGACTCAAGGAGAAGGTGCTGTAGACACGGCTGTGAGTGATTATCTTGAATCAATTCGCTGGAGTGGAAAAATCCACACACTGTGCGTGGCAGCCTTCCCTGGGTGGGATCCTTGGCTGTATAAACGGAGAAAGGGATGTGAGTAGCAGCCTGGAAGGCTTCCCCTCTGTTGTCTGGGTGTGCGTTCCAGCCAACCTTAGGATCCCGCTGTCTGGTCTTCCCTGAGCTGATGGACTGTTCCCTTGAGCTGACCGGCTAACAGCTGACCTCTGATCCCCGTTGCCTGGTCTTTCCCTGAGGTGGTGGCGTGTTCTTTTGAGCTGATCCAACAGGCTATTTTCTCCCTTGCATTGCAGCTGTCATATTTATTCCCAAGGTATCAGGAAAAATGTGAACATTCAATAAAATATTTCCCCCAAAGACTGCTTTTTTTCCTAAGTCTTCTAATTATAAATTATATTTTATTGATAAATAAATGGCAGTTTAAGTTACCTATTGTTTAAAAATGAAGTTTGGTAGTTTATTACTTTGGAGTAATTTCTATTTTTTTAATTAACTGATGTACAGTGTTATAGGAGCAGTCAGTTGTATTTAGTTGTCCCTTTTAATTCTAAGATCTACACTTACTGCTATAATTCTTCGGTCCTAATAGGGCTAATTAGTTTACTCTGTGTGGTCACTGTGGTTAGAAAGCTATCTAATCTGTTAACTCTACAAAGGAGAGCAGGGGAAGAGGGAGTTTATCTCCTAGAAATCTCAGAAGCTCTCCCAATAAAATCTTACCAACATGGCCACATAAACACAAGATGAACAACAGCAATGGAGATGCCAGCATAGATAAGGAAAACTCACAAAGTCTTACCCCTACACAAAGAACTACAGGCAACTAAGGAATGAAAATAAAAGGAGAAATGTCTTCCCCAGGGAAGAGCACACCAATTTGTTATTCAATACCAAATAGTCACTCTGAAATCATGCAAGTACCACTGTACAGGCTGAGCAAGTTGTACCAATGTATTTAAAGACAGACACATATACATATAAGAATAATTAATAAGAAAAAGGATGTGAGTTTGAAGGAGAACAAGAGAGGTTATATGTGAGGAACTGAAAAGAAGAAAGGGAGGGGTAAATATTGAAACTATATTATATTCTCAAAAACTAAAATAAATAATTTTATTAAGAGAAACAGAATCAACTTTGTTATTATTAATATCTCTGTCTTTCTGTCTCACTCCCTCTTTCGTTCTGTCTCTCTCTCTATGTGTGTCTATGTGTGTAATTATATTATATTCTAAAATTCATGTAATTATATTCTCAAAATCTAAAAGAAATAATTTTATAAAAAGAGAAACTGAATCAACTTCATTATTATCAGTGTCTCTGTCTGTGTCTCTTTTCGACTCTCTCCCTACCTCTGTCTCTGTTTCTCTCATTTTTTTCCTCTCTCTATGTATGTGTGCATGTTTCAAGTGAATCAATTTCTGTTATCTTGCATCCTTTAATGTTTTATATTCCTTTATGTAGTTGATTGTGGCAGATATTCTTATTGTTCATTTGAAACTTTTCTCAACTAACCATATCACAAGATTGATGTTCTTACTTTTTCTAATACTTGCTGAAGTAACTATATGTTACATATTTTGATTTATTAGGGTCCCATTTTAATTCAGTTCAAGATACATTCTAATTTCCTTAATGAACCAATATTTCAAACTTTGCTTAACTAATTTCTATTTCTTTATTATTGAGTTTTAAAATATCCCATGAGATAGGTAAGCAGTCTTTGTATTTTAACATCCTGTGTTTATGGCAATTGGTTTTATCATTAGATATGACAAACATTTCTCTTCTCTTTTCGAATATGTGCATTTAAACTAAGCATCATTTTCATATTTGTTGTCATATTCATAATTTCCATTCTGTCACTTTACCTGCTGATTGTCTTTGGCTTATTTTTTTCTGTTGTTGGTAATGGCTTCCTAGCTAGCTATGTTGATTATTAAAAAACCCTTTCTTTTTAAACTATAATTGTGAACTTTTCCAAAGTTCTTTTCAATTCTAGTAATCTTGCTCTGTAACAACTTAAAACACTGTTGGTTAGTACACATTCGTGAATTGTTAAATATTGTGAGGGAAATGATCATTTTAATCATCTCAAATATTCCTCCGTATGCAGACTCATTCTCTTTTCTCTGATCTACTTTGTCTGATAGTAATGGAGCCAGGCAGAAAGAACAACATAACGGTTGATTGTGCTGGAAGTGCTCCCTTCTCACTTGGGCCTGTCATTTTCTTCTTTTGCCAACTTAAACTTTGAATGATTTTCCTATTGACTTTTTGAAATGCATGCCTCAATCTTGATGTGCCCCAAAAATGGTACCAGACGGTTGATTCGCCTTAATTCTTTCTAATTTCACTTATTTGTTCGCAGGTTAAAGACAGCAAAGTAAAGGTAAACATTTCTAGGATTTCCCTAGCAGTTTACCTAACCCAGTGCGGTCAATAGCTTCATGAAAGGAAATGAGGCTACTTTCCCAGGTGGAAGAAATTCTATCCTGATAAGATCTAACGTGGATTAAAAACTTTTCTAGAGTAGGTAGGCCCTTCAGAACCAGAGAGACCGTAATAGCCAGTCACACCGCAGTGCTGATGTTTATTGCACATATTTCTTTGGATTTTGATTTTTTCTTCCCCCCACCATCCTGTAGCCCTTGCCAGTGTTCTTAACATGGGTCCAAGTATTCAGGTCACTAACTAGCTCTTACATTTTAAGTGAAACCATTTCCTTATTTACATTCTGCCACATGGTGATACCTTTCTTAGCATGGCACGTCCATTTATTTCATCTCCTGATCCTTCTGCATCTACTGGCATCCCTCTGACTCTTCGCTCCTCCTTCCGATCATCCTAAGTTTGGTCACCACACCTATACTTCATGCCTTGCTACTGGCCAATGAGCATTTTATTAAACCAATTTGAGTGACAAGTTTTTCTAGTGTACAAGAGGATTATTCCACAGCGGTGCCATGTTCCTGGCTGGCTGAGTATATTCCCGGCATAATTATACATCAAGTTTCTATCCTCCTAACAAAATCTGTGGTGAATGGATAGAAATGTGATACTGTGTATTGTGATTCGGTGTTGTACTTGCCCTTGTCTGGGATGCGCCATTATGATGAATCTTATCTTTCTGTCCTGACAGATTTACTACATCTCCGTCTTCCTCGTGACTGTACAAATCTGTCTTCCTCCATCTATTCTGAGTCATTCCTGTGAGAACTGACAAGTCAGAATTTCTTGCTTGCGAGTATTCCTGTGCCCGGTGATGCTCCCACTGCCTTTGCCATTTTTTCCTGTGGTCAATAACCTCTGCCTCCCCAAGAATAATTCGTCTTCACATTTGGGCTTCTTATAAGAAGCATCATTCTGTAATGTCTCCACATGATTATAAATTTTCTTAACTGCAAACCCTGCAAAGATGTGAAATTCTGCTCAATTCCTCCTGCTCGCGATGTATTTTTCTCATAAATATTTTATTGGAAAATTTTAGGTTTACAGAAATATTGCAAAAGCGTTAAGGAGAGTCTGTATACACTCTACACCTGCTTTACCTAACTCTTTTATAACTTCTATCAAACCAATATCCCACAAGCTTCTTCACTGTTAAGTGAATCTCAGACTTTATTTAATTTCATCAGTTTTCCAATCAGGTCATATTTTTCTTCCAGGATCCTATCAAGAAATTCATTCTTCATTTAATTTTCATATCTTCCTATTTAATGGCTTGCAGAAATTTTACAGTTTCTCTTGTGTTCATGAATTTGGTAAGTTTGAGAAACTTCAGTCTGATGGGTTTTGCTTCTTTTTGAGAGATAACTTTACCAAGAATATATTTAATTAATTTTATATGTGTGTGATTTCTAATAGAAATATCATTTTTAAGGTTACTGAGGCCAACTTGGTATTTTAAATTCTTAATTTTTTGACAAGAATTATGTCTTATAGTCATAAATAAATTCATTTATCTTCTTCCACTTCATCTTGCAAACCAAAACATCCTGGTTGACCATTTTATAGAAAAGCCCTTTATTCTAGAAGTTTCCTCTTATAACTCCTATGCCTTTTTCAACTCTCCTTCCCTTGACAGCCTTACCCAAGAATCAATCTCTTAATATAACTCACAATTAAGAACAACATTTTTCAATGCATAATTATTGCAGTTTCACTTATAGATCTTAAATTAATAGAAATATTCTAAGATTGGGTGTGCATGTGCCTATGCTTGTATTATTGTCTCTTTCTGTGTGTGTGTGTGTGTGTGTGTGTGTGTGTGTGTGTGTGTGTGTTCATGCTTGCATTTGCACATGCTCTCTGGCTCTAATTCTGTAGTTCATAAGCCATGTGATTTATACTTAATCTATATACTGATATACTGTTTTCTGTCCTGGCTTGAAAGTTTCATAAGAATTCCAAATGCTATTTTTTAAAAAAGGAAACTGCTTGTTCTACTGGATGAATACTGCCCACACAAATTTTCCATGTATTATTATTTAGTACTCTTCTCAAAACTGCTCTTCCATGAGTATACTTTTCCTAGGAAGTCATGGAATCTCAGACGATTTTGTGGAAAAAAAAAAAGAGTAAAAACAGAGAAAAAAATCACCCCCATGTTTCTTGCAGGTTCTACTATTAAAAGGTGTCTTACACATTGGCAATGTTGCTGGCTTACTCAACTCTCAAGCTGAATTTGCAAAGTTGGAGTCTTTCTGTTTAAAACTTCTTTTGCATACCTGCTTACCAACTCTCCATATGTTAAGGAGACTTGACAAGAAGTGTCATTCCATGTCTCTACCCACACGTGAGTCTAAAAGCTGCCTTCGTGGACCAACATAGCTAACTGTAAACTACAAAACTGGGAAATAGGTCATGCACATAGATTATGGAAATGATCATGTAAAATACCTTCAGGTGCTTTTCAGTATCCACAAACAGTATATAAATAAAAGTTCCCTGGTGTCGCCCCACAGTCCTAGGTTTTCTTTACCAAAGCTACTGGAAAATATTCCGTTTGCTCAATAGCAAAATCTTGCCTACCACAGAGTTGAATCTCATTCTCCTTGTTTGTCTTCACATTATAGTGTTTTTGATACACTAGCAATTACACAGATTTTAGAACTGATTCACAGTGATAGAAGTGAAGCTGGTAGAAACCAAGTATTATATCAAATAGGTAAAATTTATGGTATTGTTATTCACATGGAAATTACAGAATTTGGAAGAAATATATCTCTTGCTCCTATTGCCTGGATTCACTGAAAGGATAAGAATTTTGTAATAACCTTTGACCCTAAATGATCCAGACCCAATTCAATCCACTCTATCAGCTTCACACTCAAAGTCATTAAATTATTTGATAATCTAGGAGCTGAATTTGCCACAAATTTCCAATTATGGAAAAAAATTATGAGACAAATTTCATTGATTTTCTTGTTGACACATGAGTTTTTATCTGTATGTATGTACTCCATGTTATGAATATTTCACAATTATATCTTGGAAATACTTAAAATAAGCTGATGTAAAAATAAGATGCAATTACAAATTTTAACTATTTCACATTAGATTGGAGATTTTCATGAAAATTATATTAATTATATAAGATTGAACAGCAAATAAAATGCACCAACAAAGGCATAACTGTCAGAAATAATCCAATTCTTCTTAAACACAAACATATTTCAATATTTAATAATAATAGTTTCAGAAACTTTTCAGGACATTATTAAGTAGAATATACTTTATTATCATAGCTCCAAATAATTAAGTATAGACTATGATCAAATAAAATTATAAACGTATAAAACATAGAGTTACACATTGTTATACTTAAAGTGTACAATACTATTACCACATTTAATGAGTATATCAAAGTGTATCAGAGTAGATTTTAGTTGTGAAACAGATGAGTTTATGTTAGATGAGTCTCATAAACATTACTCTCTTTATTTTCTCCATATGATTTCTATGCTTTTGCTTCAGGAAAAAAAAAAACAAAGTCTAGATCTCGTCTCTTGATTGCTCATTATACACTCAAAATAAAATGAATTTAGTCTGTTCTTATTAAATCTATGTGCAGTGAATTTGTTCTCTTGCCTTTGGGGTTGCGAACGTTTATCCAGTTACACTTTAGAGTATCTTACAGGGCAAGTACTGAAGGGATATTTTACTACAGCCTTGCTCGAAGACTTTCTGATTGACTAATGTAAATAACACCCTGACTGCCAACTAATCCTAGCAATTGATAATTCTTTATTCCAACACTATTCTTGAGTACTTTTATTATCCTTCAACAGTTTTCATCATGTGTTTAGTGATAAATAATGTAATTGGTTATTTTTGGATAAAATTATAACAAAAATGTGTATCATTCTTTTATATTTTTGTAGATTTCCAGGTGTTCTCAAGCTAATAGAGCCAAAAACAAAAAAAAAAGAGCACTAACACAGAAATATTTATTCCTAACTTTCTTTTTCAACAGGAAGCATATATGCTAGCCAAGACCTAAGATCTCCCTCTACAGCTAAGCAGACACTGGTTCACAACAAAATTTTGTCATGAAATAGAGAGGAAATGGAATCTTATTAGTTTTCTTTCTGATACTGTAGTGGGAGAGGCAAAATTCAAAAGGACTTATCTCTCCCATGAAAGCCTCCCAGCTGAAAATAGAAAGGAAGATTACAGAGAAGCTAGAGCAAGAGATGGATGGATGATAGACAGATAGACAGACAGCAAACAGATAAATGATAGATAGATATATAGATAGATGATAGATAGATAGATAGATATAGATAGATAGATAGATAGATAGATAAATGTAGTAACAGAGAAATAGAAAGGGATCAAGATATTAGTTAAATATTGAGGTAGAGATGAGATAGAGATAGTGATGGGGAAGAATCAAGTTTGGAAGAAAGCTGCTTTGACCACAATGGGTGAGAAATCATATACAGTCAAATGGACTATGGAATGCTCAACAATACCAGTACCTGATATGACATCAGGGTCTCAGAAAGCATCATAACTTTTTAAGATTTTATATCAGTGATTTAATCTAATTCTCAAAATAAGGTCTTAGTAGATCAAAAACTGTATGATGCTATCATAATTGTACTGTGATGTAGAAAAATGTATAGCAGAATTAAACAAGAACATACATGCCTAAAGCTCATTTTTGGTTTTTATAATACATAAAAATCCAAGAAGCCTTTTATGAAACTACATCAGAAGGAGAAAGGGTTATTGTGAATTGACAGTTTGTTCCAGCACTGATGGAGGAAGGTCATTGGTTAAATAAAAAGAAACTGCTTGACCCTCATTGGTTAGAAGATAGGTGGGAGGAGTAAACAGAAGAGAATGCTGGGAGGAAGAGGAAGTGAGCTCAGACTCCACAGCTCTCCTCTTGGGAGCAGACGCCTGAGAGAGATGCCATGCCCCACTCCCGGGCAGACACATGCCATGAAGCTCCGACCCAGGATGGACTAGGCTAGAATCTTCCTGGTAAGACCGGTTCTCACAGATTATTAGAGATGGGTTGATCGGGATATCAGAATTAGCCAGTAAGGGCTAGAGCTAGAGGGCCAAGCAGTGTTTAAATGAATACAGTTTGTGTGTTGTTATTTTGGAGCATAAGCTAGCCAGGCTGCCGGGGTGCTGGGGATGCAGCCCCGCCGCTCCTCTTATTACTACACAGCACCTTCATGAACTGTATGTAGCAGCTCCTGTCAAGTAAGCACACAAAAGCCTTCTTCTTTTAAGACTTTATATCCATTTTCTCTCTCTCCCCCTCTCTTTCTTTTGCTTATATAAACTACATGCGATTCTTCCTTAGATATCATGATTGGATAGAAAAATAAATTCATAAAAATATTTTTAATTTTTGGGATACTTGCCACTAATTTAACATGATCTACTTTTTATATCTTCAGTCTTTACAAGAAACTGTCAATCAAAGTCTTTTCCTCTCCTATTAGTAATGACTAAAATGGTAGAACAATTGTTGTTGTTCTGTGTCCTCCCCACTTATTGAAGATTTGCTTATTTGTTTGTCTAATTAAAGTATTATAAAAGTATGCATTTATATACAATTGTAATTATAATCTTCATCTCTCTGAATATTGAGCACCACATTCTAATGTGTATTTGCAATTTGTATACTGTCTAAAAGGAGAAGTGTATTGACATCTTGAGGTTTCTGTGACTTTATTTTTTTCTCTGAGCTTTAAGAATAACTGATGATTTGCTATGTGAGTAAGTTGTGGGAAAAACCACCATGTGGTTCAAAGGAAAGAATACAGAAGAGTTTACTAAGAAAATTTAATAGAGCAATTGAATCCCACAAAAACTCCAAACATAATGAGCCCTCACTCTTTTCCCACACAAATGAATGGGTCAAGAAGTGGGTGGCAAATGTCGATAAGAGGGGGTTCAGAGAGAAAAGAAAGAAAGGGCTCTTAGACAGCAATGGGCAGATACAAATCCAAATGTGGAGTATTCTACTCATTTCCATAGTCAATGTGTCTTTAATATCTAAAGTGGATGGCATACCCAAAAGAAAAAATACAAAACAAAAGAACCTAGGTTGTAGATGGAAATAGAAAACACAAAATCAAAGAACTCTGAGATTGTGTGGGAGGGTTTGTGAAGAGAACTGTATCTTCTGCAGTAACTTCTGCAAGGCCAAGGAACTTAGTAAAACCTCTGTGACATAGAGAGGGAGGGATGTGACAAGTCTGGAGGCAAATTCTCTCATGGCATCCTTTGCCTCTTTACAGTCATTTATTGCCCTCTGCTGCATAAAACCTAGCACTTTTGTGAACATTAGGCAAATCCTTTGGAATGTATGGCTAGACCCCTACATTCAGTACAGTGTTTGATATGTATTTCTCCAATCTGACTCAACTTCAGCACCACATTGCACGGATAACTACCACACCAGCATATTTATCTTATGATGCTTTATTTCATTTATCTTTATACAAGACTAGCTCCCCATACCTTTCAACAATATTAGTTTAAGGTGTTCTTTTGCCAGAAGACTAAGATTACTCATTTTCTTTCCACTATGGCTAACATACTACTGACTCCAAATTTATCACTGAATTACTGCTTGAAAACCAGGATATCTAAGAACATAAAAAGATAATAAATGAGTAAAGGTACTTTGTGATATAACTTTCTTTCTTAAATAATTTCTTATTCTTAAATTTACATTAATCAATATTATTTCCCATCAATAGTATTAACTATATATTTTTAACTATAAACCTACGTTAATGAGTTTTTATGGCATGTACTCAAGGAATGTCCAAAATTTGGAAAGTATGATTCTCATTATAAATGAAACAGTAAGTAGAACAATGACAAACAAGTGCACACACACACATACACACACACACACACACACACAAACTCCTTATGATCGATTTTCCTTTACTTTTTATTATACTGTGCATAACTATTATAATCATTCTATTCTGTATATTCTCTGTTGGTGATAGCATACTTCTCAGCTTCAGATCTGATATATCTCCAAAATTCATGGAGAACTTGGATGACTTCCATTAAAACTCTTTTATATTCATATTTTAAACTTTTATGTGTCTTCGTTGAAGAAAGAAATTATTAAGGTGTTGCATATAATTTTCACTTCATTTTTTCTAGACAATACTAAATGGAAAATAATTAAGGGTCAAGAGAGAATGGCTTGGACACTAAGAGCGTCCATGAAACACAAGCAAGGTCCGAGTAGGAGTGTTCCTTCATGTAAGCATTTTGAAGGTCAAAAGAAGAAATTTCAGTTTTAGAGGAGAAAAGATTGAAAACCAAGTTGACTAAGGTACATGAATGACAATCAGTAATTTGAAAGGTGTCCAGCGAATGTTAACTTAACAACTTATTCTGAAGGTGTTTTTCCTATGCTCAATTATTAGTGGAAATGTTTAATTACTACACCCATGGCCTAAGGAATATCTGTCTTCATATGGAAGTATCTGAAGCATTCAAATGTTAGGAATTTGAACTGTTTGATTTCACAGGGTTTTCCACAGTTTCCCCTGGAAAACTTTAATTTTTTTCCAGTAATACATTTTAGAGAATGTCACATTTCCCCATCTGGTTCCATTCTGATCATTTATCTTTCTCATTTACCAGTGTGCTTGGACACTCAGGTTGAAATATTCTTAAATTTGCTTTTCTATTAACAGTGTCCCAAAAGGCACACAGAACTTCCCTTTCTTTTCTCCTGGAAAGTAGGATTACATCATGTGTTTTGATAAGACTTCATCATAATAATACGAAAAGCTGGGCTGAACACGTGCAAAGAAACAAGCCCATGTTATTTTTAGGAGTGTGCCAAACATCCATGGATTTTTGTACTTTATTCTGGTTCACAATTCCTGGTAGATCCAAGCACTTAATATTACACAACATTAAAATTCTGGTATTTCCTTGTTACTATAAAAGAGTATGTATAAATATCCAAGCTATTTATCATTTTTAATTTCTGTGTTTTGATGTTAAATATGTGAAAGAAAACCCTGAACGATCTGAGTAACATAACTCCAACTATAATCCAACCATAATGGAGAAATTTTGCTTGGTGTTCCCTGAGCTGTACATATTAGTTGCATTATTAGGTGGTGTTGGAAATCTTCGTCTTGTCTTTTTAACAAGGTCTCCTAAGTTAACTTATAAGGAATGAAACCAATTGATTTGATTTATATGAAGAAAAGCATTTGTTTTTAAGTTACTGTCATTTCTCTAGCAGCACTTAGAGTATATAGTATATTTTAATGTCCAACTCTAATATCTGTTTTCTTTCCATTTCCATTAGTCGAACAAATAAGTAGAGTAGAAAAATGACATCATTCATCGGTGTTTCTTCTATCTAGATATAATCATATGCCTGATGTCAAGGAAATAGGACATTTTAAGCATTTTAATAATTCTGGTACTAACTATAAAGCTTCATTTTTCCACCACTGTTTTCTCTTTCCTTAAAATAATGCCCAGAATTACTGGGATTTATGAGCAAAGTTACTAACCCAAATAAATAAGAGAAAAGAAGAGTATCATGAAATAATGCATTTAAAACACATAATGGTGTCCATATACTAGTGCTGATATCTATTTATTGTTTCCTTGTACTACATTAAAATATTTTGATTATTAATATAATATGGAGTAAAACAACAACATAGCAAGATCATGTTTTACATAATTATTAGAAGAGTAATTTTTAATGTATTTTTACATTTTATTGAAGTCAACCAACACACTAGCCCATATTTCCATTGTTCCAAGACTTTTGGCTTCATACAGTTTACTCCCTAATCACTACTCTGGGAAGTGACAGAACTGCCAAGTATGGAAGCAGATTTACTGTAATGATAGGTCAATTCCATTTGTTCTTTCTAAACAATTCATTACCCAAGCCTCAAAGCTAACATAATAGAGATAAATGGCAATTGCAGTTTTATTGGTAGGCCTTCATGTGGATAATCTGCTTCATGCTGTACCATAATCACTTTTGGGAGCCATACATATTGCTTCTCCAACAGATAAATACAAAGGTGGATTTTAACCTTGGAAAATTTGAATTTTTTAGGAGCAATAAAACTATGTTATATTAAGGTGCCAGTTGGTTTAAGTATTTATTCTTTCCAGGCAACCAAGGCCTACTGTCTTCTTGAGGCAAAGTGTTAATTTTTCCTCATACCTCAGTATTCAGATAGAACCAGTGTTTAAAGAGACTTCTCAGATTTCTATACCAACATTTTTACTCCAGAAATATAACAAAAGAGAATAGCTCCGTAAGAACGTAACATAAAATGCATGCCTATCGGTCTAGTATATGATTGGGAATGAATGATTCTCTTATGTACTTTGGAGGTTTCTGCATTTTCTCTTACTGCATAATCACCTAGAGACTTAACTTATCCTCAATATTCTGGACATCACAGTAAGGGTTTCTATTTTTGTGGGTAAAGTTAGGGTCTAAAATTTAAAAATTCTAGTAAGTATCCAAATGTCATTACTGCTATGGTTAAGAACCATAAATAAATAACAAAATATATAAACGCATGGCTACCAGTGACAAATGCATACAGCTTGGGCATAGAAAAGTCTGAATATGACTGTTCTGATGAACAAAGCACATTAATTGGGTGAAGGGGCATTTTCTTTGGCTGTTGAAGAGAAACTACAGATGAATACTTTCCAAGAAAAATTAATAGTCTGAGTGGAAACCATGTATGTCTTGGGTATATATTAAATCAACCTGGATGAAGTATACTGTTTGTAAGAGAAGGAAATTAGGTTAATGGTATTGCAACTTAAACTGCTTTGGGATTCATCAGTAGCCATTGGGAGTATTAAGCAAACATACGAACAGAGGATAGAACATTCTTGGACCTTGAGTTCAGATTAGTAAAAATCTCTTAACATCAATTATTAGTTTGTGATCTTGATCAGACTGCTTAATGTTTGTATGAATCTCATTACCTGCTTCAGTGAAATAGCTGTTTTTATGATTTCTGTGAGAAATAAATGGATATGTACTACCGTTTAATTAATATGCATATTTGGTGATCATGCCTCATTTTTATATTCAATTATCTATTAATACTTTGTAAACAACTATTCTGATAACACGACTTCTCACCACTCGCCCCCACTTGTGTGGTCAAACCTCAGTTCAGAACCAGACAGTCTGGTATTTGAAATTTCATATTATTGTTGTCTTCCAGCCAGGTAGTAAGTCACTACGAGTTAATTCTTATTTTCCTTTTAAAAATGAGTAACTGACAAATTTGTTTGCAGTTATGGGCATTATAATCATAATATTTAAAAAACATGTTGACATGGGAATACATGAAAGCTTAATGCATAGGAAATATACTTCATTAAATAGTTTAATATTTCACTTTGGTTAATAGGCATAATGACTGGAATAAGAAGGTGACTTTGTAGTCACTTAAGTCTCTTCTTAGACTTGAAGGTCGTGTTGTACACAGAGTATTCACCTGTTAACCGAAGGGAACATTTCAAAGAAAAAAAAGTGTATTTAATTTAGTTAATTTTTTGTTGACTTGCACTGATTGAAACTGGCCAAATCGAAACAAAAGATTATTCCATTTCTTTTGAGGAAAAGGAGCCAATTGTGCTGTTTATAGCGATCAATGGGAGAAGATTTTTCTTAGCAATCTCAAGAGTCCATATCCAAACCCAGCACCATTATAGAGACAATGAATTCTTGAAATATGAAAAAAATGCAGAAAACTGTCAACCTAATTTTAAACTTTTTTTAGTAACATACCATAAGAGTTATTGAGAAATTTACCAACACCTCCCCAGGTTCCTGGTATAAAAAGCAGAGTTGTGGGACCAGCCCACACTGATTTATGATGATGGAAGATTTTACTTTTTTATCTTTTGGAGTATTTGTGAAAATGGACACCATTTTAAGTAAAATTTCCGTTAAGATACACTTAATCAAGATACAATGAATACAGGAAGAAAGTCAAAGTATTAGTTCAGTTGCTTTCTTGTATTTTTACTCTTTTCTATGCCATTAGAACACTCTGTGACTTTTCTCAACTTCACGTCAGTGGCGTCCTCAAACCTGTCAGATTAACCACAAAGGACAGCCTGGTCTTCTCAGAGGACATGTCTGCTCACATTCCCAGAAATTAACAGTGGAAGGACTTTGGAAACTTCCATGTCAAAGGGGCTGATATATTCAGTTCTATTGTTTGAGATTTTGTTTTCCATCTCTTGAGGCCAGAGAAATTTCACTTTATGATCTACAAAGACTGAGCCCCTGAAAAGTGACAGAGTTGATGAGGAAACTTCACTCTCTTTACAACGTTTCAGTAGATCCACCTACTCTTATTATCATATAACCATTGCAAACATGAGGTCTTGCTGCTGCCAGTGTCTGAGGCTTTAACAAATGCCACATATAAGCAGGGAATCCTTTAGAGTCCCCATTGTCAGACACAGAACCTGGTTCCTGTCATCTAGGATGCCAAGATATATCCTCTTACAAGGAACGACCAACCTAGTAATAGACGTGACAAAAAGTCAGCACACAACAACTACTAAACCCTTATCTTCATGCTGAACATATAAAACTACTCCTTTGTAAATACATATAGGTATGTTATATTTAAGTTTTGGTGTTTAGCCTTTTTATTATGTGCCTTTAAAATGTTCAGTGGTTAATATAAATACAAAAGCATGGTTTCTGCAGCAATTTAAAGTGTTACCAAGGATTTTTTTATAATAGTCCTTATTTCACTTCTAAAATTATTTGGAGAAGAAAATCTTCGTTGTTTGCTTTCCAATCAGCACTGTTTTGTGTTTTAGTTCCCATCAGTTATTCCCATCAGTGTTGACTAGTAGAACACAAAGTCCAACGGTGTGTGCGTCCAGTTATTTTTCATGGTAAAACGCTGTACAAAAATTGATTATTTTTCCCTGAGCTCAGAGGTGAGTTGTTTTTCTAAAGAAGAATCCCAATTTTGACTCAAACGTTTTTAAACAGTCAGAATTTCCTACTTTGGGTGAGCTTTTTTGTTTGTTTGTATGTTTTAATATGCTTCTGTATAAATCAACAAGTTCTAATTTCTTTTATGTAAGTGCATTTTCTCATTACTCCTTTTCATATGTCTTACTGTTAAGTAAAAGCCCTAAGCATGACTTGTTTTCAGTTGCTACCTTACACGTTGGGGTTTTAATGCCCTAATAAGGACCTCATGACTCCTAGGCTAGAGTGCTCATTTTCTCAATTACTAAGTGGATTTTTGCATAATGAATTACATTTCAAGTGACTTGTGAACGGAGCAGATGACAGAGTAATTAATTTCAAAATTGCTATAAATTAAAAATATTTTATAGACAGGATCATATATATATATATATGTGTGTGTTTCTGTGTATGTGCTTATTTCATATTAAAGGCTGTATTAGAAGTTCACAAAGTATTGCCCTTAAAATACTTCACACAAAGATATAGGTATTTTTATCCAAGGAATAAATATTATCTGATATTATCAGCATGACAGTGCCATCAGCACAAGACTGGACAAGCATCATCTAATTTTGTGTAGAGAGCCCAAGTTTTCTCTAGCTTTCTGAACTCTAGGTAATCTTAGCTTCCTTGCTTCACACAAGCAGGGAACTGGTTGTTTTATGTGCTGGAGCTTGCCATTAGCTGTTTTGATGATCCTCTTGATTATGACTGAACTGTATAACTGATTCAAGCAGAAAATTGCTTTGCACTGCATATCTGTGACTGCATCACCTTGGAAGAACACAAAGTGTCCTTAACCTTGGATTCAGCTGGTCTTTTGTAGACTACAGAGAAGGGAATGTAGTGAGAAGACGACACTGGTGGTTAACAATAGCCTTTCAAACACAGTACTATTGCCATTTCTGGCTGGAATGCATGGGTTTTGAAAATGTTTAGTAAGATCTTTTGCTTTAAACCAATGGTCAAAAACAACTCTCTTTCTCCAAGCTATGCACATAGTACTTTCAGATATTGCCAGATATCCTTGTATCCCTGCTTGTAATCATTTCTCTCTGTTACCACTGTCACCAAGCGTGATATAATTAGCACAAAATCAGTCTTTTTCTCCCTCGCTTCCTTTCTTCCTCCCTCCCTCCCTCCCTCCCTCCCTCCCTCCCTCCCTCCCTCCCTCCTTCCCTCTCTGTAAGAATAGAGCAAGAGTTAGAGCAAGCACTAAATGTAATTTTTCCTTTTCACTGTAGCACGTTCACAAAGGAAAGTTATCTTACACTGGTTGAAGACGATGCTATCTTGTGCTATCTTAAAGATATGTATTTGATGCTAGTACTTCCTTGTTATTACAGACATCCAGTGACAAAGTTCAAAAATGTGTTGCCTCAGTGTGACTTACAAGGACTAAAATCTAGCCTCTTCTCTGTATAAGTCTTAGTTTTCTTTAGTTATAAATATTTCATCTGTAAGGACATTTAAGTCAGTTTCTTCTCCATTATGAAGAGATCATTTTCAAAGCTTGTACTCTTTACCCATAAGTACAACTGACTAATTCTTATTGATATTGGGGATGTCGACTTAATTATCAATATTACTAAAAGGTTCAACCTATAGCTTATATAGAAACAATTTTATTATTTGTGTAAGATTAATTTTCTGTTTTGGGTATTTATACAATTTCATTCTTTAGAATATTTAAACTATGTACATTTATTTCTAGGTAGACATTATATAAGCAGGAACTAATTTGCCCCCAATTTCATGTGGCCACTTTAATTAGGATTAGTGTACTTAAAAAAAAAATAAAGATACCCAGAAACATGCTTTTCTGTTCAGCTAAGAGAACTTATCCAGAATAAACACTGTGACCCTGAAAGTGGTACTTGCTCTATACTGCTTCTAACTATATACATCTTGGACTTTGTACCTGTGAGAAATGGTTCTTGGTTATATACATTCTCTTTTATTTTTATTTTTTTAATGCAGAGGACTGAGTGGCCTAATTCATCATTGTTCTTGTTGTCTTCTTTAGTTTGTATGGATAAAACTGTTAGATAAATAGGAAAAGTAGCACTTTATATTCATGTATGATACTGATACATGGGCCACAAGGCTTCTTTCTTGAATAACAAAGAAAGAGTCAATAAAGAAACAGAGAATTGGATTTAAAATAAGAGAACTTAATCGTTTCTGATGAATGCATACATTTATTAAAATATTCTGGTTTTTCATCCATAAATTACTTTTACTTTGTTTTATTGTTTTTCTAAACAGAGCATAATATACAGATTAAAATCCATGACATAAAAATAAACATACCCATTATTTTTCCTTCATTATAAATAAACTTATCACATAAACTTCTATACATTCCTTATCATTATGAAATTTCAAAAAGAGCACAGTATCACAAAAGTCTCATCTCCTGACTCACATGGATCCCTATTGAGCTTCTAAATTTTGTTAAAACCTGTTTATTTTGACTTAAAGACAGAGAGACAAGGAAGAGCAATTCATATTGATCTTTCCATTCATGCTAAATCTTTGTTTCATTTCACTTCTTGTCTTTCTTATGCTACCTCTTCTGTGTTGCCTTGCTGACAAATAACTCAGACTAATCATTACATTAAAGTTCAGTCCTTTCCCTTTAAAAGAGTCCAATTCCAAGCCTTTGAATTTTAATATTTTGTGATTTATGTCAGTGAAAATGTGAAGTGATTGCTTTCTGTGATTGGTGCCACTGGATAAGAGTAGACAGGCAGCTGCCTAATCTACATGGAAAGTAGAAAGAGACAAGATCTCCTGCGTAAATTGGGAGCACGGGGACCTTGGAAGAGGGTTGAAAGGGAGGGGAGAGGCAGGGAAGGGAGCAGAGAAAAATGCAGAACTCAGTAAAAAATCAATAAAAAAATAAAAATAAAATAGACATGTAACTAGCAAAAAAAAAAAATCAAGTAAGGTTCTGGGATGGGCATCTTACTACTTTGGCCGCTACATGGCTTCTCTCCGACTCTGCCTTCTTTTCTTCTCTATCTGTTGGAATATCCACCTTGCTCTATACTGGGCTGCCATAGGTACAAAGCAGACTCTTTATTAATTATTGGTAATTAAAAGCATAATCATAGCATGCAGGGGAATCCCACATCAAGTATATATGTGTATATATGTACATATACATATATTCATACTATGTATTATCAATTTTCATGAATACATTTATGGCTTTCCATCATTAAGTTAATTGACCTATACATCATCTCAAGTATTTACTTCCTACTATTTTCTGCAAATACACAATGACTTAAACATCAGCAATGTCATTCTACTTGGTAGATAGCAACAAGTAAAAAGATAGAGAGCAATGGGCAGACTGTAGCAGGAAAGGGGCTGACCTATAATTACCTCCAGAAGATGGGGTTCGAGAACTTCAGGTGGAAAGCTTTAGAAAGGAAAGGCACCACATCAGAGACAACATGATGGGACCTCAGCGACTGAGGGATTTCCCTTTAAAACCTGGAGAGTAATTTCATTAAGAAGAATACCTTAAACTAAAAGCAAGAAGTCATTGGCAAGTTGGTGAGCATGAGAAGAGAAATTCTCCAATCAAAGGAAAATATATGATTTTTATCTCCTTCAGGAAGTGGTGAGAAGTTCCTTACAACTTGACTTAAATTCGATACAGCCTATATAACAACGACTATAAATGAAGAAGGTACTGTTATGACTACAGAATTTATTCACAAAAGATTTATTTTAAGTCAACTGAGAGGGAGTGGCAGGGTTTGAGCAGCCTGGTTTCCTCAGACTGTGAGATCTATTTGCATACACAGAGCAAATTCAAAAGGTAAGAAGAATGGCAGAGCAAAGTACCTTCAATATATCAAATTCCTGGCCGATTAACTATGAATATGATGTGATTCAGTCTCACTATAGCCTAATCAGAATGGAAAAATTGAAGGTGTAGGGAATGAAATAACTTGCTCCAGCCTGCATTTGTTAGAAAAGTGGGACTCAGCACTGTACTGTTGTTCATCTCTTTTCTAGCCATTATCTTTTATGAACTCCCCTTTTAAGTTGCAGTGTCAGGTCTTTTCACTCTTTACTTTCATTTTTATTGCATCTTTGGATATTTTGTCAGGTTTTATTTGCCCCTTTTATTAGGCAGCATTAATTATTTACACATTTGATTTTGTCTCTGGCTTTTCCTTCTTTCATTATTTTCCCTTTAACATTCTAGCATGATTATCATTATTATTTTCCTGTGCACTTCTAGATGTCATTAATTTGTTTTTACCCTAGAGTATTCATGCATGAAAGTTAAACTAGTTCCATGATACTAATTTATTATGGTGTGTGTGCTTGAAAACTTATAAATATTAAAACACCATATGATGCTGATTTTCA
This sequence comes from Microtus oregoni, assembly GCF_018167655.1. Taxonomy (NCBI): domain Eukaryota; kingdom Metazoa; phylum Chordata; class Mammalia; order Rodentia; family Cricetidae; genus Microtus; species Microtus oregoni. Next base: position 970,818 of record NW_024543829.1, read on the forward strand.
GTTATAATATATCAGATGATTCAATGCTATAGCATAGATGAATATAGCAAGAAATAATATTAAAGGATAAATTACAGGTTTTAGACCATTGCAGTATTAAACTTTGTTTTATCTACATAAGATAAAAAGATGTAAATGTAGATAATTAATTTTTTACTGTGTGATTAAATAAAAAGTACACATTTGTAATCATGAGATAACAGAGAAAGAAAATTTAAAATGTGTTGCATTTTTATTAGGCGATATGATAATATCCCAACGGGGTGTGTTGATTATTATGCCTTTGTGGATGAATTATGGTCCCTATAAAATGGAAAATGTGCCAGTCTGGGTAGTCTTTTGAAAGTAAGAAGCTTACAAAATTTTTATCTGCTAAATATACAAAGCATATCATTATGTAGTGTGACTATTTTTTTGACATAACAATTAATGTCTGTATTGTCAGCACGTAGAATTTTAAATCGTTTCATAGCTATTTCAGTCTGTCACTGTTGCCAGAGACTAAAATTGTGCTTCATCATAGTCTATAGAAAGTCTCCACTGTTATTTCCTCTTTGAAATCTGTACAAAGCAGTAAAAGACTCCTCGAAGCTTAAACGAATAAAGAAATCCTGTTCCAGATATGCAGATGCTTAGGGACTTGTTTCGGAATCCAGGCCACTTTGCAGTTCAAGATAATGATGACTCTGGATGCAGTGGCTGGGCCCTTATCCAGTGACTTCTGCCATTTCAGCAGGACAAGGTGAAGCAGAGCTCGAGACTGTCTTTGTGGAAGTCAGCAGCAGCGTCTCATGAATGTAGACAGATTTATGCAGAGTGACCTTCAGACTCAAGATGGGCGCTTTGTGATTTCCACAGGGGTTACTTCCTGGATGTCCCATGACAACTTGAATGAGTGTTCTACCCAGCTGGCATTTTTAGAGCACAAGCTTGTGCATCAGAAAATCACAGATAAGCATAGGTCTACTGAATGCATTTTTCAAAGAATAAACTCCATTTGCATACATGCTAATTAGCTATATTCTCAGATAGTTTTCCCACATTTTGGATAAATCCCCCTCATGATGCACATACAAATCTTATTCAACCTTATTTAAAAATGAATTAAATCCACAGTAGGTTCAAAGGAAGTGTCTCATTCATGTGCAAGGAGTTTTAGAACGACTTGATCTCCAGGAGACCCAACACTCCTCGTGTCCACATGCACGCATGTGTGTGGCATGCATGCACACACATATACATAGGCCCACACACATATTTCAAATGAATGAAATAAACCTTCAAAGCAGAGAACATAACTACTGATACTCCCCAATATCTCCTTCCTCACTGACACATTGAGCTACACTCGTCCAAGCTTCTGATTTTGAAGGAAGGAGAATTAAACAAATTCTTTCCCTGCCATAAGCTTTCTGTCTACACTCCAGGTAGCTCCCTGTACTGGGCTACATTCCTATAAATATTGTGGAACTGTCTTATGATATATGTGTTCTGTACTGCACTATATGTCTATGAATATTGTGGAACTGTCTTATGATATATGCGTCCTGTACTGTACTACATGTCTATGAATATTGTGGAACTGTCTTATGATATATGCGTCCTGTACTGTACTACATGTCTATGAATATTGTGGAAATTTCTTATAATATATGTGTCCTGTATTGGATTAGATGTCTATGAATATTGTGGAACTTTCTATGATGTACATGCAGGTCTGTTTTGCCAAGAGTATTCCATTCATCATTGTTCATCACAGGGAAGTTATCCCAACTAGGAAACTACGGCCTGGTGCCTTTGTTTTATTTATAGCCAGTCACCTAACTTTACTGAGTCATAAAAGATACCCCTTCTTTGCTGAATTCCACTGATTTATTCTACCAGTATTTGTCAAAAGGTACCTATACATCTACTGCTTTGGTATTAATTTGGGAACAAGCACATAGTGGCAGAGGTATATGTGTAGGTAGACATTCATATTTGACAATTTTTGAATCTCTTTTTACCTTTTTAGCACAATAATTGAGATTTTAAAAGAAAACTGACAAATTTATCTCTGACGTTTACCAGACTTGGGAGTCAATGACAGAAATAAATAAATAAATACATACATACATAAATAAAAGTTAAAAAAATAACATAACATAAACAAAATCATTCCTTAGGAAAGTATCAAGTAATGTGCAAGAATGAAGTTCAGCAGAGTTTAGCCAATATAATCCAGTTTCGGAAACTACTGAGTACAAAGAATAAAGATTTTTTTCTACATCATTTGCCAGTGTAATTAGGACTGAAACCATGGTTCCATGACTCCAAATCATGTCCTTTACACAGTAAACAACAAGGGCATTGATTGTGATTGGAAAATGAAAAATAAAAAAAGAGAATGTCTAACGTCTTGCTATGTAGCTAGGTGGCTAGTCATTGATGTCCTCCTTTCCTTGTTCTCCTGATCTTCCTCATCCTCCTTCTTTTTATACTTTCTTCCCGCTAGCCCCACCTATCCTTGCTCCTGCTTCTCTATTGGCTGTTCATCTCTTTAATAGGACCACCAGGTGTTAAACAGATGCAGCACATACAACAGTTACATACCTGAAAATAAAATTCTCCAATCAGAGGGGGAAAGCTTTTGTGATACTACACATGAAATCCGAAGTCTCATGCTTGCTGAGCTTAAACTATGTGCTGGTGGCATTTTATTGTTTTTTGTTTGTTTGTTTGTTTGTTTTGTTGTTTCAAAACTAGAGTCTTCTAGAATAAACTCAAGTGAAAATAATATTTCCATAAGATTGACATTTAAGGAAGTCTTTAGGGCATTTTTCTGAATAAGATTTAATGGGAGGACTCAGCCCCTGTAGGCAATTACACAGTGGCACCTCTCGCCAGGTGGTCCTGGGAGATATATATGTGTGTGTGTGTGTGTGTGTGTGTGTGTGTGTGTATATATATATATATATATATATATATATATATATATGATTAAAAGGTCATGGACAGAAAGCCAGTCAAGTAAAGAGTGTTTCTTATAGTCTCCGTTTCTGCTCCTGCCTTCATGTACCTGCCTTGACTTTCCACAATACTGGGCTTCCACCAATAATAGTGTCACTTCTAATTTTCTGTGTTTAATGCACTAGACTCATTTAAGCCAAAAGTGTATCTTCCCCCAAATGTGTTTTACCTTGGTATTTATCATAATTGTAGAAAACTTAGGGCATGTATAATTTTATCACAATTTTTTTCTTTTTGAGAAATATATATATATATGTATATATATATATATATATATATATACAATCCAACGAAGTATGATTTTACCCATCATCTCTACCCTTTAATTTCCTTCATATATCCATAAACATAAATGTCTTTCATTTTATGTACATAAGTAAAACTTTATTTTAATGTCCATTTTTCCAGAAAGGGTTTTACACTCTTCACACAAACATATGTATCCTCCAATTCTGCTCCTGTAAGTTTTTCTAATAAGCAGTGACCATTGCCATATATAATTTCAATCAATAAGTCACTGTACACTTTTGCTCCCTTATTTTTCTCTAGTTAGTTTCTTACATGCAGCATGTCTGCTGGACAATACATTGTTCTATCTTCAAGTTTTTAAGTGTTTAATTTCTTTATGTTTCTAACTTTTTTGTTTAATATATTACTGAAATTTCTTCATTAACCATATATTTCATCCACTCTATTATAGTATTTTTGTGATAAAAATCACTTATTATTTTCTTCTGAAATAAAAAAATTCATAGATCTTATTACTTTTTAATATGTGATGAGAATGTCTTTGAAAGTTTTTAAGTTATTACTTTCTTTTACATTAGTTGATAGATATTTATTACATATGTGGGTTCATAAAAAAATTTTCATACAAGGACATTACATTTATCTTTAAATTCCCTGTGTACCCAGTTTGGGATGCCTGCTTCAGATATCTTTTATTTCAATAAACAGTGTCACTTCTAATTCTCTGTGTTTATGAATAACATTTTTATCCACACTTGGTGGCGCATACCTTTAATCCCAGCCATGGCAGGCAGATATCTGGAACCTCAATGTCATTCTGGTCTACATAATGAGTTCCAGGATAGTGAAGGCTGCATAGTAGGACCTTGTCTCAAAAACAAACTATAACAAAAATAATAACATTTAAATGTTAGCAGGTTTTCAAATGTTTTTCTTTGGTGGCTGCTGAGATGACAAAGTGACCATGACTATTGTCTTTTCTTCTAGAAAAAAAAAATCCCCACATCCATGTGTCTTCTCACTGTTACGTCCAATCCAAGGGATCCAGAGAACTCTCTGGTCTCTGTGAATACTGAATACATACTGTGTATGGACACATATGCTGGCAAGACACAACAAATAGATAATCTTTTTTTTGGGGGGGGGATTTTTCGAGACAGGATTTCTCTGTAGCTTTGGTGCCTGTCCCAGAACTAGCTCTTGTAGACCAGACTGGCCTCGAACTCCCATAGATCTGCCTGCCTCTGCCTCCCGAGTGCTGGGATTAAAGGCGTGCACCACCACCGCCCGGCTATGATAATTTTTTTTTAATTCCTGAAATTTACCCATATTTTCTTCACATGTTCTCCTCCTCCATCAGAGATTTGTTAATCTATCATAAATTAGACTTTAGAACTCAGAGCTGCTAGTTTCTGTAAAAGTTTAAGATTTATTTGATGGAAAAGTACAGTAAAAGCCTAGAGGTAGAAGGAGCTATACTAAAGAAGAATTCTCTTCCACTTTTTTCTCTCACATTGTTAATAACTGAATATCACATTCAAGTTCTGTCTGTAATGATATGTAACAAGTCTTTGCTCCCATCATCAGCTGTGGGGTGTCATTGCACAGTTCCCTTGTGTTCAGTGTTTCCTTATAGGAAAAGAGATTACAGAAAAAATCGTTTTGTTCAGGAAATCCATATATTACCTATGCCTGTGTTTTGCTTTCCATTTTACTGGGAAAAGGCATATACCAAAAGAGCATTTTGTCTCTCATCCAAGAAACTGCTCTCTATGACTTATTTGCTAATGTTTGGTAACAGTACCCACACAACCCTCATTTTTATTCATTGTAATAGATTGTCTTCCCAACTAGAAAGCTGCCTACTGGTATTTGGAATATTTCAGTTTCTTCCTAACTGCTTTGAAATGAGCTGTTATTCTTCCATGTGGCGTCATCACAGTATCTAAGCATAAAGATACTGTTTATTTCTATTATTGTATATTTATTTCCGTGGGTTCTAAGCAAATAGGTTAAGAAAATATAAGTTTACTTGGCATCATTCATAGATTTCTGAAAGTTAAATTTTGACGTTTGTAAAATGTTGGAGACACGGGCCTTAGCTGCCTGAGCAAGGTGCGTGTGGCAATAATGTGCTCTTAATCACAGCTGGAAGCAAGGCAGTGAGATGCATTTGTGTCCTTGCCAGCTGAGGAGAATGGCAACGCTTAGCAGCAGCCAGAAATTCTACATTTCCACCAACTTTCCGCTTAGCCATTTTGACTGTCCAGTACCGAGATCCGTTGGCTTAGAAAACACATTTCTCAAACACAAACCCTGCCATTTTTAAGCTGCGTTTTTTTTACAGTTGAAGGTAAGTGCTTAGCACTTTAAGTGTGCATGCTTCCAAAAGCCACAGGTGCACACGCAGATGGGGTTAACTCATAAAGCAGATAAAGAATCTCCTGTGCAGCTGCCTGTGTAGGATTCTCAGAAACCAGAATCAAGTCTTGACTTTGCTGACCTTTATAATCCAAGATCAATTTTCCTAATAAAAGGGAGACCTTTGCACAATCTCTAAAAAGTCATTGAAAACCTTTACCAACGACAAGGCCAGATTATATATCTCAGTTACTCTCCGAGGAATAAAATTTATTAGTTGACATAAAAACACCAACAGTAATATCTGCTTCCTTCCCCAGTGGCAGCAACCTTCAGAAATGGTGAGGCTGTTACTGTTGAATGTGTTGCTTGGAATTTGGGATTTTTCAGACATCCAGAACACTATTAGTATAAGGAAGAGCTAACATCTTGTGCCAAGCATTGTGCTGTAAGCAGGATGATGCTTTTTTATTTTTAAAAGTAACAAGAAAGGAGTTGTAATTCCCATCAACATATTACCAGCCATACTAATTTAGGGAAATACCTTGTTCAGCCTTACTCATCTGGAAAGAGTCATTCAGAATGCAAGCCCGAATCTCCCACTCCAGAAGTGTAAGCCAGCTGCTCTTCTGCCTTTTCTCTCTGTATGATTAAAAACATAAGCATAATGTTTGAAAAGCAGCTCTAGCTTTGGCATACTATGCCCATTTTACATTAAATTTGCAAAATGTACATTTTTAATCAGCAGTGTTGGTACTTTGTGAGCATCTCATTTTCTTTACAAGAATAAGAGATGTCGTAAAACATTGTTATATTTTTGTGAGTACTACTGAAGAAATACAAAAAATAGGTACAAAAAATGAATCATAGGCAGGAGGCATTATCTTTCAATATATACCTCTTTGTATTATATACTTAAGTCAGAATTATGATGATATAGAAATATCATTATATACCGGGAAAATACGAGCAAAGTCACTATAATTCAATACAAACATTTCCCTGCTGTTAAATTGCAGGTTTTTTTATGAATAAGAAAGAGAATGTGCGTGACTTGAATATTGTAGAGCATACTTGTAATGAGACAGAAAATTGTAGTATTTCAACCAGTAGAACTATTATACATGTGTTTATCATAAGTATGAGCGATGCTTCTGTCTTTTCACACCCAAGAACATTTCACACTTAACATTGCCACGTATTTCACTGTTCTTTCTTGTTCATGTTTTTTTTTTTTTTATGAAAGGTTAACCCACAGTGCTTGATTATAAGAGCTACAGATAGAAATCTCACAGTGTGTATCATGGGGCTTATGCTCAGTCAATGGGACTGAAACCCACCAACTGACATATGTTTCTTCTTCTCCTTTACATTGTCTCTTTAAAGAGGAATTCTGAATGTTCTGCAGATTTCCCAGAGGGATTTCGGTGTGATTTTGAAGCCACTGTCCATAGCTGTACCATAATACTGACCACCTGAACTCTGTCTAGTCTCAGGGTCTCTGACTTAAATGTTTGCTTCTGGATAAAACCTTCTGTTCCCACTTTTTTCCTGTGGTTGGATCTTTCCTCTCATTTGTGCTTTAGTTAAAAAATTAAAATAACCAAATAATCAAAAAGTAACTTTGCCCATGTCCTTTTTTATTCTAATCATCAAATTAAAGCTGAGATTTCTAAACTTTATCCATTTGTGATCCTTTCTTTCTCATAAAACTTTTACCTGACCCCAAGCATATATGTATATAAAATGTATGTAGAAATAAAACATTAGTGGATAGTAAATTACAAAAAAAATATTAAAATAATTCTTTGGTGTATATACTTCTCTTAGTTAATTTTCTATTGTTGTGAAAGGTATCATGGTGAAGTCAACATATAGAAGAGGTTTTGGGGCCTTACCATTATGGTGAGTCCAAGACCACCATTGTAGGGAACAAAGGAGGTGGCTGGCAATGTGGCACCAGAGCAATAGCTTTTAAGAGCTCACATCTTGAGGCAGACAGGAAGACAACTGGAAACGGCATTGTATTTTGAAGCTCAAAGTCTTCCCCAAGTTGCACACATCCTTCAATTGTGCTACATCCCCAAACTTCCAAAACTGATTCACCAACTAGTGATCAAGCATTTAAATATATGAGCCCATGGAGGCCATTCTTATTCAGATCATTATATTCCATGTTATAATTTGTCAGATTTATTTTAGGCAAGATCGTGGCCTTCCCCTCTATATTTTGGCTGAGCAAGGTATCCCTCCAAAATGAATAGGCTCTAAAAAGCCAGTTCAAACACTAGAAATAAGTTCTGGTTCTACTGCCAGTGGCCCTAAAGACTGCCCCAACCATACATCTGTCACCCACATTCAGAAGGCATAGTTTGGTCCTATGCAGGTTCCCCCACTGTCAGTCCAGAGTTAATGAGCTCCTGCAAGCTCAGGTCAGATGTTTCTATGAACATCCCCATCATGGTCTTCACCTCTTTGCTCATATTATCGCTCCTCAACTTCCTTAGCGATCAGGGAAATGCAAATCAAGACAACTTTAAGATACCATCTTACACCTGTCAGAATGGCTAAAATAAAAAACACCAATGATAGCCTTTGCTGGAGAAGTTGTGGAGAAAGGGGTACACTCATCCATTGCTGGTGGGAATGCAAACTTTTGCAACCACTTTGAAAAGCAGTGTGGCGGTTTCTCAAGAAATTCGGGATCAACCTACCCCTGGACCCAGCAATACCACTCTTGGGAATATACCCAAGAGATGCCCTATCATACAACAAAAGTATATGCTCAACTATGTTCATAGCAGCACTGTTTGTAATAGCCAGAATCTGGAAACAACCTAGATGCCCTTCAATGGAAGAATGGATGAAGAAAGTATGGAATACATATATATTAGAGTACTACTCAGCAGTAAAAAACAAAGACTTCTTGAATTTTGCATGCAAATGGATGTAATCACTTCTTGAGCTTACATGCAGTCTTGATCAAATACTGAACCTCTAGCATATAACTAGGTGTTCTGCCATTCATCTCCCAATTGTGTGAACAGAACACATTCTGTTTTCCTCACGTTATGGTTCCCTAAAGATATATATATATATTTTTTTTGATAATATAGCAAGCACACATGTGCTCTGAGAAACTCAGTTTTTGTTTATGTGCTTTCCAGTACACTTCATTTGCCTTATCATCTTCTCTATTGATATTATTCTATTGGGTAAGAGACTGAGTCTATTTCAAGATAAGTATAGGTGAATTCTTTCCCTTAAGTCTTATACTGCCGCTTGGGTGAGCTTGGGAGACTGGGTCCAAGTTCAGTTTTCAGGAGAAGAGAGGAGCCACTGCTGCCTCATGTCTGCGAAGCTGCCATGGCATCTGCCAGATCAGGCCCATATTACTTCTGGAACCATCTGCATTAGCAGCAGCCAAATGAATGGCTTGTTTTCTGCCGTTGGCTATACACAGAGCTACTAAGTGCTAACCTTTGTATTTTGCTAACATTGCTAAATAAAATAAAATAAAAGCCCATGCTATTTTGCCAATAGAAACAACAGAAAGAAAATACAAAAGCAGTATAAAGAGTAGGCACATTATGCTTACACCATCAGAAACTGTGAAGAGGAATATGCCCTTTAGCATTCCCTGCTGGATCACCCTGAAGTGGGTTTGGGAACTCTGCCAGCAGTGTGCACTCACTTGATTGCTCTCTGTCCTCCTTCCTGACTCCCACTCTCTTTCTCTTGGGACCCGTTTCTTAATTATATGCTTGCCAACCCAGTGATGTATCTGAAAATTCTTGTCTACAAATGACCATACCAAAAAGCATTTCCCCTAGCCTCTTCACTGCTTGTAGCCCAGACACTTACACAATGCACTTGTTTCCCTTCTTTTACTCTGATGAATTATTTATATTCTTATCTAAATCCAAAATCTTCATTTAATCTCCACAACCTTTTCTTTTTTTCCCTCTTATAAGCATTGCTTCATCATTTCCATATATTTTTCCACTCTTTCTCTTTTTCTTCTCTCGTTAATTGCTATCAGTGTAAAAGTGTGACGTGGCATTTCCAACTAAGCAAAGTGAACATTTCAGTTGACCTCACCTACCCTTTTGGCTAGCACAGGAGTTATAGGAGTTATTTTTCTCTCCTTTTTTTTTCTTTCTGAGTCTCATTAAGCATGCTACTTCCTGACCCCTTAATCCTCCTTTAAACGTTTAGGTGCACAAAATCCATTTCTTACATCATTTCTACTCCACCTACCTTCCCCTATTATGTGATTTCATCAGGTACTTAAAGTAACTCTTAATTAAAGTCTTTAAAATGTACGTGTTCATGATATTTCAATGTCTCTCTACTAGGAATCTGAAGTTAATTTTTTTTTTTTGGAAACAGTCTCATCCTGGTTTATTCAACTTAATAAACAGTTCTATCTTTTTTCTTTTCTTTTTGAGATTAAAATATAAGCACAACATTTATCCTGCTCCTTTATCGACCTCCAAAACCACTTAAACTCTTTCATGTCGCCTTCCAAATTCAGATTCTCTTTTTTTCCTTAATCATTATTTCTAAATATAGTATGTTCAGATTGTATTGTGTTGCTTTTATATAAGTATCAGGGATGAGCATTTTGTGTTGGTAACTAATTGGTGTGCTCTTTCATGGGAAGACTTTTTCTCCTACTTTGGATATTCTTTAGTGGTCTGTGGGTCTTTTTGTAGTATTGAGACTTTCTTGTCTTTCCCTCAATAACTTTGCTAAATTCGTTGTTTTTGTTTGTTTGTATATGTTGCTACTTTTTTTTCTTGTCCAATAGTTTTGTTTGCTCAAAGATCTTAGAACATCTAGAAAAGTGACAATTTTGATGGAATTCACCTCAAAAGTAAATCTAAACCTGACTTCTGCTCAACTCTATCAGCTCTCATTACTAGAGTCCTAAAGATTTTCTGGATTAATGACAATATTTTCCAGCTGATTTACAAAATTAAACTGATATTTTTCAAGTCTAATTCTCACTACGGTCCTGATTAATTCTTTAGCTAATAAATTGAAACCATGTTACCTTCATCTTTTGAACCCACCAATGTATTTACATCTCATTTAGAAAAAAAAAAAACAGTAAGTTTGTAAGCAAATTCCTTTACACACAATTTAATCTTCTACAATTTAATCCTTTTAAAGTTTTTCTCTCTCACATCATATTATTCGTGATGATTTTTTTGATAAAGTCATTTAAATTACAGTATTATCTCTTTAAGATTCATAAAACCTGAAAATTTCCAACTTTTAACTCTCATCATCTTTGTTTTCCTCTTACATTACTCTTTAACATCCTGTATTTTACTCATCTCTTAATCCACATGAAGGCATGGATTTTGTTCTTTGTAACACATTCTATTTCCCATGTTTCAATAACTTTGTCTAGCTTACAACTTGGCTCAACTAATTTGGGTGAAGATGGTGACCTTAGGTTCATACATTTAAATGTTTGAGGCCTAGTTGGTGCCTAGTTGTGAATAATTTAGAGGTGTGGCCTTGTTGAGGAAGGTGTGCCACTCAGCATAGGCTTTGAGATTCCCAATACTCATGTTCTACCAAGTTAATCTGCTTTTCTTGAATATTGTCAATCAGATGGATACTCACAGTTCCTGCTTCAGCACCATGCCTGCCTGTCTCCTGCCGTAGTCATTGCATGATGATCATGGCCTCACCCTCTTTAACTAGAATCCTCCTCCCCATCTCAATCTCTTTCATCTATAAGTTACCTTGGTTGTGGTGCCTCTTCAGGGTAAAAGACATGTAGTAAAGACAATAAGATTCTCTGCAATGCCTTCTGAGCTATTATTATCTGTTGTATGAATTTCTTTGTCCATGTGTCCATCTTCTACTTTAATGACTCAAGGTTCTTCCATAATTCAGAAATCTAGTATAAATCCACCTAGATTTCAATCAATAAAAGTTGAATTAGTCAAAAAAAAAAAAACGAAAATTATATGGCGCAGATCTGACCAAATGAATTGAATCATTTCATTTCATTTATTTTTCATTCATAAAAGAAACAAAAAGAGTTGTTTTGATTTGCATTTTTCTGATGATTAATGACATTGAACATTTCCTTAAGTGTCTTTCAGCCATTGCAGATTCCTCTGTAGAGAGTTCTCTGTTTAGGTCTGTACTCCACGTTTTTATTGCATTATTTATTCTTTTAATGACAAATTTCTTGAATTCTTTGTATATTTTAGAGATCATACCTCTGTCTGATGTGGGGTTGGTGAAGATCTTTTCCCATTCTGTAGGTTGTTATTTTGTCTTGTTGACCATGTTCTTCACTTTACAGAAGCTTTTCAGTATATATTCAAAGGATGCTCAATTGTGCCACAAAGACATGTGCTAAACTATGTTCATAGTAGCATTGCTTGTCATCGCCAGAACCTGGAAACAACCTAAATAATCCTTGCCCAAAGGATGGATAAGGAAAATATGGTACATTTACACAATGGAGTGCTGCACAGCTGAAAAAAATAACGACATCTTGAAATTTACAGGCAAATGGATGGGGCTAAAAAACATCATATTGAGTGAGGTAACCCAGACCCAAAAAGACAATTATTATATGTGCTCATTCATAAGTGGTTTTTAAACATAAAACAAAACCAGCCTACAAATCACAATCTCAGAGAACCTAGATAACAATGAGGACCCTAAAAGAGACATACACAGATCTAAGCTACATGGGAAGTAGAAAAAGACATGATCTCCTGAGTACATTGGGAGCATGTGTATCATGGGAGAGGGTTGAAGGGAAGGGGAGACACAGGGAGGGGAGCAGAGAAAAATGTAGAGCTCAATAAAATTAATAAAAAGGGGGGGGAAGAAACAATAAGGAGAAAACGAAGAGAAACTCAAAGTGCAAAAAATTAGAGAGACATTGAAAGAAGCCAGTAAGAGCTAAGCTATGAAACTACCCAGCTGAGGGTTCATCCTTCACTGAGGCGGGAAAGGGATCTTGGTAAATGTACATTTACAGGAAGATTAATTAAATACTCAGAACAAATGTTCTTTTTATTGATATTTTAATCTTTCAGTTTTCTTTTGAAAAAAATAACTCTAATGAGGAAATTGTTTTTTTATTCCTTCCTTCCTTTTTCTTTTTTTTTCTTTTGCTTGTTAAGAGAACCCTCAGGCAAGGATGACACATAAATATGGAAAAGAAAGATCAAGGAGATATGTTAAAGAGTCTGGAACAGGAGACCCAAATGCAGAACCACATTTTCTTTTTTTTTCTACTTTTTTCATCTATTCATTTTACATCCAGACCGCAGCCTTCCCCCATCCTCACCTCCCAGTCACTCCTCCTATTTTGCCCCCCCCCCCCACCTGTTTCCACTCCTCCTCTTCCATCTCCATCTAGGAAAGTGCAGGACTATCGTGATACCACGGGTATCAATAATATAGTAATATATGGCATATCAATTTACAGCAAGACTAAGTACCTCCCCATGCAGTAAGCCTAAGACTGGCAACCCAGTATAAGGAATAGGATCCCAAAGGCCTAAAAAAGAGTCAGAGACAGCCCGTGTTCCCACTGTTCAGGGGGAACCAAAAGAGGACCCAGCTACACAAATGAAACATATGTGTAGAGGGCCTCGGTCTCTCTAATGCAGGGTTACTGGTGGTTCAGTCTTCTGAGCCCCTATGAGCCCAGGATAGTTGACTGCATGAGCCATCCTGTGGTGTCCTTAACTCCTCTGTCTCCTGTGCTTCCTTTTCCTCCTCTTCAGAACCCGGGAACTCCTCTTCATCTTTGGCTGTGGCTTTCTGCATCTACCTGTTTCTATTAATTGCTTGATGGTGTCTCTTTGGTAACAATTGGGCCAGACACCCATCTGTTCACAGAAGATGGCTGTTCAGGCTACTTACACACTATTGTTAGGAGTCTAAGCTGGAATCCTCTTCATAGACTCCAGGGAGATTCCCTTGCACCAGACTTCTAACAACCCAAAATACCCCCCACAAGCATTCCCCCTCATCACTATGCCCTTCCCTGCCCTCCTAACCTAATCACTCATCTTCCAAAGCCCACCCACCCTCAGTCCGCTCACAAAATCTTTTCTCTTTCCCCCTCTTAGGGAGATCTGGGTATCTCCCTTGAAACCACCCGTCCCTGTGACCTCGTCTCTCTGGGTATGTGGATTATAACATGTTTATCCTTTACTCTACAGCTGATGTCCACCTACATGTGAGTACATACCACGTTTATCTTTCTGGGTCTTGATTTCCTCTCTCAGGATGCCTTCTGGTACTATTTATTTACCTGAACATTCCCTGGTGTTTTTTCTTTAAGACCTGAGTAATACGCCATTGTAAATGTATCACATTTATTTTCTTTATCCATTCCTCAGTTGAGGGACATTTAGGGAACAATGCCTTATAATGCTGACATCCACATGGGTATAGAATAGAAAGTGATAGAGAAAAAGTAGTAAAATAATCAAATAGTTATTCAATATCTGAAGCAAGGAAGTTAGGCTAAGGACTGAGGTGTGAAAGTTGGGAATTTGGGAGAAATCATCTTGAATCTGTACAATATAAGAGATTTCTGTGACAAAGAAATAATGCTAAGGAGATTTTCATTAAAACAGGAAAGACAAGATCTATTAGAGAGCTGGAGACCATTGCCAAACAATGACAAATCCAGATTTTTAATATTAGTTATTATACTTAAGTTACTGCTTTGATAACAGGTTTTCTGCTTCAAGAGCTTGACTCCATCTACATGTGTGTCTCTCACAAATGGCTGAGTTGTGGCTATCCAAGTGAGGTTACTCTCCTGATCAACTCTCTCTGAGTAATGAGTTGAAGGGATGGGGCTCCTTCATCTACACACTTCTGCTGACTCAGACTACAACGCATGTGAAGTTATAGAAAAGAGAGCAAAAAGTAACATGTTGGAAAAAGCTGTAACTTCCTCCTATAATCCTGAATTAAGACCTAGCTTCACGGTAAACAAAACGCTCTGTTCTTAATGTTGTAAGAATCAAAAGAAACTGGTGTGTGCAACTGATAGCTTTTTGTATCCATGTTCTTCCATACATAATCTTTCCATACACAGGGTACGCAGACCATTTGTTCAAATACAATAGACATCATCCTAATAACTCACCACATCCAACACAAAGCTCATTATCTCTAGGATTTTGGATTGGTCCCTATATTTAAATATCAATGTATATTTGTAAATATTTTGTATGTATATAAATACATAACATATAGAGAATATATCCTATGTACCAAGCAACTTAAAAACACGAATTGCATTTTTTCAATCTCTCCGTTTCCCACAGTAAACCACCAATGCAGAACCAATGGACACTAAAGGTCCACAGAAGAAGTCCATGCAGTTCTCATAACAGGAAATTTTATAGTAAACATTAATCCATAGGGTATAAAATAACACTGAGAATACATGGAGACTTTTTCCATCCTGCACCTGTACATGTCCTATAATAACTCCTCCATGAGAGTAACTTGAAGGTACACCTTAGGCCGCCCTAAAGACCTTCTGATGCATTCCACTTGTTCATCATTTGCTTTGGTCATTGGTGGCATGTGTGTTTTTCTTGGTGGTTAATCTTAACTCAGATCCATGGAATATTCAAAGCCTGCCACTACTCCTGGAAACTTGCTGGCCTAAGGGGATTTTCAAACAAGAAAATAGAAGACTTTATTAATCCAGACCCAATATTTTCCTTTAATAGGATTCATTCAAAATTACTTGGCTTCTGTTGTGTTTGCTTTTAGTCCTTGCCTTGTTCTGATTACCACACCCGACTTTCTTTTTTAGACCTTCCAAGACTCTAAATCCAGATCTTTTTTTCTTTCTATGCTCATTCCCTCCCTTTGAAGTTAATAGCAGCTACCTGGAGGCTTTCTGCAGAATAATTTGAGAGTCCACACCCTGCACCTGATCTCCTTCCTGAGTCAATTATTACTTTATTCAGACACAGTGATTTACATAACTTTAATTTTTAAAAGTTTTCTAAAGTTGTATTTCTTAATATTGAAGGCCTAAAAGATAATTGGTTTCTCCAACCCTACCCAAGTGAAAATGCCTGTGATCTTTAATATTTGCTTATAAACTGGCTTATTCTTTCCCAAGCTAAACCCCTTCCTTTATTAATTTTCCAAAAGTGCCTAGTAAAACAAAACATGTACTCCTAGGATTTAGCAGAACTTTATTTTCCTATTTATAATTACAACCAACAGATTGGTGTTATAATCTAGAGGAAATAAGCTGATTGCTTTTATTCTGTTTTTATGTGGGTTGCCATTTTCCAGAACCTAATATCAGTATCTTTAATCATGAAGGTGAACACAATTTCAATGAAATAGCATCTATATTTGTCATCAAAATTAATCCTAGGCTTAAATTTTATGACTTTTCATAAACAAAGTTGTGACTTTATAATATACTTTTGAGAAAGCACAACAATGTGCGTGTTATATATAGCACATATGCAGACATAAATATATTCCTGTCAGCATACATCAATATTCACAAATCTCTTCATTTATTTATGTAAGGTCACTCTTTCTTATGCAATATCCTAAAGCTGTGACTAGACACCATGAGCACAGCAACCCTTAGAAAGGAAACCGGTTATAATTGGTGTTAGCCAGTTCAGAGGTTTTAGTACATTCTCATGATGGCAGGAAGGATGGCACAGACAGGCAGACATGATGCTGGCAGATGCTACATGAGAGGTAGTTGAGAGTGCTAAATTCAGATCAGAAGGAAGCAGTCAGAGAGAGTGACACTAATTATAGGAATTAAGGGGAAAAAAGGTCCAGCATGATGGCTCAGACTGTAAAGACATCCACCTAAAACCTCAATGACCTGAGCTCAACACCTGAGTCTCACAAGGTAGAAGGAAAAATCAAATTCAGTAAAATTGTCCTCTGCCCTCCACACATTGTCTGTGGCACACACACACACACACACACACACACACACACACACACCTTAAAATGTAGAGTTTTTTGCATTATTGACAGAAAAAGAATTAGTGAATATTTTCAAGATTTATAACTAAATGAATCTTACACATCACTGTCTACTGAAGAAAGGGCTTTGTTTTTCCACTTCATCTTTTGTTTTCTTCCTAAAATTAAAATACAACCTGATAGTCATGCTCTACTAAACTGAGCTATTTTACATAGCTTTAGTCAGTGTTGGATGAAGAGTAATGATGTGTATAATATCCATCACACACAGTGTTTTATGCCTTTTCTTTGTCTTGTTGGCAGATAATTTATGAAAGATCTTAATTCAGATTTTAGCCGATTATTTATGTACAAAGAGACAGATGAAAGTGCACAGGTTTCAGATATTACATTGTGACAAATAATTAATGAAGAGAAACCCACAACATCATGGTGGAGGTAGAACTGTTTGGGAAAGGTACTTGTCTATTTAGACATCCTCTCTTAGATAGCTGTCACAAATTCAACTAAAATTATTAATACCTGGAAAAAACTGACCGAACCAAACATATACAACCTTTTGCTGACTTCTTACTCCCTAAATACACAACACAATCCCAATTTGCATAGTAATTTTCAGCACTGGGTATTATTAACAATTATGTGCTGGATTCTAATAACGGAAGATCTTGTGTAAGTTACATACAATAATACAATAATGTCATTTTTATAAGAGGGATTTAGGCAACTATTGAATTTGGAATAAATAAAGATTCTAAAACTGAAGTCATGTGTATACTCTCTCTCTCTCTCTCTCTCTCACACACACACACACACACACACACACAAACACACACACAGAGCATTCTCTTATCTGCCTTCTTTCTTATTTGCAGCCATAATTATTCAAAACCAACTGCAGTCTGCTAATATTAAATTAGAAATTAAAAATAGGCAACCACTGTACAGTCTTCTTCATAGCAAATCAGAAATCACTCATTTGGTCAGGGTAGTCATACTTTATACATCATCCTTTACTTAATCACTCATTAGCTTTCTTTGATTTCCAATCAATCACTCATCAGCTACCTCTGATTTCCAATCAATAGTTGTGGCACTGCAGGAAATCTCTTCAGTATAATCTTACTGGTTCTCCCAAAATTGAAGTAGTAGTGATACATCTAATTTAGATATTTCAATGAAAAACCAAAGAGTTTACTTTTTATTCAACAATCAAATAAAAGAAAGTATTGTAGGATATTTACATACAGAGACAGGAAGAGAAGACCAGAAGTCAGATCTGTACAACCTTTATTACAGAATATTATTAAGTGTCTGGGTGCAACTGCGACATAAATTATTTCTCAAACCAGAGTGGAGGTGTGGAAATAATTGAAGCACAACTCACATAACTTTATCGGGAAGAAGTTTCTAGGGATTCGTCATGGAATCCTGAGTTCACATCCTGAAACAATACCTGGGAATCTATTCCTGCAGCACAGATTTGTTTTTAACATTTTAATTTTTGATGCTTTCAAATACAACGTAATTGTATTACTTCTTCCCTTTCCTGTTTTCCTCCAATGTTTCATCTCTCTCTCCTCTCCTTTTATCCTTTGACAGCTATTTTTATGCAACTACAACCACATACATATATTATAAATATCTACATACAACAAGAAGAGTCTGTTCAGTGTGCCTTGTGGGTATATGATTTTAAGGCTGACCACTGCATATTGGAAACCAAACAGGGATTGATCCAATGCATAAGCTAATTCTTCCTCTCTCAATAGTCAGTACTTATTTCTAGTTTTAAAATGGAAGTAGCTATAAATTTATTATTTATATAATTATAGTGAAAAATACAAATTATAGTGAAAAATACAAAGAGCAATGAAATACAACAACATTCCCTTAAATCAATTCTATGCCCTAACAGAAGCACACATCAATGGATAATTCCTCTGTTGTGTATTTTTGACCAGTTTTTTATCCTTATCATGCCCTTACATTCTTGGCTAACCTCGAGTGTCTTTCCTCACTTCACAAACCTACCAAGAGATATTTGATACATGACATTCTCAAGAATTTTCTTAGTCTTCACTGGAATTGATTGATACTTTTGTCTCCTTCAACACAATAGAGAACTCAAATATGACTCCAGTATGAAGAGGATTGTATGCAGTACCAGACACTGTCTTTCATGTCTCATTTTGGCACAATATCTGCTCCATTTTGCACATATCACTCACTGAATACCTACATGTAGTCTCATTCCAGGGATTCCTAAACATACCAGGTCAGTTTTCATATCTTAAAGCTTACCCATAAAAATTAAATGCTACAATTGATAAAAAACAAGATTATGTTTAGGCAATTTTGGTTTTCTTACTCTCTCAACTTGATGTTACCCTGTCGGATAGTTTCTGGACTATTTATCTTTTTCGTTTTAGAAATAGAAAATCTTATTTAATTCATTTTCTGATTTGTGTGTGGGTGTCCATGTGCACGTGTGTATGTGCACGCTCATGTTTGTGTGTGAATACTGTCACTGTGTATTAGAAAGATAAGTTGAGTGTTAAGTGCAACTCAGATTCAAGACAGGGCTCCTTAAAAACACAAGTCTATTACTTCTTTGTTTTAATCAGAAGAGCAATGGATACCTGACGAAAACCTTTATAAGATGGGGCTTATCGTCATCCCATTATGTAAGGGAGAGTATGTCACACAGCAACAGCCTTCTCACAAGAACTATTGACAGATAATTTTTATTTAGAGGGAGTAATTTTTCTTCACTTCTTTAGACACTGGTTAGATGCACAGGCTCAGTTAAAAATGCAAACAATTTTTATTGCATAATTGGTTCACAAAAATAGGCATAAATGTAACAAAGGACCTCACTGAGGCAAAAAGAGGATTAATATTGTCTTAGGTACAATTTTTATTGCTGTAGAGAGGTATCATAACCATGGCAACTCTTATAAATTAAAAAAGTTTATTGGAGCGTCTTGCTTACAGTTTCAGAGGTTCAGCCCATTATTATGATGGTAAGGAAGAGCATGGTTTACAGACAGATGCCGTACTGTAGTAAAGGCTGAGAGTTCTACATATATGTAGGTAACAGGAAGTAACTGAGACACTAGGTGGTATTCTGAGCATAGGAAACCTTACAGCCCGCTCACACCATGACACACTTCCTCTGAGACCATACTTGTTAAGCCTCACTTTCTAATAGTATTTATGGTGCCCTATGAGATTATGGGAAACAATTGCATTCAAACAACCACTTTTAAAATCTAATAAAACATTAAACATTAATATAAAGAAAATGAAATTGGAAGATTGGTCTTCCAGCTATATATTGGCCTTAGTACCACAAACGTGACTTTTTTTTCTTTTAATTCATGACTTACTGGAAGTCTATTAATTTGTGGTCTTTGTTCCCAAATAAGTGCGAATAGATTATTTTGCTTGCCATCCCATCATTGTCAAGTCTGATATAGTTAGCCTCTTTCTCTAACAATTCATCTTGTCAGACAACTCAAATCAACTTACTGTTGAAACACTCAGTTCTATAAACTCTGAGATAGGCAGCCTTGTTGCCATGGTGAGCCTGCTTTACCTAGTGAATAATCTTTTGAATGGAAAATACATTCTTAATAAATATTCTGCACTATATTCCTTAATTATCTACCCACTCTGGGATGCTATACATATCTGGAAATCACTTCTCGGTTTTCCAGTTTTTAGTGTTGCAATATGAGCAGCGGGGCTGCGTCCCAGCCACCTGGCTAGCTTTACCCAAAATAATTACACGGAAACTGTATTCTTTTAAACACCGCTTGGCCCATTATATCTAGCCTTTTCTCGGCTAACTCTCGCACCTGGACTAGCCCATTTCTTATAATCTGTGTAGCCCACCAGTTGGCTTACCAGGAATGATCTTAACCTGCGTCTGCCTGGAGTGGGAGAATCATGGCGACTCCCTGACTCAGCTTCTTTCTCCCAGCATCCTGTTCTGTTTACTCCTCCCACCTATGTTTTAACCTATGAGGGCCAAGCAGTTTCTTTATTGCTTAACCAATGAAATCAACAGAATGATATATGACACTCCCACATCATTTTAGGAACATTTTTCTCATAAAGTACCTAGTAAAAATTCCTCTATATTGTATATGTTCTATTCTCAACATTTTTACAAGTTTCTTGTAAAACATATTTTCTTCTTGTTATTATATATAAATATAAATTGTTCAATGTTGTTAGACTACTTGGAGTGATAACGATCCCCAGAAAAATAAAGCACAAGGCATAAGAAATCTCTGTTCCTATTGTAGGTACAGAAGTTCAAGAGATTCCCAAAATAATAGAGGCTGTTGTCCTTGCCCTTGGATGACTCTGATATCTTAAATGTAAGACACTATCGCTGACAACACCACACAGTTCAGTCACAGGACTTGCATGCATCCAGCTGGAACTGATATGGAAATATATTTCATTAGAGCTAGGCAGCCAAGGGAAATAGAAGCAGTCAATAGTCCTCCCCTGGATATAAAGCTTACAAACCTTGGCAACTGCTCACACAACAATATATCTCCAAGGATGCAATAATGGTACTTATGTCTTAGGGGTAACCAGTAGAGGTCTATTTGTGATTAAGGTCCACTCAGTCAAAAAGAATTCATGTATAGTATAGAAAAGTAGCCAGTTACCTATGGTCTAAAACAGCTACTATACCTAGAATTCTAGAATATTATTGAAGAGAGAGTGGAAGAGGAAGACTAGGATATTTGATATGATTCTGTGTCTTTTATGTACTACAGGAAATCCATACCGATAAAATCTCAACAATAAAATTAATGTTCCAGTGATGAACTGTAGGAGGAGGAGCTTGTTGGTTACCAGCTGTCCAGCCTTGAAATAATCAAATAATTAAATCACTGCTTGGCCTATTAGCTCTAACTTCTTTTGGGCTAGCTCTTACATATTAATTTAACCCATTTCTATCAATCTTTGTTTCGACATGTGGCTGTGGCTTACTGGCTAAAGTTCTGACTTCTGTCTCTGGATGGGGTTTCTTTGCTTCTTCTTAACTCCTCATTCTCTCTCCCAGCATTCAGTTTAGGTTTACCCTGCCAACCTCTATTCCCCGCAAAGGCCCAAGACAGTTTCTTTATTAACCAATGGTATTCATAACATATAGAGGGGAATCCGACATTAAAGAACCCTCTGATAGGCTAAGCAATCCCAAGTAGTCAACCCTAAGCGTGAGCAAAACAAAATATACAAATCAGGCTATATATATTTAATCATGCATATGCATATATATAAATATATGTTTATATCAATTTGCATATGTATACATTTAGATGCATTGGTAGTTAAACAAGAAAAATTAATGAATTTCAGAGGGAATGGATGGAGTATAGAATGTGTTAAAGAAGAGAGTGGGAAGGGTAGTAGTTATAGAGTACTCATGTATAAAACTTTGAGAAAATTAAAAAGGAGCACGTGATCTTCATAGATGTTTCTCAGAAAAAGAATGAAAATGGCCAAATATGTACATATAAAAGCATTCAATATTATTAAACACAACAGAAATACAAACGGAATCTGCAATGAGATGATTGCTTAAAAAAAAGTTATAACAAAGTGTAACAAATCATCAAGGAGTTAGGAAAGAAGGAACTCGGGCAATCTCAGATAGATTGCGAGTTTGTGAAGTCTCAGTGGAGAGCATTCTGGAAGCTCCTCTATAAAGTAAACATACATCTAAGATGCCATCTACCTATTAATCTTCTGGAGTCAATCTTACATAATCATCCTAAGAAAAGATACCCACACATTACAAGTTCTTATTTTTGCACTGATTCCAAGAGCTAAGGCATGGGTTTTTTTTCTAGGTGCTCGTAAGTAGATGAATGAACAAGAAAAATGGAAATGTGTATAATGAGTTACTATTCAGCCATAAGAAAGAATTAAATCCTAACATTTCTGAAAATTGATTGAATTAGAAGACATTATGTTAACTGAAAGAATGAGATGTGAAAAGGCAAATTAAATATGCAAGAAAATTAATAGATCTAGGAAATGTTATATTAAATGAGTTAACCAAACTTTAGAAATATGACTGACTATCTTGTGTTCACTCTGTGTGTCTTGCAGGCCTTACGTGAGGATTAAGCAGGTATAGAAAGTTGGAAACTCGAATTTGGCCAATAGGGTGATCTTTAATAGACAGAAGAAGGGAGCATTAGATAATAAGATTTGAGAGCAGAAGAGAGAATACTGAGTAGTGCTCTGTACAGCAAGAATGGTAGGGAATTTGGGGACAGAAAGATAGGAGAGTCATGGTTCAACCCAACCTATTAAGAAAAAGTCACTGGAAACTTGGGATTTTAAGGTCCATAAAATAAAATAAATTGTTTTTATGATCTATAATTCTGTGGATTTGGCAAATGTATTCAGTTTCATATTTACTTTTACAATACCCTAAGGAGCTGTACCTTCCCTATAAGAGTCTCTTCTGTCATGTGGTTCTTATGTAACAAGTCAGTAAATCTTCGTGTTCCCAAGAGTCTTGTAAATTTGGATCTGTGTTTTGCTGTATCATTTTGCATTTGAAATACAGTGACAAAAATGTGGAAACTAATATTCATGGATACATTGAGTATGAGTATTAAAGGGAAATTAAGAAATGAAATAAAGTTTGTCTTAGGGTTTCTTCAATCATTGAAATTGTTCCTCTATGTTAATACACATTTACATAAGACTATACAGACTTTTGTTTTTGTCTCATCAAAGTTTTTGCCATAAAATTATGACTGTTTTGTAATTTACTCCCAACATAGTGTATCAAAGTTGATCATTTTTACATGCAGGAAGCTAATTATCAATAAAACATCAACATTCTACCACTATGCTTCCTGATTAGTGACATTGATCTTGTATTGAGACTAGTCTATCAACTTAAATGTCAATCTTGTCACTCAAATTTAGACATTTATTTTATGCTGTTAAGAAAAAAAATGAGAGTCATCATTTTCTTGTTTATTTTTAAAAGCAGGTACAAAAGATGAACAAATTTAACATATTTAAACATTAGCATGATGATTCATTACAAGGGGTTGGAACTTCGTTGAAATGTGATTATGATGACTGTTTAGAATAAAATTCTAAAGTTTTATAAAAGCTTTTGAGAGATAGGTTTTTTTTTGGTAGAGAAACCCAGCAAAGACATTTAAATACACACACACACACACACACACACACACACACACACACACACATATATATATACATATATATGTACGTATGTGCCACAATTACTATATATGAAGAGATGATTAGAAGTCAATGCTTACTAATCACCCTAAGTATGCATAAAATATGTTTTCTGTCTCATTGCTAGCTTAGATTGGATATACAAGGTTACAGATACATTTCTATATATTTTATTAAATTCATATGTAAGTAGTCTTAATGATGCAATTAAAATCTACTGATTTTGGTAAGATTTTCTTTCTTCTGAACAGTTACTTTTGAAAATAATAAGCTTATAAGTCACATATATTCTCCTATTGCTAAAAACTTAAAATTGCCTGTACCTATTTGTTCAGGTGTTTACATGCATGTAAGTGCAAGTGTTATTGGGGGAAAGAATAAGGCATCATATCATATAGAGCTGTAGTGATAGTTGGATGGGAGCCAAGGTAAAATGGATCCTGAGAACACAGCCCAGATGCTCTGCCAGAACAGTATTCAGGTCAAATCTGAACCATCGCTCTAGCATCTATAACAATAAATTTTTAAAACTAATATCTTGTTATGAGAACACAAATGAGTATACATATTACTGATTTTTAATTTTCTCTTGAAATTATATTACAATTGATAGAAATGTACTAGGCAAAAAGTCAGTTTATATGTGAATCTGGGTCTCAGAAGTGATTCTTTTTTTTTTTTTTTTTTTTGGTTTTTTGAGACAGGGTTTCTCTGTGGTTTTGGAGCCTGTCCTGGACCTAGCTCTTGTCGACCAGGCTGGTCTGAAATACTCAAAGTTATAAAGAACTGTCTTTGGTTCATTTTGTGTCTTGACTTGTGTGTGCTCATTTCACTCAGATATTTATACTTCTGTGTGATTTCTCTATGTACATTATCCACATAAAAATTTTTAAGGAAGTTATGCTCTTGTTCAGAATTGATTTTCCACAGTGTGATAGCAAATCTCTAACATTGGATTGGCTGTGCTCCACCTATTAATTCTAGTTATAACTTAGAAGTCGCAGCAACAGAAATCCATACCTACTTGTTGACATACCTCTAGTGAAGGGGGAAATGCTTAGTTGATCTATAATTAAACATTAATTGAACTATGTATATTTCCTTTAAAAATATATTTAGTTAAAAAAAACCCTCCCTTCAAATACATTTTGGTCATTTTCTTTCCTTTCCTCAAACTTCACCCAATCTTTCAAACATCTTTAGGAAGCCAACTTCATGTTTATCCCTCCCACCCCACTGTGTATGTCCACCTTTGACACTTTATTGCTCTCTCACAGAAATCCAGAAATCTCTCACTTTCACACACACACACACACACACACACACACACAGACACACACACAGACACACACACACACACACACACAACTAATCAGGAATAACAACAAGGAGAACATGAAAAAAAGAGAAAAAAAAGACAAACCAAAACAAAACAGAGGGAAAAAAAAAGAAAATCAGTAGACTAAAATAATAAATTAAAACAATAAGCACACACACACACACACACACACACACACAAACAAGCACACAAATCCATAGAGCCTTTTTTTTTGGCTAACTTCTGCTTCAATTGGAGTGTGATTGATGTATTCTGTCACATTCTACTGAAAAAAAACTATTTTTTTTTTTTTTGCTTTTTCAGAAGGTATCAATTGCGAATAGCTTCTTGGTTAGGGATGAAACTTTATTTATCCTTTTCATTCTCCCTGCTGAGCTTTTGCTGAGTTATAACTTTTCAGTACTTGTGCATATTGTCATAGTCTCCACAATTCATATGCCTGTCAGTCCTGTTGTGTCTCAAAGACCATTTCTTTATAGCGATGTTCTGGCTCTTATAATCTTTCAGTCTCATCTTTTGTGTCAAGCTCTGAGTTCTGGAGGAGGGAGCTTTAAAAAAAAATCCCATTTAGGACTGAGTTCTCCAAAGAGACTCACTAAATGTTGTAAAATTCTAGATCTCATTGTTAACTACCTCCTGCTGCAAGAAAAAGCTTCTCTGATGAGGTATGAGTGGCTATCACAATATGTCATTAAAAGCTTTATTACTGTGTCATTTAGCAGCATAATAGTAATAGGTTTTCCCCTAGGCCCATGACCTACCTAACCTAAGTTTCTTGGCCACTTTATTAGTGTCATGTATGGACTGCATCTCATGGAGTGGGCCTTAAACCAATAAAAATGTGTTTGCTATCCCCACATTTGTGGCACTATTGTTCCTGGATATCTTGCAAATTCTCTTGTAGTTCATCATGGCCATACATTGAGAAAAAAAGGCATTTGTTAATCAACTGAAGAATAGATAGTGAAAATATAGTATGTTCACAGAATATACTATTATTTAACTCTTAAAAAAACATAAAGCCAGATGGTTAGAGGTACACACCTTTAATCCCAGCACTCCAGAGGCAGATGTAGGTGTATATCTGTGAGTATGAGGCCAATGTTTTCTACAGAACTAATTCTAGGACAGTCAAGGCTATACAAAGAACTGCCTCAAAAAAAATGGAAGAAAGAAAGAAAAGTGAGAGAAAAATGATAAATCTTTCAGGAAATAAAGCATGATACAATCATGCTAAGTGAGGAAATCCAGATGCAAAAAGACAGAATGTTACATATTTGGATATATGTGGATGTTGTTATTATAACTAAAGACCCTGAAAGAGCTGTACATATGGAGGAGTGTTATTAGGATGAAAGGGCATAATACCATGATGGGGAAACCCACGGAAATAATTGACCTGAGCTAGTGGGAGCTCACTGACTCTGGACTGACAGCTGGAAAGCCTGAATAGGACTGAACTAGGCCCTCTGATGTGGGAGATAGTTGTGTGGCTTGGACAGTTTGTAGGGCCATTAGTCATGGAAAAAGTATTTATCCTTAGTGTGTGAAATGACTCTGTGGAGCCCATTCCTTTTGAAGGGATACATTGCTCTGTCTAAATACAGGGTTCAGGGCCATGGTTCTTCCTCAAGTGATGTTACAGACTTTGTTGACTCCCCAATGGGAGGACTCAGCCTCTCTGAGGAGTGGATTGGGGGGGGGTGGGTGTGCAGGGGGAGAAAATACGGGGAGCGAGAGAATAGGAAGGAGAAGAAATTGGGATTGATACAGAAAATAAGATTTTTTAAAAAGAAAACCTATACAGAAAGCCGCTGTTGCATAAGCTACCTAAATTATACACATAAATGAAAGAAATATAAAATGAGCCACTAAATAATACGGGAAACAGTGCCCTAACTAAACATCTTATGCCACCAAACAAAATCTCCAATGCCATAAATGGGTTATATCTTGTATTGAAGAACAAAGGATTCATCCAATATCTGGGGATATAGCTGAGTCCATTATCTGATGGTAAGTTACTTTTGTTGAAATCACAAGTTGCTCATGTCAGGGAACATGGAGGATTTGAGGTGGTGCCAAATTAGAAGTTTCACCCCTAATTAATGGCGTTAGAGGGTATATTGGGTGCTGCCAGAGAAGAATGTTGATCAACAGTTTCACCCAGATATGAAGCCGGTTACCTACAAATGCTGTGTCAAAATAATACTACAATGAATTAACTGGATTCTGTAATTTTATTTGAATTTTTGTCTTAAGGATGTTGCGAAACTTAGAGAATCCTTTTAAAGCACTCCAGCAATAATCATATTGAAAGTATGTTTTAAAAAGCACATGATGCTTAGGTTTAGCATATGTTCATCATTCTCTATTTTTTCTCACTCAATATTAATTTTACACTTAAAATGGAGTTATTATTTTTGGATGTTAATATATCTGAATTCTCAGAATTTGTACTGCTGCATAAAGGATGGGAAAGACTGTGCAAGAAAACCCCAGCTGATAAAACATTGGAATCATTGCCATGTAGATTTTCTATTCCACATTTAAAAGCTTCTCTATTTCAACTCTTTATACTTATCCTGTATACACACATAGGGTTTGATCACTCCAAGAGAGGAGTCTGGCACATTGTATGATTGGATGAGCATCCATGTGTGAAATGTTGTACATGATCAGAGCATGAGAAGGATATTTCTGAATCTTGGTCAGGTGCCAAGGTGTTCCAACCCTCGAATACAATTTTCACATACAAACAAATTATACACAATAAACTCAGCCCCATCTCTCTGATTTATAATATCTTTGGCTACAAGAAGAAAGGGATATTTTAAGTTTATGTATACTTTGGGGAGGCAGTCTACTAATATTTTAAAATGTCTTATATTTTAGAAATCACCCCACTGTCAGATGTGGGCTTGGTAAAGATCTTTTTCTACTCTGTGGGCTGCTGTTTTGTCTTGTTGACTGTGTCCTTTGCCTTACAGAAGCTTCTCAATTCCAGGAGTTTCCATTTATTGATTGTTGCTATCAGCAACTCTGTTACTGGTGTTATATTAAGAAAATGGTCCTGTGCCAATGCATTCAAGGTTATTTCCCATATTCTCTTCTTTCAGGTTCAGTGTAACTATATTTATGTTGATGTGCTTGATCCACTTGAGCTTGAGTTTTTACATGGTGATAGCTATGGATTTATTTGCATTCTTTTACATGTCAACATCTAGATATACCAGCATCACTTATTGAATATGCTTTCTTTTTCCATTGTACAGGTTCGGCTTCTTTGTCCAAAATCAGATGTTTATTATAAGTGTAATGTCAGGGACTTCAACTTGATTTCATTTGTCCATGTGTTTGTTTTTATGCCAGTACCAAGTTGTTTTTATTATTATATCTCTATAGTAGAACATGAAGTCAGAGGGGTGATGCTCCAGAAGATCCTTTATTGTTCAGGATTGCTTTAGCTATCCTGTTTTTTTGTTTTGTTTTGTTTTTCCACATGAAGTTGAATATTGTTCTTTTGAGGTTTGTGAAGAATTGTGTTGGGATTTTTATGGGGATTGCATTAGATCTATAGATTGCTTTTGATTAGATTGCTATTTTTTATGTTGATTATACATATCCACGGGCATGAGACATCTTTCCACTTTCTGATATCTTCTTTAATTTCTTTTATCAAAGACTTAACAGTCTTGCCATACAGGTCTTTCACTTGTTTGGTTAGAGTTATCCCAAGATATTTTCTATTATTGTGGCTGTTTTAATGCAGGATATTTTACTAATTTTTTTCTTGGCTCATTTATTTTTTGTATATAGGAGGCCTACTGGTTTTTAAAGTTAATATTGTATCCTGCCGTATTACTGAATGTTTATCAGCTGTAGGAGTTCTCTGGTAGAAGTTTTGGGATCATTTATGTATACAGTTATATCATCTTAAAATACCAAAATTTTGACCTATTGCTTCTTTTCCCTCTGTAAATTGGGGTCAGGGGTTTTAGAAGTTAACCTGGAGGAGCTGTGGGAGTTGTAGGTGGCAGATGCTGCAAGGTCTCCTAGATCACTACTCAGGCATTGGCTTGTACTTTAGTGAATTTGGAAACATTCCCAGAACTTTTAAAGGCATAGAATGACCTGCTGTATGTGTCCTAAAAAAAAATCTCTTGGAATGTGGAATATAATAGTCAGTGGAAAAAAGAATCTGGGTTAGAGGGCTTCATAATTCGTCAGGCAGGAGATATTATAATATGGTTCAGGAAAAGTATTGGACGTTCAAGCTGGAAGTATGTATGGGCTTTCCTGTTGGTGTATGTCCCATATGAGAAAGTAAACAATCTGAGTTAACTCTAAGGATCTCAGTCTGATAAATAAGAAATTATGTAATTGTCATTAAATAAAATGGAGAATATATGAGCAGTATTTAGAGAGAAGTTCAGGATTGAAAAACAAATAGAAATAAGGGTGTCAAGAGTATTGAATGCTGGGTAATGACCCTCAATAATGAAGGATGTAAAAAGTATCTGATAGTGCTTCTCCCTGATGGAGAAGTTGTGAGAGCTGATTCAATGCATAATGAAGTGCAGTCGGACATAATAACTGACACGTGGGAATATGGAACTAGCAAAGAACATCAACTTTACTATGGCAATATTGTACTTAGGGAAGGACATATGACTGGGGATTGTCAAGTCCAGTTTTATCAAATGGAAATTCTTTTTTTAAAAAAATAACATTTCATTACTCCGTATTTACATTTCTTGAAATTACAATGGATATGGCTGTGATTTAACTTTGAGATGTGAAATATTCCCTTCATTCTTCATACTGTTTATCTCGGGATGAGGCAAATCAGGAAAACAATTGCGACCAACAGGACTTGTTCACCTTACTTTATTATAATACAAATAAACTTTCTTAGCTCTTATACAACATGATTAAAATTGTGAAATGAAGGAAGTGTGCAGCCATCTACTATTCTCTCTCTGTTCAGTGTTTTCTGAACCCTTGGTACCTTGCAAAGTGTTTGCCATCAACCAGCAATGGGTTTTCTTGTTTGTTTGTTTTCTTGTTTTTAGAAAAAGAATAATGATCCATTAAGGCCATATTGCTTTGCCTTGGCTGTATGGGTTCTTTCTTCACAGTCATTTTGTGAGGTTTCCTTTACCCGATGAAAGAATGTTTCACGCTACGTCTCCCTAAAGTTCCTTTAGTGAATTTAGCATGCTAAGGTTCAGTGCTGGCAAGTTTAAAGCTGATCCACGATGATTTTTAAATAACTCTTCCTGTGATGTAAAGACCAGCAGCTGAAGCAATAGCATTTATCTTCTTTCAGAGTAAAATAGTTCACACTGTTTAGGCAGGACCATGGCCACCCAAATTTAATTTCTATTCACAAATTTATCACTCCAAGTGACTATCATGTGGCTAAATGTCAGACAAGTGATCTAGATAGAGTAAGTTTTCTGGAAATCCACCCGACTTGTCTTTGAATTATTTTGTTCACATGGAAAAATGTTTTATTCCTGACTTTCTAGCCTATAAATTCCTGTTTGAATAAGAAATATATATTTAATTTGTGGATATTATTATTTGTGTATATTTTAATATATAGCTAATTCATATTGTGTGTTATGATTTTTACAATGATACACAAAGCATTGGAAGTTAGAGCAACATCACCTCCATTCAACTATGACTTTTACATTAAATAACATGCATTATATCATCTTTTTCACATCCATAATTTAATAATCTCTTTTAAAATTGTTTAAAATGTATATACAATAAGAAATATATTTATATGTGTGTGTGTGTGTGTTCTGACATTAAAATAAGACATTGGCAACATCCAAATAATGAACTCTAAGTTGACTTTAAGCATGATCTATTTCTTGAGTCTGGTTTTGGAGATCTAGTACTTAGGATCACTTGCTATAGTTTCTCCTTGGGTGGCCAGAAGTGACATCTTTCCCTCAGTGTGAAGTTATGTCAGTCATGTGGTACTATACTAAATTTGCTTGTTCACCCACACTGACACACAGGTTACCCGTACTTAAAGATAAATGCCATTCCTGTGAAGACTTGTCATTTAGTCATTTGTCTAGGAAGGATTTCTTCTTTGCAGGGTATTATTGTCTGCGGTGGACTGCTTCCAGCTCACTGTATGGCAGCCTCTGCATCAGATTCAATGAGTCATTTTTTTAATTAAAGACATTATGTTGCAGAACTGTCTTAATTTTTCAGAATTGCAAAAACAGTGCAGAGAGTGTCTACATGCCTCTTCTTCAAAAACACATAACTCTCTGTTTCCTACATCACAAACAGCAGCCTTCGTGCACATATGAGCTCCCAGAGACTAACAGAATGCACAGATGTGGTCACACAGCTGAGAGGGGCAATGGGAAGAAGACCACATCCCTCACCCGAACTATATCCAATTGATAACTGCACACAAAGGAAAACATAGCTCTCTCCAATGGAGGCTATCTTGGTATACAAACCACTTGTAAGACTAGAACAAAACAAAACAAACTCAGTGAACTTTTTGGAGGTTTTTTTTTTTTATCTCATAATGCTTTCTCAGGGCTCCCGCCCCAATAGATCATTTTATATTTATTATGATTTCTGGTTTTGAGTTTTTAAGAGGTTTCAATATGTCTCTTTTTCTGTATTTCTTGAACTATTTCTTTGACTCTTTTTCTTCTGCTTTGTTTTATTCTATTTTATTTGCTTTTATGTATAATTATTATTATCATTATTACATGCCTGCTTGAATTATAATGAGAGACAGAAAGAAAATGTTTGATTTGGGGAGGAAGAGGCACAGGCAAATCTTGGAATAATTGAGAGAGATCCATAGTCAGAATATACTGTATTAAAAAATCTACTTGCAATAAAATAAATAATTATCCTATAGTGTGATTTTTTTGTGTGTGTGAGTAAGCTGACTTTTTGTTAGAAAGGACTTTTATGATTTTCAAGACTTCACTGACTGTCCTTGCTTTGAATAACCTGGAGACAGAAATTATCAGCCAACATGGCTCCTTCAGTGGTAAAAGTTTTTATGGAATCCCAGCTGTTAATGGACATTTTATAAACCCTCAGACAACACTTCAGCTTAAAGGCCATCCCAGTATAACAGCCTCTGTATAACCAGTATTGCAGCCCGAGCATTCTTTATTTAAGTCCCTACTGCAGCAGGTAACCTGTACCAACATTTAAAGCACAGTACAGTGAATTTCAGATAACTATAAAGTTATATCAACCATATCACTCAAGGGGAAGGAGAGAATGCCCTTAGGAACACAGTGAGATGTGTCTGATTGGTAGACTGAAATGATATACATCGGTTGGTATACATACAATGTTTCTCCGGAACTTTATACCTATCCCTTGAAGGTTATAGTATGAGGCAATGAAATTCAGTTTGGGAGTTAGCGAGGAAGCATCGGAAGCATCATCCTGGACCGTCCCCTGGTATGTCAACATTTAGCTGAACAAAAGACT
Organism: Microtus oregoni; assembly: GCF_018167655.1. Taxonomy (NCBI): domain Eukaryota; kingdom Metazoa; phylum Chordata; class Mammalia; order Rodentia; family Cricetidae; genus Microtus; species Microtus oregoni. The sequence continues at coordinate 1,003,546 of NW_024543829.1, forward strand.
TCTGTGAAGTCCTCCTTTCCTTGCCTCTTTGTGGTTCTTATCGTAAATGGAGCAGGCTTCTTGGTAACAAGAAGAGATGAGGTATCAGCCGTCAGCAGTGGTTTCAGGAGGGCCACTGCTGAGTGGCCGGTGACAGAAGCAGCCAGGAGCAAACGCAACAGAGGTGACTTAGACAGTGGAAGTATAGAAATGGTGAGAGAATTCAGAGAGCCAAGACCACTGAATGTGGAAGGCGGTGAGCAAAAGACTGCCAAGCACTGCCTAAGCACTGCCAAGGTTTAAATAAAGGCACAGCGCTCTGGCATCCACAGCTTAGAAGCTGCAATGCGAGCTGGCACTGAAAGTTGCTGACTGCTGAAGATGATAGCTGCTACTTCGAGCCAAGAGCCCTGGCACTGAGAAACCAGAACCATAAACTCCAATGTTAATACCCAACATATAAGGCTTGGCACAGAAGTATCTACTTCTCAAGGCTTGGACCTATAAGCTTCTGTCTGAGTAGTCAGCTTGGCTTGTAAATCTTTGGCATGAAAGGACCCATGACTACCATGGCTTAAAAAAAAAAATTCTTTATGTATTACTGATTTATCCCAAAAATAGAACAGCACGACTCCAGTCAGATTCTAAGTAACACTGGTGGCTCATTTTATTATAGCACTGATCATACTTATTTATCTGATTTAATATTATGTAATCTACGTATTTGCCTAGTGAAGGATATCTTGATTACCGTCAATGTGTAGCAATATTAAATAAAATTTTTATATACGACCATGTATATCATGTTGTCCGGACATAAGTTTTATAACTCATTTGGCTAAATACTAAGGAACATGATTGTTCAGCATTTTTGTCAATGTGTATTTAGGATATTCAAAGTCATGACAGCATCCTCAAAAGTGGCTGTACCATTTTACATCCCCATCAGCATGACTGAGATTTCCTGGGGCTCCACATGCTTGCCAGCAGATGCTGGAGAAGATTGGCAGCTCCTTTGGGGATTCTATTACCAGAGAAGTCACTGATGATGAGCGAGATTGTGGCTTAGGGGAGAATAAACACAGACTTGGCAGAGGAAAAGGTTAACGATGAGTATCAATTGCCTTCCGACAACTAACTGCAGCAGCAGGGGCCATAATGTGCTTCACTAGTCTTCTTCTACTATTTTGCCTGTTGACAATAAATGCCCACAGAAATCTCGAAGGAGCAGTTTCTTGAACATACATGACAAAGTGGTTCTGAGCTCAGACAAGGGAGAAATTATACCAATAAAATTCTGTGCTCCTTGGATCTTCCATCACAGAGGGACTTGCTCCCAGTTATAGCTGCTTTACTATTTTATTCACACACATTTTGTAGGTCAATAGTAGCATGAGAACATTGATTTAATTTATGCTATTCTGTTGACAAAGCAATTGTAGCAAATTTCATATTTTATTCATTATTTTTGATATTCCTATATATAAAGTACCCATGTTTGTGTTTTCTCCTTTTCTGTTTTTTCCTGCCTTTTGTCCTGCTTTTCTCTTTCTTCCTGAGGTTGACACAATCACTTAATTACTTGATTGTATATTTAATAATGGATTTTAATTACTATGTGTTTTGAAAATATTTCCACCCCTATTGTGACATTTACTTAGTCTTTTAATGTGTTATATTTTTGAAAAAGAGAGAGTTTTAATATATACCAGTATCTAATGTTTCTGATTAAACATGATATATCTTGGGTATTATTTAAGAAATCTTGTGTATTCCAAATTAATGAAGAAAGTCTCTTCAGAAATTTCTAAAGATACATTGTTTTGTAATCCATTACTCCATATTTCACCGAGAAAATATCTGGAGTTTATATTCTGGGAGGATAATGTAGTAGCGGTACCTTTTAAAACCCTTTGGTCAATCACCTTCAAACAGTTCAATGTTTCTTCACATTAATTGTAAATATAATTTAAACTGAAAACAATCTCAGTATACGATAAAACACTTTTCTTGCTCAAACCTCTTGTCAATACACTGTCTACATTATTTTATAGACATAGACATTATTGTGTATGTATTTTAATATACTTTTTCTCTTAAAGCTCATCTTTTATCTATCACAACTTCTTGTAAATTTATCAGTTTTGTTATTACTACAAATAAGTTACAATGACATCTTCTGAGTGTAAAACACTGTAAAAAATTTATTGTAGACAATTGATAGGTACATAAATAAATGTAGATGGACAGTCATTTAGTTCCCTCATGTCATTATTGCTGATAAAATGAAAGATGTAAATTTTCTTTAGTTAAAACAACAGCTCATGAAGAAATCTCACTAAGCAATAGAGCATAGATCAAATAGAAACCTCAGTGATGATCAATATCAATATACCTTGTCCAAATGAAATTTTTAAGTAAATGCCCTAGCCTAGTTTCATATTTCAGTTACTCACACCAGATGCAACAGCTGCTAAAATCCTAACTAAGCAGGATTAATATTTCAGCGTTTCAAATATTCAAATACTTTATTATTCTTCTAATAGATTGTTGTTAATACTGTGGGGGTTTGTGTATGTTCATATTTGATTGAAAGAAAGAGGAACAGGAAAGAAAAGAGTTTTTTTTTCATCTTCAGCTTTAACCATTGTGTTAATAAAAAATATGGTGATTACAAAAGTATATTGCTCACAGCTCACACTCTAATCCAAATCTTATAACGCTGTCTTCAAAGTATAATGTAACAGTTACTGTAGAATGGATGCTCAAATTCCAAAGCTAGAATGGCGAATTATCAAATGTCATTGATGTAAACTGAATTTAAAGATAATAGATAACATTACTGAAGCTTGTTACATACCAGCACTAGGAGAGGTAATGCAGGCTTCACTGTAAGTAAGAAGATATTGAAGATTCTCAGTGAGAGAGAAATTCAAATCTTTGGTCTCTTGGAAGAAAGTGTGCAAGTAAGCTTGAGAAAATGAAGACACATCTCAGATTAATTCCTGACTCATCAAAAGGGAACTTAAAACCAGGATTTAATGCAGAAAGTGTGCTATTAATTTTACTGTACACCATTTAGGTAGAAAAAAAATGACCTAAAATATTTTGCTTTGTACAATTTGAATCAATCACAAAATGGAAATAAAGTACACACAAGACACTGAAAATAGAAATGAGGAAACTATATTCATTTCCAATTACACACGAAACAGCTCTGTTGAGAAATATAGTACAAATATTGAAGTTATTAAAATTACCTCAGAATACTGCTAAATAATAAGCAAACAGAGACCGAAAGATTAATAATTTGAAAAAATCTTTATATGCGATATTTTAAAATAATAAATTGACTGTTTATAATGTGATGTGTTCCCATTATTAAAAAATTAGAAAAAAATGAGATCATAGAAAAATTAAATGCACAACAGACGGCTTCTTAGGTAGCACAAAGTCTTAGATATTGAAAACTAAAAGTTGTGTTGATAGGATACAATACTGAATTGAGCCTCTGCTAGATAAATATGAGAAGAAAATTATGTAAAGAAAAAGAACCCTAAAATATATGTCATCTGCATTATAGTCTAAGTCACTTAGAATTTAAAAACTAGGAAAAATTAAGACAATACAAATAAAGTACTTTAGAAATGTATTTAATTTGCTTGGGGCGTTTAAACGGGTTTTGTTGGCCTCAGAGTCCAAATTCCCTTGTGTAAGTGGAAATTGACTTGAACAATAAGCATCTGCTTCTTGCTCCAGCCAGTCTGAACTAATTTTTGGCAACTCTCTTCCTGGAATTGCACACATGTGGAAATTCTTTCAACTCCATAAACGTCTGATTTAGAGGACCTCTGTCTGGATTCTACCACATGTGGGCTTTGCTTGTTGTGATTTCAGCTTGTTTCCTGTACATTTTCAGATGACTACTGTGTATTGCTCTTCGAGCCATCTTAAATAACTCATGTGGAATCCTCACAATTCTGCAGCTCTGTGTCTTATTATGATACTAATATTTTAACATCAATAATATTCACTTAAAGACAAATATGGCCCTTGATTTTCCCTATCTCCGCATGTGCCTCCAACAGGGATAAAACATCCAAGAAGTTGACAGTTTCAATTCAAACACCTTCTTATTTAAAGAACATGTATGCTTGGGGCTGTGGAGATGGCTCAGCAGTTGCAGAGGATCTGACTTGTCATAGTGCATAGAAGAGGAGATTGCTCTCAATCACCTATAATTCTAGCTCCAGGAAATTCCATGCTCTACCCTCCTCAGGCATCTGTATTCATGTACACACACAGACACAACAGAGAGAGAGAGAGAGAGAGAGAGAGAGAGAGAGAGAGAGAGAGGAGGAAAGGGGAGGGGAGGGGAGGGGAGGAGAGCAGAAGAGAGAAGAGCAGAGGAGAGGAGAGGAGAGGAGAGGAGAGGAGAGGAGAGGAGAGGAGAGGAGAGGAAGGAGGGAAAAAGGTAGCTTGGTCTTATGCTCTTTCCCCAACTGTCAGGCCAGAGCTGGAAGGTTTCCATTAGCTTAGCTAAGCTGTATCAGTCCATGTCCCCATCATGGTCTTGAACTCTTTGCTCATATTCTCACTCCTCCCTCTATTTGACTGGACTTTGGGAGGTCAGTCCCATGTTCTGCTGTGGATCTCTGTATCAGCTTCCATTTGGATGGCATTTAAGATAGTCATCATACTGACTTCAGGGCAAGGCCAGTTCAGGCACCCTCTCCGCTATTCTTAGGGTCTTAGTTGGTTTCATCCTGTGGATTACTGGGAATTTCTCTAGAGCTAGGTTTCTTGTTAGTCCCATAATGGCTACCTCAATTAAGATAACCCTTTCCTTGTTCTCCATCTCTGTCCTTCCCCCATCTCGACTATCCCGTTCCCTCTAATTCTCTCCCATTCTCTCCTCGTTCTCCCCTTCCACCTCCTTTTCTACACCCCACCCCCATGCTCCCAATTTTCTCTGGAGATTTTGTCTATTTCCCTTTCCAAGGGAGAATCTATGCCTGTTTCTCTTAGAGTTCTTCTTATTGCTTAGCTTCTCTAGGGTTATGGACTCTAGGATCCTTATCCTTTGATTTACAGCTAGTATTCACTTTTGAGTGAGTACATTTCACTTTTGAGTGAGTACATACCATGATCATCTTTCTGGTTCTGGGTTCCCTCACTCAGGATGTTTTTTTTTTCTTTTTCTAATTACACTGCTTTGCAAGCAAATTTCAAGGTGTCACTGATTTTTTACTGCTGAGTAGTACTCCATTGTGTTAATGTATCACATTTTCTTTATCCATTCTTCAGCTGAGGGGCATCTAGGTGGTTTCCAGGTTCTGGATATTATGAATAATGCTGCTATGAACATAGGACCAAACTAGGCCCTCTGAATGTAAGTGACAGTTGTATGGCTGGGACAGACTGTGGGGCCACTGGCAATGAGACCAGGATTTATCCCTACTGCTTGTTTTTGCATTTTGGAACCCGTTCGCTCTGGAGGGATACCTTGCTCAGACTAGATATCATAGGGAGAGCCTTGGTCTTGCCTCAAAGCAATGTTCTAGCCTTTTTTGATTTTCCATGGGAAGCCTTAGCCCTCCCTGAGGAATGGATGGGGAGTGAGATGGAGGGTGGGAAGCAGGAGAATGTGGAGGGAAAAGGAGTAGGGGAAGGAGTGTGAAGTAGATTTGGCATGTAAAAATGAGAAGAGATAGTCTTTTTAAAAAATTAAAATTAAAAATAATGCTTCATAGCTGGGCGGTGGTGGCGTATGCCTTTAATCCCAGCACTCGGGAGGCAGAGGCAGGTGGATCTCTGTGAGTTAGAGGCCAGCCTGGTCTGCAAGAGCTAGTTCCAGGACAGGAACCAAAAGCTACGGAGAAACCCTGTCTTGAAAATAAAAATAAAATAAAATAAATAATGCTTCATCATGAAGCCATAATTTTATAAAATCTAGGCATGAGCATGTGATTAACCCAAAAATTTAGAGGTGTAAAAGCTTTGCTAAATATTCACTTCAGTTATGGAATTAAGAATGAAGACAATGGTGGTCATTGATTTGAGCATTTATTTTACCACAAACTGGAAGGTCAAACTTATTTTTCCTCTAATTTTTAATTAAAATATATTTGTTAGGTTTTTCTTCCTATTTTCTTGCCTTTGTCTTCAAATTATAAAAGAAAGAATGTATTACATGTGCTGAATGACAAAAGTGTCTAAACTTTTAATTTTTGCTTTTGTTTTGGTCCTTAAGTGAACCTATAATGCTTTTCTTTCTGTGCCATGAGTGATGAAGGCAGGCTATGTAAAAGGGATACCCACAGTCAATCATAGTGATTACAGATGCTCATCTCTAAAAATGAAGGGCTAAAAATGTCAGATAATGATTTCAAAACATATATGACACTAAATCAACACACGTAAAATTTGTACACCTAAGAAATATTAATTATGCAAATAACATAAAACTAACATATAAGTTGTTTAGTTTTAATGTGTTTAAAAAATTAAAAAAAATTCCTATGTTCTTTAAGGAATTTCTGGAAAAAGGAATTTAGAGATTATAAAAATTATAACATTAATATAATACTACAATTATATTAATAACACAATGAATCTGTTTGAAAAAATAGGCTTTTACTTTGGGAGAGCAGTCCAACACTAGAGTGTAAGGACTGAATTTAGTTTGTGCAATGAAGGGCAGTAGCAACACAAGAGTTTATTTTTATTTTTTTATTTTAAATTTTTATTCATTTCACATACCAATAACAGTTCCCCCTCTGTCCTCTCTTTCTGGTTTTCCCACCTCCCCCTACTCTACCGTGTAGCACAAAAAATAAAAACCCAGAGACAGATATTGGGGTTGAGCATGAAGTTCAGAAAAGCAAAGCAGCCAAGCCACTAGAGACCTCTTCCCTCTAAGAAATCCTCAGTCTGAAAGAGAACTAGTTTTGTGTCATTTCACCTTATATTCCTCTCTAGTGCTGGGATTATAGGCGTGTGACTCTATAGTACAGAGATTAATGTTGTGAGTTACCACCATCTGGATCTGTTTCTTCATTGATATTATGTAGCCCACGGTGGCCTTGAACTCACAGAGTTCTAGAAATCTCTGGGTTTCTATTATTAGTGCTACATTATCCCACCCCCCATCCACTGCCTTGAAAGAGTAAGACCTCTCATGGGTAAACAATAAAGCTTGGTACATCAAGTTGAGAGAGTACAAGCCCCTCTGCCCTGCTTTGAGGCTGAGCAGGTAATCCCATCATAGGGAATCGGCTCCAAAAAACAAGCTCATACATCAGGGACAGATCCTGGTCCCATTGGCAGGGACCCACTCCTAGCAATAGTGGAGCAGGTTCCTGGACTGGCCTCCTATAGTTAGATTGGTGACTACCCTAATTGTTATCATAGAACCTACATCCAGTTACTGTTGGAAGCAGATGTAGAGATCCACAGCCGAGCACCAGGCCAACCTCTGGGAGTCCATTCAAAGAGAGAAGGAGGAGGGATTATATGAGCTAGGTGGGTCAAGATCATGACCAAGAAACCCAGAGAGACATCTGACCCAATTGTGGCACCTCACAGACTGTGGACCAACAACTCGGGAGGCTACTTGGGACTGAACTCATGGGAGTTTAATGAAGAAATCAACAGCAGGGGTTATGGAAGGATAGGAAACAATTCTGTGCTTTCTGCCAAGAGTCTTATCAGTTCATGTTTATACTTAATGTGTTGAAAGGGCAGAGAGAACTCAGAAGCTGTGAATAAATTTCTATCCCATTTTCACTTCAAATTCTCCACAACATCTGTTTCAAAACGCTGTACTTCTTTAAAACCCTCCTTGGGAATATGACCTCAGAGAGGTTCTAGTCAGTACAGGTTCAACTCATTGAGTTCATAGCAGTTCTTTCCTCACCGTCTCAAGTTTTCTTGGGCTTTATGCTCCACCGCCTATGCCTCCATAGCTTTCACACCTCACATCCAAACGTTCAGCAAAAATCAAGAGCCATGGAGCGAACAGAAAACCAGGGTGTGAACGCTCTATCCAGCCTCATGGCTACCACCTGGCTCCAAGCCATAACTGTGACTCCTGTATTATGATATTATTCTATCAACAGTTATCTCCGTTTATTCTTGTCTTTTTCTACAGTCTCGGTTCAATGCTACAGGTAATTCAATCCTTTCCAAAATCCTCAGCTCGTATCTCGCTGACAACTCTTCTCTCAAAGGGAAAGTCAAAAATCTCAAAATTCTCACCATGATATCTAAGAATTAAATCCTCATGACAGCACTGTCCTCACCCCTCCTTCTATCTTTCTTGCTTCTTCTAGGCTGTTATTATGGTTTTTCTCTAGGTCTAGTTGCACCCGAGGACCAGTTCCTCAGAAATTACTCTTATTTGCATAGCTGACTACTAGATTCTTCAGGTCTTTGAAATTTTTGTTCTTAAATTATTCTTGACTATATAAGATTCTTTTTCTCCATACTACTCCTTATAATTTTTATTATTTTTTCATCCCCTCCTCTTCTTTGTTCCATTTCCCCTTCTCCAACTCTTCCTCTTTAATCTTTCCTCTGCCTAGCGTGTTTCCTCTCTTCTTTTGTCACAGCCCTCCTTTGTCTCTTTCTTTCCTTTCTTGGTGATCTCCCTTCTCTCAGTCTATAATCCTCATCCAACTGATTGATTAAATTCAACAATTAAGTGACTGTATCTTACCAACTGTTCCATATACTCAGAAAAGAGTTTTGGTTGTGGCAATTACTATATTCTTCATGTCTAGACAGAATTATGATTATAAGCAGGTGCTCAGTAAATATTACTTAAATAATGACTTAGTTATTTCATTTTTTTTTAAATTGCTACTTTTCAAGCAGTACCAAAGGAAGCATATTAGAATTATTGTCTGCCTCATTTGCTTACTTGGGTAGAAGAGGAGTAGGTCGATAGATTACTAGGTATTCTCTAGCATACAATATCCTGAATCCCATTTGTCACCCAGCATGCTCATCTCTTCAGTCCCTAAATTGGAGAAATGAGATAAGGTGGGTTATTTATTGCATTCTTTCTGTTTACATGTGATTAGGAGATTAGCCATGTTTAAGTTCACTTCTTTGCAGCCATTGAACATTAGTAAATTTCAGCTTGCGCACCATTTTTTTTTTTTAGTTTTTTATTGAAAAAAAATTTCCGCCTCCTCCCAGCCTCTCATTTCCCTCTCCCCCTCCCTCTCCAGTCTGAAGAGCAGTCAGGGTTCCCTGCCCTGTGGAAAGTCCAAAGTCCTCCCCGCTCCATCTTGGTCTAGGAAGGTGAACATCCAAACTGGCTAGGCTCCCACAAAGCCAGAACATTTTTATAAAATTCTCTCATGCTATACAGTCTAGTATCTTTCATTTCATCCATTATTTTATTGCTGTTATAGTCTATACTGTTAAATTATCTCTGAGTGTGAATTCCAAAGGCACAATAATTTTCAGTTTGAAAGATAGTTGTTCTGGAACTGACAGAGATTAATGGTCATTTTTTTTTGTTAAAATCGATAGTATTTTGCAAGAAAAATATTTGATTGATGAAGGGAAGTTATAAAATACTATTTACCTTTGAGGGATTCTTGATATATGCAGTAAATCACTACAGAATTAGCTCAGGGTATTGCTCCTCCAACACAAGCACGTTCTGTTCTGAAAATAAAAAAAAAAAAAGAACTGTTGAAAATTTATTTTTTTAAAAAAGAAGAATCTCTCAGTATCAAACATACATTCCTAGGTATCCTTCAGGCACTGAAAAATATTTGTTCTGTATATTTTCAAAGGAAAATAATGGAAAATTTTCTCACTACTTTAGAATACTTGAAAATTAGCTTAAACAAAAGTAATCCATTATAACAGATAAACAAACACTTCAGTGACATTACATATATGATTTTCTGTGTAAATGAGGAATCAGAGTTCATCTCAGATATAAAAAATCTAGAAAAAAATCTTAATTGTTTTTTAAGGAAACTATTTCTAATGTTCTTAAGTATGAGAACAATATAACTGGAAAGCTTTTTTTTTTTTTTTTTTTTTTTTTTTGGTTTTTCGAGACAGGGTTTCTCTGTGGTTTTGGAGCCTGTCCTGGAACTAGCTCTTGTAGACCAGGCTGGTCTCGAACTCACAGAGATCCACCTGCCTCTGCCTCCCAAGTGCTGGGATTAAAGGCGTGCGCCACCACCGCCCGGCCAACTGGAAAGCTTTACGATTATGATTATATATTGTTGGAGTAGATCCTCTTTAAATTCATGATAATGGGGTATTCAATGTGTGAAATAAAATCCTTTGAAACCACTTAGGGGAATCAAAATTAGTAGGCTTTTCAGTATGATTTAGAGGTGGGGATAAATGCTATTGATTTTGGAAAAATAGAAAGAATTACACATCACACATTAAAACAACAGGAGGAAGTAAAATGAAATTCCAATAGTAAGCAGAGAGGGACAGAATAAATATTTCAGACAGACCTTTTAGAGTGACTCTCCTCCCCAGGGAGAGAACTGAAAAGGGTGGTCGTTAATGAATATGATCTTTCAGTAGGAGAAGGGGAAAAATAGTAGTATGTTTGAGGAATTTTGTAATATAATGAAATAAAATTATGCAGTGGAAGTACAGTTGGAAAATAAAAAGACTAGTCCAAAGTAGCTGATGCTTTTGCCTAGCCACATCTATCCTGAGTGAATCTTTTAGAACATCCTGACCCACTTCCTCCTGTCTGAGGGCTCTCTCTGGTGGCTAAATTCTGCTCTATAAGGAAGAATGAGAGAAAATAAATGTCCAGTGGGAGCTACTTTGTGCTAATGACTAGAGAGCTTGATGTATTAATTCTCGAGTTCATCACTCTTTGGCTGGAGAAGTGCGATGCTCATGTTCTACACCGATTCCCCGAATCCTGCAGGATGAAGTCACAGTTATAGTGTAGCAGTGGGTCTAATAGGACAATCTTAGTTGCTTATGATATTCCCCAGTCTCACATTTCTCATCCCTGAACTAAGCAGACTTCCACAGCTTCTGCTGGTAGAATGTAAAGGAGATACATAAGTTGAACGGCAAAAGTCATATTATCCAAGAACCACAGAGACCTATCATATCCTATATGGACACTCTGTATGAACATTTTGGTTTCTTCTTGTACTTCTCTGGCAAGATACAAAGGACAAATCATACGGATATGTAATTTAGTGTAACATGAAAATTGAGCAATTTAGAATTGTCTGTTGACGAAAGATGCTAAAAACAAGAAATCCCACACTAGTTCAGAATTGAGTATAATAAAAGGTTACTTATTTAGGGGTAGACTCACAGATCACAATCCTCTGTTCGAATGGGGAACAGCAACCTAATTCCCGCAGCCGGGAAAGAGTCCCGACATGTATAAGAAGCCACGTCCAAGTGGGTGGGTTACTTAAAGGCTACTGGTTGTAGGAATTCCTACCGCAGTCTATGAGATGTGCTCTGTAGTTAAATTTTGCTGTGTTTTGAAATGAAATAATGATAATAACATGCCTACATTGCTAAAAGTGGGGTTGAGGCTCTTCCATCCCTACCCTCATAAAGGAACCTCTCAAACTCGTAGGAGGAAATTCTCCTTCTCCAGTGTTGAATTTAGAGTAAGAAACTGTCCATTGTGATTTGTATACTATTGAAAAAATTATTTTTTCTAACATGTATTACTCAGTGACAAAACCATCAAAATTCTGGGTAAAAATAAGGACGATAGGTCTCCATGTCAGAGAAAATGACCAAGTACATCCTACATGTTTAAGTGTGGATGTGGGGCTGAATTTTTCAATTATTACATCACAAAAAAATGGTTTCCACTTATAGTAGGGTCACATGTCTTTTGACTATGCTTCTGTGAAAGAATCTAGATGACTGTGTCCCCTATGTAGGGACTGAATCCCTGGAGGGCTGTGTGGGCTACACGACTACTCTGCTCAACCTCTCAGAAATCTTCAAGAATGTATTTGTTGCTGCAGAATAAGGAAGTGACTTAAACTGGTGTTTCTTTCTCCTAAAGGAACCATTGACATTTATTGATGACCTTTCAATTACTGGGGCTATCTTATGGCTTATTTAAGGAACTGAGCATCACCTCCCATTTAAATATTGATTTCAATTTTAAAAGACTTGCACAAAATTTTAGATGAAAAAAATTAGGAATTTTAAATAAGAATGGCTAAAATTATTATTTAATATTGTTAATGAACATTATTTTTTATTTGGCAATGTTACTATGATTCGAAGCGTGTATTATGAACATAATTTTAAATGTTCATTACTTACAACTGCTGTTTTATTTCAGCTTTTGAGGCTACCTATACGGAAACTATTTTCTATAATGTTTTAACTATTAGTTTTCTTCACCTCTTGCTTTATTTTTGATTTACTAACAATTATAATCTATTGTATTCATATTTTATGTTCTATATTCTAGATTAATTTCAGATGTGTGTGGGAATTCAAGTCAGATGAATTGAGTTGGACTGTACTTGCATGTACCAGATGTGTAGAGCCCTGCTATTCTGCCTTATCACTAAGGTCCTTTCTGTTAAGGTAATACTTCTTATGCTCTTCTATTTATAATACCCCACATTGTGCTAACATGTTATTACTGCTTCGTATAAAATCAGCATCACTCAATTTTTGCCATGCAGAAGAGGAACAGGTCCATTATCACACATTACAACATATTACAACATTTCTCATCATAGCATCAGTATTTTCAGTGGGAAGTGCATTTAGTGTCACTCACTGGATAGCATACATATGAACAAATATGTGGTCATGCTATTTCAATGTGGTGATATTTTCATATCACCATTAATATGTGCATAATCCACTTAAAATTGAATATTTTTCTTAAACCAGATTACTGTAAGTATTGGTATTATAGTTCAAATGATATATCTTAATTTCTATATTTTCTGTGAGCTCAATTTTAGGAAAGCAAAAATATTATTAATACAGCATATGTTTTCATAATTATTATCTAGTTGAAAGTTTTGAGATCACCGATAAGACAATTCATAAGTTTATTTTTAGCTAAGCAAATATTTTTTATGGATGATAACAATGTTTTTTTTTAAAGCAGAAAATAGTTTCTCTGACAATGAGAGTATAATTTAAAATTTGGAAGTTGTACTTAAATATAATAACTAACTCTCATGACATGTTATGTTTAAGAGTGTTTGATTTTTAAGTCAGAACGTCCTTGGTCTTTAAAACGTCACAACATAATACTTTTCATTGCATCTTGGCAAGTCCCTACAATAGAATGTGTGCGTGAAAACCTCATCTCTAATTTTAGTAACATTCTTTTCCAACAGAAGACAACATAGTAAGAAAAATAAGAGAATAAATAAGAATTATCAAGAAAAATAAAGAGACCAAGTTGGAGGAGAAAAAACAAGGAACTTGTGTGTTTAAAATAAGTCTCTGGATGAGATTAAAATTAAAAAAGGCTACAGTGTGAATATTACTATGAACCACTGGTGATGAATTGAGTGTTCATGAAAATTACTGTTTTTTGTAGATCCAAAGTTTTATAATGTGGCATGTAATTAATGCCACTGCTCTTTAACCTAGTGGTGAGATGCTGGCATTCCTACAATAGAGAAAAAAGTTACCTTTTACTAGGCAGTAGCTGTTCCAGGAAAGATGTGTAAGAACTGAATAAACTATCTCTCAATATCTTTTAGACTAGATAATAAATTTAACCTAATGAGTACAAATTTATGTGCTGGACATGGTGGCCGGAGACTTTTAATGTGATATCAGTCTTCCTTCGACAACCTCATTCATGAGTAGAAGGAAACTATAAACCATGGCTAGTAATTCTCTAGCCGAATTTATACAGGATCTACATATTCTTGCTCAAAATATGTTACATGTAAAATAAGTTCTAAATATTCTCACAAAACTTTCAAATCTCAAATAAAATGCAATACGGTCTTTTAACATCTGGCCTTATGGTTTTGCAATCTGATAAAATAGAAAAAAAGAAATAAAATCTTTTTTCTTTCTTCTATTTGAGTCATGTTAATTCCAGTTTCTGTAGTTAACAATACAACCAGTTGCTACATATCCAACTATGTTGGTAACAGAGGTGTGTCCATTTCATTATGGGAACAAGTAAGTTATTCCACAAATAATTTAAAAATACTTTCTAACTTCCAGATAATTATTGAGTCATAAATTATTTAAATCTCTCTAATATACCCCTTAGTCCAACCTTGTTGCACTTGCTGATTGTTTCACATTTATGAAAATAGGACATTTGAACCATTGGTCATGATGTTGTACCTTATCTATTATCTTAAGAGGTAGGTTGCCTCTATTAACTAAGCAGCTTCTCTAACGTAAGTGTACAAAACTTATCAGTTTGTATATGCTTTTAAATTACTCTAAAATATTTCACAAACTTTTTATTGTTTTTAAGATGATGGTAGAATGAACTCTCTGTTGCATATGATGTCTTCACTGATGGATTCATCAAGTATTAGTATCTAGACAGTTATTTATTATACATCTGCAATCTTGTATAAGTGTTTATCATTTATTTTTTTCATCTACTGCATGTAGTCACATTTCATACTTTTATTCACTTTTCAACCTTCTTTTCAAATGATTACACACAATATACGCACCCCACACACACACGGCTCCAGATTATTTAGTCAACCATTATTCGGTACTTCATTATTATATATCACTGATGTTTAATTGTTACACAATCAGAGTGTTTGCATAAGCCTTTTCTTTTAGTGCATAGGAGCCTTCATAGATTGTTTCATTGTATGTATATATATATATATATATATATATATATATATATATATATATTAGTTCATATTATATCAGCCATGGGCTTCAGCATATCAGGATTTTTTTGTGATTTTTCGAGACAGGGTTTCTCTGTAGCTTTTTGGTTCCTGTCCTGGAACTAGCTCTTGTAGACCAGGTTGGCCTTGACCTCACAGAGATCCACCTGCCTCTGCCTCCTGAGTGCTGGGATTAAAGGCATGCACCACCACCGCCCGGCACCATATAAGGAAATTTAATGAAATGGTTAAATGGGAAAAACATAGTTTCAACATTTATGGTACAGAATGGATTTTTTTTAATTTCAGAATGTCTTATGAACATGAAGATTTATAGATGGGGAGATAATGAAGCAACAAAAGCACATATAAAATTATTACATGGTCTACAACATTATGTTAGTTTTATCTAAAACTTTATCTTTCTAAATTTTTAAGGACATTGTCTCATCTTTACAAGAAAGAAGCCAAGAAGAAAAATAGCAGTGGCTTTTAATGAGGAATAGAGTGTTTTCTTGGCATGGATGGTTTTCTTAGGCCATGGTAACTTTAGAGGCAAAGTTGGGAATCCCTATGCTCATCAGTAAGGCTGGTCTTCTGAAGATTTGTGTTAGGTGCAGCTTTATATTAAGAGATGGCTAAAAGATTTCTAAGCACGCATCAGAGAGACACTTTCAGATAGTTTTTGCATATGGCTGATTGAATTGAAAAGCAAAGAACCTTTACAAGTGTTAAATGGGAAACTGGATATGCAGAACAGAAAGTGGAAGAAGAGATAAGACCCCAGAGCTATATAAGTTGATATTTCTTTTACACTGGTTGCCATTGCCATGAGGCGCAACATTTCACCACTGAAAACTGAATAAAACAAGAAATTCAGCAGGGAGATTCCAGGTCTTCAGTCAGAGTCTACAGCAAAATCATTGTTCATCTGTTCTGAGGTATCTAGCTTCTTGGACAAACAAAGCTACTGAATTCTTAGATCTCTAGCTTATGTAGTCATTGTAGAACTTCTGAGTCTTTGATGTTTTGCATTACTTTAATAAACACTTGGATATATAAATCCCCAAATAAATACATGTATAAAATAAGCAAATACAACCATACCTATGCATAGATGTTTACGTTAGGGATTCTGTCTTTTACATTGCTGTGAATCATAGTGAAGAAAGTGTACACGATTTGACAAGTTGTGTTAAAAGAAGTAAAGGGAAGCAAGCACAGGAATACATGTGATCAACTGTCAGATCCTACAAGGACATTTTCTCTGCAGAACCATGAAGCTAAGAGTCTTTTGCAACCCAAATTCAAAACAAGTCGAGGATGAATGCTTTTGCCTCATCTCTTATATCAA
Source organism: Microtus oregoni (assembly GCF_018167655.1). Taxonomy (NCBI): domain Eukaryota; kingdom Metazoa; phylum Chordata; class Mammalia; order Rodentia; family Cricetidae; genus Microtus; species Microtus oregoni. The sequence goes on from NW_024543829.1 coordinate 1,019,734, forward strand.
GAGAATCACTCTGTAACACAGATAAAAAATTTAGTATGCACAGATGTATAAACACTGTCTATTTTACTTCCTTCTTGAGCCAGAGCCTTTGATAGTATACTCTGATATCCCTGTAGTTTTGGAAAGTATGAGATGTAAGGCATCTCTCTGTCATTTGTAACTTGAAAGCTACTAGGATTAATATTGCAACTAGTATGCATATTTGGGCAAAATAGTTTTTGATTTGTGGAACTATCTGTTACTTCTTACTATATCATCACTAAAATGTTTTGTCTATTGGAGAATATGTGTTGTGTTGAAATAGCTAGTGAACACTGAAAATGAATATCTGCTGTAATAAAATAATGCAGTCAATTTTGAATTTTTGTTCATATATTTGAAGCCTCCCAAGTAATTTTTTTCAGGATCATTATCTGTTTTTTTAAATAATAATATGTACAGTGCTTACATGATTGGAACAGGAAAGATATTCACATTGTAGTGTTAAGTATCTAAAAATTTAGTCCTTGGAGAGAATGTATTATAAAACTACTCTGTACAGACTAGTGTATAAATCCTTCGGTTTGTTTGTAATATACATTTTGCTAAACATGGGATGATTCTTTTTGAGTGGGAAGGGAAATATCAAGGCATAATCAAAATTTAATAAGCAGTCTAGTGATATAGGTATGAATAATTTGCATTAGTATAGATTTTGCTTTATTGATAGAGATTTACGGTCAATTTTGTTATATGTATAAGTGTTTCTGATTTTGATTAAGGTATTGTGATTGTGTAGTTCATTTAAATATGTACTGTATAATTAAGAAATATAGGTTGTTAATGGATAATCATCGATAATAGTAAAGCTTGTAGTCATGTTAGTTAGATTTTCTAGATATATAGAGATATATTTTAGATAGACATTCTTCATGTCTTTCAAAGATTACAGAATAGGACATTTAATGTTTTAATAACTGAGGACTTTTCATGACAATGAGACACTCTGCTCCTGGCAGCACCAATGTACTTCAAGAGGAAGATGGGCATCGAAGAGGCTCGTTATGGAGTTTAATAGCCATTTGGGCAAGAAACTGCTCTTGCCTGGACTATTGCATAAACTGGACACAGAGAACCCGCAGAGAGATGTCTACTGAACTTGCCTAAAGGTGAGATGATCTTTCGGGGTTCCTGATTCATGAGAGAGTCTGCGAGACATTTTTCAGGACAAGCAGATAGTGACTGCCTTTGGAATTTCCTGCTTGATGAATATGTCTGCTGGATACTATGGGCCTGAAGGCTGAAGATGGATGCCCCAACGGTACAAAAGAACTTTGGGTGACTGTCCAGACAGCGAGATGTCTTTGTCATTTCTAGAGTTTGAAGTTTCTTAGTTCTTGTTTACTTAGGTAATATTATATCTTTCTGGAGTCTTTGATGGAGTTAAGAATAGTTAGTTATAGTTATAGTTTTCCTTAGTTATGATAAAGATTATTGTAACTTTTACTTGATAACTGTTTTGTTATATGTAATTTTGCTATGTTAAAGTTAAAGTCTTTTTTTTTTGTTTGTTTGTTTTTTTGTTTAAACCGAAAAAGGGGAAATGATGGAGGAAGGTCATTGGCTAATAAAGGAACTGCCCTGGCCCATTTTATTGGTTAGAAGATAGGTGGGAGGAGAAAACAGAACAGGATACTGGGAGGAAGAGGATGTGAGCTCAGAGACTTGACAGCTCTCCTCTAGGGAGCAGATGCCTGAGAGAGACGCCATGCCCAGCTCCAGGCATGAAGCTCCGACCCAGGTAGGACTAGGTGATGTGGGAGTGATTTCTTATTAATAAAGAAACTGCCTAGACCCATTTGATAGGCCAACCCTTAGGTAGGCGGAGTAAACAGAATGGAATGCTGGGAGAAAGAAGCTGAGTCAAGGAGTTGCCATGATTCTCCCACTCCAGACAGACGCAGGTTAAGATCTTTCCTGGTAAGCCAGCTCGTGGGCTACACAGATTAATAGAAATGGGTTAGATCAATATGTAAAAGCTAGCCAATAAGAAACTGAAACTAATGGGTCAGGCAGTGTTTAAAAGAATACAGTTTCCGTGTAATTATTTCGGGTAAAGCTAGCCGGGTGGCGGGACACAGCCCGCCGCTCCGTAATTCAACAGAGTGGCGCCCGACGTGATGGACTAAATCCACTTAAAAACCTGAGAAGGCTTAAAAATAAGGGAGAGAGACTTTAACACAGATTTTTGCTGTTTGTTGGTGGCGTGCTGTAGAGAGATTTCCTGATTCGGCAACAGCAGCAGAAAAAAAAGCTGCGTCATTTTAAAGTGCGGCTTCTTGGGACTGTGCCGCCAGTGCAAACTCTGGCTTTAAAGCATTTCAATGGATTTTATGGGACTGGATGTTTGTGTTCCCGCTTGGGATCGGAAGGAGAGTGCTCTCAGCGCTCCCCGCCTGCACCTGGGCAGATGGCAGGATCAGGCTTAGGCAGGCGGAAGAGCATGGTGAAAGAGACGTGTTTTCAGACTGCGCAGTGCTCTGCGTGTCAGATTTGGTTGTAACTTGGATAAAAAGAGTTTCTGTGCTGCATGCTCAGTCTCAAAATTAAACTACTGAGTGCGGCTCCAATGAGGACTTGCTGTGTGCCTGGAACTGTGCACAGCTCAGGGGCACCAAATGGATCTAAGGCAGGAGCGGCTGCTCCTTGCTGAACTGTGCTGGTTGGCAGGAACTACCGTAATTACCATAATAACAGCACAGGTAAGGTTTAGACTGGGCAGGACACAGGTGGTACCGTATTACCTGTACATGGTGCAACTTAAGTTTTTAAGAAGTGCTTAACATTTTAAGAAATGCTCCTGGATAGTAAAAATATTACAGATTCACAATAAAACAGATTCAGACATAACAGACCTCAGTGGATCACAGTGTTGGATGAATGTACATAGGCTTGAGAGAGAGAAGAATAAGAATATAGAGAATAAAGTAAATGTCTTTAAAAAAGGGTAAAGTCTTTAAAGAGACAGAGTACAGATAGTTAAGAGATTAAAAGAAATAAAGAAAAATAAGCCACGTAAAAATGGAAAATTCACAGAGAGTCTGGATTATGTACATTGTGTTTTCTTTAAAATTTTTGACTGTAAAGGAGCTAAGTACAGACAGACATTTCATTACATGGGCTGCCAAGCTAAACCAGAATGGATATAAAGGTATTACGATTTCAAAATTTGGGTCTAAGGATATGATACTTTGGAAAGGGTCTTCTTTTGTTTTCACAGAGGACCAGACCCTGTGGATTTCTTCTATCCCAATTTGGTATGATAGACCACGACCTCCCGAAAAGTTGCTGTGAACATCTTCACAAAATTACTTCACTCAACTGCCAACTGAGATGAACCTGACACACAGGTTACACCCTAAACGATCTGATTAACAGCGCCCCCATTCAGCAGGAAGCAGTTTGGAGAGAAAAAACTGCGCCCATGTTCCCAAAATATTGTTTGTAAATGTTCTTTTACATTTAAAGGGGGAAATGATATAGGTATGAGTAATTTGCATTGGTGTGGATTTTACAGTCAATTTTGTTATATGTATATGTATTTCTGATATTGATTAAGGTATTGTGATTGTGTAGTTCATTAAAAAATGTATAATTAAGAAATATAGGTTAATGGTTAATCATCAATAATAGTCAAGCTTGTAGTCATGTTAGTTAGATTTTCTAGATATATAGAGATACATTTCAGTTAGATAGACATTCTTCATATCTTTCAAAGACTGCAGAATATGGCATTTAATGTTTTAATAACTTAGGACTTTTCATGACAATGAGACATATCTGCTCCTGGTGGCACCAATCTACTTCGAGAGGAAGATGGGCATCAAAAAGGATCCTTATGGAGTTTGATAGCCATTTGGGCAAGAAACTGCTCTTGCCTGGACTGTTGCATAAACCGGACACAGAGAACCTGCAGAGAGAGGAGTGCTGAACTTGCCTAAAGGTGAGATGGTCTTTCGGGGTTCATGACTCATGAAAGAGTCTGCGAGACATTCTGCAGGACACAGCAGATAGTGACTGAACCGTCTTTGGAATTTCCTGCTTCATGGAAATGTCTGCTGGATACTTTGGGCCTGAAGGCTGAAGATGGATGCCCCAACGGTACAAAAGAACTTTGGGTGACTGTCCAGGCAGCGAGATGTCTCTGTCATTTCTAGAGTTTTCTTATTTCTTGTTTACTTAGGTAGTATTATATCCTTCTGAAGTCCTTGATGGAGTTGAAGAATGAATAGATAGTTATAGTTTTCCTTAGTTATGATAAAAGATAAAATAGATATAAATATTGTAACTTTAATTCTTGCTTGATGACTGTTTTGCTATATGTAATTTTACTATGTTAAAGTTAAAGCCTTTCTTTTTTGTTTAAACAGAAAAAGGGGAAATGATGTGGGAGTGATTTCTTATTAATAAAGAAACTGCCTAGACCCATTTGATAGGCCAACCCTTAGGTAGGCGGAGTAAACAGAATGGAATGCTGGGAGAAAGAAGCTGAGTCAAGGAGTCGCCATGATTCTCCCACTCCAGACAGACGCAGGTTAAGATCTTTCCTGGTAAGCCAGCTCGTGGGCTACACAGATTAATAGAAATGGGTTAGATCAATATGTAAAAGCTAGCCAATAAGAAACTGAAACTAATGGGTCAGGCAGTGTTTAAAAGAATACAGTTTCCGTGTAATTATTTCGGGTAAAGCTAGCCGGGTGGCGGGACACAGCCCGCCGATCCGTACTTCAACAACTAGGCTAGAATCTTCCCAGTAAGACCGGTGCTCACAGATTATTAGAGATGGGTTGATCGGGATGTGAGAATTAGCCTGTAAGTGCTAGAGCTAAAGGGCCAAGCAGTGCTTAAAAGAATACAGTGTCTGTGTAATTATTTTGGGCATAAGCTAGCCGGGCAGGCGGCCGGGGGTGCTGAGAACGCAGCCCTGCTGCCCTTATTACTTCAGTCTAGAATAAAAATAAGAAATATTTTAAAAAGTGGCAATATATATCAGGTATAAACAGTTGTAGATGTATCAAATCACAAAGTGGTATTCTAGGAAAACAACCAAGACCAAATAACAGTTATCTGATGCCATCCAAATTCATGAGTAGCTGTCATGCAGGATCAGAACTGTAAACCATCCTGTACTCACCTAGTTTTATCAGTTAAGGATTAACTTGTTATTTGTTATTTCATCTCACACCCTTTCAGTTAATTTCTAACCTGCCTTTCAAACCCAAATTGTCTCATGTATCCCAAAGTCACTAAGTAATTTTTACACATGCAAGGTACTGAAGTTTTCAATTTTATTTATGTTTCCCTGTTTTTCAAAGCTTGGAAAGATTTTCCTCTATTTTTTATCTACAAAATAACTCTCTGTTGAAAACAATCCAGCTGTCTTAGCCTAAGAGAAATTCCTATGTGATCTTTATTCCCACAGAATCTGCTTAATATTAATCTTACTTTGGTTTGTTATTTTACCTTAGTAAATAAATCTACTGAGAAAAAAAATCTACTGAGAAGAAGCTCTTAAGTTTATTCTATAACTGCACTTGAATATGGTGGTCATTTGAGGAATTAAAAAATTGTAGTTATGGCCCACTGAGAGTTGCATACTTTGGAGGTCTCACAAGGTCACAGAAGGTTTCTGAAGAAATGAGAAATCTAAAAATCTATCTTAAGTAGTTAATATGAAAACCCAGGAATCCCGAAGAGGAGAAAGACCTGTTAGTAGTGTGGACCTCACAAGCATATGGACCTGAGTTCCACTTGGCAAACTCACATAATTTCAGCTTGCAAGCCTCTGCCTACAATTTTCGTGTAGTGGAGACAGAGACAGGAAGGTGCTTGATGCTCATTGATCAGTCATTGTAATCTAACTGGAAAAGCCAAGGCTTATGAGAAACCCACTTAAGGTAGCAGACAGTATTTATGTGGGTGATACCCCAAAATGTCTTCTGGCCTCCTTAAATGTTCGCAAAGTGATGGAGGAAGGTCATTGGTTAAATAAAAAAGAAACTGCTTGGCCCTCATTGGTTAGAAGATAGGTGGGAGGAGTAAACAGAAGAGAATGCTGGGAGGAAGAGAAAGTGAGCTCAGACTCCACAGCTCTCCTCTCAGGAGCAGACGCCTGAGAGAGATGCCATGCTCTCCTCTCCCGGGCAGACGCATGCGATGAAGCCAGCCGCCAGGTTAGACATGCTGAACCTTTCCCGGTAAAACCAGTGCTCACAGAATATTAGAGATGGGTTGATCGGGATGTGAGAATTAGCCTGTACGGGCTAGAGCTAAAGGGCCAAGCAGTGTTTAAATGAATACAGTTTGTGTGTTGTTATTTCGGAGCATAAGCTAGCCATGTGGGCAGCCGGAGTGCTGGGGACACAGCCCCACCACTCTTATTACTACAGCAAAGAAAAGCTGGGTGGTGTTGGCAGAGGCTTTCAATCCCAGACCTCAGGAAATTTAGGCAGGGAAATCTCTATGATTTGGAGGCTAGCTTGTCAACAGAGAGAGTTCTAGCACAGCCAGGATGACACAGAGAAACACTGTTTTGAAAAACCAAAAACCAGCCTAACAAAATACAGTAGTGAAGAGAATCAGTCAGTGTTGATTTAATTCATGTTTTTTAGCTATGTGCATTTATATTTGTCTCAGAATAAACATTATGCTATTATTCAGTTACAAGATATCTGTTTTCTTTTCATTAATTCTATCAGTTTTGGTCACTTGTATAATGTCAATCTTTATTCATGAAATATAACAAACTACTTCTCATTTCTGCTTTATTTCTAGCCATCTTTTATAAAATGAGTAGAAGTTGCATTGAACTGTATACAAAAATGTATTCCTTCTTCCATCTTCATTTTCAAATTCTAATTTGTTTTCATTTCTAATGGCTTTTGTTTTCTCTTCTGTATCACTTTTAATATTATATGTGTTCCAATCCTCAAAATATATAATATGCAAATAGTGTATGTTGAATATAAGCAATCATACCACTATTTATAGCAGGATTATTTATTTATTTTCAGCATCAAATTCATGCAAAATGCATCCATTTAGATGTATGTTATGTTTCCTAGTACTTTAAATTTCAGTCATGTAGTTATGAAGCCATCATATCTTTTGCCATGTTGAACTATATACTCATATCATGAGTCAGAGCGCATTTGTTCTCTTTTGTGTCGCTTCTAGTCAGGCACTTGGTTGTAGTAAAAATTAGAACCACCCATAACTAAATAATTATATTTATGTTTCTAGACATAACCTGGTCTATTGTTTGTTTAAAACACCATTAAGTTCAGTCAAGCATGGATTTCTATCACATTTTGTTGTTATATTTTGTTAAAGATGACAACAAAGGTCACATTTTATTTCTTGTTGATATAAGATAAAGTATATGCCCAAACAAACTTAGACTTTACATGCCTTTCAGTTGGCTTTCTTTTTTCCTCAAACCTATGGCATGTTTCCAATTACATTAAGTGTAGGTCTTCCTTCCTTGGTTAAGCTTTTCTAAGAAAACACACCAAGATGCATGCATAGATGTGTCTTTCCAGTTGATTGCAAATCAATCAAAATAAAAATGAAGATCAAAAAACACTAAATTACACAATGGTGGTTAATATGTAGATCACATTTTTTGTGCCAAAGAATACTAAATCATGTTAATGAAATTTAACAGGAAAAACTTACATCAGATAGTTTGTTGAGAAAGTTCATACTTGACAAGACAAAAGGAAAAGAACAAATACATTTACAAAGCACCTATATATAATAGACAATTAAATTTAATTGTGCTAGAATATATTTTGAAGTAACTAAGATTTCTCATTCAATTTAAATTTCACCAGAACATTTTCTGAATTTCCAAAGATTACTTGTTATGAGGCAGTCCAGTACAATTTCATTGGAATTCTTTCCTGTTTGTTAGGGTTGTTTCTTAAGGATGCTATGTGTTCATTTTTCATGTATATTAGTGTGTCACTGTTAAAATTTGACAAGCTGCATGAAATTTTGTTCATTATGACTAATTCTCTTTATTTATTTATCTATCTATCTATTTATTTATTTATTTTTGTTTTTGTTTCTCAAGACAGCATTTCTCTGTTGTTTTGGAGCCTGTGCTGGAACTAGCTCATGTAGACCAGGCTGGCCTCCGACTCGCAGAGATCCACCTGCCTCTGCCTCTGGAGTGCCGGGATTAAACGTGTGTGCCACCATGGCCTGGCGACTAACTCTCTTTAAAGCAAATGAAAATGAAAATTTTCAATTGGTGTGGAGCTACTTGCCCAACTTCAAAAGCCAGCTGCTATGAAATAATTGCTTGTAGATAACTTCATAAATATTTTACAATACAATGTTTATGAGCTATTGTTGAAAACACAATACAATCTGATCTCAGGATATGGGGAAGTCAACTTGGTACCATGACCAAGTTGTACAAAACCAAGTTGGAAGTTTCTTCCCTGATGGCGAATTTTCATAGTCCTGAAAAGTGATATGTGTAGGCTTTTGAGAGAAAAACCATCAGAACAGCCTTCTCTCACTGCAAACCCTGTGAGGAACAGTGATAGCAGACATGGAAAGGAATGGCCATGGGTGCTGCAGTGGCACCAATACGGAGGAATCAACAGAAGTCTGATAATATGGTCAGTTTTAGTTACAAAACTTAAAGCATCTCTCAAACCTGTTTCTCTATTTGGGTCACCACTAACACAGAAGCTAAATAAGCAGAGGTCTGATACGCTTAATACTTAGAGTTACAAATTCTACTATTAGTTGGAAAGTTTGGGTGGAATATGCTCCCCTTACCTTGAAAATGTTTACTATTCTTTTAGGGCCAATTTCCTTCAAGTCCCAGGAATCTTAGTTCTAACTCTGCTCCGTACAAAGAGCTCTGGCTACATTATGGAGTTATCTGTTGTTTTGGTTATTGTTGTTGACACTGTTGGTGAAGGCAAAATTAAATATCTGTCCTCTGAACAGGAATTTCTTTGTGTTTTTTATTATTGAGTAAAGGTTGAGCAGGAATTTATCTCTGAGAATATTTTTTTTCTGTAATACACACACACACACACACACACACACAATGAAATGTCCAAATTTGTTCATGTTTCTACACTATAGTTGGTATCTGATGTTTCTATAGAGGATTCAAACTCGATTTTACTATGATAATTTTTTCAGAGTACGTATATAGAAATCACAACACTCTGCCAAGGATGATGTTATTATTCTAATGCAATAAAGGAAGCATTTACTATATGTAAAATGTGCTTTTACTGTTTCCAATTACTTAAAATTTGATATTGCTAGTATACCATTACTCTAGCAACAAACTTTCATATTTGCTTTGTGTGATCACTGGTAGTCTTAGAAATGTCACCATGGAAAAGATAGCAGAGACCTCTGGGAAATTGCTAATAATACAAAATACTGTGTCAGAGACCTAGATGCCTTGATTTTTAATCTTAAAATGTCCAAATGAATACAAATATATAATAATCTTTAAATTAGCACTTAATTGGAAGCAAAGTAACAATATCAATTGTAGATCTATGGGTTGAAAACCCTTCCACCTGCCTGCATCTGCTTGGCATTCTTATTTTGCGTTTCAGATTTCCCACAAAACCTTTAAGTTCACTAGCATACAGAATGATGTATTTCTTACATGGGCACTGCCTGACAGTCCAACCACAGCAAAACATTTCCAAGGCTTTGACTTTTTATAATTCCTTTCATCCCGATATCTCCTTCCTCAGCATATCCCTGTGATGTTGGTAGGTGGCGAATATTACTATCCCATTTCTATTCTGCGTTTCAGTCATTGCAGATGCAGCATTCTTCATATTATGTAGTTTTTCAAGTCAGCCCTGTGAAAAGAAATTGTGTTGCAAGAAATTCCTTACAAGCGCCTTTCCTCTTTTATGTGGTAGCATGCCTTTGCTCAATTTCGACACATCATTACCATTTCTCAAGATTTTCTGGTTTTCACGACTCCACTCTTCCACCCCTTCTGCCATGTGGTGCCATAGGTGAGAAAAAGATGCTCTCACCTCCACCGCTTGCTTCCTGCAGCAATAAGTACTTGGACCAAGGTCATGAGAGTGGAGAGCTAACCCTGCAGAACACTAGATAGAGAAGGCCTTGCCACCTGGACAACACACTAGAGCTGACCCTGTTGTAGAGGGTACAGGTGATCCAACCCTGAGCTGGAAAGCTGACTCCCTTCACCATCCACCCCTGTATGCCCTTACAACTATCGCGTGGGCACAACAGTAGAACTGGCCCTAGTGGTGTTAATGTGGGTGAACCATACCCAAAGGTGTGAGAACAGAAGAACTTACTCCCCTCCTTGCTGTGGTCTGTATCAGGTGAGCTAGGTGAGGAAGAGCGGGAGAGCTTGTCCAGGTAATGATGATGAGGGAAAGCTGGCATGCTGACCAAGATAGCTACCACCCAGGCCCAGAAGCAGGATTGTGAGCTCACACACCTCAACGTCTACCTCTTCTGTGAACAGTTGTAACATATGAAGGTGTCTACCCTACGGATATAAAACCAGAGGATCTCCATGGCGCAGGACAAAAATAGGATATCCAATAGGAGCCCAGTGAGAGTCCATTATCAATAGTGCAACAGAAGCCAGAGGCCTCGAACCAGACCAATGCCTCATGGTAATGAACACTTATAAGTCAAGCTGAGTGGACTGAAAGACTCACACCACAGCTTCCACAAGGTTTGCTCCCTCTTTTTTGTTTTAGTTTGTTTGTTTTCATTTTTCTTCTAAATTTTGTTTTGTTTTGGGAGGCAAGCATAATGATGGCCATAGAGGAACAAAGGAAAAACCGTATTTAAGAACATAAGCCATCATATCCACAATATACTAAGCAAATGTGAAATTTAAATATACACTAGGTCATAAATATTCATGATATACTTGATACATAAGAAGACTAATATTTTTAATAAACCTCCAACTACATAGTATTAAATCTTACCATGAGCTACACAGAAATACTTGACATATTTACAGGCTAATATTTCATGAGGGAAATTTCCAACAGTGCGATCTGTTTTGCTCAACTTTCCCTGGCAGTCATCTTGTGGATAAGAGCAGAAAGGGTTTGTTTAATAATAAAATTCTGAACAAGCACAGAGTACGTGAGTATAGGGGGAATCATGGATAGCTGTGGGAATACTGATCATTTTTCATGATCCTTTGCTTGTAGAAACTGAACTTCAGGCACACTTTTGAGTAACGTTTAAGGGTTGCTCATTTGTTGTGATTTAGACTTTTTTAATTAGAGGAAACAAAGAATATAAAATCTTGAAATAAGAGCAAAAATAGTTATAATGAAGAAGAAAACTGATGTACAATAAACACATACAATATGGAGACACTGAGTTGAAGCAAATCTCAATTTAAAGAGCAGAAAAAAGATAAAAATAATGGAAGTAACTAGTTTACTGCATTGACAGTTCTTTTTGGCTATAATAAGAGGGATGGTATGTACCACTCTCTTTTCTTTTAGATCACCAACCAGCTCATAAATCATGATATAGAGACTCCATATTAGTTATGAATGCTCAGTCTTATGTTCATTTCTTGGTAGCTCTTAGAACTGAACCTGTTTTTCTTCATCTACATTAGTCTTGGTACTTTTTGACCTCTCTTTCTTTCTTTCTTTCTTTCCTTCTTTATCTTTCCTTTCTTCCTTCCTTCTTTCCTTCCTTTCTTCCCTCCATTCTTTCTTCCATCCATTCATTCTTTCTATATATCTTACTTTCCTCCTGTCTGTCTGACAGGCTGGTAGCTGCCTGGCTTCTGGCTCAGGATGTGTCCCTCTCTATCTTCATCATTTTCTTTTCCCTTTTTTTCCTTTTTCTTCCTGATCCTAGATTTCTCCTCCTATTTATTCTCTTTGCCCACCAGCAGTGCCCATACCTCTCTGTCCAGCTTTTGGCCATTCAGCCCTTTATTAGAGCCAATCAGGTGACTTAGGTAGGCAAGGTGAAACACAGGTTTGCCTAGTTAAAGTAATAGTCCACGATAGTGGTGTGTCAAAGAGAGATACTGCTGAATAAAGAAAGAGGGCCCAAAAGACTATTTGACACTTAAGGTCGGGGTAAATAATTATCTATTCCAACAGTATGAGAAAAGGTGGAAAAGAAAACAAATCTTTGGATGACTACCAGAATTGATAACTTTGCGAATTGTAATAAATATACTCTTCAGTTTGTAGTTGTGTAGGGTTATAGAGAGAATATGTGAGATGTTTCCTAAATAACTGGCTTCAGTAATTGGCAATGGATTTCGTTACAGGCAATGCAGTAGATTCAAAAGTTTAAGTACTTTCATTCTCAGTGAAATACATCACACATTATTTTAGAAGCACACTTCGTTGTGGAAGACTTAGTACAAAGCTCCAGGACAAACACACAAAAGAGGCAATAAAGAACGTTAAAAGGTCATGGAACACAGTGATAGCATGAGAACTGTCCAGAAATCTCAGAGATTTACCTATGAAATGAGATGGAGGGGGAAACAAAGCAAACAAAATAAAAACATGTCTCTTGAAAATGAGATGCATTCTATCTTATGTGTGGAGCACATTAAAAATACATTATAGAATGCTGTTAAAAAAACTTGTATTTTACCAGATGAATAATTTAATAGAAAATAGTCACCTTTGGCAACTCTTCGGGGGTATCTCAAAGGCAAAGAGCCAACAAACGGTCAAAGGAAAAGGTTTCTTCACAAATTTCTAAACATTTTCTTTAAAAATTGTCACAGAACAATTGCAGTGGGTTTTTGATCCTACTGCACGTACTGGCTTTGTGGGAGCCTAGGCAGTTTGAATGCTCACCTTACGAGACCTGGATAGAGGTGGGCAGTCCTTGGGCTTCCCACAGGTCAGGGAACCCTGATTGCTCTTCGAGCAGATGAGGGAGGGGGACTTGATCGGGGGGAGGGGGAGGGAAATGGGAAGCGGTTGTGGGGACGAGGCAGAAATCCTTAATAAATAAATAAATTTAAAAAAGAAAAAAAAATTGTCACAGAAAATGAGTTCAAAGTTTTGAAATCTAGCATCGCTAAGTATGAAGCAAACAAGCTCCTGATATAACAACCTGAAAACGCAACCAATACCCAATTACACAGGCAATAAACTACTAGCCTATAAACTCAGGAATAAAAACTGTTTTAGATAAATGTAGCCCAATATTATTTTGAGGTTCACAGGATCCTCTTGCAACTCTCTGTCTCTGCCATTTTCTGTAAAAAACAGTCATAAATACTACAGGCGCATAGTCATAACAATCAGACTTTATTCACAGAAATGGAAGCTCATCAAATTCAGTCCGTGCATCACAGTTTTCTAACTCCAGTTACTATTGCAAAATTATTGGAGAAGCTATCAAATTATAATCGTAAGACATATTATACTATAAAATGAAGGAACAATAAAAAATTCTGGGACATGCAAAAAAGTCTGGGACAGTGAATTCTCAAAAACAAACAACAAATACACAAACTGTCTACAATAAAAGTGGCATAAGACTCACTTGAAGACCGGAGACAAAATAGAAAGCAGATGATTAAGGGAGGAACTATAAGCATAACACTTTATAGAAAAGAAGCTTAGGATCAATAAGTACAAAAGATGTTCACGATAAAGCTTCACGGAGAATACATTTCGGTGATTTGAGTCCATGCATTAAAATATCACATAACCACGAATGATGGCAATGGTACAGAACCAACTGAGAATACTCTTCCACCTTGATTAAACTGCAGATCGACATCATAATTCTGAGATGAACTTGGCAAGAGAGTAGAGTTGCTAATGAAATTGTCCACGGACCAACAATTTTCCTACTAGACTTACTTCCTAGGTAAATTTCTACACTATAAAAAGGTATATATAGCCCAAAATTTCATAGCACATGCATTTCTAATGGAGAAATGCACACAGGGATAAATCTAATGTTTTATAACTATAAAGTATTTGTAATAAAATTTAAACTAATGCAAACCTGAGGTAAAAAATAAATTTTTCCATTCTTATAGCATTATTAATATAAAATAAGAATATATACAAATGTGTGTATATAAAGTAATCTTGTTTTAATAATTTAAAACAAATAGCTAATATAATTTAAAGATATATTAATATTCATTTACTAAATAGCTAGACATTCAGAGTAAACCTAAATACCAATTCGGGGACAATGATAATTTCTTGCTTTATGAAGTGTACTAAAGTACCAAACTGTAGTGTAATGTTCTATGGTCAGTTTATAATTTTCAGCTTAAACTGCATCTGCGTATGAATCATGTTTTACATTGTTAATTATTGCTCTATTTTCTTAGATTTAACTGATGTTTCATATTACTGGTAAGTAAACAATGTATTCATCATATGGACATCATGTGTACAAGTAGATTGTGTAAAGGAATATAATTGGATTTGGCAGTAAGGTGTAAAAAGAGTTGAACCATTGGCCAAGGCATTAAATGCATGCATCTGTCATACCTTGTAGCATATGGAGACTTGAAGCCCAGAAGAGACAATAGAGATGGTGAACTTGATTAACAACTCATTTAAATGAATATGCTGAGACTAAGAGCATTGATGGGTGAGAGTTCCCTGAGAGCTAGTCTTGCTGACAGTATGAGTGGCTTTCTACATTTTCACAATGAAGTCCAACAACTTTAATAATCAGGTCACGGCACCAAGTAAAGAGCAATATACTATAGTTTAAAATCTAATCACGACATGGTACCTGTGTCTTGCCTGGGTCTTTCTATTTTTTTTTTTTTTGGATGCAATTGCTCTGTGCATCATTGAAACATTCTGATATTTTCTTGGTTGATATTTCAAACACTCTTTAAAGAAATTTGATTATGATGGAGGAGAAAGAGGAATGATATGGTGACAACTAGAGATGATGAAGATAAAGGATTTTTAAAATCACCATAGACATACGTATGATAAAGAAAATTGGAGCTCATTAAGAAAAAAACGAGAAACTAATTCAAGCCTTGAGGTGCTGGCCTGTAATCCCAGATTCTCAAAAATCTCAGAGAAGAGGATCTGATTTCAATTCCTGCCTGGACTACAAAACGACTTCAATGTCGGCCTGAGTAACTTTGAGTTCTGGCTCACACTCAGTGCTAAAGGGAATGGAAATGTGTTTTAGTGCAGTAGGAGAATACTTAGCATTTATTAAATCCTATAAGAGATTATCACAGCAGGCAAACACAGCCTTTTGAGAGGTAGATGTAAATTTAAAGATAAAAGAAAATAATGGCAACTGCCTCCTTTAGAAGTCAAGGATATAACTTGTTTATTGATCAAATCGATTGCCACAAACTCCTGAGTTAGTGTTCTTAGAATATTCTCTAGAAAACTCAAATATTGGGTGAAATTACATCATAGTGAAAGTATGCAAAATAGATTGGCTGAGGTGGGCAGACATACAATGACATCACAATATCTCTAACCAAGTCAGGATGTACATGATTCTGTTAATTATACCTTCTGGCATATTTTAAATAGCATCAACTTAAAGACTTTTCATAAACTACATTTCAAATTTGGCTATAATCACATGCATTGTGATATCTTTGCATTACTGACAATAGAGGACCGAGAGAGAAGGGCAGTGTTGACTTACAACAAAAGCAAAAGGGAAAATAGGTGGCTTTTTTTCCTATAATGATAACAAATGCTTTTCCTGTAGTGAATATAGAGAAGAAAGGTCGTGAAATCAGAACAGACCCAGGATAATGTCTAACCCTGTGGATGCACAGGAAAGATGAACAAAGGTGGCATGATAGAAACTTACAATTTAAACTGAAGTGCTGAAAGCAAAATGACGATTTATTCCATGCACCTCATATACCCTTGGTTCTCATATTCTGACAGAATAAAAGTTTATTATACTTAGAGAAAAATAATTACAATCTGTGTACTTCTGTATTTACTATTGGGACATAGAAGTAATACTTAGAATAACGTAATTTTTTTTCCATAAAAGCTTTTTCTCAATCAAAATAATAACTATGAGTGTTCAATTATACCAATAGATGTGTCAAAGTGGGCAAGAACAGCCCAGAAGGCCTAAATCCTACAGAAAGAAAGACAGGCAGCCAAGGAATGCTGACAACAGGATAAATCTTTCCCACAAGCCTGGCGATGGTGGCACATGCCTTTAATCCCAGCACTCAGGAGGCAGAGACAGGCAGATCTCTGTGAGTTCAAGACCAGCCTGGTCTACAAGAGCTAGTTCCAGGACAGGAACCAAAAAGCTACAGAGAAACCCTGTCTCAAAAAATCCAAAAAAAAAAAATAGACTTAAATTTCATATTGTATTTTTATTTGTACTTATTTACTATTTATTTTATATCAGTATTAAATATCTATAAATGTTTTCTTTTGTAAATATTGATCTTTAAGAAATTTCATTGATACTTCTAAAATTTCCTAAACTTGCATTTAAACATAAAAATTATATATTTAATATAATGATTTAAATAAGGATAAAACAATTTATTTTTTCAGTAGTCATATTAGTCATATTTAGTAATAAACCTCACTCATAGTTTTTACATGTAGACTTTTGTCTTAATAAAATATGCTGCCTTAACATAGCTCTGTTTTAATTACCTAATGTATTGTTGGGTTAAATTTCTAACAAAAGCAAGTAAGGAAGATGGACTTATTTTATGCTACAGTTGAGGGGTCATGACGGCTAAGCCCCTGTGCCATGAGCTTGAGGCCAATCCTGTCAAAAAACCTGGAGAGACAGGTTTCTTATTTACTTTGCTTTCTGTTATCTAGAAACTTACACGTAGAATACTTAATTTTGTTTATGAATAAGATCCTTTTTCAGAGCTTTTCTGTTTTTCACATCAGTTGATTTCTGACAATGTGTTCAAGTGCACTGAACTCATAAACAATAAACTTCTAGGTTGTAGATGCTCTTTTTCTACTTTAGAAATTTGATTATGTTTTGTGTTGTTTTGCATTAGATGCGAGCAAGTCTACTATTTCTTGCTGTTCTGGGGTTACTTCTGTTGGCTGCTTCTTCTCCAGGTTTTACTGATTTGCACTTCTCCTGCCCTTTGACTAAATAATCCTGTTCGTTTTGGAACATTGTTAATGACTTTTAAATTAAACTGATATTCTAACAATCTTACCACGCTTACTTCAGTTTCATTTTTTGGGTTTTGTTCTATGAGTTCTGTCAGGGTATTTGTCTATTAGTCTTATAGTAGGAATAACTCAAGTATTGGGATCTCTATTACCTCAAGACATAATTAAATCAGTTGAACCTAGAAGACTGTTACTGGAGGAGTTCTTAGCTTTAGTGCTACCTAAGATTACTTAACTTTTGGCTTTCTGATCAATTCCTGCTCATACCTATCAGAGCGAACCCTTCTGAATAAGCTTTATATAATTAAAATCATATTTACATGATTCCCCTACCTTTCTATTTCCTTTCCTTTTCCTTGCCCTCCTACTTCTCCTTTTCCTCCTCTGCCTCACATTCTTCTTCTTCACAATGCTTCCTTCATCGATACTACTATTTTGAAGAATTTCCTTTAACATTATTTTGTGGAGCTTATGTTCCAGCAAATGACTTTCATTTCTCTCTCTCAGACTTAGCACACTTAAGTAGATTTTATTTTAATATGTTATTTAGGAATTTTATTAGTAAAACATTGTGTGTGTGTGTGTGTGTGTGTGTGTGTGACAGGAGTGTAAGGATATAAGAAACTCCATGCTGCACATTGGTAATTGATATGCCACTCTGACCCAGATTGAAAGACTTTGACATTCCATGTTATTTGATAATTGTTATTCATTAATGCTTACACCAATGAAAAAATGCTACTGTACTTGTGTACTTTATTTACCAGTGCCTGTTAGTAACATTTAAAAAAGGTAAAAATAAATAGAGTAGTAATCAATGAAATTTGATTACGTGTTTTGCTGACTGTGAAAATAATTGCTTTCTCTGGAACTAGTTGGTCAATATTGGCTAGTTTCTTGACAATTTTACATCCTAATGTATTAGTTATCTTGTATTACCTTTAGAACGCAGGCTAGTGGCCAATTTCTCTTTCCCTTTGAAGAGAAATTGATGTCAAAACCACTTACTACAGTCTTTTTGAATATTCTCTCCAGTTCTTTTAGAGCTAGGTGGTGCTTTGCATTTTATCTCTTCCATTAGTTCTATATCCTGCTATTTCTCAACTTTGCCTTTATATTTCACGATAACAAAAGACTATCTTTTAGTGTCTGATAACCTTGTCAATTGAACTCTAGTTTTTTCTTTAATAGTTAAAACTGAAGGGAGAATTGACACCTTATTAATCTTGTAGTGAGACTCTACTGTTCATTTATAAATTAATATATATCACATGCTGAAAGAGAATGAAAAGTAAATTTGGATTTCTGTGCATTATCAGGTAATGTCAGCTGTCATGGGTATGTGTATATGTGTCTAAAATAAATGATTTTAAAATAAAAAGATTAGTTTTCTCATTTTGCTTCCAAACACATATTTATCAGTTTATGTATCATCTATTTATCTAGACCATATTTCATTGCTTGATAGTTGCCCTAACAAAGATAAAAATAAATAGTGTCTTTTTCTTTAGTAATATGTTTTTTACATGGTTTACTTGAAGAGAATAAATATAGATTACTTTTACCTGGAATATTAAAACAAATTGCCTTGCTCTGTATTGCTTTCCTGTGTTAAACAAATTGCTCTTCCTGTGTTGATTAAATTACTCCTTCCTGTCTTCATATTAAATATGCTATGGGATAGGCAGAAAGGATAATCTTATTAATGTTGGAGGAGTTGAGTCAGGGTAAGAACTTCTAAAGAATTTAATATGAACTATGATTTGAATTATAAATAGATGTCAATGCGAAAATTTCCAATAAAGAATAAAAACAATATGCTTAGAGTTTTTGAGGTGGCAGCTATTCAATTGCACTTGAGAATGCAAACTAATGTCAACTTCCCCGGAGGGGATGTGCAGGATGATTTTGGAGAGCTCTCCAAAGGGTTTTACAAATACATAATAAATCCAAGCGTGACACCTCATACTATTAGCCCATCACTATGGCAGTAAGGGTGAAGAAGGATGCTTAAAAGAAATCCCAGACAGCTCAGAATGGAGAATAATAGAGGGTTATTTATTTAGGGGTAGACTCACGGATCACAATCCTCTGCTGGAACGGGGAACAGCAAAAGAATCTCGCAGCCGGGAAAGAGGATGCTCGCTTTAAATCGGCATAAATAGCATAAGAGGCTATGCCCAAGTGGGCGGGTAACTTAAAGGCTACTGGCAGCAGAAATTCCTACAGCGCCACCCCTTTTGTTTAAATAAGAGAGCTCTAAGACTGATACAAAATTATATACAATAAGAACAAATATATTACGCAAGAAAGGCGATAAATGTTTCACTGATGATCCTATCCTAATGAGTTTTAGTCTTGTATAATAAATAACTTGGCCAAGTTATGAGAGTTAAGTAACTACAACCATCTAGTCTTCAACCCCATCGAAGACAACTGGCTACCTGGACAATCACCCAAAGTCTCATTGTAGGGGTTTCAGAAGCTCCTGGCTAGCCTGGACCTGAGTGAGTCTCTGACTCTTGCTGTATGTAAATCTCTGTCATCTCTATATGCTCTATCACCTCTCTGTCCCTATTTTGTCTATCTCTATTATTTTCATGGTTTCATCTCTCTCTGTGTGTCTGCCTCTGTCATCACTGTCTCTATTTATCTCTCTTATCTCTGTTTCTGTCTCTATTGTCTATTACTCTATCTTCTCTATCTCTGTTTCTATCTACTCTCTTCCTCTCTGTGTCACTGTCATTTCTACCTATGCATCTGTCTTTTTCCATCTGTTTCTTCTCATGTGTAAATATAAATACATACGTAAGAAAGATGATGTTATTAGCCTCATTAGACACAAACAGATATCACTTAAATGTTGATTTTGATAAATTGCACATAATGTATGAATTCCCTGAGATGTGTAGATGTATAAATGAAGCATAGGGAGACTCTTTAGGGTTATCATTTTTGTACATACTAATATTAAACTATATGATGTTACACATATTTAAATATATTCAAAAGAAATAGTTGTATATTTTTCAAACTAATAAAGTTGTTTTTCTGAGGTTATATAATGAAATATTAAGTTTTTCTCCTAAATTTCAACTATTAAAATAATCCTTTTGTCTCTTGTCAATGAAAAGCATACTTGAGAATGATCAAGAACCTTATTATAACACTTAACTCAAGTGGAAAATAGGGGCATCAGATCACATTATTAAAACAAACTTTTTAACAAAATTCAAAAGAAGGCCATTCATTGTGACATATTTATCATATCCCTTCCTTTTTAGGCTGGGGAAAACAAAAGAAAGAAATATTTATGAATACAAGAGAGCATTTTAATATGAAATAGATCTTAAAAATGTATTTTACATTATATTCTTTTTAAAATATCAACGATGGAGCACATGTTCCAAGCACATGTAGGAAAAATAAAAATAAATAGAACTTCAAAACTTAGTTAAAATAATTTTCTTTTTTTCTTTTATTCTTTGAATTAAAAGAAAATTCAAAATATTGCATGTGACTTTCAGACCCTGGGTTTTGTGCTGTTCCTCTTTTCATGTTAGCTCTATTGCCAACACCTAGGAGACATACAGGGTTACTGACAGTGCTATGCAGGGCAGCTCTCCAACAGTTTGGTCTTCTTTAAAAAAACAGTAAAATCTAAAGGCAGTGCAAATTTGAAGGATTTAGAGAAGAAATAATGATGCACTTCTGCATATGTCATATTTTGTTTCCTAAATATTTCAGCAGTCTCTTAGCTTTCTTTTATTTGACTAGCAACAACAAAGAGAATATTCATGTATCTTGGGATTCACTCTCCATGATTTGTGATTTTGAACCTTTCCTTGGGATATTTTCTGTGTTACACACTGTCTGCCACTAAAGCAAACTTGTTTTAGCATGCCTACTTTAAACTGTATTAAAGCTATGATTAAATTTTATTTTGTCGGGATAATAACTCCCAAACGTGGAGGAGCAGGAATTAACATTTACATCCCCTTACTATTCCCAGAGGCAAGTGATACTTTGCAATTTAATGTGAGGAGCAAGTGTCAGAAATAAACTGCTCCTAAGCTCTAAACTGCTGAACACTAATGCTGTCTGCATTCTTCTCTGCCTTGATATTTGATGCTTTGATGGAGCCACATCACGTCCTAACGTTAACAGTTGGCCTGTAGGCACACTTAATGGATGAAAGGATCAGGGAGAAGACAAGTATCTTATTTGAGGCTTTAGCTCCACAGTTATTGAAGTAGTAACAGAGCTACAACTTAGATGCATGAATCTATATTAAGTTATAAGCTGGAAATTTCATTTTCCCTGATGAGAACTGTAACCAATAGTTTACAGAATATAAATTCCTGGATGCCAGTGCTTTAAGTTCTTTTAAATGGCTAAGTGGTGTGTATTGCTATTTTACTTATTTGATAATTGTAGCTAACTTTTGTCCTATGAACAGTCATATACATTTTTATTTGAATTATAGTTGTGAACCCTAAAACCCATTAAATTTTAAGTGAAATCCTAGAAAATATGTATTCGTTGATCAACCCTTCAATCAGGTCTGACATGTTGCTTTATTTAAAATATTTTTTTCCAAATGTTTGAAGAAGTTATGTCAAAAACGTCACCAAATGCCTCTATTAATTTCTACTTAGATGAAATCTTTAAAATTTTAAATATAATATATTATGCTTTGAATATTCCACTTATATGATATACATTGATGGCAGAACAAATTCTATATTTATTAAAATGAAGGCACTGTACATGAAAAGAGGAATATCTATATCACTAACCAAAATATTAAAATGTTAACAAAAATTGGGAGAAAAATAACCAAGTCAATGAATTGCTGTGATATTGAATGTGAAAATATAGAACAGATAAAAGTAGTGAGGATGTGTACATCATTTGTATTTATGTTTATAGATAATCAAGGACATTTTGATATTCTCCTTAAACTTACTAATCTTTTACTGGTTTCTGATTATAGTACTATTACCCAAACTACTATCTCTTGGAATATTTGCTTTAGGTAATGAATAAATATTAATCATTCCCCTGCTACCTCCTGTCATGTTAGCCAAGATTTAAGTGTGTATAGGAAATTTTCAGAACAAGTCAGTATGAAGCAGAGAAGGACACTATACAGAGAATGTTTTAATGAAACTTTATATATGATATTGATAAAGTAGCACTTAAGAGAAGCATTAAGACACCTAAATGTTGATGTGGACAACTAAAGATGTATTTAAGTATCCTGACACTAACCATATTTGGTTGCTTCTAAAATTACATTGTTCACATTCAATTGCTCAGAAATTCTATGGGTATTTGTTATTGTTGGTTTGCTGTTTGTTTGTTTTCCTTTTTGCGGAACATGAGATTCATGGTAGTGTAGTTCCTGGGGTACACTGGATAAAATGACAGGAAATAAGGTAAAGGAAGCTACAGAGACTGAGGAAGGAAGCTGAGATATGCTCTAAATGTGAGGTCAGTTCACATTCTTGCTTGTCAGATTCCAAAACGTGGCAAGATTGCATGTGAGGATGGAGGTCATACACCCGAAGGCCCTCAATGTGCTCATTGCTGTTTTAACCTTTGGAGTGAAATATTCCTATATAATGTCTCTGTATAGTCTTCATAACAAATTGTGTTAGTTGGGCTAGAATTTGGACCACCATCTAGAGAGACAAATCAGCACACCCTAAGAGAACGTTTTCCTTTCCCTCTTTGTATTCCTTTAATTTCCCCATCTTTCTGTACTGCCTCACACACACAAAAAAAAATCACAGTTTTGAAAATATTTATATATACTTCAGACAGAATTTATGAAGTATACTTCAGAGGCTGCTTTTTGTTCTATGTCACCTGGAACTTTCTTTCGAGCCCAGCCCGGACTGTTTTAACTTCAACATCCAGAGTATCAAGACGAGAGGTCCATACCACCACAACAGGTCCCCCGCCCCCAATTTTAAGATAGTTATTGTTGTCTGTGTTTGATGTTGGAGAGTTTCTATTTACTTTTTCCAGTATTCTTCTGTGACCATATATAAAGGCAACATTATTTTCTTAGATTAAAAGATTGTTTATGTTTTTATGAGTTTTTGTATGAGTTTATTGTTTTTTGTAGATTTATGAGTTGGCACAATCTCAGAGTAGAATTTCCTCACAATGTGGTGGCAAGGAAAAGGGGTACTGTATCTCATTATTCACACAGTTGTCTTAATTGCTAGTAAATCTTAAAATGAAGTTTTTATCCCATTCCCTTCAGCTATTTTTAACTTCCTCCTTTTATACCTTATGATCAATTGAAATCAAAAGGAAGTAATTTAATTCAAAACAACAGATAATTGTTCCTCACATTCTGCCGGTGGGTCTGGTCTTAAGTCTCTAATTGCTTAGCCTAGAGCAATACAATTGCAGTTCTCAAAATGTATACTATTTGGAAGACGCATATGTTCTTAGACTTTGCAAAAGCTGGCCACAGAGTTACCTTCTGTTGCCAGTATGTAATGATCACTTTATTGTTATAAGCTATGCACTTAGCAAATTAGTCTTTCACTCCCTGTAGCAAAGCATATATTTACAATGACTAAAACTCTAGCTTTTCCTTAGTGTGTGCATGTTAACACTGTATGGTAGAGACCACACAATATAGGAAAGAGGAAACTCAGCAACTGGGCAGGGAAGAAATGAATGATCCATAGGAGTCCTTCTTATTTGTTTATGCTGTATATAGCTTATTTATAAAAGGGGTGTTTCCTCTTTAATATTCCAACACGCAGAACAGTTGTCTGAAATACTTTCCCAATACAGTACCAAAATTTGTTTGAGTGAGTTGGTACAAAAAGTAAATAACTTTATATACATTTCCTTTCATTTATTCAAACCAAACTAAATTTAGGTTGCTGTAAGTTTCTGCCTTCTGGTAAGTTTACAGTGCCATGTCCATTTCTTTTTCCTTTGACCTTGCAAAGCACAGGAACCTGATTTCAAAATGCCTGCGTACTTTCAATGGAGGAGAGAGTTGCTTCTATAGATCCCCAAAAATACATAACACTTTCTATTTGTGACTAAATTTAGGCATTGCTACTTAACTTGGATGTTTTTGGAAATGCACAATGGAGATGGTAGAAGACAGGTCAGATCTTTCTGTCAACTTCGCTAAGATTTAGTTGCAACATTTCATCTTAGCTCTATGGAATTTTATCTTTTTTTTGTTGTTTTATGATTTATTTATTTATTTTTTTTTAATTTATTTATTTATTAAGGATTTCTGCCTCGTCCCCACAACCGCTTCCCATTTCCCTCCCCCTCCCCCGATCAAGTCCCCCCCCCCCCCTCATCTGCTCGAAGAGCAATCAGGGTTCCCTGACCTGTGGGAAGCCCAAGGACTGCCCACCTCTATCCAGGTCTCGTAAGGTGAGCATTCAAACTGCCTAGGCTCCCACAAAGCCAGTACGTGCAGTAGGATCAAAAACCCACTGCAATTGTTCTTGAATTCTCAGTATTCCTCATTGTCCGCTATGTTCAGCTAGTCCGGATTTATCCCATGCTTTTTCAGACCTAGGCCAGCTGGCCTTGGTGAGATCCCAATAGAACATCCCCATTGTCTTAGTGTGTGGGTTTTTATCTTAAGTATGCAGGAGTTTTACCAGCTTGTGTGTCTGTGCACCACTTGCATGCAGTGCCCATGGAGGCCAGAAGAGGGCTTTAGATCTTAACTAGAACAACAAATGGTTGGTTTTAGCTGCATCGCTCTTGCTATGAACCAAACCCAGTCCTCAATAAATGCAAGAGTTGTTTGTAATCACTGAACTACCTTCCCGGTCCTTTCTCTATTTTTTTTTAACATATAAGAGAAATTATATCACATCTTTATTTTCTAAAGGAAGTTTGGAATTCTTTTCAATTGAAAAAACATAGGCAATAATATTAGGTAATAAGCCAGAAGTCATATTAAGACTAACAAATTTTCTTATATGAAAGAAAAAGAATGGAACCATTATTGAAAAAACAAATAGTACCTTATATCAGTTTACCCTTTGTCAATGTTTTAAATGTTCTGAAATAAAATTTCAATTATTTACATTACATGAGATTTTATACATGGAGTGTTAATAATTTGATTGCACTATTAGTATTTAAAAAGTTTGGATATGGAATTAAAATTATTTTATTAGTGTTATATGTTTATTTTGTTATTATTGGGGATAAGAAAAAAATTCACATGTGAGGTCTGACAAAAGCAACTCTTAAGTCTGAGTATTGTACAGTTGTAAGTTACACCTGTAATATGATAAGTGCAACCCAATAGTAACCAGTAAAATCTTTCTTCTCTTGCTCCCCAGTGTTTCCATGTACAACTATATCTAGTGCCAAACAAATACTAACAGAATAGGAACTTCTGATCCATATCTCAACTAAGCTAATAGTAAATACAGACAAGATGTTTCTACTACAAACAATAAGATTTAAAGAGGTTAAAATATGGTGTTGTGGCCACAATTTGATACTGATGAATAGGATAGATTGTAACATTCACATATGTCCCCTTTTACTAACCTGCCTACTTCACTCTATTAACACTGCCTGTTTGACTTACTTTTTCATAATAAGCTGACAGAAGTGACAAAGACATTTTTTCTTTTTTTTATTGAGAAAAGGAAAAAAAAAACAAGTTTCCGCCTCCTCCCAGCCTCCCATTTCCCTCCCCCTCCTCCCACCCTTCTCCCCCTGCTCCCACCCTTCTCCCCCTCCCCCTACTCCTCTCCCCCTCCCTCTCCAGTCCAAAGAGCAGCCAGGGTTACCTGCCCTGTGGAAAGTCCAAGGTCCTCCCTCCTCCGTCCATATCTAGGAAGGTGAACATCCAAACTGGGTAGGCTCCCACAAAGCCAGCACATTACGTAGGATCAAAACCCCGTGCCATTGTCCTTGGCTTCTCATCAGCCCTCATTGTTCGCCATGTTCAGAGAGTTCGGTTTTATCCCATGCTTTTTCAGTCACAGTCCAGCTGGCCTTGGTGAGCTCCCAATAGATCAGCTCCACTGTCTCAGTGGGTGGGTGCACCCCTCGTGGTCCCGACTTCTTTGCTCATGTTCTCCCTCCTTCTGCTCCTCATTGGGACCTTGGGAGCTCAGTCCAGTGCTCCAGTGTGGGCTCTGTCTCTATCTCCATCCATCACCAGATGAAGGTTCTATGATGATATGCAAGATATTCATCAGTATTGCTATAGGATAGGGTCATTTCAGGTTCCCTATCCTCAGCTGCCCAAGGAACTAACTGGGGACATCACCTTGGGCTCTTCTCAAATTTTGCATGCAAATGGATGGAAATAGAAAACACTATCCTGAGTGAGGTAACCCAGACCCAAAAAGATGAACATGGGATGTACTCACTCATAATTGGTTTCTAGCCATAAATAAGGGGCACAGAGTCTATAATTGGTGAACCTAAAGAAGCTAAGTAAGAAGGTGAACCCAAGGAAAAACATATAGCTATCCTCTTGGCTATGGGAAGTAGACAAAATTGCCGGGGAGAAAATTGGGATCTTGGGGGTGGGTGGGATGGGGGTAAGGGGAGATGGGGAGAGAAAAGGGAGAAGGGGAGGAAGGGGGAACTTGGGAAAAAAATGAGGATTGGGATAAAGGAAGGTTGGATAGGGGAGCATGGAAGCACAATTCTTAGTTAAGGGAGCCACCTTAGGGTTGGCAAGAGACAAAGACATTTTAAGGGCTACAAAAGCGCTAATAATTTAAACTGTTTAAGAGCATAGGCTACACAAAATATCATTATAGAAAACATACCTTTAATCCTAGACCTCAACATCTTACAGGCATTGAGCAAGACCAGAGTCAAAAAAAAAAACATGGACATATATGTAAGCCAGAAATAAATATGAGGAAACCCCAGTAGCCAGTCGCTAAACAGGGTACTTAGTTGTTTTGAACTGAACGTACCTAAGTAAGATTCAGGGCAATTTTCTTTATATGATGAAAAGGGTAAGGAAAGTTAAAACTGGCATGTGTGTTTTCTTGGTGGGTGTTAGTCTCTTTATGAATGAACTTAAAGGAAAATGAGAAAAAATTATAGGCTAACATCCTCTTAAATTGTTTTAGCTGAATGTCTTTCAACTGAGGTCCTCTGCCTACAGCAACTTCTTACACTCAGCAGCTTATCCATGGCATTTCTCACCGTATCACCACTAATATTTCAGAACTCTTCATGGCAATGCAGTTATTACAGTTGCAATCGCTAATCCTGAGGGACGCTAGCATAAAATTTCCTTTGACAAAAGAAATGTTCTAGCCAGGGAAATTCCATCTTTATGATTTTGTTATATCATTCATTCAGAATGAACGTCTATTAAAACAGAGATGAAGAACTTGGACTCAACATTGACCGGCAAGGGGAAATAGGATAATAAACTAAATAAGTGCGGTGCATTGATCTGCAGTCTGACAATTTTGATCTGAAGCTACTTTGGTGTCAGATATCACACATTCTTCATGTATTTTAACTTGAAACAGCCTTTAAGCATCCCGTCGATAGTCCAAGTAAGGAATTCTACAGACAATTATCAGTAATGAAGGAAGTTAGCTTTGCAACCTCAGGGCTTCTTTTCCTTGATCTCATTTTGGTTAGACCCTGTTTGGGTGTACAGAACACATGCCTTCATGTTTCCCTTATAAGATTTTGACATGATCGAGTAATTTTGTTTTTGCTGAAGAGACTGAGGAAAGGAAAGACATTGAATTCCCTTTTATTATTGGCTTGAAGTCCAATCGTTCTTAGTGTAGGATTCTTAAGGTTTATATGGAAAAAGAGAAAGTTTATTCCTCTAATCACCATACATCCAATGTAAAATTAAACAGGAGTATGGTTTTGTGGAAAATAATAAAAAAGTCCAGATATTTTATATTCTCAGACAAAATAAATCATTCTTTCAAACTCCTTTAATAGGCGTTAAATATTTATTTCATGTTTAGCACTGAAGTTATTAAAGGCAGACTGTATTTAGCCCTGAGCAGTCTGGGAAACGACTTTTGAATGACATGATGTTGGAGAAAGCATATGATTACATATATATAGAATAGTCACTAATAAAATCATTAAATAAAGTGAAAACTAATATTAAAAACTAACTTTGTACAGAAAGTGATCCTAATTGCATTATTTAGTTTTTGCCCCT
Source organism: Microtus oregoni (assembly GCF_018167655.1). Classification (NCBI taxonomy): domain Eukaryota; kingdom Metazoa; phylum Chordata; class Mammalia; order Rodentia; family Cricetidae; genus Microtus; species Microtus oregoni. The sequence continues at coordinate 1,048,114 of NW_024543829.1, forward strand.
AAAATAAATTTTCTTCACTCTAAAGCCCTGGTTAGAAAATTTCTTTTGTCAACGGAAATTTTATGCTAGCTTCATCCACGATTATTAATTCCAAGTGTAATAACCCCATTACCCATAAAGAGGGCCATATGCAGCATCACAAAAATGCCTGTCCAATAGCATGTCAAATGCGTTTTCCTCCAGTCCTGAAAATGTTGATGCTCATATCTTTTGTGCATATGGAACAAATATGACAAAATTCTTAAAATAAAAAATTTGTTATATTGAATAAGATCAATAAACCAAGTTCTTTTACTCACCGCTTGTTTTGTTTTTAAACAAACGTAACAAGAAAGCCTAGCTGTAAAGAGTTAATGTCCACTAGATCTGTAGTCAACAAATCATTTGTCTGTCTTCATTTAAACATCCTGATTTTGAACCTTCTAGGATTGGCCCCTTTGCTTTAAGTAAAATCTTGACAAATTAACAAAATGCCTTACCACATATTGCTCATAAATAATCTGTATACAGGAACCGAGAATGTAGTTAATTAAAATCATTTCAATTGTTAATAAGTAACACTTAATTTGAATATGGTTTAAGAAATAACAATAAAATTTTTATTTTCCTTTAGAATATTGAACTCATTCCAAGATGCAGTAGTTAAAGTATTGGAGGAGAATAATTAAATGTCTCTAATAAGAAACTTTAACTGAATCCCAAACATTTAACAAGAAGTGTAACAATATGTTTCAAAATGTTCTTTATCTTTTTTCATAACTTTTCTTGAAGTTTCATGGTGGCTAGGCTTATAAATAACATTTAGTGACTATGTTTAATGACACAAAGAGCTATGAAGTAACTGATTGCAGAGAACCTTCAGGAGCTTGCCACACACACCAGGTTGCTGTGGAGAGGTGGAGAATATCAGGTGACTCTGGTTTAACACTAGGAAGGGTTAGGATAGCTACAAACCTGTCTGCTATGGAGTCATCTGCTGCACGTTTGATATTTAGGATTGCTGATGTCTTCCCATTTCCTACCAAGAACAACTATTGAGCACAGGGAGCCTCAAACCTCTCCATTTTCTTCTGAGAAAATAAATTGAAAATAGATAAGAAAACAATAGCAACGTGAACAAGAGAAAACCCAGGTAGTGAGAATTGCTAACTCTCCAGGAGGCATTTGATACCAGGCAACTTGGACTTCTTTATAGAGAAAGCTGCTTCATGCTGCTTCTCCAGGGGCCTGTGCTCATGTGCCACAGTGCCTGCTATTAATCTCTTTGGTCCCACTGCAGGAGCAGAAATTTCTCTGCATGTCTTCCACACTTCTTCCATCGTGCTGTTTTAGGGGCATCTAAAAATAAAATGAGGCACATAGCTACGGAGGTTGTTTGTTAACAAAAATTCTTCAAGAGTCATCCCTCATAGTTTTCTTTAAGGAATTTCAAAAAATAAAAACACCTCATCAATTGCCACTAAAATGTAAACTGTTCCTCGAAAAGTTACCCATGTTGACTTCATTTTTTAACACTACCATGTTTAATGATTTTAAAAAATAGTTTATAATTCACATATGGATAAATGTATTGATGTGCTAATTAAATATAAATTTCTGAACAGTACACTTGTAGTTCCCACATATATCAAGAAATTGTTATGGATGTTAAGTTTTTGTGTCAGCTTAAATGAGAATGTGGATAAACTGGGCCTAACATTTCTTATAATAAATTTTATTAATTCTCTCAAAAATATATCAATGTGTTGTGAACATATTTATGTAACAATTTCTGCCCTACTTATCAAATGCCCATGTCTTACCTAGTCATCCTTTGTAACTTCCTATCTTTTTCTTTATTAATAACACACCAAGTCCAATTATTTTTGTTGCTCATGTTCCTTGGTTTAGAGCCCACCCAGTCCAGCAGTCATTTGGTCCCAAACAAAGACATGGAGATCTAATTAATTATAACACTGCTTGGCCCATTAGCTCAGGCTTCTTATTAACTCATATCTTATATTAGCTCATTATTCTTGTCTATGTTAGCCACGTGGCTCGGTTCCTTATTTGGTGAGGCAGTCACATCTTGCTTCCTCTGCATCTGGGAATGCAGAATGAAACTTTCCTCTTCCCACAACTCTTTTTGCTCTGCCTCTACTTCCTGCCTGCTTGCACTGCCTCTACTTCCTGCCTGGCTACTGGCAAATCAGCGTTTTATTAAAAATAATACAAGCAACAGGATAAAAGACCGTTGTCCCACAGCATTGGAATGTGTCCATAATTATTGTAGACATTCTATGTGAAGTATGATGTAAAGTAACTATTTTATTATAACAAGGTAGAGTTTAGTAGCTTCAGTAAAGTATTTTCTGTAAAATCATGCAAAGGGAAAGAGTATGCTTCCTACTTTCTTTCAATAGTAGGTTAAAACTGAATAAACAGAAACCAGGAAAGGCATTTTAAGTGAGAATAATTACTAAACAAATAATTGTAAAAATATAATTGTATATCACAAAAGACAACTTTTAAAATGACATCAATTTTGTGCAGTAAAGATTTAACAAAAGAAAATAAAACATATCTTCATTTTAAGTCATGAATGCATTTTTCTCATTTTAATAGTTCTTTGGAAATTACATACATTGTATTTTTATCATATTCAGTCCCTGTCCCAGCCCTCTGAGATCTATACCTTCTTTATATACCTATCTTTGTATCATCCATAAAAGAAAACAAAAAAATAAACAGCAATACAAAAATAATACAAAATTTGTTATAATTTGTGATGACAATAAGCTCTTGGATGTGCCCTTTAGGTGGTGTATGGTTAACCTTCCATACATTGAAGAAAATTGAAAAATCTCTTTCTGTGATAATGGCATTATTATTGGCTCCCTGTACCCTTTCTTCTGGACCCTTATTCTCTTCGATAGCCCCACTTCTGCTTTCATGTCACACCTGTTTGATCACCCTGTCTTTCTTACTTTAACATCTCCTTACTCTTTGGATGGCCTCTTCCTTTATTAATGACTTATACAAAAACACACAAGTGAAAATATAGATCTGCCTATGACATGGGCATATGCAGTATTTACATTTGTATTATTTAACAGTAACATAATATGATGGAACCATACTCTACACTTCAAACCTCTGTTGTGCCAGTTTGTCAGACTTCCTCTTTCTGTCTCTGCAAGGAACAGAATTTTACTATGTTTTTCCTGACTCCTAGTTTTCTTTAGGAGATCAGCTCCAGTTCTCTATATACCTGGAACTTACTTCCTTGAATATCCTTCAATGACTCACCATATTACAGCCAAGAATGACAGTTCTGATAGTCTCTTCTAAATGTGCTATTCTTTTTTCAACAACTATTCAATTATCTCATGCAGATTTTTTGTAGACTAGCTCTTTTATCTTCTTTTATGCCCTTATTTCAATAGAACACATTTTTTATTAGCTCCCTATGAGAGAATTTAAAAAACATATAGTGAAGGTGGGAGTAGTATGCTTTTCAATAAAGTTGTTCATTATAATATTTGGGGGTTGATCTTTAGAAATATCTTTAGAAATAATAGCACATTGAAAAATACCCTAAAATATTCAAGGATGTCTTAATAGTCCTCTAATAAAGAAGTAGCTAAGAAAATCTATCACAATGCTGTTTTGAACTTTAAAATCACAACTGATATCTCATTGTTTCATTTAGCTAACCTTCCTACATGTGACAACAAATCATAGATTTTTCTCCTGCTTCCTGACACTTCTCAATGATGAACAAAGCTCCATTCCCTTCAAACCTTCCCTCAAATCATTTAGACCAATTCTACAACAAATTGTGTCTAATAACCTATTAAAACGTGGAAATTTGGCAGTGGCTTGCTGCAACAAGCGATGAACTCACCTTTAGAATTTAAGTCTTTGTGCTTCTCTGTGGCTAGGATATACTGACAAAATGAAAAATTGCAAAATATCTCACAGAAAAATAAATAATTTTTAATAAAACTCGGTAATTATTCACAATACCATTTCACATTTTTATCTAGTCTTTATCTTTTAAGAAAATATCTCTTATGTATTATAAACATTTCTATTTTTCATCAATTTGAATTATAATATATTTATTTTATATTAATATCAGTATCTAATCTGCTCATATTTGAGAAGACTTGTCTGCTTTCATCCGCATTAATCTCCATTTATAACAAATGAATGAATCAGGATACTTTTGAAAAATCAAGTTGTATCAATTTTTAAATATTAGGATGAACTGTATCCTGATGTTAATAAATTTTGAATCCCCTTCATACACCACATGGTCATCCCCATTCTCTTCCTTTAAAATTATTGCACATCCACCAGAGAAAAAAGAAGAAATACAGAAACTTGTAAATATGTGTCTAAATCCTTGTGTCTGCCAAATAACTGTTTTATGTCATGTAAAGCACAGGATGAATATCTGACAAATGCTGATTAGATATTCAGTACTTATACTCCTACTTTTGCAGGATGTAATTAATTCATGTATAATTAATAAAACTGACCCTTGAATCCATGACTATCAATGTGAGAGCAATATCAACCCACAAAACCGGAAACAAGATAGGAAAGATCATATTACATGAGGGGATTTTATAAATTGCATCAAATAGGCATTGTAATGAAAGAAAGAATGAGAGAGTAGAATACTCCAAATATATAATGTTAGTTATTGATATTATGTACCAATATGATTAAATATGCATGAGCATACGAAATAAAGTGATAGAATAGAAAACATGTCTCTATAGCAATTGCACATCTTCAATGTATGTGTCCTTGTAACTATATCATGAGAGCGGATAAGGCAAAAGCAGAAATTAGCCGGGCGGTGGTGGCGCACGCCTTTAATCCCAGCACTCGGGAGGCAGAGACAGGCAGATCTCTGGGAGTTCGAGGCCAGCCTGGTCTACAAGAGCTAGTTCCGGGACGGGCACCAAAGATACAAAGAAACCCTGTCTCGAAAAACAAAACAACAACAACAACAAAAAAAAAAGAAACTAAACAAAAAAAGCAGAAATTACTATTCTGTGATAGTGCTGAAATGTTCTAAAAGGCATGTTTAATGAGTTAAACATCTTAAAATGAAGCAAAGCAGGAAAATATAACTTAAAAAGCTAATGTTCTATTTTTCTACAGTAATGTGATAATGAAAAATATATTAACTATACAATTAAGGATCTAATATCTTGTGAATAGATCACCTCATCTTCAAGGTGAAGAAATTTTATGCAGGTAAGCGTCTTGCTCATAGTAACCCAGAAAATGCACCATTTCAATACTAAGTGCTTCCTCTCTCTCTCTCTCTTTCTCTCTCTCTCTCTCATACTGGATTCCCAGAGCCCAGCTTGTTACTAGGTTGTGGATTTCTGCATCTGGTAACAGGAAATTTTATAATTCATTAGGAAACATTAACTTATGTTATTCTGTCTCAATGTCAGTAGTAAACTTTACTTTCATCCCTACTGTATTATTTGTTCATTTTTTTCTTTCTTACTGCCTTTGTGTGTTCGTGTGTGTGTGTGTGTGTGTGTGTGTGTGTGTGTAATCTACCTTTTCAATCTTTCTCAGATATTTTTTTGTGAGGGCGCTAGCACTAGACTTAGTGAGAACTTTGATGGTATAGAATTACCTTAACTTAATCACACCTGTATATTCCAACCACCCTCCAACCTCTTGTTCTTACTCTATCTCTTACTCTTTCATTCTTTCACTCTTTCCTTCTTGAATTGGGTCTAACGCCGTGTTTCAGATTGGGTGGAATGTCTATACATCTGAGATTGGCTTTGAATTTGCTTCACCTTCCTAAGTGTTAGTGCTTCTTCTCCAACAGATTTGATGAGACTATCTTTGTGGGATTTTCTTCCTAGGATACAATTATTGTCTTTAATGCATATAAAGTTAATAACTTATGTTACAGTTAGAATACCCTCCACAAATACTGCACAAGAAAAAAATTTTAGAATTCTAAATTTAAGTGAGTCCATCAAGTGATATATCTAATCACAACCCAGAAACCCTCTTCTCCAAGCTCACAACTCAGAGTGCTTGACAGTGTTGTAGGATATCCAATCATAGTGTGACGCAGAGTTTTTGTTTAGGATAATTAAATAAAATGTAGCATGGGTTAGGAGGAAGAGCCAGCAAGTAGATGAGAAAAATTAATCGTAGAAGGTCAAAAAGCATCTGAAAGATAGATAGAAAGACTGTAGGAAGTAATAGGGAGGAAATTTTAGGTGGCAGCGTGGAAGGACAAACTCTTTCAGAGAAGCTGGTGAAGGGGAAAAGTAAACTATGTGCTCCTCAGTCTCTCAACGCTAGCAGGTTTTCACTCCAGGCTGACTCCTGAGTCTTATTTATAAATAGATAGAGATTTAGTTAGAAGTACATTTGTTGGCAGCGACAGGATATTGATCCAGTGGGATATAAAAGTTGCACTAGAGCTGACCGAGAAGCAGGTCAGTAAATGTGGAGTCACAGTTGTTGGCTGAAATAGCAGTAGATTCAGGTGCAGTTCCTGAGCTGACAGAAAAACAACATGAAAATTAAGTAAATAAATTAAAATTATATGTTCTAGTTAAAAATATACTCCATAAACATACTGCACACGATAAAATTTGTAGAATTCTAAATGTAAGTGGGTCCATCAAATGATATATCTGAATACCACTGAGAAGCCTTCTTCACCAAGCTCATAACTCAAGAGAGTTTGAAAGTATCTCTGGAGATCAGTTATTGTCCTTCTTACTCTCTGCACAGTTGGGTGGAAGCTAGTTAACACAGGAGCACTGATGTCTATTCTACTACTAAACAGCTTCAGCAAAGGATATTATATAACTTTACTCTGCAAAACATTTTGGCATCTTAAGCAATGAATATTTTAAACCCAACTGTCACAGTCCAGGGGCTTGGAATCATAAAATTTTTGCTGTTCAAACACTAAACTATGGAGTTGCAGAAAACAGAGTTTCAGACTAAAGAGCAGAGACACATAAAAAGTGGAGCAGTTGACAGACATTTTATCTTATTATAGCTAATAATATGGAAGCCAAAGACATTATGGCATAGATTAAATTTTTGACTTGCCTTTTCTAGTATTTTGAGAACAAAGCAAACCCTGAAAAGATAACTTCAGTCTGAAGTGATTGAGGGTTATGAGAAGAAAAACTTTGAGGTTTTTTCCAAGTTATCTACATAAATTGTATGTTCTCCCTTTATGTGTATAATTGTCACATTGAGACAGGGAAGGAAAAGTCTGCCAGGATAAGGGAAAGACTGAAAGTGAATAGGAAAATGTAATATAAGCACAAAATCACCTGGTTACTTCAACACCTGAATAATTTTCAGTTGACAGTTTCATGCCTTAACTGTGCCTAATAAAAGGACAGATGTCCTAAAAATCTGTTACTTTAGAAAGACATTTCATCTAGCAAGAAGTGGGAAACATTCTTTGCCTTCAAAATATTCCGGTCCCATTCTCTGTATTCTCAGGGATGTTTTAAGCTGCTTCATTTCTTCTCACACAGAGGTAGCCATATCTTAAGATATTACATGAAAATAATAATAACATTTTTATTATTATTATTATTATTATTATTATTATTATTATTATTATTATTATTAGTGACCCTTTGAGGTCACTAATGTGTAAATGATGATTTAGTGCTGGTATTTAAGAGAAGATGCAGAGAGAGGAATGAAATAGGAAAGGGGTGGTTTAGTGGGAGTTTGAAACTGCATCAGATAGGAAAGGGTGAAAACACATTTTCTACATTTCCAGACTCTGCTCTCCAATATGCAGCCAAGCAAGCTGTGTAGAGACTTGACTATAAATTTTAAAAGACTGCTGAGACTTTCTTTTGGAATAGATTTGTTTCATATCCTGAAGATCCTTGGTATTAGTTTACATTGTTCCATATTTTTATAGATACCTTTTTTTAATAAATGCAATTTCTAATGCAACACTTCAGCTCCTTGAGTTGATCTTTTTAATGATGGCAGTTGGATGCTTTGTCTAATTTGGGGTAATACTGTTTAATTACTATATTCAGTACTCCAAATAAGACAGGTATACTATGTTTCAGGAATTGTTCAGCACCTGACACTTTCATGTTTCCTCAAATTAAGCATAAAATTTTCAAGCTGATTCATTATCATTTGGAAAGTGGTGTCAAGTCAAGGGCCTGCTGTAATTTAGTAGCTGCAAGGAGAGACTAACCTATTGTAAAGGAATCAGAAATGGGAAGCCTCCTAGAAATGTGTGTTCTGGAAAGGTCACCCCGTGTTTTGATCTATTTGATTTTATCTCAAGATGCAGATCAATATCGTTGGAAAGCTAGAAGGTATGTTTTTCACTAAGTAATTTCTCTCTAGTACAGAAATGTTTCATTATTATAGCTGATTCATTCTTCAAACTCTGAATTTGTAAGAGCAACTGACTTTTCATTCTTTATGAGATAGCCTGTCTTTTGTACATCTTTATGTGGATTCCAGTAGTGAATTGCTCTAAAAATGTTTTCTTCAGTAAGTAATGGTGACTAATGTCTTGTTGATTAGTACAGACACAAAGGGATAAGAAATACAATGGAGATCTTGTATATCTCTCCTTTTTTGGGAGATCTATTTGTTACTCTTAGGATTCTCCTTGTAACTTGGCTTCTTTGAGATTGTGGACTATTGGCTTTTTATCCCTTGCTTTAAGACTAGTATCTACTTATGAGTGAGGACATACCATGCTCATATTTCTGGGTCTGAGGTCCATCTATTTGCATGCAAATTTCAAGATGTCATTTTTTTTTTTTACTATTGAGTAGTATTCCATTGTGTAAATTTATCACACTTTCTTTATCCATTCTTTAGTTGAGGGGCATCTAGGTTGTTTCCATTTCTGGCTATTACAAATAATGTTGCTATGAACACAGTTGAACAAATGTCCTTGCAGTATAACTGAACATCCTTTGGGTGTAAAGATATGTTGCTTTGGAAAGCAGGGTCTGTTTTTGTTTCTACAAAGAATGAGAGCCTGTGGATTCCTTCCAAAATAATGTGGTTTGATCAAATAAGACCACCTGAAACAATGGCCCAGATGGTCCAACATCCATGAAGGCTTTAGGACTGCTGGCTGAGATGGACTTCCACACAGGATACCCCATGACAGACTTGATTAACACTGTCCCCAATCAGCAGAAAATAGTCTAGACAACAATTCCCCAAATCCCTAAATGATTGTTTATAAATGCTTGTTTACATTTAAAGGGGGATATGCTATAGATATGAATACTTTGCCCTGGTATGGATCTTGGCCTATTGACACAAATTTTAGGTCAATTTAGTTATATGTATATTTCTGCTCTTGATTAAAGTATTAGTAATAGTTTTAGCTATTCTGAGTTTTTTGTTTGTTTGTTTTTCCATATGCAGTTGAGTAATATTCCATCAAGGTCTTGCCTAGACTTCTTACAAGGCAATTGCACTTAGTTAAAGTACAAATTAATATGAGATATTTTGTCAATATCAATGGGAGGTCTTCCCTGAATTGGGATAATTAGAAAGGATGTGGGGTGGTAGGTACTGGAAGGAGAGTAGGAAGGGGAAAGGAAATGCAGTTGGCCTATAAAATAAACAAAAAAAATAAATAAATACAATATGTAAGAGTGTTAAAAAACATATGTCATATTAAACCAATATGTATATAATAACCCTTGTGTTCAACCCTATTGGGATTCCTCTTCCATACAAGTTTCTCAAGAGAATATAATCTAACTAATATTTTTAACTTTATTTTGAAAGTTTCCTTAATTTTTGACTATCATTTTATAATACATTCTTACATTCTTTTGAGCAACTTATCTTCAAAGGTTACAACTCTCTCACTCTCTCTCTCTCTCTCTCTCTCTCTCTCTCTGTCTACACACACACACACACACACACACACACACACACACACCATTTTTTCTTGCCAAATTTCACTGGAGGTGTGGATGTTTCTAAACCACATGTGTGGGTGCACGCTTCTCATTAGGCTACAGTGGTAAGGTAGTGGCTTCTGTGGTCATTGACAGCTTGATTAAAACTAACATTCCATTTATACCTTATGGTCTGGAACTCCATACCATTATTTTAGAAATGGATATGCAAAACACCAACCACTGGGGCTGGAGAGATGACTCAGTGGTTAAGAGCATTGCCTGCTCTTTCAAAGGTCCTGAGTTCAATTCCCAGCAAACACCATGGTGACTCACAACCATCTGTAATGAGGTCTGGTGCCCTCTTCTGGACTACAGGCATACATGCAGACAGAATATTGTATGCATAATAAAATAAATAAATTTTTTAAAAAGCAAAACACTAATTGTGAAGAATTAAAAGTTGTGTGTATGTCATCTCTTTCTGTGAATTGTCTTTCATTCTTGAAGACTATTTCTTGAATACCTAGTCTGTAATGAAGTTCTCAATGCAAAGGAAAGTTAGTAACACTATAAATATATTTGTACTTTGTAGTTTTTAGTTCATATCTTACTTTGGTTTACTTTATTTCTATCAAGTTAATTACTTCTATGGGAGTCGTGATATGGTAATAGGAGCTATGAATTTAGAAAATACAATTTTTCAGGAAAAGTACAGCATAGAATGAAATGCAGTGTTATAGCTGTCATTTTCATTTATTAAAGCACAATTTAGAAACTAGGATTTTGAAAATCACCTTGTCCTATAACCTTTAGAATATATAATACAAAATTTGTATATATGCCATTAATTAATGACCTTAATAATTCATTTTAGTGTCCATTCTAGTGGACAATTTCAGAAGAATTAAGGAACTCAGAATAAAGTGGGATCTATAGTGCTGATGAGGTGTGACTATTCCTCCATTTCTTCAAAATTAAAGATATGAACAAAGAAATAAATTGAATATTTATTAATGTTTGCATGACAAGAAGGTAACAAAATTTGAAAAGGCCACCTACCAGTGCTATAGAAGGAGCTGTTAATTAACGCATATCTCTTTTTAATACTTTTGATTATGTATTATGGTGGATGGGACTGATGGCAAAGAAACAGAGGGTCTACTTTTGAACCTGCTATGGGTAAGTATTTTGTATGGAATTGGAGTATAAAGAGACAGAGGGTCTATTTTTGAAGATGAAATGAAAAACTGAAAACATCAGTGGATATAAGAGTTCTGACTTAGAGGGTGAGTTCAGAACTAACAAATATGCAAGGGGAATATTTCTACTATTATCTTAGCATTTTCCTATTAATCAACATAGATAGAAAAATGCATGAACAGGACCCTTTTATAACATTAAAACAAAATGAGACATGAAAGAAAATAAAGACAGTGTCTTAGAGTGACAGATGATGGGAATACCCCCAATAAGGTTGATGTATTATTAAATCATGAAGCTCTAGACGGTTATTCTATTTAGACACTGCACTGATTTAAATGCTTAAGGGAAAGTTTGCCTGACACAGACAAAAGAAATATGAGGCAAAACATCAGACTTATCCTGAGCAGTCACACTAATTAAATCAGGATCAAATTCAAGTTGAATAGCAAGTGTATCTATAGTGCTCTAAAGCATTTTAATCTCTTCAGGGAAAGTGAACAATTTAAAGTCAACTTGACAGTGTCAATGAGCTTAGAAGGTTGCATTTATTTTCAAAACTTTTCAGAATGATTTATAATAATACGTTTCCTAAGTAGTTAAATGCTTAGGTTTTACAATTTGCAATTTGAAAGGCTTACTGTGAAGTAATTGCATTATAGCAATGAATGGGAATAGATAATGTCAATAATAGTGGGACACTTTGGAATCTTATAGTGTGCTTCAACAATTTTATTGGGTTTTTATATTTTCAAAATATAAATGTAAGTAAACAAAACTAGAAGTACAGTAAAATAGTGAGTTCCAATGTGTCTTCAAATTTAAATAGAATGAAATGATCAAAATATGCATTGAAAATTTTTAAAAAATAAGAAAATTTCAGAGCCACTGTCAGACGTCATTTAAGTTTTAAGGGTTATAAATCTTATCTTTCCTCTGTATAAGATGAATCTTAATCCTCAATAAATAGCTCTCAGAGGGATATTTAAGAAGTGACAGAATCAAGAGGGTTTCACACAAGGAATCTAATCTAATCTAATGTCCCTAAAATATCAGGGTCATGAGGAGAATGACCGCTCCTAAAAGTTCTGGAACCTGAAAACTTATCTTCTACCCCATGAATCAGCTGGAAGTGCTGACAAATAAATATTTCCATGATTGGCAAGTGAGATGTCTCAGGCACTAAAGTCCTTCCATGTAACTTCAAGGACCTAAATTTGATCCCAAAGATTCACATAAAAAGAGGTATAATGGTGTATATTGATAGCTACATAGGGAGAGGAATGAGCAAAGACATGGAGGACATTGTAATTCACAGCTCAAGCAGCATTGTTTACTGGTGAATAAAGACCAGGTTCAGTGAGAGACCATGTCCCAGATAAAGACAATAGATGTACAATATTGGAATACACACTAGTTCACATACCAGAGACCATAGATACAAACACACAAACACACAAACAAACACACACACATACATCATTGGCATGGTTAAGATCATAATCATTTATTATTCTGTAATGATAAACTAGAATAATATATTTTTGTTTAAATTAATAAAATTTAATGAATACAGATATTTTTAAATGAATTAATTTATAACTAAATTTATAGTGACTTTTATAGGAGTAGTTCCCCAAGTTAATAATGCTGTAGATTATCCCTTATAGTTTCTTAAAATATGTAATATACTAGTCCACCACAGGCTTAGAGAACCAAAGTTTCAAAGGCAGAAAGTCTATAAATTTTTAAAGAAAATTTTAAGTCAATGACTTAAATCAATCAGTGAGCAAAGAAAAAAATTCTGCCATGTGTGAATAACTTGTAGTTCTCATTTTCTCTATACCTTTTAATTTTTTATGTTCTGTAAGTTTTTTTTTAACATCCAAGTCAAGTAAATTTACTATAGTTTCTTGCACTACCTTGGTCTGCACCCTGATATATTGCTTTTAGGGCACCAGACACTTTATTTCATCTGGTATCTGCATGATAAACAGAAAACAAAACAAAAACAAAGTTTAGATAGTTTTTTCTGCAAGAGGTTTTGGTTTCCATGATTGTATTTTCAGTTGGGAGAACAGAGGGTAGGGTGTAGTTGTCAAGAAAATTGTTCACAAATATTTCAAATCCTTTGTTGTGTTCAATTATTCGTTAGTTGGCTCACTTCACACAATCTACTGACTCACTGCAATAAAGTATGTTCTTTACTGTCTTTGAAAAAAATGCAACCAATAGAACGCTATGTCACAGACTTTGTATTACAGATTGGTGGTAGATACATATTTTGTTCAGACACAAACCCAAGAATCTTTATGCATAATAATGTCATTGTTGCTCTTTCCATTTGCTTTGTTTTTGACTTTATCATAAGCTTAGACTTTTCTAATTGTAGTATTTAGCCAAGAATCCCTGTATGATAAATTAGTTATAAGGTCCATGATTTGACTGACAGTACAAGTAGGTCACATCAATGGTTTTTGGTTCATCTTGCAATCAGTAAAGTCTTCTTATTCCCAAGAAATAGAATTACTGTGAAGTTCAGTGTTGCTGGTTAGCAGATATTTGATAGCACCAATATTGTGATAAAACTTTTAATGTATTCACTTAAATAGATACATAGAATATGTTTAATCTAATATGTATGATGTATGTGCATATTTGTGTATATCTCATCTGTCCTAGGTTTATTTTTTCCATCTGTCTCACTGTTTTTGCTCATTTGTTTGTTTTTTACTTTTTGATTTAGTCTTGCATAGAACTATACCCACAAATTCACACAGAAATTTAGAACTAAATTAGGTATTAAGAAAAGTATAGGATAGGGTCATTTCAGGTTTCCTCTCCTCAGTTGCCCAAGGTACTATCTGGGGACCACGAGGGGTGCACCCACCCACTGCGACAGTGGAACTGATCTATTGGGAGTTCACCAAGGCCAGACGGACTGGGACTGAATAAGCATGGGATGAAACCGAACGTTCTGAATGTGGCGGACAATGAAGGCTGATGAGAAGCCAAGGACAATGGCACTAGGTTTCGATCCTAATACATGAACTGGCTTTGTGGGAGCCTAGCCTGTTTGGATGCTCGCCCTCCTGGACCTGGATAGAAGTGGGAGGACCTTGGACTTCCGGCAGGGCAGGGAATCTGGACTGCTTTTCATTCTTGAGAGGGAGGGGGAATGGAGTGTGGGGGAGGGGAGAGAGGGAGGGGAGTGGGAGGAGGGGCTGATGTGTGCGAGGAGGGGGAGGGAAATGGGAAATGGGGAGGAGGCAGAAATTTTTTTTTCAACAACTAAAAAAATAAATATACAAAAAATAAAAAAAAGAAAAGTATAATCCTGAAAGAAGCAGGACCAAACTTGTATTTTTCTAAATACACTGGCCAAAAATAGACACATTAAGTACTAGTAGGTTATAGTCAGGAAAATTATTAAATATCTATTTTATTTCTGAGATGCAACATAACAATCTGCTCGGTTAGGGAGATTATATGAGATTTAGTTATGAGATAAATGTAATATTGTCAATGAATAAAATTATGGTGCTTTCTTAGATAAGGATCAATTAATCTTAATGGTTATTGTAATTGAATTCTACTGAGGAAACAGAGAAGCCAATCACTGGAAAATGTTTATGTATAAAATGGGGGGGTTCTTAAAGGGAAATTGGAATATCTATTTTGTCTTTGTTATTTCTTTGTTTTAAAATATTTTATTTTTTTAAATCTTCATAATTTTTTTACAATATTATTTTATCATATCCATTTAAAACTACCTCTTTTAAACTGTCCCTAGCATCCCTCATGCTGTTTTACCCTCTCAACCTCATGTGTTTCTGTGGTTTTGTTTTTAGTAACCCCCAAAGAAAAGCAGATATTGTTCTATGTGCGTGGGTGCGGGGTCATCTATTGGGTAGCCAGGTAGCCACAGCTACTGTAAGTTAATGCATCTTACAGTCACCTTAGGTTCAGAAATGAGCATTTTACAGCTCCCTTGACTATCAGCTAGCTCTCGCATTCTTTATACCTCTCTTCTTCAGTTTCCCCTTAGTCTTGATTGGCAGAAGGTATTGATATAGATGATTGACCCACAGCTGAGTGCCAACAGTTATATATCATCTAACGTGGCTACTTACTAATTCCTGCATTGATTCTTCACTGCCAAAGGCCTTTTGATTGAAGCCAGGAACAGCAGAAAACGATGGATACAACCTGTATTTTAACAAGGTGGTAATATTAGGCTCTACCCCCAAGGTCTATAATTTCCAGTTGTAGGTTTTGAGCACATTTGCAGTACTACTCATGAAATCCCACCTATAGAGTAGACATATTATGCAATCAGAAAACTGTTGCCTATGCACATACCCATCATTCCACTACTGTACCAGTTATTTTTTAATATTAATTTTTTTATGTATACAATATTCTGTCTGCATGTATGACTGCAGGCCGGAAGAAGGCACCAGACTTCATTACAGATGGCTGTGAGCCACCATGCGCTTGCTGGGAATTGAATTCAGGACCTTTGGACGAGCAGACCATGCTTTTAACCATTGAACCATCTCTCCAGCCCTAGTTATTTCTTCTTACCACACAGGTTGGTGTTATAGTGTGCAGAGTCCAGCGATGTTGAGACTCTTGATGTATTTTCTTCCTCATTTGTCTATATAATATCTTCTGGAAGTGTGTAAGCTAACAAAAATGAGTTTATTTCCTTGTCAAGTGTTTCCTTGTCAGTTTAAAGTTGATAGCTCCCTTATCCATATTGTGTGCGATCTTAGCAGAAGTTTAGACCAGCTAGTCATGTTGGGCAGCTAAAACAAATGACAATTGCACGTGTCATTTTGTGTTCCTCTGGAGACTCCATAAACAAAGACTCACAGGAGGCATCCTATTTCTGGAACTAAGCACTAAGTTTTTTACTCAATAACTCGTGTCTTCTGGGAATAGCCCTGTCCTTACATTTAAACGTGTTATGCATGATATTGTATTTGCCTACAAAAGAGATTTTTATAAAACTTATTAGTTTAGATGACTAAACCCATTGACTGCCCTTAATTCTCCACAATCCTATTATCCTTATTTAAACTTTTAACTCTGATATTTCCTACTTTATCCTTTTATGTAGCCTGTGCTCTATTATCCCCTCTAGTTATTTCTGCACCTTAGGTGTAGAGATCATAGATTTCTACATAACTTTCTCATGCACACTTAGTTTTTGTTGAGCAGTTAACCAATTACATCTCATTTTTAGAAGAGTTAGAAGTGGAGATTTGAGTGTTACCAGTATACAGAGAGATACAAAAGTTTAAGTGAAAGCTCAGGGAAATATGATATAAAAATGCAGAGAACATAGAGAATGATAGTATTAGAAATTTGTAAAATGGAATTGTAGGGGATAGAAGGAGAAGACTAGAAAAAACAGGAGTAAAAATTAAAGGGATTGACAATATAATTATATAAATTCAATTTTATGTGCTTTTTGCTACACAGTCACAACCAGACAAAAGACTTCAATAAATAGTTTCTGTAGTTAATGAGATAAAATAGTGAGGTCTCTACCCTTATAAAAAGCCTTCAGAGATGGAGTTAGCTCTTTCAAGTTCACTCCATCCTGTGAAGACAGAGCATCTATCCCTCCAGGGAATGCAGCAAGAGGAACCACCTGAATGGAAGTAGACACCACTCAGCTGTGCTTTGATCTTCACTTCAGAAAAATAGCTTGATTGCAAATGGAGACAGATTAATCAAATTTTATTTTGATATAGTCATTTTCCTGAAATGTGTTGGAATTATTCCAAGAATAAAAATACAGGGGGGAAATGTTTTCTTTACATTTGTCATCCTCATTGCATTGTTCTCTGTATACATGGTTTAAACTTCCAGCTGTCTACTGAGTCTCACAGGGGGAAAAGCATACAACACCAAGTCAGCTGTCACGTTCGCATCACTCTCTATTCAAGCACATCAGAAAGCCTGGAGGATGTTTATTTAATTAAAATAGTGGACAGGGTCACTAATTTAGCTGCCATCAAACTGGCTCCTGACCTCAGTAACAAAGTGAATGAGAAATCATAGTTTATATTAATATGAATCACACACAATGCTTTTCCGGGAATGAATCATGAATGATTTTTTTCTAGAAAGGTTAGGTGTTTGGGAAAAGCTGTAAAAGAGCATGGTTTTTAACTCAAAGAATATTAAATATTTTATACTTATATCAACACTCTGAATAAATTTATTTTTATTTTAATTGAGAAACTACAGATGTTAAGATGTCTGAAAAATAAAAGCTCCTTTGTCATTAAGATAAATTGATTTTTAAGTATTAAGGAATGTTGTAAGAAAGTTGCTTGTCTGTTTCCCAGCTGCCCAGACTCCTGAAATAACCACACAGAAACTGCACTAATTAAATCACTGTTTGGCCAATTATTTAAGCATATTTCTAGATAACTCTTTCATCTAGAATTAACCCATTTCTATTATTTTATGTTTTACCACAACTCTCATGGCCTACCAGTAAGGTTTCTGCTTGTCTATCTCTAAAGATGGCTTCATGGCTTCTCCTTGACTCTGCCTACTTTCCCCCAGCATTCGGTTTAGTTTTTCCCTGCCTAGCTCTGCTCTACCCTATTAACAGACCAAGGCAGTTACTTTATTAACCAATGGTATTCACACCATACAAAGGGGAATCCCACATCAAAGGAATAATAAAAAAAATTAGATGGAAAAGGATGCCTGAGAATTTATTCACATTTTTCTAAGTAGCTTATATTTGACTAGAAAGAGTTTCTCTCTCTCTCTCTCTCTCTCTCTCTCTCTCTCTCTCTCTCTCTCTATTGGGTTAACATAAGTATTGAACAGAAAACACATTTATTTATTTTCAAAGAATAATATTCAGTGGGATATTTTAAATGTTTTAACCTCTAGCCCATTATTGACTAAATGTATGTATATCAGATTATTATCTATTACAATAAACCAAAGATGGATTTTGTATGGTTTCCCGTTTTATCACATACAATTTAAAATTTATGTATGTAGTAGAGATTATTAATAAAATAAGTTTTTTGCCAGGCTGTGGTGACTCATGCCTTAAATCCCAGGACTCAGGAGGCAGAGGCAGGTGGATCTGTATGAGTTTGAGGACAGTGTGGTCTACAAGAGCTAGTTCCAGGACAGGCCCCAAAGCTACAAAGAAGCCCTATCTCAAAAAACCAAAATCAATCAATCAATCAATACAATCTTCAATGGCAAAAGTCCACCCCAGTGTTGACCTGGGGGTAAGGATATGCTTGTGTTTTTCCACAGAACACAACTCAAATGGATTCCTGCATGACTTGTGTGGCCTGTCACCAAGGACCCTGGAGAAGACAAGGAAGACCTCATTACCTGCCCCTCTGTGTTGGGTAATATTTACATTGTTACCCATGCTTGCTGGGGGCAGCGATCTATGGGATCTAATTGCCTTGCCAGCAATTCTTTTGCCTGTGGTAATAGATTATTTTGTGTTACTCCAGTCTCAGTATGCTAGGATTCAGACTGTGTCATTCAAATATGGTTTCCTCTCCAAGAATTGGGAAAATTTCAAAAGACCCTTTGATCCTCATGGGAGAACAGTTTTGCTACTAATCATTCTTTTTAAGTGTCTTCTACAGCTTGTGGCATCTCAACAATCTATCAATAAGTTCACCCTCTTTATACTAATATACTTGAGAATAGAAGTCATTATAATAGAAAATAGAAACTAGGTAATGCTCAAGCTTGAGAATGTTAGGAAGGCAAAGATGATGGCAAATGGGTATTTTTAAAATATGTATTCTTTTGTGTGATCTATTCTGTCCTCTCACTGCCATCAGTTAATAATGAAAGTTGTTTCATGTTTTCTCTGTTCTTTGAAAGATGAGAGTCCCTCTATCTATATTGTTACCATTATATCTTTATATTATATTTAAAACTATTTAGGAACATCTTAGTCATAGCTTTGTCAGGAAACCTTTGTATATTATCTTTTCAAGCTCTGTTTAACAATTTTAATGTGCATTTATATTATAATTTAAATAGGAGGGTATTTTGTAATATGCAAAGAATTCACAATAACATCATATTGAGTTTTAATGTAAAAAAGTGTGGGTGTGCTTGTAGACACTTCCAAAGGAAATTCTCTTATTTTTCTGTTTAACTGTTAATAATTAGACAGGAATTGGATTACTTGGTATTATGAGTGATGGTGCTAGTGATATTTTCATGTATCGATTTCTTTATTAACAACATGTATAATGTAAATTTATAATTTTATATTTTAAGTAATATTATGTATGAGTTAAAGATTTCTTGAGAGTGAAAGAAATAAGGGATATACATATGTGAACATGAACATCCATATAAGTATATGCACACTTGAGTGAGGTGAAGAGAGATACTTTCTATGGGATTAACTTCTTTAACTGTAGACATGATACCCCCTAAAAGGGATATGCAGGGCAGGCCAGCAATATGGAAACTCCATCAGAGCTTGCAACTGAAGGACTCATGTAGAATTTCTTCAAGAAACCACAATTTTTGTGCCTTAGTTCTTGAAAAGTTAGCAGAGGCCTATATCCACAAGAATGACAATGAGTTATTTAAAGTAAATTAATTAGAGTTGTCAATTTTGTATATCTACAAAATGACACTTAGATTAGTATGCTAATGACTGTAATGGAGGGTAGTGAAGCTAATGAACAGGGCTAACTTTTATCCAGGAGTGTGATCCAGATATTATATTTCTATTTTTTATTCACATTTTCCAATTTACATTTTTAAACCAAAGACAAGGACTAAAACATGACTTTGTGGACATCATATCTCAGTGGAACTATAAACGGACAAACTTTAGGTCATGGATTGGTTTTGTTCTGAGAAAGATTAAATGAACAAAACCCCTCAGTCTCACAAGAGTCAATGGAGACCTCCCTGAGATTTTAAACTAATTTTCTCACTAGGCTCTGCTCTATACCAGTTACATCAAATCTCTTAGAATAATATCATCAGAAAAGTTTTATTTTATCGAATATAGCTAGTCCAGCACAGTTAGAGAGATTCTCTGCTGGGGATAGTAAGACACCAATAAAACAGACCATCAAAGAATAATACTGTCTTGTGGTAATGACCTATTTTTCCCCTTTCAGCCTAATGCAAAAATTTTTTGAATACTCTTCTATTGTCCCTTATTCTTCCATTTAATTTTTTAATTCATTTATTTATGTGTGTGAGTGTGTTTGTGTATGTGAGTGTGTTAATATTCCCACTTATATGGGAGCCTGCACAAGCCAGAAGAGGGACCTCAGGTTCTCTGAAGATGGAGCTACAAGTAGGTGTCAGTCTCCTGAAATGGGTGCTAAGAACAGAACTCTGGTCTTCTGCAGCAGCAGCAGATACTTTAATAACAGAATAATTGTTCCAGAGGCTGCATACTTTTTTTGGGTTTCAAAGTTTTATTTTAGTCATGAATACACTTGAGGTTAGAAATTAGATTAGGTTTATGTTCTATGGTATGAAACTAAAATTTAATCTGTAACAGTGATGTTGATTACTGTTAACTGGAGTAGGTAGGGAGATGCTCAGGCTAAATGATTAATAGCACCAATTTAATCACAACATTATTATATATAATACATATGTGTTATATATAAATGGTCAGTGACAATAATGTTTGGAAAAATGAAACATTCATAACATTCAGTTTGTAACTATTTACCTTCTTTCCATGTCCAGTTCTTACAGATTTTATTTTCTCTCATAATTTTGCTGTACTGTACAGCTCCTGCCTGGAATACACTAAGTGAATGCATTTATAAAATCTTTTATACATTTTATTTCTCATGTACATGTGAAAAGTCTTTCATTGCAGATACCATATTATAAACAGGAAAAATTTGAGCTATTACAAAATAGGAAAAAAAATGTCAAAAGCTATCTTTTTGTACACATTTCTTTGTTAACTTTAAATTCTAATTTTCTCTATTTAGTGGACTAAATATATTATAAAAACATTCTTAATTTCTACAGTAATCTTGCCAGTTCAAAATAATTCCATTTAAATTCAAATTTGACATACTTTAGAGATGTATTTAAATTTTGTTGTGTTTGACAAAATTTCTCTGATGTACATGTTGAGATAGTGATTTTTGGTCATATGATTTACTTGAAGAAACACTATGAGTTTACATAGTGGCTTCTTGGATTTCTGTGATCCAGGCCCAAACAACCTGTGATGAGGGCTTTGTTCAGGATATTCAAGAGTCATAAGAACCTGGAGGGTGGACTTATTGATGGATTGTTGAAATGCCATATGCAATAGAAGATACTTAAAAATGATGATTAGTAGTAAGACTATACCACCATGATTATGATCCTTGAGGACCAAGGAGTCTTTTGAAATTTTCCCAAATCTTGGAGAGGAAACCATATTTGAATGACACAGCCTGAATCCTAGCATAATGAGACTGGAGATCTGTTCCTGGAGTAACACAGCATAATCTATTTCCACAGGCAGAAGAATCAGTGGCAGGGCAATTAGATCCCATAGATCCCTGCCCCCATCAGGCAGGGACAGTGTAAATGTTGCCCCTATAAGATAAGTTAGAGTAGACAGTTCACCCCAGGAGGTCCCACATCTGGTCTCTCTCCAAACTTCCTGATATCCTTCCTTATGGCAATGGACTGACTGATACATGGTAATGACCGTTATGTTGGCCTCCTAGAACAAGTCAGGGCTCTGTGGAGGGCCAAAAATATGAGCTTGTTTCCACTTGACCAAGGTCAGGGAGTTGGAACTTCTGTCTAGTCCTTCAAGGTTATTGTTTTTCTACCTCAAACAAAGGTCACACCTAGATTTAGGTCAGAGAGCTCTGTTATTGTCAACAGGTGTGGCCAATAGCCAGACCTTGCATTTCAGGAATAGAGAAGTAGATGTTTCTACCTCAAACAAAAGTCTAAGGATCTGACTAAGGTTCCAGTTTCCTTTAAGGATTGAATTCCTCCCAGGGAGTGGTTTGCCTGCAGAATATTTTGGTCTAGGGTGTGAGCATGACTTGTTTAGTCCCAGGAACAAAATGTTTAACTATGGTTGTTGCTGTAACTTTCAGCTGGTCTGTTCATTTTCTTATATCTTGTTAATCCAGATTTTTGTCTTATTCCTACCTTTTGGAGTCAGGGGTATTTTAAACAATTGGAAATTAAAAGAGGGCAGTTTCAGTACTCAGGCCGGAAGTTGAAGATCAGCCTGCCTCAGTCCATGGGGAGGGGAATGGGTGTGGCTTGTCTCTTAAAGGGACCAAAACCATAACATTCCCAGGTCTTCCTTATAATAAAAGGCACACACGTCAAGGAAGCAGTAAAGGAAGGGCCCAAGATGGCGGCGGGCAGGTCAGAGGTAATGGGAGTGGGCGTGGCCTGTCCCTTAAAGCGACAGGAAAGCACAACACAATCTATGACATTTTCTCTAAGAGTCAACAAACTATAATCCAAACAGAAAGATCTGTGTAAACTGAGAAAGGATTCTAGTTAGGTGTCTATGGTAGCAGCCAACAGCCCATATTTCTTTCCACAAGCAGTAGAGAGATAGCTCACTACGAATGGCAGTGTTTTGACTCCCCAGCCTGCCCACAGCCCTCCTACTACAAGTACATACCTCCTACCTTTCTAAGCAGTTTCAGGAACTCATTTAAATATATGAGTTGATGGGGGTCATTACCATTCAAACTACCACATTCCATTCCCTGGCTCACATAGGTTCATGTCCATATCATAAAATAAAATTCATTTAGTACATCAAAGTACTCCTAGTCTTTCAGTCTTAAAAGTGCTTAAAAGTCCAAAGTCTCTTCTAATATCCAAGATAATATCTTAATTATAAGCCCCTGTAAAATTAGAACTTTCTGTTTGGATTATTGTGTGAAACATTTATTTTCTTACAGTAAGTAGAGATATATAATGCACATCTTGCTTATTTGCAGAGAAAAATCTTTTTTTCTAAGACAAAACTTGTATTATTATTAGAAAAGTGGCTGTGTGCATTCAGCAGGCTGTTTAAGGTTGTTTATTTAAATCTATTCTCACCTTTTTAACACTTAAGAAATCTATAATTAGACTGGTTTGTTGCTACCTTTTTAGTATACTAAATGAAGCCCTGATTATAAGAAAAAAAAAGAAGAGAAAGGAAAGCAAAAATATACATATTGTTTTGCACTTTTCTTTACATCATTATGACACATTTTAGGGTCACACTGACCTAGACATTTTTAGTAAAATCTCAATTATACCCCTGTCCCTAGCTTCTGCACCAAGTAATCCCAAAAGTTTTCCATCCACTTTAAAACTATTCTACCATATCCTTTCTTATGCCTGTGTAAGTGTTCTTAGAATTTCATTACCGTTGACTTTTCTTTCACACTGAAAGTTATTTATCATCTTACCCAGGATTGGTTAATTTAACATTCACTAAAATGTTCCTATAAGTGAAATTTAGATCTGATTTATTAAATCTCTTATCATAAAATAAACATATCAAGCAAAGGAGCATGTAAATATAGTTCTACGTAGTCTTTGAGTTGTACTCAAACTTCATGAAGGGAATTCAGAGTTCTTGATCAGATTTTCATAGACAGTTTATGTTCTCATTGATAATACATCCGATGCCTTTTCAATGCAGTAAAACCACATTATGTCTCCTCAAAGTGTGTATGTGTGTGTGTGTGTGTGTGTGTGTGTGAGAGAGAGAGAGAGAGAGAGAGAGAGAGAGATTCTTCAGCCTAGACATGAGAATTGCTTTCTCAAATCAGCTATTTGGTGCTATAGAGAATCCTGATGGTCAATGTTCATGGCTAACATGATTGAATTCTGGATCAAATGATCAAATAAGAAATATGTTTCTAAGTGGGCCTATGAAGATATTTCTTGGAAGGACTATCTGAAGCTGTAGGAAAATACTTCCTCAGAGTAGTCAGGACCTCCCAGCTGTGGCCCAGGTATTCAGATAGCTAGGGGAAATCAACACTTCTAATATCTTCTAGCCCATTAAATCAGAATGTCCAAGGAGATAGCTATCATCCTTCTTTAAGCAACAGCATATTCTCAGCTAGCCAGTATGTAGGCGTCAATGTTGGTTTACCCAGCCTATTTGCGATAAACTGTTCTCATCAGTCCCCTTAATAATATCTATTCATTCTTTTCTTCTGTTTCTGAAAGAAAACCTGACTAATATACTCGGCACAGCCAACAAGTCGAAGGGACTCTTGAGTGGTCCAGCTTATCCTGTGTTGTCTTCGATGTAGGTGGGAATTATCAGAAATATAGCTGCCTTTTAGGCATCAAGAAATTCTTACTTTGTATTTACTTATGTGTCAACCATTCTCCTTTAAACACCCTCATAAATTATTGACTCATTAAGCTGGATTTGCATGGAATTATTTTCTTTTCCCCACTGATGTTCTCTCTATTTAGACTTGATTAGCTAATTTTTTTCTGTTTATTTTCTTCCTTACATGATCTCAAGTAGCTTAGGCTGACTTCAAATTAAGTGTAGCCAAAATTTACTTTAAGTTCCAAATCACGCTTCCCCTACCTCTCAATATCTGAAATCAAAACAGTATCCCAAATATTTTAGTTTGAATAAATATTCATGATTTCTCTCCAGCAAAATCAGAAGGAAAGAGACAGAGGAAAAGAGAGAAAGAGTTGAATATTTTATTATATCATTAGATTAAAAGGGGCTTATGTTAGAACAATGAAGTTTATGGCTTTGAGAAGGGGGGTTAATTAATCCTGTTTATAATTCAAGCACACAAATTTTAGTTTATATTCCAGAGCCTATTTTTAAAAAAATGGGACCAGTGGCTCTCTAAACACACAGAGATATACAAATATACACCCACAGAACCAGCCATAAGCAAAAAAAATAGTATTTTGATATATTTTATGGTGATTTGCACAATTGCTGTCACCTATTTTACAACAAAAATAGCATCAAAGCAGGTTTGTGACTGGTGGGCACTATTTAAAATTAGAGTAAGTATGGGGTACCACAAAGAGGGACAATGTATTGGAAAGGCAGCAAGTGCATCCCTGTTCTTTCTGACTTTACTAAGTTATAACTATGTACAAATAAATTTCAGTCCTATTTGGAAGATCAAACATTTTGACATCAGAGCTAGTCCTCTGATTCTGATAAACATCCGGGTTGTCCTCGGCTTCCTTCGCTCTGTGAATGAAGCACTTTGTTCTCTCTGCTCTGGGAATACTTTTGCCTGGTGATGTTTTCCTTTGGCTGGGAAACAGATTAAGGGCTTTTCTTCCTGGCAAACCCTTCTTTCAATTGGACACAACTACTGAACTTACTTAAAAGGGATCTTTTATATATTCTGGCCACTCACATTTATCTTGTAGATGTCTATAAACTTGAAAATTAGAGGAAAATTTAAGCAACCAAGTTTTTAAAGGCACACCTGCAAACAAGTTATCATATACCCAGGAGGGATGAAGAATAAAATCTAATAATGGTGTTTTTACTCTGAGACCACACACAAGAGGAATTTATAACAGTGCAAGCTGCATTTTTGAGAACATATCCATACACATTTAGCCTTAGTCATCAGCTCTTGTTGTTTTTCTATTTAAATTGATTCATTCTCAGAAGCAACAAAATACTGTTTACACAAATCCCAACTTTCCCTGAGTCCAGCAACCATATTTTAAAGTTCGGCTATTGTGAATAAGTCTGAGGGAAAGTGAAGCATGGTTTCTTCTGACTATAAAGTGTTTTATAGTTGCTTGTTGAGGAGGTCAGATTTATACCTCTGGAAAATAAGTTTTTAAACAGTATAAACTCTTTTATTACAATGGGTATTTCCTGTTGTCTGGTGGCCAGCTAGCAGGTTGGAGAGTGTCATTGTTAGTAATGTTGACAGGTTGTAAAAGATTGCAAAAGGAAAATGTGTTAGACCAAAATGGAACAGCTTGGCAGATGGATTTGCTTGGATTTTCTTAGAGTCTATAAACAAAAAAGAGGCAATTTTATAACTAATCTCTGAAAAGGAAAATGAATACTTTTCCTAGAGAACTTTTAAAATAGGATGACAAAAATCTTTCCAGGTGTAAATCAAGTGTTATAGGACAGTGTGGAATCTCTCTTCCCTGACTCTCTCCCATAGCTATACTTTCATTGAAAGTATTGATATTTATTTTATGTGTTCACCAAAAAAATGATTTTCAAATATGCATGTAATCAGTCACTATTATTTATAGACAAATTCATAAACATTATTTTGGGATGTTCATTCATTTTCTCAGGAAAGATAAAATTATTTGAAATTTCTAGTTAGACTTCAGTGAACAAAGTGCAGCATTAAAGTGTTATATCTTTTCCTCCATAAATGACAGAATGGAAATGACTGGTAATTCAGTATTGGGGGGGGGGCTTGTGGAAGAACACAATTCTTGCTAGGATTATCACACAACAGCTGTATCTGCTGTATTTTTATTTTTATGATAAGCCTATTTTTATGATTTTCCTTTTCTTTCTCTTCCGTCAATGGGATTTCTATTCTAAGTTACTGGATGTATGTCTTCGAAAATTATTCAGGGTTATGTTTTTCTTTGTAAGATAAAAGAGACATGTTCTTATTGTGTGCATCCAGTTGTAATGCTTTCTATACCCCGAGTGGCAATAAGAAAATAGAATTAAGTTTTCTTTCTTTTCTGTGTGGGTATTCTGGTACAGATTACTCATGTATTTTTGGGAATCTTTTGATGGCATCTTCCACCCTTCAATGAATGGAACACTTAGTGGAAACATGGCATACCTCTGGAAAAGGAAATCCCATCAATTTATAAACCACATGTGACTTATTTCCTGAATGTGTGCCCTTCCAATAGAAGTCGGTGAGGACTAACTCTGCTTCCTCTAAGAGTACAACTAAAGCCAACCACTTTCCTCCACCTCACAAATATATAAGAAATGGTAATCGTGAAACCTGAACTATGGAAGCACACCCTTTCCCTGATTCAATTCTCTTTCCTCAATATCTAGTGCAAAATGTGCCCATGCTCTTTGTAACTGACATGGGAAATTCATTCTGTGGGAAGAATTGCTTTTCTACTCTGTTTGCCCCCTTTCTCCATTCATCTGGCCTCTAATTTTATGCCAAATGAGACTGTCATAATTCTCCTATTAATGGCTGAATGAAAATATCCTGTTCCACCAAAAGAATTAGTAAAGAAAGAACTAAATTTTGTAATATCGTATTTCATTTTTAGCTTAGGGAGGAAAGGAGACTGTTGTAAACATCCCTTGGAAATGTTGACAAGGAGGCTGTATGCACAGGATAACCTGCACCAAAGACAACAATGGAAAGGTAAATCGAGCAGATGGTGAAGGCGTGAGTGCAGATAATGAATGCGAGTCATAGCCAATTGTTTACCTAGCTCCAATTCTGTTATGGAGTTTTGGGTTTTTTTTGATAAGAAAATACATAAAAATATATTTGATATATGATAGTGAAAGAACGAAGTTCAACATAAAGCTCCATATATTCCTTTGTAAATGGCTACCCTGTTTAGAAGTAAATCCATTTAGTTGTATATAGTATTTGAGTCTGCTTAATCACAATATGCAATTTTAAAATGAAGAATAAATTAGAGTGGGAAATTAACTAAAATGGGAAGGTAAGATGTTGTATATACTTTTATGAAGTTTTCTATAAGTACATTGCACATGGAATTTTGTCTCTGACGTACTTCCATGCATTGGTACATGCACACCAAATAACTAACTCCACCTCTGCTAAATACTTGAAAAAGATCAGATTATCTTTTAATTATGATTTTTTAAAAATAATTACTCTGATGTTGTTTTATTGTTTTCTTCTTCACAGTTCTAGCATAGGCAACTGAGTCTGAACTCTGCAAATGTAAATGTCTGCTCCTGATAATTATTCATTTGAGTGTGCTCCTATAGTTTATAGTTTGCCAAAATCCTGATCCACAAGTAACAGAAAAATTACTAAGTATACAGCTTAACTCTTAAAAATATGTATGAATGTGCGATGTGCCTATGTGTTATGCATCTCGTATGTAAGTGTACACATACACATGTTTACAGGCTGATGTGGAAACCAGGACTTTATGTTGAATATTGACCTCTATTCCTCTCCATATTATTTATCAATAGAAAGTCTCTCATTAAAATTTCTAAGTTGCAGATTTGCGTAGTCTCGGTAGGCAGCTTGCACTCCTGTTTTAGCTTCTTGTGCATTGTGAGGACTGCTGTAGGCCCCCAGCACTTAGGTGGGTACACAAACCAACACAGATATGCAATCATGAAACAAATGTTCCACAGACAACCATTAACCAGGCCAGACACATCAATTTTTTTTTTTTGCTTTACTTTGTAGTCAGTAGCTAACCTCCAAACTAACATATTCTTGGAGGCACCCACCTAATCATTTCTATAATTATATGCATGTCTCTATGAATTCTCAGTCTTTTTTTTAAATTATTTATTTATTAAGGATTTCTGCCTCCTCCCCGCAACCGCTTCCCATTTCCCTCCCCCTCCACCGATCAAGTTCCCTTCCCTCATCTGCTCAAAGAGCAGTCAGGGTTCCCTGACCTGTGGGAAGCCCAAGGACCGCCCACCTCTATCCAGGTGAGCATCCAAACTGCCTAGGCTCCCCCAAAGCCAGTACGTGCAGTAGGATCAAAAACCCACTGCGATTGCTGAATTCTCAGTCTTGATAACTACATTTTTTGCATTTTTTTTACATAAGAAAATATGACAAGTATGGTCCCACACACTTTTAATCCAAACAATGAAGAATAGTCAGAATGTAAAGAGTTTGACTATAGCCTGTGTTTCAATAAGAAACTTTCTGAAGAAAGAAAGGAGAAAGACAAGACAGGAAAAAGTGACAAAGGAGGGGAAGAAAGGAAGGAGGGAAGGAAAACTGACATCTTTCAATGTCATGTGTTAACCTTCTCCAATGTGAACAACAGAATTTTTATTCATGCTACACGTCCTGTTCTATCTGTCATATTATTTTTGTTAGGTACAGATCTGGCATTTCAGTGCTTTGTTTATACATAGAGGTCCTACTTCTCAAAGTCTCTTTGATTCCAAGGTGGCTATCTCTCAGGAAATCAGAACGCTAAGCTGACAACTTTCAAGCTTTAGTTCAGCACAGTGTCTGTCAATTTCAGAAAAGTCATAGGGTGTAGACTATGCAGACTGTCAAATTTATGGCTGTCTAGAAGGTGATCTAAGAAAATTAGGAAGACAGAGAGGTGAGTAAAAGCCAGGCATTGGCTAACAGTTACAATGTCGCCAAACTAACCAGTATAGGAATGACATGAAATTCCTATTTATATTCTTACCAACTTTGCCAATATTTTTCCTCTTGCCTTAACTACAGCATACTTGCTTATTAATGGGTTTCAGCTGTTTGCAATATAAAAGTCTTGACTAAACCAATTTCAGTAAGTGAGAAAGTCACACTGTTTTGTTGTCATTAATAATTAGCATGGAGTTCTTTTGTTTGTTTGTTTGTTTGCTTGCTTGCTTGCTTTCGAGACAAGGTTTCTCTTTAGCTTTGGAGCCTGTCCTGGAACTAGCTCTTGTAGAACAGGTGGGCCTCAAACTCACGAAGATCCACCTTTGAAAAAGGTAATCGCTGTCTTTGTTTTGAATTATTTAAACACACAAGTTTTGAAGCAAACAACTTAAGAAGATGAAGTTGTTCCCCTGGGTCAAAGTTCAGGGGAAATTTTTATTCTTAGAAGTCCATTTTCCCCCCTGGGATAAAGAAATGAACAGCAAACTTGATGGCTAATAAAAAGATTCAAGTTTCCTAAGCTCGGGTTTTCTTTCTTGCCCTGCTAACCAGTGTATGTCCATGTGTCATCTGGCTTTACTTATATTGGCCTGTGGGAACTGGAACTCACAGAACCAGAAAAACATACCGGTAACACAGCTATTTCTATTGCTCTGAGTAATAAAGTACCTTTGATTTGTGACCCAGTCAGAATTTCATGTTTTTTACCAGCGTCTACAGAACTGATTTATTAGCTTACGTAGGCAGAAGTTCTGTTTTCTTGGAGAGGTATGCTCCATGTAATGCTCAATATTATGCTTCCTTTATTTTTCTGTCTGTAATTGTATTGCAGATTTCTTTATAATACGTGTAACATCTCTTATAAAATTCTACATGTTTACTATTTGTAAGAGCCTAGTAATGCTGAATGACAAAATATCATGGGCACCATGGATTCACCAACACATTTTTATGTTGTCACTGTTTCTGGTGACTGGAATACCAAAGTTAAGACAGGGGTAGATTTGCTTTTTTCTCCAATATAAATTGAAAATGTCTGTTCAAAAGTACACTAGTACACCTAACCTAAAAGTCACAGCTTAGCAACACAGTGTTCCAAAGATTTCCAATCAGTTTCTACACTCATGATGAAGCTAATTTGATCTGAAATTGTCTCCCATACATGACCCTACATGTATTCAGTGGTAATAAAAAATTGTTCAAAGGTGTCAAAATAAAAAATATAAAATTTGTCACAGCAGTGATTGATATAGGTGACATTCTCACAATATCTATAGCATTGTCATTTTTTCTGTATCTAAATGACTCAGTTCGTTTGTAGCTAATGCAAGGCTGTAGCTCAAGATTGCCTGGAAGAAAAAGTGAAAAAAGATTCCAGGGTCACAGTAATCTCTTCGAGAATAGAGTACCATTTATTTAACTTGTATTGAAAGATTGCCTTCCTATATAGTCTCCCATGACCAGGAAGACCCAGAGGTTGAAGACCAAGCTTTTATCACGTGTGCCTTTAGGGGATAATTAATACCCAAATTAAAGCATGTTAATATATACTTTTACTTTTAAATATATGATATTATTTTTATAATATAATTTATACTCCCCATATATATGTTTGTGTTTATATGTATATTATCTTACACTGATTCTATAGTTAAAATTTTTAAATTCAATATTAATGGTCTTTTCCAACATGTTTACTCTGAAATGCCTTTAGGGGATAATTAATACCCAAATTAAAGCATGTTAATATATACTTTTACTTTTAAATATATGATATTATTTTTATAATATAATTTATACTCCCCATATATATGTTTGTGTTTATATGTATATTATCTTACACTGATTCTATAGTTAAAATTTTTAAATTCAATATTAATGGTCTTTTCCAACATGTTTACTCTGAAATGGTTTGAAATACACTTTCACAATGCAGAGAAACTTCTTTGTCTAAAATGGTATCCTTAATATTTCTCAACATTTAATTAAAGAAGATTCAATGAAAGAAAAGAAGATTTAAGAAAAATAATGTCAAAACTGCATTGGCTCAATGTTGAAAATTAAAGAAAACATTTTTATATTATTTGGATCCAATATTTGCCACTTCTTATAAGGCATTGCAAAGTAGATATATAAAGTAAAATGTCAAATAGAGTAAATAACAAGATTGTAATTTACTCATTTATTCATTTTCTAATCAATGAAGAAAGATAAATTTGTTTAATTTTTTCTTTGTCTACATTCAAAAACTCAAAAATTTCAAAGAGGTTACCAGTTTTCCTTTATAGTACTATCTTTCCCCCTATTTATGTGGTACATATTCATGTATCAAATTGCTAACTTTTCAAAATAGAACTTTATATTTCTTCTTTTCTCACAAGAAGTGCAAACTCAGTATCAAAGACTTTATAGTTCTGGGCTACAAAATTGATTCTAGGTTTTTGAAATAATTGCTATTTGCAAGATTGACTATTCTGCTTTGGCATATAACTAATGTTGTTTTCTGTCTAAGGAAACTCACACACTGAGATCCTGTTCTTGATAGTTAATCTCAGAAAGCAGAATTATGACAAATTTATTACATATTATAGAAAGAGGTGAATGTACTGTTATTTATTCAGTACCTTCTTAGACATGCATCTGCAATTATGCCAGAGGTTTCATTAAGCACCTTAGAAGAAGTTGCATGCATTTTATTTTCACTTGTATTATTAATATTATGTTGGCCATGAGATTATTATGATTTGACAGTGGAGGCAGTGACTATATTGGCTTTTCGAGGACTAACGCTGGGGTGGTATCTTCTCATGGGGACCTTGGCTAAAGAAAACCTTATATTTTGCTAAACTTCTTCATGTTGTAGAAATATATTTCTCTATTTTCAGTTGCTCAAGGGGTGTCTCAAATTTCAGTTTAAAATGCTTACACTTATTAATGCATAGCCATTATAGCATGTTTTGAGAGCAAATATCAGCCAACCATTTTAGCTAAATTACTTCATGCAGAAACTTGTTGCCGATTTTGCCTGACATATGATT
Organism: Microtus oregoni; assembly: GCF_018167655.1. Classification (NCBI taxonomy): domain Eukaryota; kingdom Metazoa; phylum Chordata; class Mammalia; order Rodentia; family Cricetidae; genus Microtus; species Microtus oregoni. The sequence goes on from NW_024543829.1 coordinate 1,080,646, forward strand.
TGTTAATTGTTTCCAGTGAATGATTGATTAGCATTTGCTTTTTACATACGAAAATGAAATAGTTCACATTTGGGTGAGATGTTTACTTTGGCAAATACAGTTTATCAGTTACAGGATGTTATAGTAGAATAGTGACTCTAAATCATTTCATTCAAACTGGTTCAAGTTAAAACTAAATCATTGATAGAGTATAATGGGAAATTTGGTTTCATAAAATATATCCTCACATTGCAAAAATGTCCTTAGTCAACAAGCATCTGGCCTTTCTCAGAATTTTCTTCTTATTGCATATGTATAAGAGGCCCCCAGTCAGAAACTGACTTTCCTGGAATTTTGGACTAAGCGGTGTTTGTCCAACAGTCCTAATCACTTTCTGGGTTTAATTTGGCAGGAGTTTTCTTACCTGTTGAAAATATGCAGTATGTCTCAATAACTGCAAGGTCTTTAGCAACATTTTTCTTTACTCTCTTCCCTCATCACTCTGACTAATTAATAGAAAAGCTAAACTTAAGTTGCAATAATTGTGGTAATTATAGGTAAAATATGTACCTAAGCTTCTTCATTTTGTGTGATGCAGTTAGTCAAATTGATACTGATAAAAGCGAAATTTTGCAAACAGTTCAATCCATTACATTTATGAAAATTTATGTTTGAAAATCCCTACATGATACAATTTCACATATATAAAATTTACTTTTTAGACTTTCTAAGAAACATGTATATTACACAAAAGTTGTATAACTAAAACAATAGCCTGAACAGTATTACTGTTGTCATTAGTGATTTTTTTTACCCAGATTTTCCATATCCAAAATTCCCTTGGTTATGTTTTCTTTTTTATCTCTATTTCAGTCTTCAAGTCTTGCTTCACATGGTTGATTGTTTTTTCTTGGGTTTCTTTGAGAGATTTATTAATTTCTTCCAATTTTTTGTTTGTCTTTTCCTCCATTTTTTAAGGGAGTTTTTCATTTCCTCTTTAAAGGTGTCCATCATTTTCATAAAGTTACGTTTAAAGTCATTTTCTTCTACTTCTTCTAGGTTAGGATAATCAAGCCTTCCTGTTATGTGACCACTGGGTTCTGGTGCTACCATGTTGTTTTGTAGGTTGTTGGAAAAGTCTTGCATTGATGCCTACCCATCTCTTCCTTCAAATGAGGCATTAAGTGTCTTTGCTTCTTAGTCTAATCCTTGCAGCAGTGCCTGTCTGGGTGTTTGGGAGTTTTACTTGGTCTGCTCTGTACTGTAAATGTCTGCCTCAGAAAGCTTCTGAGATCTCTGTAAGCCTGCTCTTTTGGTCTTCTCTCCTGCTATGCTCTCTTAGTGCTCTCTTGAGCCCCTCAGTGTTGTAGCAAGCTCTCAACCCTTACTCAGGCTATAACTAGTAGCTTGGGGGATCCAGCGGATGGGTTTGGATTTTGGGGAGCCTAAGCACAGGAAACTCCCTGCTGGCTGGCTAGAAAAGCCTTGGTAGTTGGTGGAGGGGTCCGTGGATTTGTTCCACTGTGGAGTACTAAAGAGTGGGGTGTCCCATCATGTGGCTGTTCACTAACCTCAGTATTGGAGCAAGCTGTGTTTCAGAGTTCCACCAAGGTTTCAGGAAAGGGTCATTAGCGGTTTTTAAAGATACCTTAGCCATGTCCTTACATATGTCATTACTTTTTATGGCAAATGTATATTATCTCTTGATAATGTAACAAGTGTACTTTGTATGTCTTTCCTTTAATAATGTTTCATTTATTCTTGGAATTTCTAGGTTCACAAAAGCATACACCAATTAAGCACCAATTAAGGAGTATCTTTGTCTTCCATAAACCACTTCTCTCCCTCTATTATTATGGTATATATGCAGGCTTCTAAGGTATACTAACTTTGGGGTTTGGAAAAACATCTAACCACACCATTACCTCACAGAATCCAAAAGTAAAAATCACCCAAGAAATGGATATTAAATAAATGAATGCTTTTTTTGAAACTTTAATTTCTCTCTTTCTCTTTCTCTGAACCCTTCCATGTTCCCATTCTTGTTTTTTTTCAAATTCATAAGTAAACACATATATGAATATGTACATATATGGATATATCCTATCAATACATAATTGCAAACTGTTTTGTCTGCATAATCCTACTTTTATTATGTTTTCATGACTGACGACTATATGGTTAAAAAGAAATACACATTGAGGTGAAATTAGTGAAGAACTGTGTTTCAGAAATGTGTAAAATGTTAAAGAAATGCTGAAAGAAATTCTTTAATTTTCTGAGTATTTTTCTCTTCCTTCAAATATTGATTAAGGCCAAATCCCTCAATTTAGAGAAATATCAACAACCACAAAAGCAATATTTCAACAACTGGAGGTTTAAGAGAGTGTACCCTTCTCTAATATTTGGTTCATTGGTTCGCATCACCATGTGTGTGGCTCACAACGGTGTATACCCTCATCATCAGGAGAATAAACCATTACTTGTGTGTTTGAGAATCTGCACTCATATGTGATTGCCCACATGCATGCACACACCCATATGATTAAAATAAAATGAATCTTTAAAAGGCGTACACTGCATCACATTCTGTGTTTTAATGCTTATATTTAGTGTAATCTTTGACTAGTTTACAAGCGCTTCTAAGCCCAATAATTATTACTGCCCAGATTGATTTTGTTTTTGACAAGAGGCATTAGTTATTTAGACATGCAAGTAAAGATCTATAATGTTTCTTTCCAGTCTGCTAATTCTCTATCATTGTTTTAAGGTAAAAACAATCAATAAAGAAAGACAACTGTGGAATTTCCACATGGCTCTTCAAAAGGCTGATTGTGGATAAACAGTTCTACAACAGAGGGTAGGAAGTGGTGAGTTTCTTCCTCTGCTAACAGAAGAACCATTGATTTTAACATTTTAAGGTCTATAGAAATACACATTTGCTAAAAAGTAACAGAGTTGAGTAACGGATAAACTTATTTATCTCATAAGTTTTAGTATTTTCAATGGGTAACAAAATACAAAGTAAAATGCCAATACAAAATAAACCCATAAAATCAACCATTTACTGTCTTAATTACAGGTTAGTCTGAAAGTTTTAGGACTTGTGTGTGAGGGGGTCAGAATGTAGTCTTTGGTCAATATCAAGAATATAATTAAACTCAGATTTATGATTATATCCTGTATATTAAGTCAACACAAATTTTAATTAGAAATGATCACATGTGCTGCTAGTGAGGATGTAATATATTCATTGCCAACCTAGAAAAGACAGTTGTTGAAAATGTGTACTTAGTTTAAATAAACATTATCAAGTATTCTGTACACAAAATAGAAAATTCTTATAAAGTAAAATCAATGCTAAACTTCCTCTTTACAAATACATAAATAATGTTAGAAGGTTTATGAGAAATGTCTGTGCTTGTGGGGCAGATAATTTTAAATCACTTACTGTCCACACTGCGTGTCAAAGCAAGTATTCAACTTTAGATAAGACGAACATTCACCTATATTATGAGATGGTGGGACATAAGAGAGATTTTAAGTTTTTTAATAATCACCTGGTAATTTTTAAAGACATATAGTTGGTCAGAAGTACCACATGTTCCTTATTGAGACAAACCAAGTATTGAACATTACATGAAGTGTATTTTGTCAGTTGATTTTCATTTTTTTTTGGTTATTTTTTTTTTATTGAGAAAATGAGAAAAAAAAAACAAGTTTCCACCTCCTCCCAGCCTCCCATTTCCCTCTCCCTCCTCCCCCCCTTCTCCCCCGCCTCCCACTCTTCTCCCCCTCCCCCCACTCCTTTCCCCCTCCCTCTCCAGTCCAAAGAGCAGTCAGTGTTCCCTGCCCTGTGGTAAGTCCTAGGTCCTCCCCCCCCCCCCCCCCCCCCCCCCCCCCCCCCCCGTCCTATCAAGGAAGGTGAATATCCAAACTGGCTAGGCTCCCACAAAGCCAGCACATTGCTTTGGATCAAAACCCCTTGCCATTGTCCTTGGCGTCTCATCAGCTCTCATTGTTCGCCATGTTCAGAGAGTCCAGTTTTATCCCATGCTTTTTCAGTCACAGTCCAGCTGGCCTTGGTGAGCTCCCAATAGGTCAGCTCCACTGTCTCAGTGGGTGGGTGCACCCCTCATGGTCCCGACTTCTTTGCTCATGTTCTCCCTCCTTCTGATCCTCATTAGGACCTTGGGAGCTCAGTCCAGTGCTAAAGTGTGGATCTCTGTCTCTATCTCCATCCATCACCAGATGAAGGTTCTATGATGATATGCAAGATATTCGTCAGTATTGCTATAGGATAGGGTCATTTCAGGTTCCCTATCCCCAGCTGCCCAAGGAATTAACTGGGGCCCTCGGCTTGGGCACCTGGGAGCCACTCTAGGTTCAAGTCTCTTGCCAACCCTAAGGTGGTTCCCTTAACTAAGAATTGTGCTTCCATGCTCCCTATCCAACCTTCCTTTATCAGAATCCTCATTTTTTCCCCCAAGTTCGCCCTTCCTCCCCTTCTCCCTTTTCTCTCCCCATCTCCCCTTACCCCCATCCCACCCCACCCCCAAGATCTCAATTTTCTCCCTGGCAACTTTGTCTACTTCCCATAGCCAAGAGGATAACTATATGTTTTTCCTTTGGTTTACCTTCTTACTTAGCTTCTTTAGGATCACCAATTGTAGGCTCCGTGTCCCTTATTTATGGCTAGAAACCAATTATGATTGAGTACATCCCATATTCATCTTTTTGGGTCTGGGTTACCTCACTCAGGATAGTGTTTTCTATTTCCATCCATTTGCATGCAAAATTCGAGAAGTCATTGTTTTTTACCGCAGCATAGTACTCTAATGTGTAGATATTCCACACTTTCTTCATCCATTCTTCCATTGAAGGGCATCTAGGTTGTTTCCAGGTTCTGGCTATTACAAATAATACTGCTATGAACATAGTTTAACAAATGCTTTTGTCATATGATAGGGCATCTCTTGGGTATATTCCCAAGAGTGGTATTGCTGGGTCCAGGGGTAGGTTGATCCTGAATTTCCTGAGAAACCGAAACACTGATTTCCAAAGTGGATGCACAAGATTGCATTCCCACCAGCAATGGAGGAGTGTACCCCTTCCTCCACAGCCTCTCCAGCAAAGGCTATCATTGGATTTTTTTTATTTTAGCCATTCTGACAGGTGTAAGATGATATCTCAAAGTTGTTTTGATTTGCATTTCCCTTATCGCTAAGGAGGTTGAGCATGACCTTAAGTGTCCTTTGGCCATTTGAACTTCCTCTGCTGAGAATTCTCTGTTCAGTTCAGTGCCCCATTTTTTGATTGGGTTAATTAGCATTTTAAAGTCTAGTTTCCTAAGTTCTCTATATATTTTGGAGATCAGACCTTTGTCTGTTGTGGGGTTGGTGAAGATATTCTCCCAGTCAGTAGGTTGCCTTTTTGTCTTGGTGACAGTGTCCTTTGCTTTACAGAAACTTCTCAGTTTTAGTAGGTCCCATTTATTCAATGTTGCCCTTAATGTCTGAGCTATTGGGGTTACACATAGGAAGCGATCTCCTGTGCCCATCTGATGTAGGGTACTTCCCACTTTCTCTTCTATCAGGTTCAATTTGTTCTGACTGATAGTGAGGTCTTTAATCCATTTGGACTTGAGTTTTGTGCATGGTGATAGATATGGGACTATTTTCATTCTTCTACAGGTTGACATCCAGTTATGCCAGCACCATTTGTTGAAGATGCTTTCTTTCTTCCATTGTATACTTTTGGCTCCTTTATCAAAAATGAGGTGTTCATAGCTTTGTGGGTTAAAATTCGGGTCTTCTATATGATTCCATTGGTCGACTTCTCTGTTTTTATGCCAGTACCACACTGTTTTCATCACTGTAGCTCTGTAATAGAGTTTGAAATCAGGGATGGTAATGCCTCCAGACAATCCTTTATTGTATAGGACTGTTTTGGCTATCCTGGGTTTTTTGTTTTTCCATATAAAGTTGATTATTGTCCTCTCAAGATCTGTGAAGATTTTTAATGGGACCTTGATGGGGATTGCATTGAATCTATAAATTGCCTTTGGTAGAATTGCCATTTTTACTATGTTGATCCTCCCAATCCAAGAGCAAAGGAGGTCCTTCCATTTTCTGGTATACTCCTCAGTTTCTTTCTTCAATGCCTTAAAGTTCTTGTCAAATAGATCTTTCACTTCCTTGGTTAGAGTTACCCCAAGATATTTCTTATGCTGTTTGTGGCTATCGTGAAATGTGAAGCTTCTCTGATTTCCCTCTCTGCTTCCATATCCTTTGTGTATAAGAGGGCGACTGATTTTCTGGAGTTGATCTTGTATCCTGCCACATTACTAAAGCTATTTATCAGCTGTAAAAGTTCTTTGGTGGAGTTTTGGGGGTCGCTTATGTACACTATCATATCATCTGCAAATAACGAAAGTTTCACTTCTTCCTTTCCAATTCGAATCCCCTTGATCCCCTTATGTTGTCTTATTGCTATTGCTAGCACTTCAAGCACTATATTGAAGAGGTATGGCGAGAGTGGCCAGCCTTGTCGTGTTCCTGAGTTTAATGGGATCGCTTTGAGTTTCTCTCCATTTAATTTGATGTTAGCTGTCGGCTTGCTGTATATAGCTTTTATTATATTTAGGTATGACCCTTGTATCCCTAATCTCTCCAATACCTTTATCATAAAGGGATGTTGAATTTTGTTAAATGCTTTTTCAGCATCTAATGAGATGATCATATGGTTTTTTTCTTTCAGTTTATTTATGTGATAGATTACATTGATAGATTTTCGTATGTTGAACCAGCCCTGCATCCCTGGGATGAGGCCTACTTGATCATAATGGATAATTTTTCTAATGTGTTCTTGGATTCGGTTTGCCAGTATTTTGTTGAGGATTTTTGCATCGATGATCATGAGTGAGATTGGTCTATAATTCTCCCTCTTGGTTGAGTCTTTGTGCGGTTTTGGTATCAGAGTAACTGTAGCTTCATAAAAGGAATTTGGCGGTGCCTCTTCTGTTTCTATATTGTGAAATACATTAAGGAGTATAGGTATTAGATCTTCTTGGAAGTTATGGTAGAATTCCGCATTGAAACCATCTGGCATTTTTTGGTAGTGAGGTTTTTGATAACCTCTTCTAATTCTTCGCAACTAACAGGTCTATTTAGATTGTTCACCTCGTCCTGATTTAACTTTGGTATATGATATTTATCTAAAAAAGTATCCATTTCTTTTACATTTTCCAGTTTTGTGGCATATAGGCTTTTGTAGTAAGATCTAATGATTCTCTGAATTTCCTCTGTGTCTGTGGTTATGTCCCCCTTTTCATTTCTGATCTTATTAATTTGCAAATTCTCTCTCTGCCGTTTGATTAGCTTGGATAGTGGTTTGTCAATCTTGTTGATTTTCTCCAGGAACCAGCTTTTTGTTTCATTGATTCTTTGTATTGTTTTCTGTGTTTCTATTTTGTTGATTTCAGCCCTCAGTTTGATTATTTCCAATCTTCTACTCCTGCTAGGTGAGTCTGCTTCTTTTTTTTTTTCTAGAGCTTTCAGGTGGGCTGTTAAGTCTCCAATGTGAGCTTTCTCTGTTTTCTTTAAGTGGGCACTTAGTGCTATGAACTTTCCTCTTAGGACTGCTTTCATAGTGTCCCATAAGTTTGAGTATGTTGTTTCTTTATTTTCATTGAATTTCAGGAAGTCTTTAATTTCTTTCTTTATTTCTTCCTTAATCCAGGTATGGGTTCAGTAGTTGACTGTTCAGTTTCCATGACTTTGTAGGCTTTCTGGGGGTAGCATTATTGTTGAATTCTAACTTTAATCCATGGTGATCTGATAAGACACAGGTGGTTACTAATATTTTTTTGTAACTGTGGATGTTTGCTTTGTTACCAACTATGTGGTCGATTTTCGAGAAGGTTCCATGAGCTGCAGAGAAGAAGGTATATTCTTTCCTTTTTGGATGGAATGTTCTATAGATGTCTGTTAAGTCCATTTGATTCATTACCTCCATTAATTCTCTTATTTCTCTGTTAGGTTTCTGTCTGATTGACCTGTCCATTGGTGAGAGAGGAGTGTTGAAGTCTCCTACTATTACTGTGTGCGGTTTGATGGCTGCCTTGAATTTTAGCAATTTTTCTTTTATGTACGTGGGTGCTTTTATATTAGGGGCATAGGTGTTCAGGATTGAGACTTCATCCTGATGAACTGTTCCTGTTATGAGTATAAAATGCCCCTCTCCATCTCTTCTGATTGATTTAAGTTTGAAGTCAACTTTGTTAGAGATTAGTATGGCCACACCTGCCTGTTTCTTAGGTCCATTTGCTTGATAGGCCTTTTCCCAGCCCTTTACTCTGAGTAGGTGCCTGTCTTTGTGGTTGAGGTGTGTTTCTTGTAAACAGCAGAATGTTGGATCCTGTTTTCTTATCCAGTCTCTTAGCCTGTGCCTTTTTATAGGTGAGTTGAGTCCATTGACATTAAGTGATATTAATGACCAGTGGTTGTTAACTCCGGTCATTTATTTTCGTCGTAGAGTTTGTGTGTTTCCCTTCTTTGATTTGTATTGGTAAAGGGTCTCTAGATGTCTGAGTTATTGTGGTCATTGTTGGACTCCTTGGTTAGTGATTTTCCTTCAATTACTTTCTGTAAGGTTGGATTTGTGGCTGCATATTGTTTAAATTTGTTTTTATCCTGGAAAATTTTATTTTCTCCATTTATAGTGAGTGAAAGCTTGGCTGGGTATAGTAATCTGGGCTTGCACCCATGGTCTCTCAGTTTCTGCAGTACATCTATCCAGGACCTTCTGGCTTTCATGGTTTCCATGGAGAAGTCAGGTGTAAGTCTGATAGGTTTACCTTTATAAGTAATTTGGCCTTTTTCCTTTGCAGCTCTTAATATTCTTTCCTTATTCTGTATACTTTGTGTTTTGATAATTATATGGCGAGGGGATGTTTTTTTTTTTTTTTTTTGATCCAGCCTATTCGGTGTTCTGTATGCTTCTTGCACCTTCATAGGTATATCTTTCTTTAGGTTGGGAAAGTTTTCTTCTATAATTTTATTAAATATATTTTCTGGACCATTGAACTGCACTTCTTCTCCTTCTTCTACTCCTATTATTCTTAGGTTTGGTCTTTTTATTGTGTCCCATATTTCCTGAATGTTTTGTGATGAGAGTTTGTTGGACTTGCTGTTTTCTTCGATCAGTGTATTTATTTTCTCTATGGTATCTTCAGAATCCGAGAGTCTTTCTTCTATCTCTTGTATTCTGCTGGTTATGCTTGTTTCTGTAGTCTCTATTCGTTTACCTAGATTTTCCATGTCCAGCCGGCCCTCTGTTTGTGTTTTCTTCTTTGCCTCCATTTCAGTTTTCAGGTCTTGATCTGTTTCCATTATCTGTTTGATTGTTTTTCCTTGGTTTTCTAGGGTATCATTCACTGAATTATTCAATTCTTCAAAATTTCTGTTATATTTCTCATCCATTTCTATAAGGGCGTTTTTTACATGCTGTTTAAGGGTGTCAATCACTTTCATGAAGTCAATCTTTTCTCCTTCTTCTTGATTAAGGTGTTCATGTCCTCCCGTTGTGAGGTCGCTGGTTTCTGGTGGCTTCATGTTGCTTTTCAGCTTGTTGGGCGAATTTTTGCCTTGGCGTCTGCCCATCTCTTCTTCCAAATGCTCCCTTATGGATCTTCTTTTACCGGATCAGGTCTCCTAGCCTACCCAACGCTGGCTCTCCCCAATGTTGGCTCTCCTGGCGCTAAGAGATCAGGCCTCCATGCTGGTTGTGCAGCTCACAACAAAGCGCCTACCCTGCTTGGTGCAGGCAGGCCAAAGAAACAAAGGAACTCCAGCCCTCTTGGGCGCCCCGAGGATTCGGACACAGTGACCAGACAGGCTGGGCTAGGCGATGTCAGGCACCAAAAGAGGGCGGTGGGGTCGAAGTGGGGAGGGCTCTGGACGGAAGCTGGGTGGGCCAGGAAGAAAGAGGCAGCACCCAGGGAGTAGAGGCCCCCAATGCTGGGTCTCCTTGCTCTGAGAGATCAGGCCTCCGTGCTGGTTGGGCAGCTCGCAAACAAAAGTGCCTACCCTGCTTGGTGCAGGCAGGCCACAGAAACAAAGGAACTGCAGCCTGCCCGAGCGCCCCGAGTACTCGGACCCAGTGCCCAGACAGGTCTGGGCTGGGCGATGCTAAGTGCCAAAAGAGGGCGGTGGCATCCTCAGTTGATTTTCTTGAATGGCAATATGGTTTGATAAAAAAACATTGATGTCAGATAGATGATTACTTTTTCTATAAACATTTAAATATACTTTACCCATTATTTCTAATTACATCATCATGAGCAACTAAGGCGTAATTTAGCACATTTAACCAAGCCCATACTGAACTTGAATCCATGAATTGTACTAAAAATTAAAACATTCTGAGAATATAGAACCTGCTGGAGTTCTTCAATGTTGTTTTGATTGGAATTCAAGGATTAGCTTGAATTAGTGTCTGAAATACTTATTAATATATTATGTGATCCCCTTGGGAAGATGAGTTCAAGAGAACACAAGCTTAGGTTCTGTTGTACATGGTGATCTGTGTTTAACAATTTGCTTTCTTCTTTAAAACGAAATTCTTTTCCAAGTTGTCATACGCAACTGGAGTTTAGTAATTCAATGCACTGAATGTGGAATGTGGGAAAATATAAGTAATCTGTTCAAATAATATAGTTACGGTTGTTTATTTTTCTCAGCTTACTCATCTGAATTAGAGGAAAAAGACATACCCATGTGCTGAAATTTAAGAATAGTACAGGTGAAGAAGAATGAAAAGGCAAGTTGTAGATTTTTGGTTTTTTTTGTTTGTTTTAAAATTATTTTTATTGAGGTATATATTTTTCTCTGCTCCCCTTCATTCCTCTCCCCTCCCCTTGACCCTTTCCCATGGTCCCCATGTTCCCAATGTACTCAGGAGATCTTGACTTTTTCTACTTCTCATGTAGATTAGATCCACGTATGTCACTCTTAGGGTCCTCTTTGTTGTCTAGGTTCTCTGGGATTGTAAATTATTGGTTAGTTTTTCTTTGCTTTATGTCTAAAAGTCACTTATGGGTGAGTACATGTGATATTTGGTTTTCTGTGACTGGGTTACCTCACTCAATATGATGTTTTCTAGATCCAACCAAATTTCAAGATGCCATTATTTTTTCTGCTGTGTAGTACTCCGTTGTGTAAATGTACCACATTTTCTTTATCCATTCTTCGTTCAAGGGACATTTAGCTTGTTTCCAGGTTATGGTAATGACAAGCAATGCTGTTATGAACATATTTGAGCACATATCCTCGTGGTATGATTGAGCATCTTGCTGGGTCTTGAGGAAGGTTGTTTCCTAATTTCCTGAGAAATTGTCATACTGAAATCCAAAGTGGCTGTACCAGATAGCATTCCCACCAGCAAAGCAGGAGTGTTCCCTTTACCCACATCCTCTCCAGTATTTTTTATTTTGGCTGTTGTTATAAGTGTAAGATAGGATCTCAGAGTCATTTTGATTTGAATATTTCAGATGGCTAAGGATGTTAACATTTCCTTTAGTGTCTTTCAGCCATTTTAGATTCCTTTGTTGAGAGTTCTCTGTTTAGGGCTTAACCTCATCTTTGTTTGTTTTTAATGCTTTGTCCAATCTTTATTGTTTTACATGCATCTCCTACCTGCTTACTTGTAAAAGAAAATATAAAACAAACAAGCTGAGATTGCTAATAACAATGGAATAGATTGCTCTAAAGTGCATAATCTTTTACTTAGTGCCTATACCCACTTTAAGCCATTCTATTTTGTTATGTGCTCCCTATTTATGCTTTAAAAATGATTAACAGTGGCTCTATTTAGATTTAAAAGACTTAAAGTCATCAACACAAGAGATTTCCCTATGCTGAATACACTAAACTAAAACGAGTACAATACATATTTATATATAATGTTTAGTGGATATATATATTTGTTAGTATGTATATTAAAATATGTTAATTTAATCAATAAATCTATTTGAATTTAAAGAAGTATATTAAGCTTCGAGTATTATACATCTTGATTCAATTTAACTTTTTTTTATGATTTCTAATATAATCTTATAGCCAATACTAATATTCTGATTTTTTTATTCTTTCCTTTTATCCTTCATCTTTATTTTGGAATTACTTTTCTTCTTCTTTCTCATGCCTCCAGGGAAATTCTTGGACTACATAGACAAATCCTATGTCAGACAATAAGTGTCAGTAGCTGCATGGAGGAGGAAAATGGAATGTAGAAAGAGGGAAAAAAATCTATGCTAATTGAATTAAACAGATATGGTGGTCAGACATATGGCAGACAAACAGCCAAATGGCCAAAGAGAATGTCAAGTGTCTGTTGCTGTATCATATGGTTCCTTTTAGACTCACGGGACTAGGAAAATAAAAAATAATTAAATATAAATCACTTTTTAAATGTATTTCTTTGCCACAATTGTGATATTTCAAGAGATCAACATAACTATTAAAAAGCAAAAGTAAACTCCTTTTTATTTATTTATTCTTATACTATATAATACATCACAAACACAGCCTTGCCTCCCTCCCATTATCCCAATTCCTTTCCAACCTCATTTCCCCCCAAATTCATAGTTTCTTCCAAAATGAGCAGCCTCCCAGATATATCAACCCAACACAACATAAGCGAATACAATAAGACTGGACACAAACCCTCATATCAAGAATTCTAAATTAAACTGAGAACTACTACAGGCAGCAGTTATAATCACTAGTGATAAGAGGATACAATCAACAAATGGTTCCTTGTGCATTCCATCGCAGAGTTGAAAGTATCATCCAAAATAACAGACTTTTGTGATAATGAGATAACACAAGTGGAAAAAATGTTTTTCTTGACTTTTCTTCATCTTCCTTTGCAGGACTTCTGAAAACTGGTTTTCATCTCCTTCAGTATAGCTGAATATCTGTTAGACCCTGAATTAGCCTCTTGCATTTATGTTAATAGCTCTATATTTAATTAGCTATATGTCTGTATAGTTGCTGAAATTTATATTCAATCAATTATTGCTCAATAGAAGAAAAAAGCAATTTTAAGCCACAACATAAATAGGAATATTTTGCTTCATTAAGTGAACATATTCCCCAGGATTCCAATAATTACAGATTTGAATCAATCATTGAAAGAGCTAAACATAACTCTGATATTCTATCATGGTTTCCAAACTTATCTTAAAAAAGATTTTGAGATTAAATGGCATGTAGGCTGGGCGGTGGTGGCACACGCCTTTAATCCAAGCCCTCAGGAGGCAGAGGAGGCAGATCTCTGTGAGTTCGAGGCCAGCCTGGTCTACAAGAGCTAGTTCCAGGATAGGAACCAAAAAGCTACAGAGAAACCCTGTCTCAAAAATCAAATAAATAAATAAATAAATAAATGGCTTGTAGTTGCTCTAAATACAAGACACAAATACCAAAATTACTTTCATCTCTGAACCTGCTTAAATTGCCCATTAAGTGGAGATTTAGTTTGCTATTGCTACATAACTAATTTACTAAAAATTTAGAAATTTAAAATAGCATATATTCATTATTTCACTATCTTCTATAGTTCAGAAGCATAGGGCATGATTTAGCTACATCCTCTACTTAGTAACTCAAGGTAGCGATCACAGCTCCAATCAGTTCTGATTGTCCTCTAATAACAGGCTTGTATTTCAGTCTTAAAAATCCTTGTACTAATTTGAATACTTGTGTGTAAAGAACTGAACTATTAAATGTCTAGAATGCCATAGATTCTGGCCTTATTATTGCCATAATGCAGAAGTTTTCTTCATCAAAACCAATAGGAAAATCTGTCTTTCAGCAAAGGTTTCATCTCAAATACACATTAGAAAATCTCCCTTTTCTTATACAATAAAGGATTGTCTGGAGGCATTACCATCCCTGACTTCAAACTCTATTACAGAGCTACAGTATTGAAAACAGCTTGGTATTGGCATAAAAACAGAGAAGTCGACCAATGGAATCGAATAGAAGACCCTGACATTAACCCACAAACCTATGAACACCTGATCTTCGATAAAGGAGCTAAAACTATACAATGGAAAAAAGAGAGCATCTTCAACAAATGGTGCTGGCAAAACTGGATGTCAATCTGTAGAAGAATGAAAATAGATCCATATCTATCACCATGCACAAAACTCAAATCCAAATGGATTAAAGACCTCAATATCAGTCCGAACACACTGAACCTGATAGAAGAGAAAGTGGGAAGTACTCTACAGCACATGGGCACAGGAGACCACTTCCTATGTATAACCCCAGCAGCACAGACACTAAGGGCATCATTGAATAAATGGGACTCCCTGAGGCTGAGAAGCTTCTGTAAAGCAAAGGACACTGTCACTAAGACAAAAAGACAACCCACTGACTGGGAGAAGATCTTCACCAACCCTGCTACTGACAAAGGTTTGATCTCCAAAATATATAAAGAACTCAAGAAACTAGACCGTAAAAGGCTAATCAACCCAATTATAAAATGGGGCACTGATCTGAACAGAGAATTCTCAACAGAAGAACTTCAAATGGCCAAAAGACACTTAAGGTCATGCTCAACTTCCTTAGCGATCAGGGAAATGCAAATCAAGACAACTTTAAGATACCACCTTACACCTGTCAGAATGGCGAAAATAAAAAACACCAATGATAGCCTTTGCTGGAGAGGTTGTGGAGAAAGGGGTACACTCACCCATTGCTGGTGGGAATGCAAACTTGTGCAACCACTCTGGAAAGCAGTGTTTCGGTTTCTCAGGAAATTCGGGATCAACCTACCCCTGGATCCAGCAATACCACTCTTGGGAATATACCCAAGAGAGGCCCTATCATACAACAAAAGTATATGCTCAACTATGTTCATGGCAGCATTGTTTGTAATAGCCAGAACCTGGAAACAACCTAGATGCCCTTCAACGGAAGAATGGATGAAGAAAGTATGGAATATATACATATTAGAGTATTACTCAGCAGTAAAAAACAAGGACTTCTTGAATTTTGCATACAAATGGATGGAAATAGAAAACACTATCCTGAGTGAGGTAAGCCAGACCCAAAAAGAGGAACATGGGATGTACTCACTCATATTTGGTTTCTAGCCATAAATAAAGGACATTGAGCTTATAATTCATGTTCCTAGAGAAGCTAAATAAGAAGGTGAATCCAAAGACAAACACATAGGCATCCTCAGGAATATTAACCTTCATCAGGCGATGAAAGGAGACAGAGACAGAGACCCACACGGGAGCACCGGACAGAAATCTCAAGGTCCAAATCAGGAGCAGAAGGAGACGGAGCACGAGCAAGGAACTCAGGACCACGAGGGGTGCACCCACACACTAAGACAATGGGGATGTTCTATTGGGATCTCACCAAGGCCAGCTGGCCTAGGTCTGAAAAAACATGGGATAAATCCGGACTAGCTGAACATAGCGGACAATGAGGAATACTGAGAATTCAAGAACAATTGCAGTGGGTTTTTGATCCTCCTGCACGTACTGGCTTTGTGGGAGCCTAGGCAGTTTGGATGCTCACCTTACGAGACCTGGATAGAGGTGGGCAGTCCTTGGGCTTCCCACAGGTCAGGGAACCCTGATTGCTCTTCGAGCAGATGAGGGAGGGGGAATTGATCGGGGGAGGGGGAGGGAAATGGGAAGCGGTTGTGGGGACGAGGCAGAAATCCTTAATAAATAAATAAATTTAAAAAGAAAATCTCCCTTTTGAATTCAAAGGCAACTGCCAAGATCAATCACCTATTCAACCGTATTTGTTAGAGACAAACACACATTACACCTAATTTAAGAAAAGGACATGATATGGTGGCTTACACACTCGGGGCATAGATCTTTTGTAGTCATTTGGAATCTTGCCTAACACTGAGCAATTTTGTCATTTGGCTTGCTTTAAAAAGGTAACAGAATTCAGTGCTTATACTTCTACTTGGGTGCTTATGCATCTTGACTTTAGGAACTTTCTAGTCATGAAAGAAATAAGAGCCCTTCCAGCCTGTTCTGGTTTAGGGGTCTTATACTTTGTTTTAGATGATAAATTCAAAAATTAATTGTTATCATTTACAGTGATTGAGTTATATATGTTTTGAAAAAGTATAGAAATTAAAAAGTACAGAATATGTTTATGAAGAAAGAATAGGAAAGTATTAAAATTACATGCGTTTGTGTCAGAAATAATGAACCAATGACACATCCAAATATTAAAGCAGTACAATGAAATAAAAAAACATTATGTTAGCTTTTATATATAACGTAGTATTTAAACAGCTATTACTATTTAACACGAGCATAGAAACATAGATGAAATAATTTGAGCACCTCCATTAACTGCTCCAGGCAAGGCTTTAGTTATTGGTAAATAAAGTTAGCCAATTCAAGTATAAAACAAAGAAAAGAAAAACAAAGACCACTCGAGATTTCTAATGTTGCCCTATTTATTTCCATTTTCCCAAAAAGGCACTTGTAATTTTCTGTTCTTTGTCATTTTTTAACATCACCATTTATGATTAATAAATATGACCAGAGCTATTTACTTAGCTTTACATAGATCTTGCTAATTGTTTGTTGTTAAACATCCCAAATAAAATCTTGAGGTGAACCTGGAGTACAGTCTCTGGTTGTCTGCTTTATTTCACTGTTTCCTTGAAAGACATGATAATAACATCTGGTACATATGACCAGCTTGTTACAGTCATGCTTCAAATGTGAGTCTCCTATTGTCACTGATCCATATATTCCTTTGGGTCTAGTAAGAAACTTTTTTGTGTGATTGTTGAAAAGAATTCTTTGTTATCCTTATAAAACAAAAGCTCAAACAAGAAGAAAACTATTATATTACATGAATATTATCTTTCTTGAGATCTTCTGTTTTTAGCTATACTTACTAGATTAAGAAAATATGAATTAACATAATTTTTACTATATATATGAATATCATAAAATTATCAACCAGTCATAAGGGATATGCTTTATTCCATGAATAAAGATGATCTCTAGAAATAGATATGAAAAATATAATAAAACATTAGTTATCT
The DNA here is from genome assembly GCF_018167655.1 of Microtus oregoni. Classification (NCBI taxonomy): domain Eukaryota; kingdom Metazoa; phylum Chordata; class Mammalia; order Rodentia; family Cricetidae; genus Microtus; species Microtus oregoni. Next base: position 1,097,734 of record NW_024543829.1, read on the forward strand.
CAATTAGGTGCATAAAGCCATTGCTTTTCTAGTTTTAGAAATTTTATTTCTGGTTTTACTGCTGTTTACTATGGTTTTAGTGGTCCTTGAGAAAAACCAATCCAATTTCACACAAATAGTCAAGGTAGCCAGAACTTTCTGAAAGAAAATTTTTTTTTATGTTGCTGTGTTTCTGTTTTTGTTTTTTTTCATTAAGACAGGGATTCTCCATGTAGCCCTAAATGTCCTGGAACTTACTCTGTAGACCAGGCCTACCTCACACCCAGAGATCTGCCTGCACTACCTCCTGAGTGTTGGGATTAAAGGCTTGTGCCACCACCACCAGGCTCTGACAAGCACGTTTAAGGTATGCTCTTTCTTTACTTTTGGTCGATAATATATATGTATCAAATATTTAGCCCTTATTTTCTGTCTTGGACCCAAAACATTCCTCCTCATCCCTTTTTGCTGCTCAATTAGTCCTTCTCTTCATATATTCCTCTCTGTCTTCAGTGAGTTTACTTGGGTTTCATTACCAGAGGATAGGGAGGGAATTAATTGCTAGAGCATGGGACACTTACCAGTGAATATAGCATTAAAGAAATGGTTTCTCCTTCTACTATTAATCTTTAATTACTTCTATAATAGACCCTAGTGGGGAAGCTACTGCCATTGTCTTGCTCCGTGGACAAGATGTGAATGCCAGGTTCCCAGCTAATATTTTCTCTAGGCATGTAGATTAGTGTTGCTGTCATCTTTAGTGAGACAAGCTTCACTTTTCAGATCATGATGACAGCATGAGAGGTTCATAACTAATAAGTTCATAACTTAGCACTTAGTAAGGTGCTAAGAGTAAGTTGAATCCTACATGAGTGCAGATGTTTTTTGTTTTTTGGTTTTTTTTTGGCATAAAGAGGCTATGGATTTTTTCAACTGTGCTTGCCTGAACAAGGCCTGGTGAAGACCAGGTTCCTCAACCTTACTTCCTGGAGTACGGAGGGTTTAATAAAATCCAGCTTATTTAAATGACATTTCATCATTCATGTATCAATAGTTTGGTGAAGAAGTAACAGAAAAATAATCCAGACAAGTAAAGGAATGAAGAAAGAAATCCCATTAAAAATATGGCAGTCCATGTTCCTACAATAGCAATCAGGAAATATGTACATACATATTTTGTAGGGATACACTTAAAAGCATAGTAATTGGGGTCAGATACGATCACTTAATCTTTACATTTTGGCCAGTTGTGGCATATTACTGTGCCTACCAAATTTTGGATTTTGGGACATTATATCACTCCATGAGTTATTTTGTCCATTTTTAATTTTGACTCCCAAGACGTGAGTACTTGATATCTCATTATTGCTAAATAAATGTATGACTACGTTCATTTTAATTTTATTTTTACTATTGCCATTATTGTTAATCTCTTTACATACTTAAGTAAATGCATTTATATAGTCTCCTCATTCAGTACTTCTCTTTTTAAATATTTAACCCACATAATGATATAATTTTCAGTTGCAAGGATTTTCTTCTTTGCTATAAAATAATAGGCCTGCCTATTCCAGACGCAGAAGGTGGAAATACATCTATTAAATTATCATACAGTAGCCCAGACAAAAGTCCTAAAATTAATGCAAATTATAAGTCAATGAATTCTGTGGTTCAGGATGTGTGAAATATAATAAATATCTTGGTAGAACCCAATTTTCCACTTCTATCATTTCAGAACAATTCACTTCAGTCGCTCTAGCATACATTCTCTGATATTTCATATATACTTCCATTGAGAAAGATGTCTCCTGGAATTATTATTTTCTTTTAGAAGACAAGATCCCACAAGAAAAGTTTACACAGTAGTAGTTGGACAGCTAAATTTAGATAATGTAAAATGTAATCTCAGCAGTTAAAACAAATGTATGGTGATCAAAATGCAACAATTAAGACAACATGAACTCAACAAATTAAATGAGGGAACATTAGAAAATGTGATAGTTTTGATTTTTAACATTTCATTTATAGAACGTGAAGTCTCATTAAATCATTCAGTGCTCAAGTAGAAAAACAACTCTAAATGAAGCTTTTAGGTAACATTTTCTTGATTGGAGTTAATTGAAAACTTTATTAAACACACATCGAATAAAATCACAGTGTGTCATTTGGTAAGAAAACTCAGGGAAAGGTTACAGGATCCATATCAAAATTATTCTCCAGACACAAATCCTGGCTACTGGCATCTGAAAATGGATAGCATTAACTGCAAGTCCTATTTTTATACAGGATTTCTACTTTGTAAACTAAAGCAGCGCTTCGGATTCATTCAACTGGTAGGATTTATAGAAACATAAAGGGAACGAATTAAAACTGCTAGCTTCTAAACAATACTGAATTGGTGGATGCAGTGAGTAGTTACTGTCACTAGAGGGAAATCTGAGAGGGATTTAGGAGAGAGAGTCGATTGTTATGGCTGGAGGTTTAGCAAAGAATCCTGTGTGAATAAATTTTCGTAACAGCATGCTTACTTCAGGGGACAAAATGAAGCATAGCATGTTTGCGAAAAGCCATATTGCGAAGTTACACTGAAATAATTGTTTCTCAGCAAGCACCGAGGTCTGTCAGATGTTTGTGTGTAGACTCCCAGATTCCATTGCCATGTTTCGATAAGCTCCCTCAAATGACAGAAAAAAAAAAAAATGAAGGTAAATATTAGAAGGCAAGTATTATAATGAGTGGTTATTTTTATTTAAAAAAAAGCTAAGAAAAATGATGTCAGTTTTCAGAAAACTGACAGTAGAAAACAACATCCGCTGAGCTCACTGAATAAAGAGAGGTGGAGGTGGTGCCTGCAGGGAACCTTCACCTCTACATTCTTGTTTCCTTGGTGAGAAAAGTTGCCCTTCAGGCTATGGAAAGAGAAACCTGAACTCCAAAACAACCACAAAACCCCCAGCCTACAATATGGTCCCACCATCAAGGTGTTCTGGGGCAGTCATGGTCCAGAAATTGTAGGGAATGACCGACCAGGATTTGGTGTAACTTGTGGCCCGTGTCTTGAGAGGGAGTCTGATGGAGGAAGGTCATTGGCCAATAAAGAAACTGCTTGGCCCTGTGGGTGGAGTAAACAGAACAAAATGCTGGGAGGAAGAGGAAGTGAGGTCAGAGACTCAACTGCTCTCCGCTCGGGAGCAGACGCCTCAGAGAGAGATGCCATGCCCTGCTCCCGGGATGAAGCTCCGACCCAGGATGGACTAGGCTAGAATCTTCCCGGTAAGACCGGTTCTCACAGATTATTAGAGATGGGTTGATCGGGATGTGAGAATTAGCCAGTAAGGGCTAGGGCTAAAGGGCCAAGCAGTGATTAAAAGAATACAGTGTCCGTGTAATTATTTTGGGCATAAGCTAGCCGGGCAGGCGGCCGGGGGTGCTGAGAACGCAGCCCCGCTGCCCTTATTACTTCATATGGCGCCCACGTGGACAACTGCTTCCACATAAAGCCTGAGACAGCTTGGGAAATAATTCTAGAACAAAATGAAAGCATTGTGCCTGGTTTCTTGGTAGCAGCAATTTCTCGGTTCTACTTTGCCTGCTAGAGGCAAGAAAGCGCCTCATCTAAGAGAGGCTTCCTGACTCAGCTTTAGCTGCAAAGCCTGCAGCTCATTAAGAGGTCCTGCCACGAAACACTTAAAAGGTGTTGACGAAAAGCTGAACGCATGCTTTTCGGTTTTCAGCCGTAGCAGGAAAAAAGCTGCGCCGTTTAAAAATGCAGGCTTTCTGGGCCATCCTGCCAGGGCAAACTCTGACTGTTTGAGGCAGGAGGGCCAGCTACCGAGAGAGGACTTGAGTGTTGTCTGCTGAAGCTCGCTTGCTGGCAGGGACCTTGAAATGCCATAGAGTTGTCACAGTAAACGTGGCTACAGCCAGTACCTCAGCCATGTGGCTGGAAAGCTAAGGAATGGACTGGATCTAGCTGGCAAAGCCACGCCTTTAATCCTACCCATATTGCTCAGTAATTTAAAGGCTCATGTGGTCAGAAAAAGAAAGATATACAGTAAAGAGAGATTCAAAGACAGAGAAAATTTCTGAATGGTTTGAAGTGTGTTAAAAATATATGCAGACTAAAATTTAAAGTTCTTAAAGTAACAAAAAAAAAAGGAAGAGAGTTGTTGTGTGTGGTAGCACACGCCTTTAATCCCACTGCCTAGAAGGCAGAGACAAACAGATCTCTGTGAGTTCAAGGTGTAGTAGTGTACACCTTTAATCCCAAATGCCTGGGAGGCAGAGACAGGCGGATCTCTGAGAGTTCAAAGACAGCCTGGTCTACAGAGTTACTTCAGGTCAAAGATACAGAGAACCTGTCTCAAAAAGCAAAGAGTTGAAAGTAAAAATAAAATAGAGGTTAAAATAAAACGAACAAAGATGGAAAATACACAGAGAATCTTGATACTGTATGCTATTATGCTCTCTTTGAATTATTTGAATGCTGAGGAAGGAGCAACAGCTGCTAAAAGATATTTATTTATAAATACTGCTGAACTAATCCAACATAGATATTTTCAATTTGGATCTAAGGATATGATACTTTGGAAAGGAGTTTCTTATTTTGTTTTCACAGAGGATGAGACACTGTTCATTTCTTCTATTCCGATTTGGTATGATGGACCACGCCCTCCTGAAGGGTTGGTGTGAACGCCTTCAAAAAATTGCTTCGCTCAACTGCCAACTGAGATGGAACTAGCACACAGGTTATACCATGAAAGACCTAATTAACGACGCCCCCATTCAGCAGGAAGCAGTTTGGAGAGAAATAACTGCGCCCATATTCCCAAAAAATGTTTATAAATGTTCTTTTACATTTAAAAGGGGATATGATATAGGTATGAATAATTTGCATTAGTATAGATTTTGCTTTATTGATAGAGATTTAAGGTCAATTTTGTTATATGTATAAGTGTTTCTGATTTTGATTAAGGTATTGTGATTGTGTATTTCATTTAAATATGTACTGTATAATTAAGAAATGTAGGTTGTTAATGGATAATCATTGATAATAGTAAAGCTTGTAGTCATGTTAGTTAGATTTTCTAGATATATAGAGATATATTTTAGATAGACATTCTTCATGTCTTTCAAAGATTACAGAATAGGACATTTAATGTTTTAATAACTGAGGACTTTTCATGACAATGAGACACTCTGCTCCTGGCAGCACCAATGTACTTCAAGAGGAAGATGGGCATCAAAGAGGCACCTTATGGAGTTTGATAGCCATTTGGGCAAGAAACTGCTCTTGCCTGGACTATTGCATAAACTGGACACAGAGAACCTGCAGAGAGAGGACTACTGAACTTGCCTAAGGTGAGATGATCTTTCGGGGTTCCTGATTCATTTTGAAAGAGTCTGCGAGACATTCTGCAGGACAAAACAGATAGTGACTGAACTGACTTTAAATTTTCCTGCTTTATGGAAATGTCTGCTGGATACCATGGGCCTGAAGGCTGAAGATGGATGCCCCAACAGTACAGAGGAACTTTGGGTGACTGTCCAGGCAGCGAGATGTCTCTGTCATTTCTAGAGTTTGAAGTTTCTTAGTTCTTGTTTACTTAGGTAATATTATATCTTTCTGGAGTCTTTGATGGAGTTAAGAATAGTTAGTTATAGTTATAGTTTTCCTTAGTTATGATAAAGATTATTGTAACTTTTACTTGATAACTGTTTTGTTATATGTAATTTTGCTATGTTAAAGTTAAAGCCTTTTTTTTGTTTAAACCGAAAAAGGGGAAATGATGGAGGAAGGTCATTGGCCAATAAAGAAACTGCTTGGCCCTGTGGGTGGAGTAAACAGAACAAAATGCTGGGAGGAAGAGGAAGTGAGGTCAGAGACTCAACTGCTCTCCGCTCGGGAGCAGACGCCTCAGAGAGAGATGCCATGCCCTGCTCCCGGGATGAAGCTCCGACCCAGGATGGACTAGGCTAGAATCTTCCCGGTAAGACCGGTTCTCACAGATTATTAGAGATGGGTTGATCGGGATGTGAGAATTAGCCAGTAAGGGCTAGGGCTAAAGGGCCAAGCAGTGATTAAAAGAATACAGTGTCCGTGTAATTATTTTGGGCATAAGCTAGCCGGGCAGGCGGCCGGGGGTGCTGAGAACGCAGCCCCGCTGCCCTTATTACTTCAGGAGTCTATGCCTTAAACTGCCTGGATGAGCAGGAATCTGAGTATACATAACACAGAGATTTAGGTTAGAACTAAAAACAACTGGCAAAAAAGGCAAAAGCAAAAAGGGAAAAAAAAAGAGGGAGAAATAAAAGAATCATTAGAAGGTAACAGAATCTCTTTCTCAAAATCTATGTAATAAGTAGTTTAAAATATATAAATGCCTAAAAAAAAATCTACTTATGATCAACAAACACCTTGTAGCAGGCAGAGATTGCCAGTCTTTCTGTTTCTGAAAGTCAGTAAGGTATTCTGTAAAGTAAACCCGTGATTATAGAACCTTCATCTGGCGATGGATGAAGCTAGAGAGACCCACACTGGAGCACTGGACCGAGCTCCCAAGGCCCAAATGAGGAGCAGAAGGAGGGAGAACCTGAGCAAGGAAGTCAGGACTGCAAGGGGTGTGCCCACCCACTGAGACGGTGGGGCTGATCCAATGGGAGCTCACCAAAGCAAGCTGGACTGGGACTGATGGAGCATATGATCAAATCAGACTCTCTGAACGTGTTGGACAAGGAGGGCTGACTGAAAAGCCAAGGACCTTGTGTCAGTGAGTAGGATTAAGTCTCTATGCTATAATACTCCTACGGGTCTCTTTATGGTGGTTATTCTAGTCATTTAATTATGTTTACATTGATGAATTTATTTGCTTTTACAGTTTTTCATCTGTTTAATATAACCATATGCTTTTAGTTGGCTATTGGAAAGTGCTTTGGTTCTATCCTTCAGAAGCCAGTAATACGGACATGCCCCTGACCTATGATATTTTCTATGTAGAATTAATGACTTACTATTCTAATACAAGAGGCACCTTAAATTTTGTTGCCAAATTATTACTGTAAAATATTCTGATTTATTCACATTCAATTTTTTTTCATAGAACAATTAATAGGAAATATTTTTTTTCATATGCAGCTCCATTAACTCTCATGATTCCATCCCTTGCTTTTGTTAGATATTACACAATGAATAATTTGAATTGTTCCTATCTACACATTATAATAAGTACCAGAACACATTTGTATTATTCTTTGCCATACTCTCTAATTGTGCTTATGTTTTCTTATGGTGTGAATGTAAGTAGACCAGAACCCAAGCTTAAGTTCAAACATTCATGGAAATTGTTGGTACTTTACAAGAGATGTACTTGTGGTTTCTGGAAGGTAAATTGCCTATATTGGTGTAATCACACTTGTCTCCATGTATTGTTATAGTAGTGAGCAAAATAAGGGATCTAAAAGATAATGCTGGACCATGTGCCTGATATTATACAGGGATAATTGAATTAATATGCTAAATAGAGAGAGAGTTCCAGATTGGGTTTAATTAGTCTGTATTGTATAGCATATTGAGATTTATTTTAATGAAAAAGGAAAAGTCAGGTGTGGTGCACATACCTGTAAGCCCAGCATTAGGGAGACAGAGGAAGGAAGATCAGGCATACAAGGTCATCCTTAGTTACTAAGTGTGTAAAGACCAGCTTAGCCTACATAACGCCATTTCAGAATAAAAGCAAATGCCTATCTATCAACTTTAATTTCATATTTTGGAGGGATTAAACAAATTAAAGTGACTATAGTTATACAAAATTTTGATATCTTTATTCATACACACTTGAGTAGTTAATCATAGTTATAATAGTATTGGGTTATACATAGATAATTCAGTACTGAATTTTACTGTTTTTATGGTTATACAATGTCATCAAAATACTTTAATTCAAATAGATATTTTACCTTGAAGAAATTAATTATATTTTTAACTGCATTAGTTGAGAAAAAATTAAGTAATCAAGCTTATTATAATTTTTATTATAGAGTTCTTATTCTACTAATAAAGTGAATTAAAAATCAAAATAGTCACATTTCTTTAGGGTATCTATCTTGATCATATAAATAATATATAATAATAATAATGCTATTTCTAATTTTATCACAGAAATATTTCAGATTTTTAAAAAATTCCTGACATTAAAGGACTGATTTTGGAATATGCTTATTAAAATTAGCTTCCCAGACTGGGAGTTTTGTTTTGAAATATATTATCATGATTATTAAAATTATTTTTGCTAAAAGCCATGTACAAAATATATTTATCATTGAAAGTAAAATTGGCCTGCTCACAGTGGCTAAACCTCATTGCTTAAGTAAATTATTAGTTATTTACTCAATAGCTCCTAGTTATGCAACTGGACTATAACAACGTGCACAAACTAAATGGGCAAATTCTTTCATCTGACCTCGAATCATTTATGTATAGGAAGAATAAGTTCTGAGTTGTCCTTAATCTATAATCTATTTGAAATATTCTCTATGTTGCATGTTTTTTTTCAATTGTTTTCTATCAACAGGCTCTATTGTCCTAAACTTAAGTGGTCTAAGAAGATTTAGAATGATTTCCATCATCGTCAAAATAAGTTTATCTAATTCCACCAATAAAAATGTCCAATTTCATTGTATTCCTAATAAGTTAAAAATACAGTTTCAAATCTCCTTGGAAGACTTTTGTAGAGGATGGTATGAAGATAAGATTCTGAGAATATGTGCATCTCTTAAGATAAACTAAGAGCAGTAGGCAGTGAGGGATTTGTGCTCCATTGGGCTTGAGAACTGTCAGTCAGCTGTCTCTTGCCCTCCAGGTAATCAGAAGAGCAGGAACCAAAGCTTTCAGTCTCTTTAAACTGACCTATTCTGACAAGTGTTCTATTGCACTGGGACTCACTGGAGCAACTGAGAACCGTAGGAGTATTACAGCACACAGACTTAATCCTACTCACTGACAGAAGGTCATTCTCTTGTGGAATTTTTAAAAATGTTATCTAGAAGACACAAGATATTCTCAGATCTTAGATATTTCATGGTTTGTTCTAACTTCCAATGGAAGTGTCATGCTGAATTTAAAGGCTTTACTCAAATTTAACTTAAATATAATTTATTTAGTCAAATGAGATGGTAGTAAGTGTTTTGAATCAATAAAAATACCAAGTATGGTGCCATGTTCATATAATCTCAGCATGTGGAAAAGAGAGGCAAGAGGTTCACAAATTCCATGGAAGTCTGTGTACACAGAGTCTCTTTCTCAAAATCTATATAATAAGTAGTTTAAAATATATAAATGCCTAAAAATGTACTTATGATCAACAAACACCTTGTAGCAGGCAGAGCTTGCCAGTCTTTCTGTTTCTGAAAATCAGTAAGGCATTCTGTAAATTAAACTTGTGGTTAAGGAAGTTATACTCTCAGTCCGTCAAAAATAACAAAACAAATAATATTCTTACTTAATATGGTTCCAGAAATATTTGAAATAAAATACTCTGGAACTTATAATCAGTAACCAAATTCCTCAAGAATCAACTGTCTTTATTTTAATTTCACTATCATTCATAAAAACATCATTCTTAAGTATTTGGAAGTTATGTTTCAAAAATTATATGCTAGATAATCTTTTATTACTATGCTTTACTTTATAGAAATTTTGTAGAAGTGCAAAATAAACAATAGAAGAACGACCTTAACATGATTTTGACAAATAAATAAATCAAGTTGTTCACAGCATGCTTCTGACTTAAAGGAATTTCACTGCACAGCATGAAGTAAGTTTGAAGTTAAAGCAAGTCAATAAAATACTAAAAGTGGAAATTAGACCGAAGTAAACACATGACTGAAGACAGCATTAAGTCTAAAATAAAATTTGGACTTTTGATATGAAATCAGTAAGTGAGAATATGAAGAAAAAGACATAAAACTGATTAGTAGACACAAAACTAAATAACAGCCATACCAAGTATATATTAATGTATAAACTATTCTATTAATTAATTCACTAATAAAGAAAATCTATTTAATTATCAAAAAGTCAACATATGTACTTTCCCTATTCGTATTATCATTGACTTGGTGGAGTTGACAGTGCCTGAATTAAGCTCCTTGGGTTTTCCCATAGTTGCTGCATGAACTTACTCAACAAGACCACAGTGCATTCCTACCAAAATAATTAGCCCACATTAGATATGATTGCTTGTGCATAATTCCCATAGCTACTTAAATTTCAACTAAGGTAGATACAAATAGAAGTCCATTACCAAGGGATTGGTTTTGCTTACTAATAATTATTGGATAAAATAAAAGAAAAACCCAGAAAAATCACTATTGAGAGAGTTCCTTATGTGTAACATTTAATTAATACACCTGAATTATCTAAAGAATTATAATAGTCATGTGTCAAGAGTCTTTGTTGACTAGATTAAACCACCCCTTCAGAGAAACAGCTTCACAGGAAAGACACAGGGAAGAAAATGGTGCAGTGAAGAGCTAGTGCAGCTCAAAATACCATCTTTACAAAGTCATTCAGGTAAAGCAGAGTTCAGCAGCCTTACACGAAAACTGGCATAATGATAGACTTGATCATCAGCTTTTGAGAAAGGTGTCGTTATGTGGCTGCTGCCAATTTGTCCCAAAACTTAACCCCAAGTGAAGCTTGTCAGTTGGAAATTCAAAATAGTCATTTTTTCGAATACAATACAAAGTACAGTCTTTCTATTTCAAGTTTGAATATATAAAATTTCAAGGTGCAGAGCTACTCATAGCTAATATCCTTCTTGCAACCTTGATTTACAATCCCATAATCTTTTCATTGAGTCAAAACAGATGTTCAATGTTTCCATGATAAATGGGATCCTCATATGGTTTTGAATGTACCTTAGCAATCAATTAAGACAGAAATCAACTGTGAAGCCAATATTTGAGCAGAAGAATATTTGAAAGAATGAAAGTTCAGAAACACAAAGAAGGAAAGAGGAAGTGAGAAGAGACAGCGAAGGAAGTCATGAGTGGACCTATTTGGAGTCATATTGTACCTTAGGGAAACAGTGTCAAGAAGGATTTGCAGTTTTCCCAGATATAGTGAAAGTGAGCAGGGTTTACTCAACGACTCTTAGAACATAGTGTTATAGTATATTTAGGAGCTTGTCCATATTCAGCCTCCATGGATATGAAGTTGGTTGGTGATAGGATTTTGAAAGGAAATAAATGCTGAATTTTTGACATAAAAACTAATGAAGGATACAGTAAAAATTTCCAAACCAAAACACAAGTGAAAGTGATTATTTTGCAGAAATTCCAGAAAGTCATTTTTTTAAGTCACAATAAACTTGAAGTAAGTCCTTTTTCTCAGTCTAATTCCTCCACTGTATAAGTCTCAGATGCAGAATAAATGTGTTTCTAAAGTTGTACATAGTTCCGTCTGTTTTATTGTCCCATGAAGTTGGTTTTCGAGTAGAAAGTAGGAACATGATGTGCAAACTTGGGAGCTTTTTAAGACACATTTTCCTCAACTAACAGATAAACAAGAAAAGATCAAAGCACAGTCCTCACCTTTTAAAATATAATTTTATAATTTTATGAAAATGCTAATATTTGTCCATTTACCTACTGAGGAACATGTCGTTGGATTACATAGGGAGCAAACACACAGATAAAGCTGCTGTGAACACCATCATGAAGGTTACATGTGGACATATGCTTTTAGCTCCTCTGTGTCAAGACAGAAGCAGCCCAGCATTTGGGGCACATGGTAGCTACAAGTGTGCTGAGGTCACATACTGCAGAATGCTCCCTTAAGGTGGATGTGCAGTATTTGCTTGCATACAACAGTGATGAGGTTTGCTCTGATGGACATTTCCCCTGAATTTGATGCTTCACGTTTTGAATTTTGATTTTCCTAATAGGTATAAATACCCTATTTTTAAAAAATAATTAAAACTGTAATGACTTGTGATATAGAACTTCTTTTCAAGTGTTAGTCTGCTCTGTGAAGTTCTCTTTCTGAACTACACATTTGGATATTTTGATTTATTTTAAGGGTCACTAGCATTGAATTGAATTCATTGTATTAAATAGTAAAAATTTGTTGTGGTATTTCATTTTTATTTTAATAAATAAAACATGCCTGTAGATAAGAGTAAAACAGCCACACTGGCCAGCCATGCATACAGACTAGGCAGTGGGGGCATGCACCTTTAAAAACAATCACCACATGAGTTACCATAGAGGCCAGATTGTAGTGGTACATGCCTTTTATCTCTTCACTACAGAGGAATATAAGATGGGAGGAAACAGGTCTCAGTTCAGTCTCATTCTGTGGATTCGTGGAGGCAGGATTTCAGTTTCAGTCTGAGATAGAGGTAAGAGTCAAGACTGACTGTTTTGCTTTTCTGACCTTCGGGTTGATCCCTAATATCTGTCTCTGGATATTTAGTATTTGTACTACAATCATTTATCACATATATAATGGGAAAATATTTTGCCCATGAATGACTTAATTTTACTCCTCATTTCTCTGTACTTTCCTGGTGAATAAATATTCTTACTGACGAGCTTTATTCTACAAAAACTTAAATGTGCTTCATCACCAAGACAATAAACTCATTATTTGTATGTAACACCATTCTCTCCAAATATTAAATTAGCCATGTATTTTTTTTAGTTTTCTAAATTTGGAAGCCATTTGTCTTTGAAACACGCTTAGACATATACGGATCCTTAAGTTTTCTGAGTCCTTATAGTAGCAGACATATAGAAATGAAATAAAATAAGATTTTTTTTGTTTATGAGTCATCAAGAGAGTCTTTCTCTAATGATAGAACTCTGTGTTTTGCTGAATTGATCACATTAATACATTTAAACTTATATATCACATAAATGTTAATGACTTATTCTGTCTCAAACTCCACTTCTGTATATATACCAGTGCCTATTAGAAGTCCTCTATATAATTCTTATTGCCTATGTTATAATTCAGGCTAAAAAACTCATTTTTCTTTATTCTTGAACATCTAACTTTTTGGAACTATAAAATTAAATAATCAAAATCTTTTCTTTCCTATATTTTTTCTGTGTCACTTTTCCCTCTATTATGTCCTGGGTTTTAAGAACAACTTTTAATTCTGATTCCTGCCCTTATGCAGATAACTATAATATTTATACTACTACTTAAAATTTCACAATAGTTTTCTATTTAAAAATAAGTTTTAACTTCATATATATGATATTTAACGTATATTTGGAATGTTTACATTAGCTATCTAATGTCTTTTGTGGAAATCTTGAGAGGAAGAAGAAATAATTATAAATTGTATGCCTAGTAAAATATATCAATACCATATATGTGGGTATATAAAAATTTACAAGCTATTATATCCAATTGATATGATTTTATGAAACATAAACTGCCTGCTTTGAGCAGAATTTACTCTCCTTTATTAAAGACTTTCTATTTTGTTCTTCAGTTGAACTGTATTTCATCTCTTCTGACATCTGTGAAATATTTATGTATTAGCAGTGACACTGAACAGTTGTTATGAAATACATAAATCACCAAAAAGAAGCATGCATAAACAGAGAGCTGCAGGCCATGCAGTCTCACACTCCTCCTGTCTTTCAATTAAGCGAGAACACTTGTCTTTTTCTCTTGCTTTCTAAATGTTGACAACTGACATACAGCAGAAATCCCTCCTCAAGATGGAAAAAAAAAAAACAAGTGCCATACTTTTTGTCAAATTTAAATGTATTTGAATTATTCATGCCTATAATTTTGAGAGAAAATGAGAAAAATAGTTCTCATACAATTATAGGTATCTATATTTCTTCATTTTCTCTTGTATAATCTTTAGAGAACATTGGGATAAGAGTTAAATGAGATTCTTTTCATGAGAAGGAATGAATACCTGAATTGTAGTAGACAGCAAGGTGATTATTCAGGTTTCTTTACATAGATATGTTGAAGAGATTCATACCATGAAAACTAAGATTCTGAAAGATTTGTAAAATAGAAAACTACATCTGTTTTTATTGATAAATACTTGCATTATTTTTCTTTTATTGAAAATAGAAGAGAAAGTGGGAAGTACTCTTGAACACATTGGCCCAGGAGACCACTTCCTAAATATAACCCAGCAGCATAGACACTCAGGGAAACAATTAATAAATGGAATTTCTTGAAACTGAAAACCTTCTGTAAAGGAAAGGACACCGTCAACAAGATAAAATGACAGCCTACAGAATGGGAAAAGATCTTCACTAACCCCACTCTATCAGACAGAGTTTGATCTCCAAAATATACAAGGAACTCAAGAAATTGGTCATCAAAAGAACAAATAATCCAATAAAAAATGGAGTACAGACCTAAACAGAACTCTCAACAGAAAAATCTAAAATGGCTGAAAGACACTTAAGGAAATGTTCAATATCCTTAGTCATCAAGAAATGCAAATCAAAACAACTCTCAGATTCCATCTTACACTTGTAAGAATGGCAAAGATCTAAAACACTGATAACAACTTATGCTGGAGAGGTTGTGGGGAAAAGGGAACACTCCTGCACTGCTGGTGGGAATGCAAGCTGGTACAGCCCCTTTGAATATCAGTGTGGCTATTTCTCAGAAAATTAGTAAAAAACCTTCCTCAAGATCCATTAATGCCACTTTTGGGTATATATCCAAAGGATGCTCAATTGTGCAACAAAGACATGTGCTCAACTATGTTCATAGCTGTATTGTTTGTCATAGCCAGAACCTGAAAACGACCTAAACACCTTTAACTGAAGAATGGATAAGGAAAATGTGGTACATTTACACAATGGAGTACTACACAGAAGAAAAAAATAATGACATCTTGAATTTTGCAGGAAAGTGGATGGAGCTAGAAAACATCATTTTAAGTGAGGTAACCCAGATACGGAAAGACAATTATCATCTGTACTCACTCACAAATGGTTTTTAAACATCAAGCAAAGAAAACCAGCCCACAAATCATAATGTCAGAGAAGCTAGACAACAACAAGGACCCTAAGAGAGACATACATAGATCGAATCTACATGGGAAGTAAAAAAAGACACGATCTTCTGAGTAAATTGGGAGCATGGGGACCTTGGGAGAGGGCTGAAGGGGAGGGGAGAGTAGGGAGGGGAGAAGAAAAAAATATCGTGCATCATCATCATCATCATCATCATCATCATAATTGATAGCAGACACAGAAAAAAAGAAAATAGATTCTTTCTTCATATAATTTGATTATGGTTTCCCCTTCCTCCTCTCCCCCTTGCCTCCCCACCTCCCTTTCTCTCCAGATGCACTCCGTTTCTGTTTGTCATTAGATAAGAACAGGTGTAGAGTCCAGAGAGAGCTTACGATGCAACAATTATAGGTGATCATGAGCTGCCTAATGTGTGTACTGGAAATACAACTTGTGTCTTCAAGAAGAAGTGCTCTTACCTCTTGGTTAACGGCTGAGCCATACCTTTGATACCATTTTTGTTCAATTTTTTTGTTGTCAATGCTGTTTCTTTCTTTGCCTTGACTCCAACTTCAACAAACAGATTTCCTAAACCATTTTTTTTCCAATCTTGATGTAATTTTAGAAGACACAAGAGAGTATATCATATATTGGGTAGTCTTTTCAAATCTTTCTACCAATTCTACGTGATAATAGTTGTTTATCTCTCTCATCTTCTATCTCTCTCTTTTCAAGAGGGTTGCTTTTTTATTTTCTTATATCTTTTCTTTCTCTGAGTCCTTTTGTCACTGCATATTCACTTCCTCCTGTTCACTACTATTTTTTTGAAACTATTTTTATCTGGTATTACTAATAAAAGGGGAAAATACAGAACTAATATTTGTTGTCTTCACCTCAGTCCCTCCTGGAAATCCACAATGACTAATGTTTCTTTCTTTCTTTTTTTTTTGTTTTTTTGTTTTGTTTTTTTTGTTTTTCGAGACAGGGTTTCTCTGTAGCTTTGGTGCCTGTCCTGGAACTAGCTATTGTAGAGCAGGCTGATCTCGAACTCACAGAGATCCGCCTGCCTCTGCCTCCCTGGGATTAAAGTGCTGGGATTAAAGGCGTGCGCCACCACCGCCCGGCAACTAATGGATGATAAATGATAAGGTTGTCTGAATGAGATATCTAAAACAAATCAGATCAGTTGAGATATCTATTAAACATTTGATTTATATAGACATTAAGTTATATTTTGAAATGATCTGCAGAAAAATAAAATCCAAGTGTCTGAAGGCACCATGAAGGTCTTCTCCATTAGGTTTAATTTCATTGAATAGTTTTACAAAAGCATGTAGGCTTATTTTCAAAATCAAAAGAGTTAATTTTTCTTTTCAAAATCCCAGAGGCTGTCTTTTCTTTACTCTGTTAGAACAGGAACCAATTTGCTAAAAGTTTATTTTAAAGACAACCTTGAATATACGGACATAAGAATGAAATGAACTTGTTTTAAATTTAAATTGCAAAATTGTAAATTTTCAGCTTTAGACTGATTTTGTGGGGTCAAATATTCCAATGATTCAAAAGCAAATAAAAAAAATTCAGTGATGTTTCATCATTGAAAATACCCTACTTTTACCTGGTAAAAATGTTAATTCTTTCCAAACCAAATATTGTCCCTTATAGTAATTTTCCTTAGAGTCTGGAACTTTTTTACTCTACTTTCAAAATGGAGTAAAATAGATTTGTAGATTTTGGACTTGCATTTTGAAAGTCTGATATTTCTCATGAGAATAAAATAAGACAAGGATTCTTGTTACTGCCTGCGTTGGAGAACTATCCTGGAGAAGACCCATGGAAAAACCACAAACATCCACTGACATTCATTTTCTGAATGAACAGCAAATGTTCCCAGGAATCTCCAGTACTTAGGAACTGCACACCTCTCAGCTTTACACTAGTTGAGCAATTTCTGTACATGCACATTTTCTCTATAAACACTTGTTAATTTATAACACTGTTAACTTTGTTCAATTTGTGCTTTGACATATTCATATATGAGTTTGTGTGTGTATAGCAATGTTTACAAAGATACAATGTCTCCGGATCTATTTCACACCTGCCAATCCTTTCTATCTTCAGTTCTTACATTTATTTCTTTTTGTTTTGTTTGTGACTCAAGAACTTAAAGCAAGATCACCTGTGTACTGATAGCTTTAAAACTATCCATTGGAAGCTGCTTTCTTGCCATTGTCTAGACAGCTGAAGACAATGATGGTCCCATTTCTAATTCAGCAGCAGCTGAGATAATGTGGTTACTAGTCCTTGGAAAGCAATGATGTAGAGCCATCCCCACAGGTACAGGTTGTGTTTATCACAGAGTTTTCTTGAAGAGTGAGTGACTTAGGTTTAAGTTAAAGTGGTATCTTTCTTGTTTTCCTAGCTGGGAAAAATAAGCAAAAATTACTGAGTGCTATTGCCACACAGCAGAATTCACAGGTATATGCACAGAAAGAACAGCATTTGTTAGTGGCCTTTTAGACGCAATAATGAGAGAAGCCACTCTTGTTTCAACTTCACAGTTGATAGGAGGGACCATTGTCGTGTCTCACTGTAACAATTTTCCTGAACAGGGACAACCATCATCCTGTGATTAATAAAATGAAACCACTCGAGCAACATTGAGGTGGAGCCACGTGATCTGTGTAAATGCTGTTTACAAATACATTTTCACTTCTCATTCAAAAAACCTGAGTTTGTGAGCTATTTACTAGGTTAAAGGATCAGGACTAACTAATAAGAATTTGATAAAAATGAAAATGTTTTGTGTTTTTCTCCACCATAAATGAAATATTTCTGTATTGAATTTTATTTGGGTGAAAAAAGAGATACTTCTTTGAAATTAATTTTCATTCATGAGGGGTTCTCTCATACAATGTCATTGGAAAACTTTAAAAGTGGATGAGTTAGTAAAATACATCTTAGAAAATCATACAAATTCATGAGGTATGGGTATCCAGCATCCCATAGCAATTCAGAAATTTTATTTATTGTGAGTATATTTACTTGTGCCTGAACTTAAAATGAACTTGCTGAGTTTTCAGAGCCACAGCAATGCTTGATTTCCATATATCCTATAAAAAAACTCTGAAATTTCTTGATTTTGCAAAAGCAGCCCGCCTAGTAACGTCTTTCTTATGTTTAATTAAAGTACTTGTAATTTAAATATTGTTTGTCTTTAGTCTTTCATTTGAGCTTTTTCTAAATTCTTGCATCTATCAATACATTGTTGAAATGTTTTATAAGTGTTTCTTCAATGTGTCTCATGTTGTTAGGGCTAAGTTCAAACAATGAGTGAGATGCCAAAGGAACACTCTTTTCCATGTGTGGATGCCACAATTTAAAATTAAATTTTCAAAGAGTTTACTTGTTATAATCTGATGCTGACACAAAAGAGAACAACTTGTGCAGAAAAAAAAGCTTCGATGAAAGGCAAGACAGAAATCTTTCCATTCCTGTGCCCAGAAAATATAGACCCAGAAGCACAGGATTCTAATTTAATGAAGGACCCCACACATGCTCTGTGCTCAGTTGAGGTGAAGACAAGATTTGGCCCTGACTGGGAAAGAAGTAATGGCCTCATTAGTGTATACAGCACATCTTTGGCAGCCAGTGTTCAAGATGTAAAGTAGAAGTAAATAGAGGCTGTTACCATGGCAGAAAGGGTGTGTGTGGAGTCACCTTCTTCAGAAATAGAGACAGCATATGTAGAGTGTGATCTTATAAGAAATTGGAGCAGATGGGTGTGTGACACCCGGAGCAGCTAGTACTAGGGAACCTAGGGTTACTTAGATTAGCCTGCTAACAGAAGTCAGTGTGTAGGAAATAACTTGCTGAAAGGATTTGTACATTACAACAAAAGGGGCATAGTTTACTAACCTGCTGATGTTGTCTTCAGTCATTAAGAAAAAGTCAGACACCCCCCCCCCCGCTCTTTTCCTACTACAGGGTAAGTTAAAATTAGAGATTCAGTGTTGGAGTACAAAATTTAAACCTAAAAATAAAAACAAAATATACAAAGCATGAATATATAGTCAAATTCAACATTTTACCACTTTTATTATAAATAAAAAAGCCTAAGTAATGTTTTCTTCTCTTTTGTTTTTATTTTTATTATTTAATGTGTTACACTCTTGGTGCAGTAACTGTGTATCATTATTAAACACATAATATCTATGCATGCAATAGCTTCCTGTATAATGTCCCTTTGATTCAATATTCTGTGAACTTATTGACATATAAACCCAAAGAATTAAAACTGTCAGAATAAAATGTGCTGTTCACATGAATGTCGTTGTCCCAGAGATCTGATTTAAAGAAGAGCAGATGGTGTGTGTTAAATTTTGCAGTTTGTTTGTTGTTATTCAAAACTGTGTTTCAGTGGTTGCAGACTCTACATTCAAACAACAATCTCTGTAGTCATATTCAGATCCTCATGCTTCTAATAGAGTGCTGTCAGTAAGAAATATAGAGATCTAATTCATAAAATAAACTATTCTGTGCCTTAATCATGCCTGAGCCCTTCTCTGGGAAGCTCTTTTTAAATAACTTCTCTCTGTTTAGAATGTTTGTCCCATGTTATTTTAGCATTCTGCTCTTGGAATTATTCATTTCTCATTATATCCAACAATTTGTTTATTTTTGTTTACCACGAATATTGTCAAGTCACAGGTGAGTCCTATATATTTTGTATCCAGAATACCTTTAATACATGTATATTTCATGATGAGAAATCCCTGATTATTTAACAAGCAAGTAAAAGCAGATGTTTTCTGTTCTTTTTCCAACATTTGAAGCAAGAATTATACCTGAAAAAAAATGCAATAACATTTCCTATGAATTTTGTGTTTATTTGAAAGCAGATAGTTGAGATTGTTTTTTCACTTCTCAAAGTAATAATTTAATCTTAAGGAAAGTAAAATGGTGTGGTGGAAATCGAGGTGGTATTTCTTATTTACTTACAGTGCAGTGAAAAAAGTTTACCCAGAGTACTCCCATAATCCCCTGCCTCAAAAAGAGCTTCTAGAATGAATAGCACTGTGAGGTCAATTAGATTACTTTAGTAATTGAGAGACTTGTCTCAGTTCTTTCCTTCGCTTTTGTAAACATGGCTCGTGGGTTTCCTGAGTCCCTTTGTCACATGAGTAAGCATAATTTGAATTATTCTTAAAAGATGTTTAGGAATTACATGCAAACTCCCTCTAAATCCAGTTTTGTGAGATTATTAATTTAATTTGTTTAAATCAACATATGGAAAAAATCTAACTTTTCCAATTCCCGTTACAATCATCTTTCAAGCTATGATTTGAGCTTTGTAGTGTGTATCTGCTTAGATTTTAAATAGAATTAAATTACATCTAAGGGAAGTCAAATTGTATATTTGTAAAGAAATCAAATGATTACATAATAAATCTACAGTTTTCTCTTAATCTAGACTCCAATTTCCACTATAATATATCCAGAGACCAATTTTCTTCATTACAACCTATTTCCTATGGTTTTATTAAAATCTGTTACTACTGGAAAACCATTATTTCATTCAAATTTTTGCATTTTAATGCTATAATTATCTACATAACTTTTATGAAAATTATATATATATATATATCTTATTATATTTCATTAATATTCAATATAGTGATCATAACATGAAGAGTATTTCAAGACAAATCCGTTCAGTGACTATCGAAACAGAATGGATCAGGAGCTGCTGAATCTTTGAATGGCAGCCATAATTTTATGTAGAATAAGTTACATTGTAATCTTTATAACAATTCATATTTAGTGGTTCCTTCTAAAGTTAACCATACATAGTACATATGAATAACCATATTTTCTCCAAGTTAGTATTATACTCTTGTGTGCTTCCACAGGATTCTATTATGACCCGGGAGAAGACTCTAAGCAATAAAGGAGAGCAGCCTGAACTATCCTTGCCCTGTAGTCAGACAGATGAATATCTTAAATATCACCATAGAATCTTCATCTAACAATTGATGGAAACAGAGGCAGGGACCTGAAGTAGTCACACTGGGCTGAGCTCCCAAAGTCCCATTGAAGAGAGGGAGGTATGGGAATATGCGAAATAGGTCACGACCATGATGGGTACAGCCACAGAAACTGTCTACCTGAGCTAATAAGAGCTCACCAACTCCAGCTGGACAGGGAAGGAACCAGCATAGGTCCAAACTAATCCCTCTGAATGGGGGTGAAAGTTATATATATATATGTCTGGTGCAGACTGAGGAGACACTGACAGTGGCACCACAATTTATTCCTAGTGCTTGTACAGGCTTTTTGGGAGCCCATTTTCTTTGGATGGATGCCTTGTTTAGCCTAGATATAGTAGAGAGGGCCTTGAACCTTTCCCCAAAGCAATGTGCCTTACCCTCTCTGAGGAGTGGATGAAGGGCAGGAGGTAGGGACTGGGAGGAGGGGAGAGAGTGGAACTAGCATTGGTATGTACAATGAAAAAAGATAGTTCGTTTTCTTTAAAAAAATAAATTAAAATAAAAAAGAGTTAAGAATGTTATCCCTTCTCCATGAACTAAGGCAAGCCAGTCACTGCTCCCAGATAACAGATTATGAAAGTGATATGAATGACTCTAAGACTACATTAGCAAAAATTCTCAACAGTTTTTACCTGGTCACTTAGAATATTTTACAAGTCTGTGTACCATGATGTTAATTTACTAGAAGGAAGTTAAAGTCACAAGGAGACTCAACTGTGTTATTCAGTTGCTTTCTTTTGTTTTGCTTTTGAAACAGGATTATATGTAACAATTCAGACTGGATTTAAACTCTCTATGTAGGTGAGAATGACTGTTAACTGTGATCCTCCTGTCTCAAATTGTAAGTATTTAGGATACATGCTGCTTTTTTTAAGTCTTACTTTCAATATCATCTAAGGAGAATGCAGCTGGTCCAGTTACATGACACCAACTGAAGACACCAGAGCATTTTCTATCATCAGGCAATAGAGTCATGCTCAAACATTGAGTCATTCCATGAACATCCTCAGATATCAAGAAGCAAAACTTATATCATTATATTATGTATATTATACTTAGAAGTTGGGGTCCTTTATTATACAGAATTAGGACATGAAAAGAAAAAGAATGAAAAACAATGAAAAAGAAAACAAATTAGAAGAGGATCATATGGAGCAGATCAACAAGTTAGAACCACTGATATCAGTCATATGATTTTTCAACTCAACAATATCCTGTCCATTGGACTTAAACTGAAGGCCATGCTACTAAGTATGATTGTCAACTAAACAATATGATCTTAAATCAAATGATGTTTTTTTGGGGAAGCATGGGGATCTGTGAAATTCATATTTCTATGACTCCAAACTCAGTCACTAATAATGACAGAGTGAACATATTGTGCTAGATGAAGTTGGGCTCATGAGCCCCAGGGCTAAGATTTAATCTTATTTACAAATGGCAGAGATGTTTGACTTTTGGCAATTTAGTAAATGACCCTGCCCCCTCGAAAATGTATGATTTACATGGTTGTGTTGAGAAATAAGGAAACTAATATATTTAAAAGCTCATAGAGCATAGCTGGTTTAATTAAGCCATCAAAAAGCCGAGATTACATTTTACATTGTTACAGTATTACACTTAAGTTAATATCTTTTAAAACTGGCCAAGGAAATGAATGGGAGTAAATTTGTTTGTACCCTAAAGGCATTGATTTCACCTAATTAGGCGTTCGGTCTCATGTGTGGTCAGCAGTAATGTATTTAGAAATTCCAACTCCAGATGGGCTTTACTTCAAACATTTCCACATTCTGTCTTGACTTAACAATACATTTAGTAATGAGAGCCATAGATCTTAGAGAAGGACCCTCCTTCTTGTCAGCTGTAGCTCTCAACCATGTGGCTTGTTTAAAATGGTTCCTATAAACATAGCACTTTTATGTGAATAGGTTAAGAGAATCAAGCAAGCTTTCAACCAGGAATACAAGCCTGGACTTCAGTCATAAGTTTTCATGCTCAAGTAACAGTAAAGGTCTTTTTTTAATTTTTTTCTTTCTTTCTTTTTTTTAGCTTCTTTTTTCTTTCTTTCTTTTTTATTATTACTTTAAAAAAATACCAATCCAAATTTCCACACTTCCCTCTCCTCCCAGTCCCCTCCTTCTCCCTCCACAGACCTTTCCCCCATCTCTCCAACTCTAAGGGAGTGTCATGCACCCCACTCGGTAGAAAGTAAAGGCCCTCCCTACTACATCTAGGTTGAGCAAGGTTTACATCTAAAGAGAACAGGATCCCATGAAGCCGATATCTGCAGTAGAGACAAATCCCAGTGTCACTATCAGTGGCCCCTCAGTCTGCCCCAGCTGTCAACCCCCTTTAGAGGGGCTTGGTTGTTCCCATGCTTGTTTACTAGCAGTCCAGTTGGAGTTGCTGAGCTCCCATTAGCTCAAACAACCTGTCTCAGTGGATGATACCCTCAAGGTCTTGAATTCCTTGTTCATTCTCTCACTCCTTCCACTCTTCAACTGAAAACAACTAGATGCCCCTCAACTGAAGAATGGATAAAGAAAGTGTGGCACATCTACACATTAGAGTACTACTCAGCAATAAAAAATAATGACATCTTGAATTTTACATGCAAATGGACGGAATTAGAAAACATTATTGTGAGTGAGGTAACCCAGATCCAAAACAATGAATATGGTATGTACTCACTCATAAGTTGATACTAGTCATAAACAAAGGGCAACGAGCCTATACTTCAGGATCCTAGAGAAACTAAGTAATAAGGTGAACCCAAAGAAAAACATATATAGACCCTCCTGGAACTTAGATTCAGATGAAAATTTGGAAGCAGGGGGGCAGGGGATAGAAGAAGGGGAGAAGGGGGATTGAGGAGAACTTGAGGGAATGGGATGGTCGAGATGGAGGAAGGACAGATATGAGAGCAAGGAAAGAGATAACTTGATTGACGGAGCCATTATGGAGTTAGCAAGAAACATGGCTCTAGAAAAATTCCCAAGAACCCAAAGGCATGACTCCAGCTAAGACCCTAAGCAATAGAGGAGATGATGTCTGAACTGACTTTACCCTGTAGTCAGACTGATGATTATCTTAAATATCGCCATAGAACCTTCATCCAACAACAGTTGGAAAGAGAGACATTGACCAACATCTGAACACTGGACTGAGATCCCAAGATCTTTTTTAGTTTCTAGAGACAGGATTTCTCCCTGGCTGTCCTGGAACTCACTTTGTAGACCAGGCTGGCCTCAAACTCACTGAGATCTGCCTGCCCCAAGTGCTGGGAATAAATGCGTGGCTAGTTCAGGTCATTTTTGATCATTTGTTTCTGTCTGGTTTTCTGGCCTAATCATCCATCCAAAATCCTTTGCTATGTGTAAAGTAATGTAAAGCATAAATAAATTTTTAGTGTTCCGGTTAGATTATATCATAAACGAAACGATGTCTTTGAATCAGTTTTGCCTATATGCTTATAATTTTATCTGCTGTACATCAGAACAGGGGCCTGGATTTCTCCATATTAGATTGGTAATGTAGATGCCTTACCTTCATCTACCTGTACTAGTGCTTGACTAGTAAGGTGGTGTGTATAGCTAATTGCAAGCAGTTCATTGTAGCGAATAGTATGTCTAGTCGACTTTCTTGTATTTGGAACTAATAGGGAATTAATAAAGTATACTCCTGTGAAGATATTTCCAGAGACTCTTATCCAAGTGGAGAAGATTCTCTTTGATTGTGCTGTCAACTTGATGGAATCTAGACTTACCTAGGAGACAAGCCTTTGGGTAGAGCACTGGGTTGTTTATAATAGGTTAACCTCTTGGCCTGGTGGATTATTTTGATATAATAATTTATGTGAGAAGACGGAACAGTAATGTGGATGAATCATTCTCTGGTGGGGATCCTGGAATGTATAAATGGAAAAACTGTGTAGCAATAAACATTCATCTTTCTTATCTTTCTGCTTATGGATGCTGTGTAACCATTGTTTCAAGTTGATGTCAAGCTCCCACTGCCTTGACACCCCCTCCACAATGGACAGACAGTACCTGGAATGGTAAGTTGCCACATGCCTGTTCTGCTGTAATCTGCTTGGCCAGAGCGTTTTATCACAGCAAGAGGAGAAGCAATGAAAGTACTTGCCCTGTAGGTAGCTGGACCTCTCCATTTGGCTGAGAGTCCAGATTGAGTAAAAAGAGAGGGAAGTTGAAGGCACAGTAGGGTAGGCAAACACCCCGATAATGGCTCCATGATGCAAGCTGCTCTCCTCTGCCATGCCCTCCCTGTACATGATGGGCTGAATTGTTAAAAGCTGTTTGCCAACACAAATCATCTCTGATGATACTGTTTTGCTAATATAACCACTTGCTTTTGCCAAATGTAATTAATAGTTCATTTTAATTTGGGAGATTCCACTTTCATTCATTCATAATTGATATAAAAATTTACTAGAAAACAAATCCTAAGCTTTTCTCTAAGAAAATGTTATTACCAGATTTTCACTACTACAGAACGTGAAATCAACAAAGTGACTATATACCAGGTCTGTGAAATGTATAAACCAATGTTACAGTATTCTAAAAGCATTAGTATTCCATTTAGCTAATGAGGAAACTATTGGTGACAGAGTTGTGTGTCCTAAGCAAAACCATAGAATGCATAGTAAATCTATAAATAACAGTTAAATTAATTATATATACTTTTTAAGATGGGTTGTTTCCTTATTTGTTTTGCTTTCCATTGGGTGTTTTTTGTGAAGATACAAAATAATCACAGGAAACATTATTCCGAGAAAGATGTTAGTTTCTCAAGTAAGAAACATTTCAAAACTATTTAGAATCTTCACTTTGAAGGACCACAGATACCTGAGATGCTTGCTGAGGACAATGGGAAGATGAAATGAGGAGTATAATGTCTACTGCACTCAAGTGAGAAGCTTAATAAAGACATCAATCACCATGCTGCTTCTGCTTCCTCCATCTCTAGCATTTCCTTTTGATTTCACATTATTATTTCATCATCATCATCATCATCATCATCATCATAATTTTAGAACAGCTAAAATTAAATCTCAATATTTAAGTAAGAAGTCTTTAAGGGTAAGCACATGATCTAGTTAGGAATAGAAATGACATTCTTCTGGAAATGACTTATTAGCTTATATTTTCTGTAAAATTTTAAATAATTTCTTTATTATTTTAAGATATGACTCAATATTCGTTGATTGATGACTACATTTTTTTTCAGGAAAAATGACAGGTTCCCAATGTATTCTCTTTGAAAAAAATAAGTATAAAATATGTGTATCTATAAAAAAAACAAAAAACAAAACAAAAAATATGTGTATCTATCAAACGAACAGGAATAGCACATGGACTGTGTTCCATGTCCATTTAATTACAGCATAATTTTATTAGTCTATTTTTTATATGTTTTAAATAGAGTTAGTCAGAGGGGAGCTTTAAACAGGATCTTGAGGACTAGAGTCAAGAAGTAACAAATACTTTCCTTTTTAAATATTAGTAATGAGTCCTACAGAGCTTCAGGACATGTGTGTTTGTGACCATCATCTGTTCTGATGTTACAAATCCTTCTGAAGCAGTGGTGTGTATCTGACCTTATCAGTCCTCAAGTCTCTGCCTTCACCTCCCATGTAGCTATATAGTGAAGAATAGCAATATGTCCTGAAAAGTTGTTGTTTGCTTAAACCTAGGGAGGGGTCCCTATTTTGCTTACTTGTTCATCTTCTATCACAGAGTTCTTCTCACTGTAGACATTCTGAATGAAAGCTCAGAACCAGTTACAGAGCTAATATTGGACTAAACTGATAAGCTCACTCAGGATTATATAATGTCATCCCTATAAAAAAGTTCTGCTATTCCATATGGTTTAGAATTGTTCTCCCTTCATTTAATGTGAACTTATAAACCATTCATATAATACACAAAAATCATTTAATTTCATAGGATTTATAAATTATTTTATTATTAAAGATAAAGTATTCAAAATTTTGGTGGATCTTTAAATTGTACTTCCATTGTAGCTTACATCTGTTTTATCAGAACCTTAGAGGATTAGTCAGTATGAAAGATTGAAGTTTGAAGTCACCCTGGGCTGAAGTGTGAGAACCTGACACAAACAAAACAAAGCAAAGCAAATATTACTACCCAATTTATCAGAGAGTACTTTACACAATAATAACATATGGTAACATAGTTTTAGAAGTCAAGTCACTTTTGAGGAAATTGTATTCTACATAGGATATTTATGCACTAAAACTATGTATCAAACTGAACTAAAATTATGTGTCAAACTGTACTAGTTACCCCAACCCCTAAGGCACAGATGACTTCCTACAATGATGCTCTAGTATTTATGCTTGTAAAAATATAAAGGTGTTGTGGGGCAGTGGTGGCACATGTCTTTAATTCCGGAACTCAGGAGACAGAGACAGGCAGATCTCTGTGAGTTCAAGGCCAGCCTGGTCTACAAGAGCTAGTTCCTGGACATGCTCCAAAGCTACATTGAAACCCTGTCTCAAAACCAATACATAGATATAAAACATACACACACACACACACACACACACACACATAACTATCTAGAATATTTTATATTAACAGTATACAGAGATAGTATATGTACCTATATTTGTCTTCTAAGTAGCTAACAAAGTGCTTTTACTTATTTATATTTGTCATAGTAATAGAAATAGAAACACAGTTTGAAGATTAATAAGAAAATATGAGAGATCAAATAAGAAGAGTGAGAAAATTTGCACTAGAACATAAAGCAGTGATATTTTCTTTAACAAAAGTCAACCTACTGCCTATTTGCTTTTCTTTGTTGTGGGACAATGGTCTTGTACCCTGTAAAACTTTGTCATTTGTCTGGTTTAATAAATGCTGGTTGGCCAGTAGCCAGGCAGGAAGTATAAGTGGGTCAACAAGAACAGCAGAATTCTGGGAAGATGAATAACTTAGTCTGCAGTCATCATCCCAACACAGAGGAAACAAGTTGAGGACACCTCATTAATAAATGATACCAAACTATATGGCTAGCACAGACAAGAATTATGGGCTAATGTAAGTTATAAGGGTTAATAAGAAGCCTGAGATAATAGGCCAACCAGTTTATAATTAATGTAAGCCTCTGTATGTTTCTTTGAGACTGAAGGGTTATGGACTAGGCAGGACAGAAACCTCTGTCAACAAATGGCACCAACATGAACAGCTAAATCCATTTAAAACCTGAGAGATTTGGGAAGTAATTCTATACACAAAATAACAGAGTCAAGCACAGCTTCCTCATAGCAGATTTTCTCAGGTGGGTTCTATTTGCTAGAGGCAAAGTGTGTCTTATTTGAGAGAGGCTTCCTGACTCAGCTTTAGCTGCAAAAACCTTGCAGCTCTTTTAAGAGGCCCTGCCACAAAACACTAAAATGGTATTTATGAAAAGCCAACAGCATGCTTCTTGGTGGTTGT
This sequence comes from Microtus oregoni, assembly GCF_018167655.1. Classification (NCBI taxonomy): domain Eukaryota; kingdom Metazoa; phylum Chordata; class Mammalia; order Rodentia; family Cricetidae; genus Microtus; species Microtus oregoni. The sequence goes on from NW_024543829.1 coordinate 1,126,256, forward strand.
AGGGACCTTGAAATGACATAGAGTTGTGGCAATAAACATGGCTCCAGCCAGTAGCTCTGCCATGAGGCTGGACTCTCAGAAAGCTAAGCAATGGAGTGGATCCAGATGTCAATGCCATGGCTCTGATCCTAGCCATATCACTTACCAAATTAAATACTCATGTGGTCAGAAAAAGAGATATACAGTAAAGATAGATTCAGATGAAGGAAAACCTCAAATGTTTTACAGTATTTTAAACAATGCATGTTTGCTTAAGAGAGAAAAGAACAAGGATAAACCCTTAAAAAGAGAAAAAGAACGAGTAGTTAGGTGTGGTGGCACACACCTTTAATCCCAGCACTGGGGAGGCAAAGGCAGGTGGAATCTTTTAGTTCAATGACAGCCTGGTCTACACAGAGAAATCCTGTCTCAAAAAAACCAAAGAATTAAAAATAAAAAGAAAAGAAATCAAGTTTAAAATAAGTCCATGTAAAAGTGGAAAATATACAGAGAGTCTGGATACTGTATGTTATTGTGTTGTCTTTGAATTGTTTGAAGGCTGAGGAAGGAACAACAGCTGCTAAAAGACATTTGAATATAAATGCTGCTGGATTAATCAAACATATATATTTTGAAAATGCTTGACTTCAAAATTTATGTTAAAAGATATGTTACTTTGTAGAAGAGGTTTTGCTTTTATTTCCACAGGAAATGAGGGACTGTGGATTCATTGTGCATTAAGAAAAATCAGGTTTGATCAAGGAAGACCCCCCTGAGAAATCTCTGATAGGAGCAGATGGCCCAGATGTCTGAGTTCTATATCCAGAACAACCTCAAGAATGCTATAGATGATCAAGCCACACAGAATATTTCAGTAAGGACTTGACCATAATTCAAAATCTTCTTTATGTCCCCTTAATATTATCAGCACCACCAATCAGCAGGAAGTAGCCTGGAAAACTACACCCACATTCGCAAGAAATGGATTATGGATATTTATCTTTGTTTAGAGTGTTGGTAACATGTTGTTATGGATAATGGTCTGAAAAAAGCTAAAGAAGAAATTAGATTCACAGTTTTTGTTTTGAAAAGGGGGGGGGGAAGTGTTGTAAGACAATGGTTTTGTACCCTGTAAAGATTTGTCAGTTGTATTGGTTTAATAAACACTGATTGGCCAGTAGTTAGGCAGAAAGTATGGAAGGCAATCAGCCAGGAAGTATAGGTGGAGCAACAAGAACAGAATTATGGAGAGAGAAAAGACTCAGTCTGCTGTCATCATCCAGACAAAGAGGAAGCAAGGAAGCATGATGGAATACTTCACTGTTAAAACATATCAAGCCATGTTGCTAGCACATATAAAAATTATGATAAGAGTTAATAAAAAGCCTGAGCTAATGGGCCAACCAGTTTATAATTAATGTAAGCCTCTGTATGTTTCTTTGGAATTGGACTTGAAAGGACAGAAAATTCTGTCAACAGTTCTGTACATATTGATGTACTTATGCCTCTTATTAGTTTTATATTTGATTTTATGCCTGTTCAATTACTTTTGATGAGCCTATTCAGAAAACATTATCAAATTAAATGGTGCTAACAGCTGGACAGTAGGGGGCAGTTTTGTATACGTTTCAGAATGGTGCCATAGTTTGGAAACTTGGGTAATTATGTTAGTAAGAAATGGTTCACCATCATGCAAATTAACTGTGATTATCAATGAAATGGAATATATCAACCCACTTTCTTTACATTGTTTTTGCAATTTATGAACATCTGAAAACTCTGCTGTCTTTTTAAAAAAATATTTTACTGCAATAAAATTTGCATTTTAGCAACATTAAACCTTTACAAAATAGGCTCCAAGTTTTTAGGAACTGTAAGCAAAACTGATTATGAATAGAAAAGCTTGTAGAAAAAAATAAATATAATTTTATATGGAAAAGTATGACATAGGAAAAGGGAAATGCAATAAAGATATCCTAAATAAAGTATTCCATTTCTAATATTTAGATATGTCAATACGGTAATTATGGAATTTTAATCAAGAATAGATTGTGGTAAGTGATCTTTTTTGATGACTAAACTAAGGTTAAGATTTGGGCTAGCCTTATGTTGATTTATGGAACACAAGCATTCCAAAATAACCTCAAGATATAGTAAAATCAGAATAGTCATATGATCCTGGGAAGATGACACCAGGCAACTGACTGAATTTATAGAACTAAGATTATGATACAAAGGGCAGTTCCTAAGAAAGATGGAAATTGGTTTATTTTTGTTCCCAGAGATACTGTATCAGTCTTGGGAATATACCCGGAGGACTCTCCATCCTACCAGAAGGACATTTTATCAACCACGTTCTTTGTTTCTCTATTGCTAACAGGCAGAAACTAGAAACAAACTGGATGTCACTCAACAGAACAGAAATTGGAAAATGAGTTACACTTACACAGGGGAGCATTACTCAGCTGTTTACAAAATGGCATCATGAAATTTGCAGATAAGAGGATGGAACTAGAAACCATCCTGAGTGAGATAAGCCTGACCCAGAAAAGGAAACATGTCATGTGTTTGCTTCTTTCTGGATATTAACCTTTAACTAAATGGTGATAAAGCTACAATACACAGACCCAGAGAGGCTATGTATAAAGAGAGAGACAAAGGAGGACACAGGAATGTCCCTAGATTGGTAAATATTACAGATTTTATGGACTGGGTAGACAGGACGCAGGGATGGAAAATGAGAACTACATGGTCAGGAAGGGAGAGAGCAGGTAGGGTTGAGAAATGGAACAAGATAGAAATATCTAGAATTGAACTCTTTAACTATTTTAATGGAATGAATCTGTTGCTTTCACATCTGATGAAACATTTGCTTTCTAACAGTATTAATTTGCAGTCTGTCCTCTGGATTATGTGACTTGGCATCAACCCAAAGTTACGTTACTCATTAAACAATCCTTTGAAGCTTATTTCCTATTTCTCCCTAGTAACACTGTTTTTCCCTTACAATGACTTCCAGTCAGTTTTCTTTGACTTCCTTCACTCAGTCTGAATCTTTTCTTCTTTGTTAAACCTATTTTATAATCTTCCATAGTGGTAAATATCTCTCAATAGCCTCTGCTTTCCGTATTTGCTCCAGTGGATTCAGTCGACAAATGCTCAGTGCTGGATGAATGTAACTCTGTGTTGTTAAATGAGGAATTAAAAGCAGCAATTTATTAGAAAATAGCTTCTTTACATTGCTCATTCTACATCCATAAGACTGTATGTGTCACTAGTTTTTCTACCACTTACTTCAGCACCTCTCTCATGTGTGTTTGCTCATTCTTGTGGACTTTTGACTTACCATCCTGTTCTTCTAAATTTCATCCCATCTTCTATTTTGTAATTATTGAAGAGGACTCCCAGTATTTCCTATAATGTTTCTACTAATTCACATTTCTATTAATAATATTCTGGCTATTTTTTTCTGAATCTTTACCCATACTAACTGCCATTCTTCTTTTTTTAATGTAGGAATTTCTTATAAAATAAATGTGGTTTTTTTTTTTTGGCCAATTTCAGACAGTATATATGAGGTGTCCAAGCTGCTCTCTTCTCAGACCCCACTATTCTCTCCCTTGACACCTATTAACACACTCTACTCCATGTATGTCTTTTTTCACATTTTTTCTTTTATTTTGTGAACCACTGATTTTAAACATGATGCCTGTGTGATCATGTGTTTAGAACTATCCAATGAATCTCTGTGGGTTCACTTTGCAATTACACCATTTCTACCCCTGCTGGGTATAGGCAGTCTCAGTATTTTTCATACCTAAATTCTAATTCTTGATCATTTTTTCTCTATATCTCTACCACCTTCTGTGGAAGAAAAAGTGTCCTTGAAAGATTTTTGCAAAAGTTTCCCTTATTTTCCTGCCCAGCAAAAATTCTTCAATACCCTCTAACTGGATTGCAACAAACAAAACACATGTATTCATGTAAAAATATAGGATACATTTCATGTCGTTGAATTTGATTGTGAATATTTATCGTTCATCTTAAAAGCAATTTCTGCATAATTTTAAGGAATTGTCTGTAGTCTCCTCCATTATGCACTTTTATTTTGGTATCCATGTCAACAAGATTTCCATCTTCCTCTTCTGTCTATTTTTGCAGGTTTCTGTTTCTTTACCTAATTGCTAAATATTGAAGCTTTAAATGTATCGTATTCAGTATAATGATTTCTATCACAGGAAATAACTACTCCTTATTTTATTGTATCATATTTTCTAATTTTATACTTATCAATCTTTACTTATCTAAGTCATAAATCCAGAAAGATAAGCATTATTTTCACTTGTCATTCAGCTGTTATAGTTTGTATTATAGTAAATTTTGTTAAATAGTCCTTAATCATTTAATCAATGCATCATTATGATCATGTTGAAATTTGTAACTATTGCCAGCTAAAACAATAAACAGTATTTCTCTTATGTTAGAAAATTAGAGAAAATAATATAATTTGTGTCATGTTCTTTTGAAAATTTCCTTGGGTACTAGTTCCTGGGACCAAATTCTAGCACTGCAAAAAAATTAAAAGCAAATTTCAAATTTTATCAAATGGGTGAAATTATACAGAAAAATATTTTTACTCTAGTCCCAAAAGTTTGCTAATGTCTCCCAGTTATTAACTTACAAATTAAAAAGTCATTGCAAATGTTTTCCACATTACTAGTATGGCATGGCCACATCTATTATCTATTTATTTATCGGCAGACAGCAATAAAATTTCAGGATGTGACAGAGCCCCTTAACACAATTTCTAGGTTTTAATAAATATCCTCCTTGATTAGAGAACTGATTTAAAATATAGTAAGATTTCAATTCTTAAATATGTGAAAATTTGCATAATAATATATTTAAATAAATGCAAATAGAGATGTACAAAGAGAATGACAAATAAACTTCTATTATTGGCCAAACCTATAGCCTGAATGCCATCTTTCTTATCACTTACTGTTATTTCCATTCTCAATACTTACTTATTTATTAGGAGTGGGTGACCCGTATTGCCAAAAACTTACATGATATAGGATATATGTGTGTGTGTGTGTGTATTTATATGTACTATATAATATAAAATAACATTTTCCCCTTTATAAGAATGAAGGATGTTTCCTTGTAGACAACAATTTTCTATGCCTCTTACTCTCTTCCATAGTGATCCATGAGTCTGGGAGTTGGGTGATATATCAGTTCCACTGAGGGTTGAGCATTCTTCAAACTTTTATTATCTGCACCTTGGACAGATCTAAGCGATCTGTATTAATAAGCAGGAAATTCAGATGAGCGAGTACATGCAATATCTGTTTTTCTGAATCTGGATTCCCTCACGTAATATGGTCTTCTCTAGGTGTAGTAAATTATCTACAAACATAATAATTTTATTTTTTTCTTATAGCAAAATAGTCCATAGTGGATGTGTACCACAGTTTTGTTATCCAGTTGTCAACTGAAGGATATCTCCATTTTCTAGTTGTGTGAACAGCATTGGAGATGACTGAGTAAGTATCTCTGGTATAAGACACTGAGTCACTGATTATGTTTGGAGTAATATAGTGGGGTCATGTCATAGACTAACTTTTAGCTTTTTGGGGATTCTCCACACTAATTTTCAGAGTAGCTGGGCCAGTTTTGAGTTGACCAACAGTAGTAGAATCCACTTTCCCCCACATCATCCTCAGCATTTGTTGTCATTTGTTTTGTTTATCTTTGTTATCCTGATGATGACATTTCAATCAGTAAGAGTAAGTTTCAAAAGTTTCTTTGATTTATATTGCCCTACTTGGTAGAGAGACTGAACATTTTAAATGTCTCCCAACCCTTCTTATTTCTTCTTTTCATCCCTCTATTTTCAGGTTCTCAAGTCATTAAATGTGTCATTTTTGCTTTTAATGTTGTTTGATTGTTTTTTATTTACTCTTTGTTGTTGTTTATTTATTCTGGATCTTAATCCTCTATCAAATATATAGCAAGCAAAGATTCTTCTTTCCTAATCTATTAGCTTCGTTTTCACGCAGCTGATTGTTTCCTTAGTTGTGTAGAACTTCTAAGTCTTATGAGGTCTCATGTGTCAATTGTTGGCTATAATATATGGCAAATAAACTCCAATCAAAACTGTTTTAATTTGCCGGGCGGTGGTGGCTCACGCCAATAATCCCAGCACTCGGAAGGCAGAGGTAGGCAAATCTCTGGGAGTTCGAGGCCAGCCTGGTCTAAAAGAGCTAGTTCCCAGACAGGCTCCAAAGCTACAGAGAAACCCTGTCTCAAAAAAACAAACAAAAAAACATGTTTTACTTTATAAAAGGAAGATTCTTCTTTAATTTTTGCTTGAGTCAGTCTACAAAAATAGCACCATGTCCTCAGAACTAGATGTGTGGCACTCTGTGACAGGCTGACCGAACATACCGCAGGTCATCTAAGCCCTCCGGATAGGGACTATTGAACTCGCAGTGAAGTTTGAGAAGACTTGTCAGGTTTCTTACTTTTATTTTCTAATGCCTTAGAAATATCCTTTGCAAAACGAGAAAATCACTGAACAGGAACCAGTCAAAAAGTATTAGTTTGAATTATGACTCTGTTCATCTATAACTACCAAAATTCTGACACTTGAAGCAGAAAGGAATTCAGTCATTTTGCGGCCAAAGTTAAAGAAAATTTTGTTGAGAAAAATCATTCCAAAAAAATCACAAAAGCCAATAAAAACTTTTCATGTAAAATTCTTTAAACTGTTTGGTTTTTTTTTTTCTGAAATGTGTATATATTGGAAGTGTGTCATTTTATTCTGTTTTATGAGAGTTAGGATATCCAGTTTTTCCATTCTTCCATATATAAATCAATAATGACATGGAATCAAACAGGCAGATATTTTACTTTGAAAGACATGAATTCATATGCTGGTCATGTTTCAGATCTTGTTTCATATCCATGTTTTGTTTTCTAATGTCCATGTGCAATGAAACATACATTCTCTATAATTGCTTACACTTGAATCACTAGAGATAGAGTTACTGAGATTTAAATGACTTTAATAAAACTCAATGCAGTGTTGTAAATGACACTCAAAGCAAATTATTTATAAATGTATAAGAATTTCATAAAAACTATGTACAATTATATTTGTAAGATTTTTCTATTTTCCTGGAAATACTTAAAATGTGAATTAGAAGTGTGCTGTGATCATGCAAGTTTCACATTCATGAGAGGTAGAAACATATATAATGCAATCTACAAAAAATTCTGACTCTCATAACTTTCCTTTTGACGTTGTTAACTACAAACTAAATTTCTAAATACAGGGAAATTTAACTTTGCTTCAATTCTTAAAAAAATGGGTCACAAGTATATTATATTTTTAGTTAAAGTATCAATTTTTCATTTACTATATCTTATCACCCATTATAGCAAAGAAATTTAGAAGTCGGTCTTAAGTATTGGTATTTTTGATAACTATCAAAACATTAAATATGCTTATAAAGAAATAAAACTCAATGAAGTTCTGAAATTCCATGAATGCAGCTAAATAGAAGGATATCAATATGTAGAAGGGAAAAGAACTAATGCTTCTGTACAATCAATTATTTCTATAAGCCTCTTCTAAGGATTCCGATTTAAACAAATGTTATATTAGCACAGACAGATTTAATTCAATTAGTAAGGTAAAAAAAGATAAAAGTGGAAAGAATACTAATTAACTTTTTATTTGAAGATGCCATAGTAAAAGACCACAGTTAAATGTGTATGCAAAACTTTGCTGTCAAGCTATAGGGAATAAGAAATATTGCATTTTGAACCAAATCAGAGCCATCATGGCCTAGCGTTGGTGGAGTCAGCAGGTTCAAATTATTTATAAGTCGGGAAAATTCTGCTGTGCCTTTTATATATTATCATATGAGTTCACATATAGGCCTGATAGATCTTAGTTTCTTGAAAAATAATCTATCCCAAAATTTTATATGGGCATCAAAAAGATGTCAATTCAGACATTACCATGAGTAATGAATGGCTAATTGGAAGAGTAAACATAGCCTAACATAATTTGGTTCTGCATATTTGACATCCCAGAATCCACAATAATGCAATTCTAATCAAAAACAACTCGTGTAGAATCTTTAACATTGATCGCTTGCTTATTTCCTGAATGTTTTGGCCCACCTACATATAATTCTACTTTATTGCTCATCATCAAATGTAGTATCTTCCTGTTTCCAGGTAATATGATTCACAGCAAAAAAAAAAAACTTGCTCCTTTATTGGACAAATTTCTCTGCATTCATTCTTTTGTTGTTTCAGACATTTTGGGGATATAGAAGTTCACTGAAAAATTATAGGTTTCTGGTCTGGTTAATTTTACACTGTAATGATTCTATTTACAAGTTCTTTACAATAAAGGGTTTTTTAAAAGATTTATTTCATTTATTTATGTGTATCACCACCTTTATCTCTCTCTCTGTCTTTGTGTCTCTCTCTGTCTCTCTGTCTCTGTCTCTGTTTCTCTCTCTCTCTCTCTCTCTCTCTCTGTGTGTGTGTGTGTGTGTGTGTGTGTGTATGTGTGTGTGTGTGTGTATGTGTGTGTGTGTGTGTGTGTGTGTGAGTGTGTGTGTGTGTGTGTGTGTATGTGTGTGTGTGTGTGTGTGTGTGTGTGTGTATGCGTGTGTGTGTGTGTGTGTGTGTGTGTGTATGCATGGGTGTGTGTGTGTGTATGTGTGTGTGTATGTGTGTGTGTATGTGTGTGTGTGTATGTGTGTGTATGTGTGTGTGTGTGTGTGTGTGTATGTGTGTGTGTGTGTATGTGTGTGTGTGTATGTGTGTGTGTGTGTGTATGTGTGTGTGTGTGTGTGTGTGTTTGTGTGTGTGTGTGTGTGTGTGTGTATGTGTGTGTGTGTGTATGTGTGTGTGTAGACCAGAAGAGGGCTTCAGATCCTCTGAAGCTAGATTACAACTACAAGTAGTTGTCACTGAGAACTGAAATTGTGTTTTCTGGAAGAACAATGTGTACCCTTAACTCTTAAGTAACATCTTGTGCCACTTTGTTTTTATAATAAAATGTTAAAAACACAGAGATTTGCTTCATATTTTACCTGGAAAATCTAGTAGTTTTCTTAATGAGTTTGCGGAGTTATACTGCATCATGGTTCTAGATTTAATTTTTTTTAACATTACCAAGTCAAACAACTGTAAACATTGTTAGCCAATACCTACCAACTTCTCCTGACACACAGATGCACACACTAGTCCTAGGTGAGGTTGAAGAGCTTTATGTTCCTGTAGGGACTCATCCTTTATGAGAATTAAACAATACACAGTCTTTTGTTTCTTGCTTCTTTTACTTACAATAATGTTGGCAGTATCCTTCCACACTCTAGTTTATATAAATAATCTATTGCATTTTTCTTTAATTAATAGTCCATTCTACACATATACTATAGTATGTTTATCCATTCATTGTTTGATGGAATTTTAGGCTATAAAAATAACTTTATAATTATCAAAAATATTGTTGGAAATTTCAAGCAAGTTTTTTCAGAGTGCATGCTTTCACTTTTCTTACAGGGGAATTCTTCAGTTGAGGTAAGCAGTTAAACTTCTTAGACTGAACAAGCTTATTTTCTGTAGTGGCAGGATTGAGTAATATTCCTAAAAGTGGTGCACAATAACTATACTTTCTTTATATATCAGCCAATTGCGGTATTTATGGTAATATTAAAAAGAGGATATTCACCTTTTTATATTTCTAGCATATGTTTTGACTTACAGTAAATACTCTGACAAACCTTGTACAACATGACATTATTTAGTGCAACCACACCAAGGAACAATTAACTCTAAATGACTCTCATAGCTATCCCTATGAAGTGAAAGCATATATCATTTGCGCTTCATCATATTTCAAATATAATACATTGTAAGTAAATTCAGCCATACTGCTGACAGGTTTCTTAATTTGTATTCCTTCTATAAAATGTACATTTTACAGTTCTCCTAATCCAACCACCACAGCTTCTTTGTCTTACTTTATTGGTTAATGACATTGAACCCTTTTTCATGTTCTTGACAATCATTGTATATTTTGTTTGGAAAAAAAATACCTCTATCATCTTTTAATAGAAAGGTTATTATAGATTTTACTTAATTGAAAAGTTTAATATAATCTTTAATCAAACTGGGCATAAAAATGGCAAATATTCTCTCACTTTGTGAGTTTTGTTTTACTTTCTTGACAGTTTTTGGAGAAAGACATTTCTAATCTAAATTGTAGTCGGTCTTGATTGTTCTTTCTCTTGTTGCAGGTTCTACTTTGATGGCAAACCTATGAACAGAGTCACTAATATAATCAATGGTTTGTTTATTCTTCCTTCAGGATTTTGTCTGTTTCTGAAGGTCACATAAATTTAATTATGTCTCCTGTAATTTTCAGTTATTCTTTCTTGAAATTGATCTTACCCTCTTTAGTTTTGATGTTTTACATCAATATGTACTGTGATGTGTGACAAATATCAGCCAAACTCAGAATGGCACTAGCATGGTTCCCATGGTGACCTCCACTCTTGGATATTAAATTGTATTGAATAAGCCTTATCATTGCTTTGAATTTAGGCATTGATTTCAAACACAACCCAGAGAGATGTTCATTTGTTTCAAGTTTTCTGGTCACCCAACCACATCTTTTAAGCTGGTTGGATTTCATCTCTCTCTGTAAACTCTTTGTTCCTCTAACAAATCGGCATTGATTTAATAATTTGTGTTAATTGTACGAGTGTGGCTCAGTACTCATCTCCAAATCGAAGCAATACAAGAGAGTAAATGTAGATAGCCAACATTCTCGTCTGGCTCCCTTCTCAGCATCTCCAGAATGCCCTACTTTGCTGGTCATTTCAAAAAAGGCTTGACTCAAAACAATACATGAAAATACCATAGAAAAAGTCGTTTAATTATTAATATTACAAATACTGCTGGCGTGGATTAAAACTAAGTCAAAAATAAGGCAGAGAAACTATTAACAGGTAATTTACAGAATTTCAAATAGAATAGAAAATATATTTTTAAAATGTACTGCATATACCTAGCAAGTAATATTTCAGGTTAAGGTTATAATTTAGAGGTGAGGTATTTAACATTGTCAAATCCAATGGGAAGTCTTTAGAAAAAAATCACTGTCCAGGACTCAGCACTACCACTATTTTGTTTTGAGCCAAATTAAACAAGTAAAATCCAAGTTTTCAACATAAGTAAAAGCATTCCCATCTGCTGTAATTATGTAGAAGGCAAAAGACGGTGAATGGATTCCCATTTACTGAGCACAAAAGAGACACTTATTTTAAGACAAATTACTGGGCTTTGTTGGTTCTGCTAGTGGGAATTTTGCTCAAGCAGAGAAATGCGTGCATTTTCTCAGAGTTATGTATTAGGTAGTTAGCTCTACTTAGGTTTCTAAGAAACCTTGGAAATATTCTTTGGCCAGAGGGAGAGAGCAATGGGACATTAATTTCTCTCTAATCAGCTCCAAATATCCAAGCTGACAGTTTGCTGGGATAAGAGTTTACTTGGGGATTTAAACAGGCCTCCAGTGAGGTGCAAAAGCAGTTTCACTCAGCCCCAAATTTAAACTGAAAGAATTTACACTTAAAGAACATGCTGCGTTTTAACCAGTTTTAAAACTTTTGAAGTAGAACACACCGCTCACATCCTTATAAATTCTTTAGATATTCTTTTGAAAAACAATATTATCTCACTAAAAAGGGAGAAGGACAATATTGACCAAAGTCAAATATCATAATCCACAAATAAAAGAGCTATATTTATTAGATGAATGCAAACTCTCTAGAACTCACTTAAAATGAAAAAGAAAGTATGTCTTCCCGAAAGCAAGCCTATTACTTATACAGGATCTACATTCAAATTAAAAATGCATATTAGTCAATTTGCTTCTCTTTACTCTTTGGGCAGCAGGCATTTCTATAGTAATCTTCGCTCTCTCCTGAAAACTGTCATTCCTACAGGGCTCCTTGCTCTCCTTTGTACCCCACATGCATTATTTATGTTCATGTCTAAATCTGTTATTGGAAAAAAAGTAAGTTAATTTTTAGAGTTACTGATTATAATTTGTCAAACATATGTTCTTTTCTTTTTGTAAATGAATCAAAAAGAGATGTGAAAGAAAACCAAAAAAAAATGTTTCATTTTTAAAAATGGTACTTAAAATGAATGCCCTACCCCCCACACACATACACACCCTCCTGAGGCAGACATGTAGGAAATGAAGTAGAATTATACGGAAAACAAATGTTCGTTGTTTTGTTACTGAACATATTTCCATATGAATTAACATTGAAATTTTAGTTAAGATTCACAACAGTGTGTTCTGATTATCACAGTGAGTTAACCATGCCCCTTTACTATAATTATCTGTAGGTGCAATTTATGCCCCCCTTGTGTTAAGTTATGAAATGGATAAGCCTTAACTCTTTTGCTCAATAAACTGTCCCAAGCATGAAATAATATGTTGTTCCTTGTGTTTGGAAAAAAAAAAAAAACAAAAAAAAATTTTCCATCCTATAACAAATGGACAAATCATTCTAGGACTTTGCTCAGGTTGAATTATAAGGCTTCCTTTTTCTTTCTTTCTTTCTTTCTTTCTTTCTTTCTTTCATTTTTATTCTTTATTTTATTTTACACACCATCAACAGTTTCCCCTCCCTCCTTACCTCCTATTCCCTCACTCCATCTCCCTTCAATCCCCCCATCCACTCCTCCACCATCTCCATTCAGATGGGGTAAGGTCTTCTGCTGTGGGAGCTCCTTCTGCTCCTTCAACCAATAGCCTTTAAGATACCAGCCCAATTGGGCATAGTCCCTTATACTATAAATGCAGCTGTAAAGCATGTGCTCATGTTATTGCTTCCAGCTCTCACTTCCAGTGGCTAGACTTTATTCTTGTTCCCCATTTGTCCTGGGGATTGTATTATAGGACAGTATCTGTAAGTCTTCCCTAAATAAATGACCTTTATTATATGTAACTATGAACTAATGTAGAATTAGTTTGTATCTTTAGCCATCTTCTGGTGCCCAAGCTTGGGGATCAGTCCACATTTTTCGGGACCGGTCCACCATTCACGTGGTGCATTGGGTACTGACTCTTTTGCTGGTGGCTTTACCTGGCCTTCAGTTGCAGCAGGCTGATGCTCAGCACTCCCTGGCTGGCGACCCACATGCCAGCCCACACACTGCTGTCTACGATCCCCGTGGTGCACACAATCCGCTCACACTAATGGAAAACTTTGGATTTTCTCTTTATCCTGGGTCCAACTCTCAGATTTGTATGATTTCCTTAATAACTGTTCTTAATTTGTTAAACAAAGCATATTTTCAGTACCTAAGTAAGCAACGCATGCTGTTCACTGCTGCTACCATCTCTTGAGCACGTAGCTGCAACTGCGAAACCTGCTGGCCAATAATGATTATTACACCTACTCCAATTTATACGACAGGTAAGATCTGAAAAACTACAAAAAAATGACTGAAATCTTCTTTATGATGCTGTATTATTTTTATGGTAAAATTTGATTATTTGGGTATGTGTACATCTCTACTTAAAAATAAGAGCTAGCTTTGGAGTTTGACAATGGCTATCCTTCTCTAAATCCAAGCATGTTGTTAAAAGAAAATTTTGTCTCATGTCAGGAGCCATCTGGAATGGGTCAGACAGAATATAGATTTTAAGGAAATATTTTATTTTTCTCCATGCCCATTTTGTTTATATTGTATCTTTCATTGAATATATGTCTATATAAATAATGCTTAAGCTTTCCACAATGAACAGTAGATTTTCCTGCAGCAATTTTTGAAACTCCTAGGAAGAAGATGGGGCCCCACAACAATGACTCCATCTGGTTGATATGATGTCATGATGCTGATAATGCTACTATAAGTCTGGTTTGGGGGTACCAGCTGCAGAGATGGTGTACCTTCTTACAAAGTTCTAGTCAGAACTCCATATAAGAACTTTAAAACAAACAAACAAAAAGATCAGATCAACAACTCAGAGACCATTTGTAATCATACAAAACAGCAATCTTGAAACAACCATCATTTTAATTTTACAGGATCTCATAGAAGAAACATTGCTCCCATGACAACAGGAAGCAATTCTAGAAAGCCACATCCCCTCTCCCAACAAAGTTTGTCCTCATGGTTAGAGATACCGTTTAGGGGTTGATCATTACTTGCATAGGGTTGGGGGTTGAGGTGGAAATTATTTTGGCCTAGAGATGAAAAAAAAGGAAGACAGAATGGGATAATAGGTAATTTAGTATTAACTTATTCACACAAATAATAGTTATAATAGTAATAGAGGGAATACTTGTGAGCTATTATTTATGGACAATTTACACTGGTTAATTTTTTGTATGTTGATACAAGTTCAAATTTATGTTTACAATATTTGTACACCTATGCACAATTAATTTGTCAGATCATATGCATGCATGCTTCTACCTCTGTTTAAGACATTTTGTTATTGATACAATTTTAGGATTATTTATCATATTGCATTATATATTTCTACCTTTGATTAAGATATTTATATATTGTTTAAATTTTGATGTCATTGTTCTCCTTGGTATTAAGCGTTATATGTCAATAGTCATTCATTTTGTTTTTTATGCTTTTAGTCAGAATGCAAACATATCCATATCTATTGTCCTGTACAAACCTCAAGTTCAAGTGGATGAAAGACCTCAATACATATTAATTTAGACTGAAGCTGATAGAAGAAAAAGTAATAAGCAGCCTTGAAAACTGGCACAGGAAACTACTTCTTGACTATAACACCAAAAGCATGTAAACTTAGATCAAAATTAGTAAATGGGACCTGCTGAAACAAAGGAGCTTCTGTAAGGCAAAGGACATATTCAGTAAGACAAAACCGCAGCCTATAGAACGGGGAAAGATCTTCACCAATCCTATGTCTGAATGAGGACTGATCTCCAAAATATATAGAGAACTCAAGAAACTAGATATCAAAATACCAAATAACTCCATTAATGCTTATCTGTATGTAGGAGCTTGCCAAAAAGGAATCCCTCCTGTGTCACAATGTAGACGGCTTTAAAAAGTTCAAAAAGGATAACCCAGATAGCAGGTATAGAAAACGACATGCACAGATTTGTTCTAGCTGAGGAATGGACTACAAAGGCAAGGGTGGTTTTTTTTTTTTTTGAACGACAAAAATACCAAAACATTTTTTCCATTGCCCATTTATATTGAGTCAACAACTGCAGTCCTTTAGTAATTTATTTGCTTTCTGCCGCCGAAATAAAATCACTGTGTCAGTGTCCTTTATATGAAAAGAAGTGTGCAGAGCAGAGGAGATCATAAAGCAATGCTCCTTTCAAGTGTGTTGGTAGAGGTGTAATGTAGCAGAATAGAGGTAGGGAATTAGATGTCTGCTTCAGGCATCAGATGCTGTGTGACAGTAATCTTAGCCCTTTGGTAGGTAGAAGCTGGATTCTGAATGTGTGTGATATTGACAAATGTTAGGGCATATATAGAAATGGCTTATATGGCTAATAAGAAGTCAAGATTTCTCCAGAAAAAAAGTAGAGTATAACAGAGGCCTGCAACATTCCAACTTCTCTATAATTAATCCCCCTCCAGTCAAGTCAGTGTGGTGCCTTCACTCCAGGAATCTTTGAACACAGAAGCTGCTCAAGGTTGTAGTATTGGTTCTCCATGAACAAGTCTTCAGCATCTTCGCAAGGTCCTGGGATGATTGGAAAGCAGTTGTGTGGAGGAAATGAACATGTGCAATGGCCTTCAGGATGGACTAACTTATTAGAACTCTTTTCGTGAGTCTAGTATTTATGCCTTCGCCATCTGCATCCACCATCATCCACTGACTTTTCTGCTGTAACTTAGGCATATCTAGGGTAAGAATATTATTTCTCCATTCTCTGGTTTCTCTATTGTCTTGTGGAAGTACTGATATGAGATTTCCATCTGTATGCTGTGAATAACATTGGATAATGAAGATACAACTTTGATCTCATAGCAGAGCAGGGCAGAACAGCGGAACAGAGCTAAGTGGGGAAAACTAAACAGAATGCTGGGAGAAAGAAGGTAGAGTCAAAGAGAAGGCATGGAGCTGGCAGAGGAGAAAGACACAAGGTGCCAGCCAGACCTTAAGCCATAAGCCTCATGGTAAAATATAAAATAATGGAAATGGGTTAATTCTAGATGTACAAACTAGCTAGCAATACGCTTGAAATATTGGCCAAACAGTATTGCAAATAATATAGTTTCTTTGTGATTATATCAGCAGCCAGGAACAAAAAAAAAAACAGTCTCCTACAACAAAGTACTGTTATTTTTCTTTTCTGCTTCTTTGAAACATGCAGAGAAATCTTCATTTCACTGTTGTAAGATATTTATGTAAACTTTGGAGCACAGAACTGAGAGCTCAGGTAAAGAAATTGCAGTAGTGACAGCTTAGGTTACAAAGTCACAAACAAAGCAAATAAAACTTGAAAAAGGAAACTCTCAAGTAATTAATTTTGCTTCAAAATAAAATGAGATTATCTAAAGGAGCTTTACTGGGTTGGGTTGAAGTTTGAATTACTCACACTAAAGAGTCGTTGTACTTTTGTCACATCTGCAGTTTGCCTAGCCAGTGATGTGTCAACTCCTGATATAAATGTTGTATTTTTCTTATGTTAACAGATAATTTTTGGCCAATGATTCTATAAATATATTCTTGTATGCAGGTAAGAAGCTAGTAGGTATAGGTGAATATTTTTAGATAAACCTTGGCCTCAGAAGCGTGAAGTTCAAATGTGTAGTAAAAATATATGTACAACGATTGCTTTGAGTTGGAAATGTCGAAGCAGAGAATTTGAAGAGTCTGTGTTTCCCCTACTGTTGTGAAAAAAGTGGAGACTTTCTATTTGCATATGCTTTGGACATTGAGGCATTTTTTCTGCCTTTTTGTGTTCTTCAACTAAGTATTAAAGCCAGTATAATAGAAGTGATTTTTGACCTCTACAAAACCAGAGGTGTGGTTTTGGATTTGAGGCAGTGCTGAAGCAGCAGAGTGAAATTCTATTCACTATCAACTTTAACAGGAAATTTAGGGATGAACTTTTGTATGAAGTGTTTTCCCATAGGCTGAGGAAACTTTTCTCCTTATGCATCATGGTTACGTTTGCCGTGGCTCTGTTGATTTTGTACAAGTGAACCATTATCTTAGTTATGTAGTGTTGTAAGAACATCTTCACGCTTTTCATAGTGTTTGAGAGAAATGGTCTTTGCTTGGCCTTACGAGACCTAGCACAACACATTAACAACAAACTCACTTTCCTCTAACCAAGTCTCCTAAACAGGACTCCTTTGACTTCAAAGTGATGTCTCAAATCAGGGTCATCAATCTATAACTTCTACCTCTGGGAATGCTTCAGATCCAAATCTTATCATGTAGTTTCTTGGCTCATAAGAATATAGAAAGATTCAAATTTGCTATATTCTCATCAGTATAAACATCATTTGAAAAGCAGTCAGAACAAATAATTTCACTTGGAAAAATATAGTTTAATACAAATGAAATTATCTGTAAGTGGAAGAAGTAATCAAGGACTACATCAAATGTCTATCAGCCATAATAGAGACTGAGTCCAAGACTCCATTCCTCCTTTGAATTGGCTCCTCATACATCATAAAATGATCTATCCTAGAAATTTTGTTGCCTTTCTTTTAAGATGATTAATGAATGACACATTACTGCATTTGATATCACTGGACATGATCTTTAATTAGACTTAAAATGACAGCTATTAAAACAGCATGGTACTCGCACAATACCAGACTTGAAGACACACTACAACAGAATATAAAAGCTACTTAATTAACTGGCCTCTACTTCCATCTATGTTGCTGATTTGTAAGATTTGTCTTTTCATGTCCTCTCTGCATCTAATATTTTGATTTCCAATCCATTCTTCAGCTTTTTGACAGATTTTTATATTATTATTACCATTATATATTACATATAATTGTTGTAATTAATCCAATAATTATTTTGTCATATTAAATAATTATATATATTATTTTATAGTATTTCTTGGCTATTGTGAAGAGTTCTGCAATAACATAAGAGTGCAGAAATTCTCCTGATGTACCCATTTATTTCCCTTTAATGTAAGCACAATAGCAGAACTGATGAAGCAGTATGGGAGCGCTACAGTTACTCCCTCCCTGTGCTGTTTTCCCTCGTTGCTCCATAGCATCTGCCTTTTCATCAACAGTTAATCATGAATCATTTTTTCACATCACTTAAATTACTTTTTTAACCTTAATAATCATGTTACTAATTTTGTATAATATATTTTACTAATAATTAACAGATGAAATCCACTTCACACATGTAGACCCTTAGAATTTACTTAATACAAAAACTTTATCAGGTGTTTGGCTGATTATGTTTTAGTGAGTGCTGGCTCCTTTACTTTCTTTCTTTCATTCTTTCTCTCTTTCTTTTATCCACTTTTTTCCTCATTTTGTTTCTTTGGCGGTGTTTTCTCCAGCCTTAAATTCACTATGTACATCATGCTGGGCTTCGTCTTCTAGCAGCTCTCCTAACTCTGTTTCCAAACTGTTGGAATTATAGGGCTCAACCACCCTACCTCGTTGTCTCCTTCTGTTTCCTTATTTTTTTTTAAATTTATTTAAGAAACAAATACTAGACATTTTATCCCATGCATTACTTTCTAGGAATGCCTTAATATGAACGTATAACCATAAATTCAAACAGTTTGGAGCCAGTGCTGGAAATGAGCAAATAATAAAATGCATTGATTATTTATTTTCACTATTCCCGCAGGAAATCTTAGAATCACCTTGTTTATGTAGCTCTAGAAGTATCAAGAGTGTCCTAACCATGAACATTCTCAGTGCAAGTACTGACCCATTTTTGAATTCCGCTTTTCTTTTGAATTCACATTTTTTAGCTCTGCTTTTCTTTTGGAGAGAGAGGACTTTCTCACCTACACTACCCTGTTGGACATTTATGATTGGGAGTCACTTTGCTTAAAGTAAGATAGAAATATTTAACAGAAAACAGGGTAATAGCATCCTTAATGCAAAATAAGGATTAGAATAGAGTGGTACTGGTACCTAAATATCTAGTGAGCATGATTTTAGGCAGGATCTCAGAGCAGAAGTTTAGGGTAACCAACAGAAAGCAGTTAGGCTGACATGAGAGGCCAGGGATTTAAGTCAGAAAAGTGTATTTGTATAGTTCAGTCTGTAACCCCATGGCCACAAGTTAGTGATCATGAGGAGAGGACAAATGTAAGTAAATATGATTGTGATAACTGAGCTTGGAAATGATAGGTGAACTGGGAGCCTTGTAAAGAAAGCAAAGATCTAAAAAAGATGGAGAAACAGTTTCTCAAAAGAGGAAGAAAAACCCGGGAACCAAATACAGTGTTCCTTTTAATATCCTGATGAGAACACAAAACAATCAATTTGACTCAATTTTTACTTCCTCTTTTTAAAAGTCTAAAAATTATTCACTTAAAGTTTGTAGCTCTTAAACAGTAAAGGGAAAACAATTAATATCTACTTTTATATATAATTGAAAATATATATCTATATAATGCAATTGAACATACTCAATCTTAACTCCTTCTCTTTCCTGCTAGCATGCCTTGGCCCACAAACATACCAATCTCCCAACTTACTGTCATTTTTTATATATTTACTTATCATAACCCACCAAGTTTAATTAGTACTACCCATGTGCTCATGGTTGTAGGACCATCCATTGGACTAAAGTTAACCTAAACTGGCTATCCCCTAGTAAAAAGCAGCTCTCCCTCTCCTAAGATAGCTTTTTAGCTTAGAACTGGGGTTGATCTTTGAAGTTAAGTGGATCAGACCTGGTTTGTATTTGGTTGTGAGGCACTTTCTTCCCCGTGGAAGGAAATTGTGATAAGTCAAAATATTTAGCATATATTAGATATTTAAATCCATCTCTGGAAAACTCTGCTTCCGGGTTTAAATGGCAAATAGAACATTTTTAAAACTTATGCTCTTTACTTTTGTTTACTTTTAAGTTGCATAGAGCATACCATCTGTAAATTTAAGGAGCAATAGAGTTCTGCCATGATATCATAATATTATCATTTTGTATGGTTAAAAAGAAAAAACAAGGGTAGAAAAGATAAGTAAAGCAGACAACATTCTGAAAAATGCATGAAAGAAACAAAGGAAAAGAGGGAGAGAAGCTCTGTGATCATCAAAGAAAATGAGTGTCAAACATAAAGGATGCTCTTTAAAAGACCACCTACATCATTCTATTTGCATTTATCCAATTGTTTACACTTTGGATGAAGCCATAAGGGGGTAAACAGCATGGGAAAGCATGGGAAATTACTCACAGCTTTTAAAAATGCCCACTCAAAGGAAATAAGTGTCAAAAATTAATTTTGCCCCACGATTTCTTTGTTTCCTGGGTTTCCTTATGAAGCCTGAAAATGTAGTCGGTTCTTTCCCCTTTTAAGGTGAGTGCTTTTAGAACAATGCTAATTACAAAGCAAATTGTTGGAGCAAAAGGGTTGAGGGCCGCAAAAGCATCCCATCTGTTCAATGATCTCATTAAGATGAATCAATGCTTTTACAATGAGTTGCTATTTTATGACAAATTTATAGTAGAACATATTTTACATTAGCTGGAACACAGTAGGGGTTCGAGAGTCTGGAAGAGACAGTTGGAAATGCCTGATTCTGTTTGCTTGTTTGGTTTAACTAGTGTTGGTGCCTAGGGCATTGCATTTAATAGAGCTAAGATCAGAACAGTAGACAAACCACTCACCCAAGGCCAGTATACAGTGTATTTTATGTGTCTGGGTTTTTGATCCTTGAACGCTGCTTCCTGCTTCAGGGCTTTCTTCTTATAAGGGTATTGACCCAGGTAGTAACTTCTCCACACTCTGTGTGCTTAGGAAAAGTTGCATCAACTAATCATTGCTAAGTTAGAAAAAGGATGTCTGTTTTCAGGGTCTATAGGAGTTTATTTTTTTACAGAATGGTTTTGGCTTTGTTTAAAAACAGAACTGTAAAATGTCAGCAATACATCTGATTTTGATCTCACCAAGTCAGCATACATCTCATGATTTTTGCTTAAAACAGTTTCCAACCAAACTGGAGAGAAAATTTTGAGTTTTGAATTTAATACTCACAGAAATGCAGGTAAACAATTTACGTGCTAGAGTGAAGAACAATATCATAAAAAATGAACGCACAACAGGTGTTGCCATCTGTTGAGGGCGAAGTGTCTTCAGTAACTTTCATATGAATTATATAATACTTTGCGAATATATTGGTTGATGTCATTTATCCCCAGCAAAGCATTAAAATAAAGGACAAAAGAGAAAAGCAGGGTTTAGACACATAGTTTCTCCCCTTGATTTCCATGTTTCTTAATTTAGTGACCAACTATTTTGTCATTGTCCAGCAGAGAAAATAAAGTATTTCATATGGCTATGGATTTCTACTAATAGTTAAGTAATTGTATCTTCAGTTTGCACAGTTTCTCTAGATTTTATACTCACATCTCAACTTTCAGAGTTAGGATGCATAAATACAAATGAACATATAGTCTTTGTTTTCCTGGGTTTGAAATAACACACAAAGTAAGTAGAAAATATTTACTCGATTTATCCATTTTTTTCTGAGAAGTCCGTGAGGGTTTTTCATAACATAATACTATTGTACTGTGAATATGTACACATTTTCATTACCCATTCATTTGTCGAAGGACATTTAAGTTGTTTCCATTGCCTAGCAATTCTGAATAGAGCAGCAAAGGACATGGCTGCATGTTTGTGCAGTAGGATGGTGATCCCTTTGGGCATATGCCAAGGCTTAGTACATGTTGATCACACAACACATACACTTTTAGTTATCTGAGAATTTTTGGCTCTGATTTCTTTAGCAACTGACTTTATCTTCCTCTGTCTGCTTTACTAGAAACAGTAGAGAGTGCCCATTATCGTGACTGGAATCTATTGGATGTTCTTCCCTGTGTGGATTAATTTTTGAAGAAATACGATGAATATGGACATAGTGGGACACTTGCAAACTGTTGTCTATGTGAATATTAAATATTTATGTGAAAAACTGAAAAAGACATATTCAAAGGTGATGAATGAAATTATGTAAGAAAGGAGAATACCAGAGAGTAACCGCTTGATATTCTGATACTTTAAACATATTTCTCTAAATGTATCAGGAAATACATCTTGACCCTTCATATAAGCATTTCTTATACTGTGGTTCACTGTGTAAAAAAAGAGAATATTTTTGTAAAAGAGTAATAATAGTATTTTGTCTTGGTAGCTAGGCTTCCAATATTGATAAAATTGTTTAACAGCTAATTTTTCAGAAAACTTCTGTTGAATATATTGTTTTTCTTGAATCTAATGAAATGCATTAGTACTGCTCCTGGGGGACCAGCCTCCAGCAGCATAAGGCTGGAAGGAGATTCCGAGTTGTAGCTTACTAAGACTTTTTTTATATGAGGGGCTGAGAAGATAAGGGGAAAGACTCATACTTTCCTAATGGTTTCCTTCAGAATTTTAGATTTTTTTTCTCACTTTTCTTCTGTATTATCTACTCTCTATCCTGATTATTTTCCTCTACAACTTACATATCCCCAGAAAAATCTTTCAGACAACATAAAATTACAATGTGGTTGCATTCTATTTTTCAAGTGACTGATTATAATGAATACAGGTAAAACATGTTTTCCATTTTCCTTACATGATTAAAACAAAGTAATCCTAAGAACCCACATACATTTACATCTAAGTAACTTGTTATAGATTAACACGGTATGAGGAATTGCATTTTCCTCAGTCAGCTATTTTGCTTGTAGGCCACATATGTCAGTTACAAAGAAAAAAATCAAACAATATTACTTATCTTGAAAAGTAATTTTATAAGGAACCTTAAAGGAATTATAAACCTAAACTTTTTTACATAAAAACAATCTGTCAGCTCTACTTTAAATCTTTAGGGTACATATCCACTCATCAATAGTTTTTTTTTTTTATATCAGGAGATTGGGAGCAGAAATGGGCACAAGGTATTAATCACCAGTTTTGATCACCAACCAGTTAGCAAGGCAAGTGTATCAGCAACTAATAGTTGGGTTGCTTTGGTTTTTGAACCCTAATCTAATGAATCTATCCAACAGCTATGTGTCTTTGTGAACTTTAGAGTGTTTGCTAGGTTTTTGTTTTTAATTTCAAAGGTTTTATCAAAACATCTCCGTCTAACTTGATATTCCTCTAAGGCTTTGTTTCAGCTACGATGCACAACAAAACCAGTGAATTCATCTTTCAGAATCAAGATTAAAAAAAATCTGAGGCAGCATGGCTGCTGGGATTCATCAGTTTTCTCTCATCATTCATCTGAACTGTGAAACTTAAGTGATACTCATAGGCCTTAACTCTGTGACACTTCATTGTATTTTTTTTTCAGTCATTAAAACTCTATTTAAACTAACATTATTATTAATAAGTAGACAGGAAAGCATAGGAATAAGCCATCTTCATAATAATCCACAGGTAAAAATGCCCAGTAGAATGAGATAACACCAAGAGATGATCGTATCACATTAAGGGCAGTGGGGATCTCCCCATGCCAATTCACTCTGTGCCAGATTCCAGAGAGAAATGGCAATGACAGACAGGCAAAGACACAGCAGTAGCAAGAGACAGTTTGGGTCGGAGGCTCTCGGGGACTTGCTTATCCTAGATTCACCCATCAGAGTTTTCTTTCCTGGTGGACTGGTCAACTGCCACCCACTTATCCTTTAATATGGCCTATGGCACATTAAGGATATTGTTTTATTATATTATAAGAATCAAGATTCCATTAAATATGAGAACATACTACGTGTGAACTACCAATATCCTTGTTTAAAATAACTGTAAATTTTTATGAATCTTATCTGTTATACTATCATTCTCAATAAATTATTAAATCATACTCGAAACTGTATATCATAAAAGTGATTCAATTTTTTAATTTGAAAGATATATTTGTTGTTAGCATTTTTATATATCCAATCTCATACTAATACCTATTTAACTATTTTACACAAAACATCTAATGAGTTAAAAGCTTTTAGGAATAATTTCTAATTTATAGGTTATTAAATAGAAAATACAGAGAAGAAATTAAAGTTATTTTCAAAATGTCTGGGATATTTTATATTTCATATTTCTGTTCCTTTCAATCACATAATAGGGAATATCCATGTTTGGAACTCAAAAATATCAGCTTAGTTTTGAAGGTCCATTAAGAGTCTGACAGCTTTTCTGAATGTTTATTTCAGCTTTTATAAAATTCAGAACTTTGTTATATCAATAATGACCGTCTCCTGCTAAAACAATAACAATAATTTTAACAATAAATATGTATATAGTCCCAGAGCCAAAATATAGTCTAAGTTCATAAAACTTGACCTTTTCTAAACTTGTGAAACATTCAGAAATGGTTTATATTTGAAAAGTATAATAACAGAGGAAACAACTAAATCATGGAAAAACATGGGGGGAAAAGTTGAAAAAACACAGAAGGAAAAAAGACCCTGGAACATTTGAGAAAAGAATAGCACTTTTGACATTTTGATGAATAAGAGCAGACAAGACTTTTCTTGGCCCTATCAAATACCTGAGGAGTGTGTTCACACTAAGATAAGTTCTGGAGAGGTGCACTTGTACAAGCAAGTGTGATTAACTTCCATGGAAAAAGTTGGCTCCAGGAGACAACAGGAGCACATAAATGTCCATTTGAAGAAGTGTTAAAAATTGAGAGTGGTCAGCATTACATAGCCAAAGGGCATGCTAGGAACCTCAGACTTAAGCTCTCGCAATCCTAGGAACACAGGCAAGTTTATGCGCTGTCTTCCAGAGCCAACAAGTTTTTACATAGAAAGCTAAGAAAATGTATTTTATAGCATGGGAGAGGGCATAGTAGCAACTGTGAATCCTTATTGAATCCCTATAGATCTTTAAAATATCCAGATACCAACTACCAGAGGAAAAAGCCCTACTGATGATTTTATTACTATGAGTTTTCTATTTGTAATGGAAAGTAAAAATTAAACTTTTAGCAAAATATCTTCTGAAACATAAAAATATTTCCAATAGGAATGCTCAAACCAGGAGCTGGAGAGATGGTTCAGAGGTTAGGAGCATTGCCTGCTCTTCCAAAGGTCCTGAGTTCAATTCCCAGCAACACATGGTGGCTCACAACCATCTGTAATGGGGTCTGGTGCCCTCTTCTGGCCATCAGGCATACACACAGACAGAATATTGTATACATAATAAATAAATATTTTTAAAAAAGAATGCTCAAACCAAAAACAGAAGTATCAAATACAATGAAAAAAGTCAATATCATGAAATACCAAGATGAATATAATTTTTCTATTATGACATACAATCTGTATTATTTTTAAAAGAAATTTAGAAAGTCAGTAATGAGTTTTGAGTTTCATTTAAAATAAAACAGAAAAAAGATTATTTTTACAAATAAAAGATTTTTTTAACTGATAACTTCCTAGAAAATGCAAAAGTTCTCATATCAAGGCTGGACAAGTCAACCCTATAGAAGGGAAAGAGTCCCAAGACAATGCAAAAGAGTAAGAGACACTGGTTCCCACTGTTTGTAGTTCGACCAAAACACCAAGCTAACAGTCATAACATACATGTAGATGAGCGGGTTGCAGACCCTTGGAGGATCTGTGCTTGCCATTTCAGTCTCTTTGAGCATATATGAGCCCTGCTTAATTTGGTGGGTTGTGTTCTACTGGGGTCCTCCATCCTCTCTGACTCCTACACTCTTTCACACCTCTCTCCCATGGATTTTGGAGCTCCCAGGGGAGGGACACAATGAAGATCTCCAATTTAGACCACCTCTCCATGTAATGACTGGCTGTAGGACTCTGCACCTGCCCCCATCTGCTGGCCGAGGATTAAATAAAATAATATATTTTACTAATAATTAACAGATGAAATCCACTTCACACATGTAGACCCTTAGAATTTACTTAATACAGAAACTTTATCAGGTGTTTGGCTGATTATGTTTTAGTGAGTGCTGGCTCCTTTACTTTCTTTCATTCTTTCTCTCTTTCTTTTATCCACTTTTTTCCTCATTTTGTTTCTTTGGCGGTGTTTTCTCCAGCCTTAAATTCACTATGTACATCATGCTGGGCTTCGTCTTCTAGCAGCTCTCCTAACTCTGTTTCCAAACTGTTGGAATTATAGGGCTCAACCACCCTACCTCGTTGTCTCCTTCTGTTTCTTTATTTTTTTTTAATTTATTTAAGAAACAAATACTAGACATTTTATTCCATGCATTACTTTCTAGGAATGCCTTAATATGAACGTATAACCATAAATTCAAACAGTTTGGAGCCAGTGCTGGAAATGAGCAAATAATAAAATGCATTGATTATTTATTTTCACTATTCCCGCAGGAAATCTTAGTGCTTATGTAGCTCTAGAAGTATCAAGAGTGTCCTAACCATGAACATTCTCAGTGCAAGTACTGACCCATTTTTGAATTCCGCTTTTCTTTTGAATTCACATTTTTTAGCTCTGCTTTTCTTTTGGTGAGAGAGGACTTTCTCACCTACACTACCCTGTTGGACATTTATGATTGCTTAAGGGGAGTCTCCTGGGACACATAGGCTAGTGCATCCAACTGTCAACAGCAAAAAGTTCTTGTTACAAAAACAAGGAGGATGGCAGGGGCCAACACTGGAGTTAATCCTCTGATCTCCTTGTGGACACTTTGGTAAGAATGTTCCTGCACTGATAGATACAGATGTAGAAAAATTCTAACTCCATTTCAGCAAGTCTAGGTGAAACTTGACATTTTACATTTAAATTTATTTCAGCTGTATGCGACAACCATGTCATGTCCAGAAGTTAGTATTTCAAAGCTCTCCTGCTCATTGGTCAGATCTTATTTTCCAACCCCTCCTCTAAGAATTTACTGAGCTTCAGATGATGCAAGACCAATTTAGATAATTCATCCACAGTCAAGTACGCAGATTTGCTTTTACTGAACAATTTGACCACTTTGGAGTCTCTGCCTTCACCTCTTTAAAGAAGCTTCTCTGAAAGAAATTGAGAGAAGTGCAACTATGAGTATAAACATAAATATTCAGAACCCAGTTGAAAGAAGGGCCATTTAACAGAACTTCAACAGGAAATTCCCATCCAAAACCTAGGAACTCCATGGTCCCTCAGGGAGTTTGAGGCAGTTTGTAGTTCCAGGAACAGAATACCTCCAGAGACCAAGCCCCATATCCAATAAGAAAGCATTTATTACCTCTGTAAGCCCCATGCCCATATAGTACCAGTGGAGCATATTTCACGGCCTGTCTGTACTACAACATATACAGTCCAGAATTGAGTAGCCACATTAATAATGTCTGTCTGCTACCTCACCCTTTACAGGGACTTCTGACAAGGCATAACTTGGCCATCTAGGAAAGGGTTTCATGGTAATTTTAAAGAGGTTCCCTGATTAAAAACTTACAGGGAGAAATTCAATTTCTGGCCCTGAGAAGACTCATGTCTTATAACAGCATTGCTATTCTATTCATGGTATCTCTGTTCAATGTCTCTCTCTCTCCACCCCTCTACTTCCAACTTTCCTCTCTCTCTCTCTCTCTCTCTCTCTCTCTCTCTCTCTATATATATATATATATATATATATATGTATATACTTACATACACACACCTATCTATATACATATATAGTGATAAAATTGTGGGTTTGCATACTCATAACAACTAAGGTTACAATCAACAGGACATGGACATTTTAAGCCAGTCAAAATTTCATCATGAATATGGATGTAGATATTGACAGAACCTCAGCAAATGTTCAGAGATCTGTGTACGTGCAAGTAGCACAAATTGTAACAGCAGGGAAAGAAGAGATTAAAAATATGGAGGACACTTGTGATTTGTCATTAGGTGGTGGTGAATGGAGGTGATCAACATATATTCCTTAAGTGTATTGTGTAGGACAATATATTAATTATAAAATAAATAAAAACATAGTATGAGCACAAACTAAATTCACTTGTGATTTCTGCAAAATATACATATGCCTTGCTAGTTTCTGCGTTGTGTGTGTGTGTGGTGACTGATAACACTTTCAAACAAACGAGCACACCCACCAATTGAAGTGTCATCATTACTAAAAGTGAGAATTTTCAAAATTTCTCTTCTGACTTTTGTTAGAAGCACTATGTATTATTTCGGCTATTTTCACCACAGAATGGTAAAACACCAAAACTTTCCCCAAGGATTTAATCTAGCTTTGTGTGTGTGTGTTTTTTTATGGTACTTTCTTCACTAACTTCTTAAGTTTCCCAAGTCTTATACTTTCTTTCCAATCCTCCTTTTTCCCCAAGTTCCCCCCATTCTCCCCTTCTCCCTTTTCTCTCCCCATCTCCCCTTGCCCCCATCCCACCCCACCCCCAAGATCTCAATTTTCTCCCTGGCAATTTTGTCTACTTCCCATAGCCAAGAGGACAACTATATGTTTTTCCTTTGGTTCACCTTCTTACTTAGCTTCTTTGGGATCACCAATTGTAGACTCCGTGACCCTTGTTTATGGCTAGAAACCAATTATGAGTGAGTACATCCCATATTCATCTTTTTGGGTCTGGGTTACCTCACTCAGGATAGTGTTTTCTATTTCCATCCATTTGCATGCAAAATTTGAGAAGTCATTGTTTTTTTTACCGCAGCGTAGTACTCTAATGTGTAGATATTCCACACTTTCTTCATCCATTCTTCCATTGAAGGGCATCTAGGTTGTTTCCAGGTTCTGGCTATTACAAATAATGCTGCTATGAACATAGTTGAACAAATGCTTTTGTCATATGATAGGGCATCTCTTGGGTATTGGACCCATTGCTGGGTCCAGGGGTAGGTTGATCCCAAATTTCCTGAGAAACCGAAACACCGATTTCCAAAGTGGTTGCACAAGATTGCATTCCCACCAGCAATGGATGAGGGTACCCCTTCCTCCACACCCTTACAGCAAAGGCTATCATTGGAGTTTTTGATTTTAGCCATTCTGACAGGTGTAAGATGATATCTCAAAGTTGTTTGATTTGCATTTCCCTGATCGCTAAGGAGGTTATATACTTTCTTAACAGTTTTATTTGAATTATCTTTGTTGTTTGATTTCACATGCAAATGAAATAACCCAGCCCTGTCTTTCTGAACATGCTTCACTTTCAGCTCCAGGAATGCTGTCACAAGCATTACAAACTTTGTTGAAACTAACTTACTGTGTGCATGTATGCACACTTCATTGATCCATTTATTAGTTGATAGACATTTCATTTTGTTTCATATTCAGGCTCTTGTGAAGGGTGCTGGTAAAGATTGGAGCACAGTTTGTTTTTGTTTGTTTGTTCATATTAGAATCTGGCATCAGCCTCCTGGCACTGGAGTTGCTGATAGGCACCCTGTGGGTGCTGGGAAGAGAAATTGGGCCCTCTTAAAGAGCAGTCAGTGTGCTCAGCCAATGAGTCTTTCTTCCAGGCCCTCTTTCTAATATCTTAAACTTCATCAGCTCTCTGCTGTTTAGCCTCAATTTTTCTGTGCTTTCTGTATGAAATTGTCCTTTAAATCACTTCTAGTTTAACCCCCAGATATCTATTTTGACAGTACAATTATATTTTATTCAAAACTTAAAACCATTTAATGTTTGCCATTATTTTGAAGAACAATATAATGTGTTTTTCTTTTTACAAGTATGTTTAAGTTGCACAAATCATCTCTGTAAATAATGTTTCAAATAACACCAGGGCATTAAATGTGATTTCATCTGAAGTTTGTACCTTTGCCAAATACAAATAAGTATCATCAAATGATGTAAAAGGATAAGGCAATTGGAAATGATTGCAGAAATAGAGCATGAAAAATGCATTGTTACAGATGAATTTGCTTTGGAAATAACATGTTTATTGCATAAAATAGAGTTATCTTCTCTTCTGTTTATGTGGCTTATTACAGGCTTGTCATATTGAAGAAACCAGTAAATTATAAAATTATCTTAATAAATCAGGTTAAAGAATATATGTAGTCATAGACGATTTAAACATCTTATATATATATTGCACTTAATACACTGATATTTTGTCAGAGGAAATATGCACGTACCTAAAAGATCACATCCACTCTGTCAATTTTTTTTTAATTTATTTATTTATTAAGGATTTCTGCCTCGTCCCCGCAACTGCTTCCCATTTCCCTCCCCCTCCCCCGATCAAGTCCCCCTCCCTCATCTGCTGGAAGAGCAATCAGGGTTCCCTGACCTGTGGGAAGCCCAAGGACTGCCCACCTCTATCCAGGTCTCGTAAGGTGAGCATCCAAACTGCCTAGGCTCCCACAAAGCCAGTACGTGCAGTAGGATCAAAAACCCACTGCAATTGTTCTTGTTCTTGAACACTCTGTCAATTTTTATTAAAACAATTTATCTCAGAAATTTTTCCATCCTGAACTAATTTCTCATTGCCATGTGAGTAATTTCATAGCTTGGTCTAATTAGAAAGAGTGTGTAGGGTGTAACTTACTATACATCACTGGCCATTCTTTCTAAGACAGCATTCCATCTGAGTGGTTGCCCACATCATTGTATTTTCCATTGCAATTGTTACAATACTCAAATGTTTGGCCTGCCGCTCCTTTTTATTTGATAACTTCGAGTTTTGCTGAAAGGTAATCTTTGTTTCAGCCTCTCACTGTAACCAGCACCCTCACATGAAATTTGAAGAGAACTAATCTATACATATAGGTACCACACCTGTGTAGTAGAAAAAGTCATACAAAGCAGTGGACCAGTAACAGCTGAAAAATTGATGTGTTGGTCAACATTAAAGAGAAGTGAGAACAGACTGCCCTGTAATGTCCCTGGCATTGAATACTACAACTGAGGACTAGCACTATAGTTCAATTGCAGAGCTTTTGTCTAGGTGGTACAAGACTGCAGGTTTAATCATGGCATTCACAAAGAAGAACACAAGTAGATGAGCACTCTATGTACTCATTGATGCACTTGTCTTATTATATTAAAGTATTTTAATTTAATCAATTTTATGTTCTTTTTGTAAACATAGTTCCTAGAGAGTCAAGAAGTATCTGAATTATTAATAAGCCTGATGTTTAACATTTCACAATCTTTTCTATGCTGTAAGTTAAAGTTTTCTCTTTTTTATTACCAACTATTCAAATTATTCCATCCTCATCTTTTCTGGGCTGTAGCTGTTAGTAGTCCTGTTAGTAGTTCATACTTAGACTGTATCTATCCTTCTCAATGTTGGCACTATCTATGCTGGCTATACAATTGTGCTTCTCAAAACTAGCATAGTCTCCGCTGCTGGGTTAAAACTCCAGGGTTTAGAATGTAATTCTCAGTATCTGGTCTTTCCTGTGTTTTCGCCTGTGTTTCCATTGAATTTTGTCTCTCTTTTTTCTTTACTGATGAATTTTGGACCATTCTTTCATCATCCATGGAAGTCAACTACTCTGCTCATCGTGTTTATTTTCTCTGCTTTAGTATTTTACCATCCTTTCTTCTCCTTTATCATTTTAAATCACCAGGTCGTGGTGGTACACAACTTTAATCCCAGCACTTGGAAGACAGAGGCAGGTGGATCTTCCTGAGTTTGAGGCCAGCCTGGTCTACAAGAGCTAGTTGCAGGACAGGCTCCAAAGCTACAGAGAAACCCTGTCTTGAAAAAAAAAAATCACAACTAAGTATTACTTTAATGTTTTCTATTATAAAGCCTGATGTTATTCAACCTTTTTAAATGCCATATTCTGTAGGTCTCTGAAGTGTTTGAAGACTATCTGTCTATCCAAAATATATCTCTGCTGGCCTAGAAAACATACCTAACTTGGTCATAAATTTTATTGTTAGATGTTTATTTCTTAACTATCCTAAATAGTTTGTAATAATAACTTTAAAGGACTATAAATTTACATTACATTGTTAAATGAGCTGTATAGGTACTATACTTTAAACAAGAATATAAAATTATATATAGTATAATAAAAATAACCTTAAATTTAATCCACATACAAAAATCCATACCAATGTAAAATATTTTAGATTAGCAGTTGCTTTTTTAGTCTAAAAGTAGATTCAATAAACCACCCTTTTTTCCTATCAAAAAAAAATAAAGAAAAATATGGGTTTAGCTTTCATGTGCCCGTACTTTTCATCTCTCTCCACCTTCATCTTTGATTTTCTTAAATTTTCATCTTGATCGAAAAACATGGTCTAGATTTTTATGTTATGTAAACTGAATTTTTTAAAAAAAATTAAATTAAGTTTATTTTTTAAAATGTTAAGGAGGTATGCTGGTGTCTCTTGTTACCACAGAAAGTAGAGGATAGAGTTTTATGACTAATAGTTTAAATCAATTATGGTTTAAGAACAACTCCTCATATCATGTTACATTATGTATGAAATTCACCACAATTGTTTGAGATTTCATTCAGTGAACTTCACAGAGTATTTGTAAAATTTAGAAAAAAGTACACCCCTTAAAAATTCACAACATTTGGGCAATCTGGTAAAGGTTCAATTATGTCTTACTCTGCATCAATTTGTTGAGAATATATTTCTAAATCATACCTTCTTTTGTTATAATGCTGTGACTTTGGAAGTACCTCAGATACTAGAATTGTTAACTGTGCACTGAATTTGGCTGAATTCATTGCCTTGGAAAAATGCTCATGTTTAGATTTCTGTAGACAATACCAGAAAGGTGTCAGTATCAAAATGATGTTATATTATGTGCTGTCTTCTAAATGTAAGAATTTTTTTAATTTTATTTTTCCATTCAAATATTTACACTTCCTTCCCTCCTCCCAATCCCCTCCCACTCCCCCAAACCCCCTCCTCCCTCCCCCTCCCTGCTTAGCCTAGAACACATAAAGATCATTTTTAAAGTTTCAAAACATAAAGACTTATACTTAGTAATGGTGAAGTATTGTAGTTATTATCTTTCACTCAGACAGCATCAGCCTTTAGACAAATGGTGTTTTCATGTTTTCTAGATGGTTTTTATTTCTTGTTTCTAATCATTTATCATAGATACATTAGTATTTACTCACTGTGACATAAAGAGTAAATCTAGTTTAGCAGTAACACTAATTTTGTTTACTAATTTTTGAACCTACATGGACTCCTCAGCTTTTTAATTATTCATTCAAAACATCACTTTTTGGTTTATTATGACACTGTTTATTCTCTATTTGTTTTTTCGAGACAAGGGTTTCTGGTTGTCCTGGAACTAACTCTGTCCTAGAACCAGGCTGGCCTAGAACTCATAAACATCAGTCTGCCTCTGCCCCCCAGCCCTAGGATTAAACATATGTGGTACCACACCCGGCACTGTTTACTATCTTAAGAGAAATAGCCAGGTGGTGGTGGTGCAGGCCTTTAATCCCAGAACTTGGGAGGCAGAGGCAGGTGGGTCTCTTTAAGTTTAAAATGAGTCTAGTCAAAAAGAGATAGTTTCAAGACAGGAACCAAAGTTATTTAGAGAAACTGTTTCAAAAAATTTACATACATACCTACATGCATGTGTGGGTATGCATGTAGGTATGTATGCAAAATACCTGAGTTTTGCATATGCCAATAGCTTTTATTTAGAGTTCCTATTAGTTCCTTGTATGATTAATATACAGGTTATCATCTAATTCAAATTCAACAGGAAATTTGTTCCTATTAGTGATTGCTACCAAATACTACTACTACTACTAACATATATCTTAAAATATTAACGATAAGGATTTGATGATAATCACTTAGCAGTTTATTTGTGAATTATACAGGTGATCATGTTTAATGACAATGAATGAGTTGTCACATGTTTAGTAATCCTGCACCATTTTTCTAGTGAAATATCTGCCAATATTTCCATAGGTGATATTAATTTGGAATGCTGACTATTAGCTTTCTGTATATTTTAGAAACAGTTCTTTATCAAAAATATACTTTAAACATATTTTCTGCTAGTTAAGAGCTTCAAAATATTTACATGAAGAAGTAGCAAAGTTTTTTTTTTTTCTTTTTACCAAGAGCATGTATATAGTAAAATGTTTTAGGAAAGTTACTAAAACAAGGTTGCAAATACTATTTTCCCTCATTCTGCTATAATTATTATGTCTATATTTTTTCTTATCCTTAAATATAATTTTATTTATTTTTTTCCATTATTACACTTTGTTCCCTCCTCCCAATCCCCTCTTGCTCCCCCACACCCCCTCCTCCCTCTCCCAGCCTGCTTGAGAGAGGGCAGGAACCCTGCCCTGTGGAGCCTCCCCCCCCACATCCAAGTCTAGGGAGTTGTTCATCCATATAGACTAGGGTCCCAAAAAGCCAGAACGTGCCGTAAAACCAAGTCCCAGTGGCTGTATCAATGGTTTCTCAGTCAGCCCCTTTTGTCAGCCACAATCAGAGATTCTGGTTTGATCACATGCTCATTCAGATCCAGATCAGCTGGATTTGGTGAGCTCCCATTAGAACAGGCACACTGCCTCAGTTGGTGGACCAACCCATCACGGTCCTGAATTCTTTGCTTGTCTTCTCCCTCCTTCTGCCTTTCAACTGGACCTTGGGAGCTCGGTTCGTAAATGGCAATTCTACCAAAGGCAATCTATAAATTCAACATAATCCCCAACAAAATTCTTCACAGACCTTGAGAGAACAATAATCAATTTTATACGGAAAAACAAAAAAAAAAAAACCCAGGATAGCCAAAACAATCCTATACAATAAAGGAACTTCTGGAGGCATTACCATCTCTGACTTCAAACTCTATTACAGAGCTACAGTAATGAAAATATCTTGGTATTGGCATAAAAACAGAGACGTCGACCAATGGAATCAAAGACCCGGCTATTAATCCACAAACCTATGAACACTTGATTTTTGACAAAGGAGCTAAAAGTATACAATGGAAGAAAGAAAGCATCTCCAACAAATAGTGCTGGTATAACTGGATGTCAGCCCATAGAAGAATAAAAATAGATCCATATCTATCACCATACACAAAACTCAAGTCCAAATGGATTAAAGATCTCAATATAAATCTGACCACACTGAACCTGAAAGAAGAGAAAGTGGGAAGTAGACTGCAACCTGCAACACATGGGCACAGGAGACCACTTTTTACATATAACCCCAGTAGCACAGACAATAAGGGCAACATTGACTAAATGGGACCTCCTAAAACGGAGAAGCTTCTGTAAAGCCAAGGATACTGTCATTAAGACAGAAAGACATCCTACTGAATGGGAGAAGATCTTCACCAACACCGCATCAGATTAGATGTAATCTCCAAAATATATAAAGAACTCAAGAAACTAGATTTTAAAATTCTAATTAACCCAATTAAAAATGGGGCACTGAACTGAACAGAGAATTCTCAACAGAAGAATTTCAAATAGCCAAGAGACACTTAAGGTCATGTTCAACTTCCTTAGCAATCAGGGAAATGCAAATCAAAACAACTTTGAGATACCATGTTACACCTGTTAGAATGGCTAAAATCGAAAACTCAATGATAGCCTTTGCTGGAGAGGATGTGGAGTAAGGGGAACACTTATCCATTGCTGGAGGGAATGCAAACTTGTGCAACCACTTTGGAAATCAGTGTGGAGATTTCCCAGGAAATTGTTTGTAAGAATTTTCCATGCATCTTTTTTGCTTTACAGAGGTTATGGTTTCTAACGTCAAAATTCAAAATTTAAACTCACTTGCCAGAAACATAATGTTTTTAGTAAACTCTGAAGAAGTAGCATGTTCTTCCAAAAGTACTGATTTGACCTCAAAGAATTTTCTTCTCTTTTAGCCACTAACAGTTTGTACGTTTATGTCAATGTAGTATAGTATATTTGAAGCTAAATAGAGGAAAATATAATAAATAATTTCACTCAGAACTCTTTTAAACTCTAATAATGAGTGTTATCTCACATTGGCATTTCTATTTTATATGTGTCTTTTTCATTTTAGTATCAATATGTTCTCTATTGCTTTTAAAAAATCATTGACCAAGAAGTCTGTAAAATTATTTAAATATTAAGTTTTATTTTATCATAAAAGGAGATTTGTTATTATAAGTTATATAAGTATTATATTTAATGAGGTGTTTTTCCATTGCTTTGCAGATAGTGTTCTTCTTGTTGTTTTTGCAGTTATTTGAGAGCAGAGGGGAACATATCTGTTTACTCTAATACAATAGAATAATATGGCAATAGTCCCAATCATGAGGATTCATAATAGCTCAAACCTTTAGACTTCATTCTATTTGGCCAATCTAGATATATTTTTGCATACCTAATATATCATTTGCTATTTGATTTTTTCTTATATTCTTTTAAATACTCATACCAGCTTTCTTGAAAAATATTTAAAGAAGATTCTGAATTATCAAAACTACTGAACAATATTATACTCAATGATAGAGGTGTGATTTTAACCTTGCTTTAAAGTAAACATAAGCGGTTTGGTGTTTTATTTTTAGCAGATTTTCCACCCTTATTTTCGGTTCATCCTAGTAGTCTTTTTAAGCCTTGAGGACTCAAGTGCTGACTTTATGTATTCTTTGGAACTTGTTTACTGCTGCTGATAATAGTACTGGGATTTATATGTGTTTTTGGACAGTGGATGGGATTCACAAATCACCTTTAGCTTCTTCCTGTAATAGGCAAACCTATTGCACTTTCTCTCTTGACATCCACAATTGGCTAATGCCAATATTCTATTGCCTTCTTTTAAATTAAACTCTCTGGTTTGTGCTGCCACATGGAACCACTTTAGCGGAAAAAGCAGGAAGGCTGTGTGAGCAGCTGTTTGAGAGTATATGATGAAACGTTTGGAGCATGGTTTCAATATGGATGAAATGAGTTGTTTATCCTAGTAAGGAGTGGAGATCATAATGCAGTATGAAAGTTTATTCAAATTGTGCTAACAGAGCAAAATATACACAAAGAGAAGCAATATGGACCATAGTAGTAAACGATGAGTGAAAACTTTTAAAAGTATTCTAACTCTTTAATTGGAATAATTAGGTATTAATTTTGTGTTCATTGTTTTTCAGTAAAGTTTTGCAATAAGACAAATGGGGGGGGTCAATTCTAAGCGTTGAAAAAAAGACTGGTTTTGTTCATCACTGAAGAAAAGGGAGAAGATGCTAAAATCTCTCAGTATTGAAACAAAGGTAAGGATGCCAAACAATACTGAAAACAAATGTGTTCTGCTTTCACAGTGCTGAACAAAACTGGAGACAGATGCCATTTGCTTATTTTACGCCAAAACCTTGCTGAAGATGTGTGACGTGGCTTAAATTCTTGCGTTGACATTTAAATGTGCCAATGGGAAAAAGGTGATGGCCCAACAACAGTTTTATCAAAGTCAGCAGGTTGCTAATCAGGATGTCTCCAGTAACCACACTGATCTGGATCCATCAGCCCTGTTATTGCCCTGTAGACTTAGTACAATTCCGTCAAGATATTTTCTTAAAATTCTACCGTAAAATCAAAATCACACAGTCTTCATTAAAAGCATGAGGTAGTGATTTCTAGTATGTTAAGTAAATTAATAAATTCAATTTTAATTATTAACTATCTTTTTCATTATGGCATTATAAGAAATGCATAATTCTTAATGCTGCAAAAGGCAATATTTTGTTTGTAACTCTGTACATAATCCACCAAGTGATAGAAAATAAAACAAAATCATAGCAAAGTAAGCCAAATATGTTATATGTAATCTTCAAGGCTAATTAAAAGTTTACAAGATGTCAAAACTTGCACAAGACTACAGTATTCTAATGTAGCTTTCTTTTTGCATATCCATAACCCCTAGGGAATGAAATAATATGACTAAGAAGATTATAAAGGAACAAAACCAATTAAGTGACTTTCATTACCCCTTGTACATATGACTAATTGCGTGTGTAAATACTACCAAGATTAAAACCATAATTGCCTTATTTACATTCTGATACCATAAAAGAAACACCACATATTGTTTGAAAAGCAAATAAAATTTGAATTTAATGTTTTGCTATGATAGGCATGATACTTTATGCCATGACTCTATTCCTGGGGGAGGGGGTTGAACAAAGGTCTAATCAAAACATATAGGAAACTAGCCACAGATCAAATCAAGGGAACTGCCAAAGTTGAAATTGGGAATCACTGTAGTTTCTTAGGTTTACTTACAGGAATAGCAGAGAGAAGTTACTTGCAAAAATGGCTCAAAGACGACTAAATCATGCAATGTTTCTCAAGCATGGTGACAGCTCACCACAACTATAAGCACGGAAAACACTGCCCTGACTGTTTGTAGCTCAACAGGCTGAGAATTACTCTTTTCAGGTAGTTTAGTTGGACATAGTCTCTTCCAGGCATCTTGACTGGCCTCCACTTATATCCGGCAAATTAGGCATTTCTTTGCATCATTCTAGCCATAAATATGGTCTGTACCTCTTCTAGACAGTTCAACTTGTGTGACAATGTCTTACAGGAAGTTCTTACTGCTTGCATATGTGTGAACATCTACTGATTCTGGTCAATTTGGTGCTCCTTTCTGAAGTCTTCGACTAGCTTACTATACAACCTTAAGAAGCTTCTCTGCAGGATAGAGAAAGGAACATTTAATCTCTCCTTAAAACTACCTGTTATTCATGTTATTCACCTCTTGAAATATTG
This sequence comes from Microtus oregoni, assembly GCF_018167655.1. Lineage (NCBI taxonomy): Eukaryota > Metazoa > Chordata > Mammalia > Rodentia > Cricetidae > Microtus > Microtus oregoni. The sequence goes on from NW_024543829.1 coordinate 1,165,114, forward strand.
AGCCTTTTTATATTCCATTTAATACCTCTGTGTTATTAAGCATCTCTAACTAACTAAGATGCTTAGTTTTATTTTTGAAGAAATTGATAATTAATAGCGAGACTTTAAGAAACTCCATTGTTTTTCAGGTTCGCAGTTTGTTAAAAGTCCAGCCAGTATTTTTTCTGACTCATAATTCAGCAGCTTTGACTATGTCATGGAATGGTTGGTGGCAATAGCACAGACAAGCATAGGACAAAGTAATGGAATTTATAACTGAGAAATTAGACAGGGTTGAGGTTTCTGTCTAGACAAAAATTGGTAGGCATCATCCCACCAATTGACCTAAAGACTTTTCAAAGTTCCACCTCTTAAAATTCCATCCTTTCTCATATTGCCATACTGAGCACCAACTATCCATTGCATGGACATATGGGTTGAGGTACGCAGATCAAATCATTTCCAAATTTCAGCAATAGACGTGGATAATGTCAAAGGAAATGGCAGTTAGCTTGATAAAATGAGATAATCACTGAGTCTGTACAACTTAGATTGCTACGTTTAGATTGTAGAATTTTGATTACTCTGGTAATATAGCATTTAAAATACAAGGAATGAAACACCTCAATCAAAAGGAACTAGGTTTGAATGCTAGTAATTAACAATGTAAATGTGCCTCAAATTTTACACTTTGCATTATAAAAGTGTTGTTTGTATTTCTTGTACCATGGGTATGTGTGATGAGGCTACTTAGCCTCTGCATAGTGTAAGAGGAAAAATATTAGTGCAATGAATTGAACGTCGGTAAATATATCCCAGAACAATGAAGGAAAGCCAGTAGGTGAACTAGAACTTCACTCTGATGGACACTTTCTCTACCTCTGTACTCTAATAATTAGTAGTTTGCTAATAAATCATTAAGTATTTCCAAAGTTCAGTAGTTCTCTCTAAATCTGCATCTATCCCTCTGTTTTCATGATGTCGTTCATCCAGTAATTAATTTGCTTCAATATCAAGGCCTGTGTTCAAGGATCTGGGATGATTATTTAAGTACAGGGAATTCTCAATAGAACTCTCAAACTTCTTCCAGTAAGACCATAGGCAAAGAAATTGTTTTCCTGTTGAACATTCTGTGATCAAGATATTGAGAGGCGTGATCTTTATGATCAGGTTAATTGAGGTAAATATTTAAGTTGTTTTTCTCATGACAGAACACAGATATGGAAAACAAAGAATTATAACATATTAGAGATTGACTCTTATCTATTCCTTATTTTTACTCCTGGAAGAAATATTTTATTTGCTAAGTCCCAAATTCTAGATTTTGTATTCTATATAAAATTTTGTGATTCTAAGACATAGAATAATAGAATTAAGATGTAAGTGCTATCTAGAAATATGCCTAAGCCATTGGCCAAAATGTGTTGTAATTAGTATAGTTTTTGTGTGATTATTCAGGCCTAGACTAATACGTTGTGTTTCAAAGATCTTTTTATCAGTATATATTTTGTCAGCTACACTCTTACATGTTCCAGTATTGTTGCTTTAGCAATTTAGGGCATAATCATCTCAGAAGTTTTAATCCAATCAGTATTAAGGAATGGTAGGAAGATACTTAAGATTTTATTCCCAAAGGAGCACTCATTTATAAGTTTACAGCATGTTACATAGCTAACATCTAGTAATTATTTGAGATGTATGTTCCTTAATACACTTAACAACAGTATATTATTTATTAATAGCTGGGCAAAGTGCCCTAGGAATTATATGAATACAAACAAGTTAGAATTGCTTTCTGTAACATATAACTAAATTAATTACTCTTGAACTTCTATTTTTATTCAATAATGTAGTTAAAGACTTGTCAATCCATTTATTTTTCATCATTAGTATTGAGCTTATGCTGTAAATAACCTCAGGCATATGTAGAAAACTGAAATTCAACAAGAGACCATCATAATGAATTGAGCTAATAAAATATAAAAGACATTTTCTTTATAAACAAGGTACGAATATAGTTTGATAGAATTTACAACAGTTTAGTCTTTTATTGATCAATTATATATTGTTATTAGCCAGATTTATAATTTGAAAATATTTCCAATATATCTAATATGTTATTATTTAAGTATTATTGATTTGTTTATATGTCTTTTCTGCTATAATCACAACACCATGATATGTTACTGGTGACTTGTTTGCTTTCTAGGGTAAGTGTCTGAGAATTACTCATGAAGACCTCAGACTAAAATAGTATGCAAAAACAAAGAATTCATTTGAAGTATTTTAAGACATAGTGAAATTTTTAAAATAATTTTCATTCTATAATTTTAGATATTTGAAACTCATTATTTAAGTTATTATATAAAACTTCTACTGTATATTCATGGTAATTTCTAGTCAATGTGTAATTTATTAAATAACACCTTGAAAATATACGCCTGTTAGAAATCCTAATGAATATGAGTTTGAGGATAATAAAAAGTTCTTAAAGATGTAATTATTGCCTTATCAGACATTATAATGAATGGATTAAACTTCAATCCAGTGGCTTAATGGGTGACAAGATATATTCCAACAATATATCTAAGAGGAATCTATTAGATCAAAATAAAAAATAAAATAAAAAGTAAAGATAACAGATCTGAGATGTACTTGCTAGTGTCAGATGAAACAGAATACAATACACTGCATGCAGATGCTAGAGCTAGAGCAGGGCATTAGCTTTCCTGGAATTGGAATTACAAACTGGTGTAAGGCAACATGTGAGTGCCGGCCATTAAACCTAGGTCTTCTGGAAGGGATGCCGGAGTCCTTGACACAATATGTTTAAAATGACCAAAAGTTAGATTTTATGACAGCAAATGTTTCATTTTCTCAGAAAGTGATAAGAACTGTGTGTACAAATAACCTTCAAATAGCAAAGTATGTGGGAGCAAAAACTAACAGAATTGAAGAAACAATATGCCAGTGAATGTTGTAAATATTTTATTAATTATTTGAGAATTTGGTATACCACGTTTTATCATAATCATCCATCTGCAAACTCTGAGGTTCTGCCCCCTTCTTCTCCTTCCAACTTGTTTTTGTTCGTTTGGTTGTTTTTTGTTTTACATTAAGACCAATTTGTATTGCCTAAATATTCTTGACTGTGTTGTCTTTCACTGAAGCATGGTCTATCTCTCCAGGGTTACACTAAGAGAAAACCGACTTTCCTTGCCAAAGCAGCTAACAGTTATCAATAACATTCTGCAGGACAAAGAAAAAAGCAGTTGATGAACTTTGCCAGCACAAAGCAGAATAGATCTTCAAATTTCCTGCTTCACTGAAAAGTCTGCTGAAAAATCTACTATGGTCCTGTAGGCTGAAAATGGATGCCCCAACATTAAAGAAGAACTTTGGTGACTATCCAGGCAGTGAGATGTCTCTGAAGATTCTATAGTTTTGGGAGAACTTCTGAAAATAAAACTAACATTTGGAGAAATGAGCTTCCACTGATTTATTCTTATTTGTTTTTGATTACTTTTGGTTTGGTTTTTGAGAAGACCCAGGGTAACAACGGGATACCCAAGAAACGTTCCAGTGGGGACATCGTTCAAACATATTATGAACTGTCAAATGTCTCATCCCAGTAATTAACACAATCACAATCTAAAATGGCTTTCTAAAAGTACTGAGGACATTTTCTGCTCTTTTTTTTTCTTTCTCTGTTGACAGAGAAATCAATTAGTACTGTAAATTTATTATCCAGCTGGGCAGTTCATAAATACCCTACTAAATTCTTTAATGGTTTGTAAATTTATATGGAGATCACAGAACCTAACAGTGATTGAAACAGTGGAGATCAGCTGTGAAATCTCTAAAGACGAGGTAATAAAGCAAGGCATCCTGTCAATATTGTATACAAATTACATCATTAAAGCTGATGGCAGTGATGTAGGAGATTTGACCATTTCATTCACTTAACGATTATTTCCTGGAGTGTACTGTAGTCAAGATGTATGTCAGGCATCAGGAATTTAGGGTTGAGTGAGAAATAGGCTTGACTTTCATGGGATGATTATTTAATCAGGGAAACAAACACAAACAAATCGTTGCATTACACAGTGAGATACGCACTAACAGGAAAGAACGGAATGTGGTATGAAAACAAAGAAGAAGAACATCCACATTATGCCTCCTTTCCGAAGGGAATAAAGTGATAAATTCAGCTGAATAGTGTTCAGAAAGTCATTTTGCAACGTAAGTAATTAATTAATGAAGACAGAAGCGAGGTTAGGTTTTATGATAATTACAGCCTAGGTACTTCAAAAGTCAAAGAAAAAGGTTGTGAGACAAATGAAGATATGTATGTATAAAACAATGAGCATTGGTCTGTAGGAATATATATAATTTTTATGTGTGTGACATTACTTCTTCAATGTAGAAAAATGATGGGAAGAAAATCGTGGGAGTAAAACTTCAGGAGCAACGACTAAGCAAGGGAATCGCTTCAGCTGTCAATCACTTCTAACATAATAGATAAATTATCTTCTATATTACCATATTTTAGTTAGGAGACAAGTAGGGAAGTCTTCAAGGATCTTTGGTAGTAAGTTACTTTGTTTCTTGCATATGCTTTCTATGAACAAGTAATATCCACAAAGTATGTGCTGTATATGTAAACAAGTTCACAGTCAAAATTGACCATTGTAATACCTAACCTTATGTGACAGACCCAAATGCAAGCACACAAACACACACATGCACACACAGACACACACAAACACATACACAAAGAGAAAGAAATAAAAAAGACTGTATTAAAAATACCTTCAGTGTATATGAGGTATATATTAAAAAATGAATCACATGTATATTGCTACATTAGATCTTACAGACAACTCATTGCATATCTACAAGTTTTTTAAACTATAAATTGAATACTACAGTCTAAATTACTTATTCCTGAAGCATATTGGGTAAGAGACATTAGATTTGTTTCTTACTATATTCTACTTAGTGACAAGTGTCTCATTAAACAGCATATTTTCCCTGTGGCTTCTTGTTGGTTTCCTGTGTAGTGTAAATACACTCCATTTCTTTTATTATTTTTTCACTTTATCAATTTTTCTTTGAGTGGTTCTCTGACTTATTTTGTGATTCTGGCACCTAATATGTTGTGCAAAAAATAAGCAGAGTGGCTCATTGTGGGCCTATTAAAGACTAATTTTTTTTCCTCTCTACTATTTACTAACCCAGAACTATTCACTTGTGTAATTGCCAAGTCTCTACAATTAATCTCAAGTTCTACAGACTGTTATTTTTTTTTACCACTTTTTGTATTTTCCACTTTTTATTTTGTCATCTTTTTCAGTTGAGTTTAACTTACTTTCTTCCAAACTATCATAGAGTTTTCAAACTATATCTCTGGTGATAGATAATCTAATGTATGGTCTAGAGTCATGGAATGATGTCCTTACAAAATTATTTTTTTGATTGCCATATTTCTTCATATTTTAAATGTTTATATATTATATTGACATCTGAGAAAATGTTTTTTAAAAGATACAAAAGAACCACACTGAGAATTTGAGAAACATTAGAAACTATTTGCTAATAATATTAAATCTAACAAATGGCCCTGGAGCTACTAGAATGATCTTGAATGGTTATTTTATTCACTAAAGATTGATTTTCATGTGAATTTCATTCCTAAATTAACATTTAACCTAAATTACCACATAAACCATTATTTTAAGTTTTAAGCACTACATTAGGGAATTAGCTCATTGTTTGCTAGTATTGTAAATTTTCCAAAGTGTTTTGGAATATCACTCCTGGCCAAGAAATATTGTGGCCATACACAGGCTATAAATGATTCCTATTGGAGATAAGTTATCTTATATTTCTGTTAACGTAATGAAAAGTCATTGCAGAAATAGAGGTTTGTTAACAATAAAACCACGTTACAATATTATGGTATCATAACTTAAAGAAAAATTTATATATGTGAGATACAACTTTCTAGAAATGACCATATTTTATTAAAAAGAATACTTCTGTGTTGGGTGGAGCCCCTGCTCTATCAGAGGCCAAAACAACACCCAGATCCCCAGGTAAGTCCCCCACTATTTGACCACAAATACTCCCTCAGAACTCTCCCAGCAAAACCGGAAGTAAAAGAAATGTTTGAATGGAATGGGATCCTACATTTCCTTCTTAAATATATAATTGTCCCAAGTTGGATCTATTTCTGAAAGGATTCACAAACTCCTAAGCCCTGTCTGGGATGTAAACTAGACTACAGCTGATGGTCCTTGGAGGTCCATTTCAGTACTAACGTACAGCACATTAGAGATAGACAGATGCATAAATATGAATGAAGATGCAAGAGAACTAGGTAAGTAGATAGAATATAGGTATCTAAAGGATGATGGGTAAATGTGTGGTGGATAAAATTTATAGAAAATATTACATGTAATTTACAGTTATTTGTGATATGTGCCATACAATTTACATTATATTTATGGTATAAATACAGTTGTTTGCTACCTACATTATCTATAATATATAATGTGCACACTTCTATTTTTTAGACCTGACAAATATGATAAATCTCATGTTTTTATTTACTTGCTAATTAATTAGAGACAAGGTATAGGTGAATCCAGTCTGGCCTTTAATTTGCTATGAGCATTTTCTGGCTTTCAGCTTCTGGTCCTCATGTCTTCACATCCTGTGGTGTACACTGGTACAAATGGTTCCAGGAAAAGTTCACAAAGAAGTTTACAGCATTACCAAAATCATCAGAATTCTGGAAAATGCAGTGAAACTACAACTGTTATAGACTGTCCTCTATTTAGGAAACAAGGGCACACAATATGAGGTTATCTGGATTGTTTTCATTCATGTATTGCAAAGTGTTTGCTTTAGCCGGGTTTTACTACATCTTCTTATGCAGAGTTCTATTGATATCCTTGGGAGGCCTGCTCTTTTCTAAAAGGAAGCAGGAGCAGTAGATCTGGGGGGAATAAGGTGATGGGGGGATTAGGAGAGAGGGGGGCCTGCAGTTAGGAAATATCGTATGAGAAAATAAATAAAACAAATATTTAATAAATTAGAAATATTAAGAGATGAAATAAAAATAAACACATAATTAGAAATAGTTAATACATTGGAAATATTAAGGGGTTGTTTGTGCACTTGTTCCCATTGATATTGCACACATTTCTTCTGATTAAAAATGAATCCTTTGAAGACTTTCTTAGAGTACCTTATAGCAAGATATCCCATGATCCTGTTTCTAGGACATAATTCTTCTGTGCTCTATTGACAAGTGTCTGGGTTTTCTTTTTCCTTTAATTGAGCTATACATGAAAGCTATATCTTGAGACAAATTGCAGATCTGACTAGCATAGCTCTCACAGGTCTCCCTTCAAGCAAAAAATGGATTATTACAATATACCTTGACATTCAGGTAGCCTTTCTTAAATCTTATAATTTTACATCTTTTTACCAGAAGCACATACATATTTGACTTCAAAGGAATATAGACTGTTATGCATTCATCTAGAAGACTTTTGCTATGAAATCTGTACTTACAAAATGTATTTTGACAGCACCTTTATCCCATGGTATTTTGATGGATTTCTGGAGGAAGCAAAAGGGACAGTTTGCATAAGGAATGAAAAATTCTGCTCTTTAATTCAATTTTCTTTATGAAAATATCAAAGTTGAATTGCATTTACTTGATATTCTTAGTTTCGAGCTATTGGCTGCATTTTCTTACTGTAATGACATTTATGGGTCATAGACAGACAGCCATGGAATAAAGTGTTAACTCTATTTTATGACATTTAAAATCTGGATCCAACTTACCTATACTTTTATATCAGAGATACTGTAGCTCAGGAATAAAATTGATGTACAGCTGGAGTTCTTTTTTCAGGCTTAGAAAAATAATACCTTTATGACTTGTTTAATCAGTTTAATACATATATAGCATGTACTGAGTCCATATAATTATTACATATTGAAGTGAACAGACGTGAGAAAAAGAGATCTCAATATAAGGTTAATGTCATATATATTCTCATTCTATTACCTGGTCTTAGCTTGTGCATATTTTCTTATAAGTTTCTGCAAATATTTTCTATCATAATATTTGCTCAAATATGGTACTTATAGGAACAGTAAAATTAACTTTACCAAGTGGTTTATTCTCTCCACTACTAACAACTCTAGTATCTTTTCAGTATTTTTCTAGAGATATTTTTTTCTAAACTGTAAGAAGAAAATGTGAACAGCGAGTACCTTGTAATTCTGTGTCTATCCTCTGAGAATTCAATTTGATTTCTAATCTGTGTGAGATGAAATCAGGCTTGATTACAATGGATACTCATTGGATATTTCCAGGCTCCATGCAACCACATCTGTCAATCAAGAAAGACTGAACTCATAATTTTTTTCGATCACAATTAAAAAAAATCTTAAATGCCTCTTATTTTCTCAAAGACCATAATTTTTTTTCCAGAAAATTTTCAGTTTTGTACAATATTATTCTACCTGGCTGAAAACTAATACTACTTCTTCCAGTTTTATTCTTATTTTTGTCTTTGTGAAGTTTAAGTATATTTAAATTCATGATTTAATATGTTCTATATATGCCTATTACAACACATTATAACGTTTTCCTTAGATAGTTGTTTGTAGGTCTCTTGACGTTGATGCAGTGGTGTTAATGGGAGACCATTAGATCCTGAAAGCTTCAACCTTAATGGAGTAATTCATTGACAAGTTCACAGTGGGATGCTTTGTTAAAAGGAATTTAGTTGGAGGAAGAAAATCTGTGAAATTTGCTTCTTTCTCTCCCTCTCCCTCCCTTCCTCCATCCTTCTCTTCTTCCTTCTCTCTCTATCTCTCTCTCTCTCTCTCTCTCTCTCTCTCTCTCTCTCTCTCTCTCTCTTGTTTGGTATGTGAATGTGTCTTTCTGTCTCTCTCTGCCTTTCCATGATGATAATTCTCTTTTCTCTCCTTGACCATTACATCATGTGTTTCTGCTTTACTACCAGGCTAAAATACAATGGATACATCTGATTACCTATTGTACCTTCTGAAATTATGAGTCAAGATAAACATGCCCTCTTCTGAGTTGTTTACATACGGTACTTCACCCATTGACAAAAGGTTAATCAAAGCCTTATTTCTATACTGTAAGGATCATCTGATTGGATTTATTTACAACTATATTTTTGTTGGACTTAATATTATCTAAAATACCTGATGAAACCATATTCAAATGATCATGTTGAGGTATAAATGTTGGTAAAGAATGATGAATAATTGTTTGCTAAGCAAACACTCAAGAAGTAATATTATGCAATTATGATTTTAATTTAATTAATTAACTTAATTAATGATGAGTTATATATGATTTAATTAATCATGATTTTAATTTAATTAATTAAGTAATTATGATTTGGAGTAACTTGGGTGGTGTTGATTTGAATATCCATGAACACACCATATTGGAGCATGGATTTTTATATGTAAAGATGAATTCTATCCTATTAAAATAAGCTTACATATTAAACATATTTTGAAGGTTGAAGTACTTACTCTGTTTAGGTCTGTAGACAGGATTTTGTTCGGTATTTATAATAATATAATAAATAATAAACGATGGAATTTCCTTTTTCTCCAGAGTCGTTACAGGACAAATAGTCAGAGATGGTTCAAATTACACTATGGATATTTTATTCATGAGAATAGATGGGCTCAGTTTGAGTTCCATTTCTGTTTCTATGATAAAATTCTCTGAAAGAGGCATCTTAATGACTCAACCTTGATTTTTTTTCCCACTGCACACAAGGGTACATCCTACCATGATAGGTAGATGGCTGAAGTAGAAGCTGAATGAACTTAGTTACATTGTGTAATCAGTCAGGAAACAAAAATGACTGCATCTTTATGCTCTCTGATATCACAGATGTATGAATTTTTTTAAGGAACAAAATATATTTGGTTACATAAAATAATCTTAACTTAATGTCATGAAATTTGGGTCATTATAATGCTAGTTTATTTTCATAAACAATTTAAGGTGCACAATTAATCAAGACTTGTTGGAGTCTGACCCCGAGAGTATGAGTAAAGAGAGACCCACTCTCAAAAAAGATGATAGCAATATAAACAAACCATAGCTAGAAAATGAAGTTCTCTGTGAGAATTTTGAGCTACAAGTATCCTAGAATGATTTGTTATAACCACCTTTGTTAACTAGGAAGGTAAGCTGGAAATTTTGATTACTCTTAGATAATGAAAATGATTACATATTTATGAAAATGGTATGCATATGAAAAGTTCTTCTCAATAAGTTAGTGGACTAGGCCATGTTTTATTTTCTATTATTAACTTATTGTTTATTCTTAGGAAGCTTTGAGTGAATAAATGGAAGAAAGATAAAATTGAACAGAAGAATCATGGAATATTTTCTGTATTTGGAGCATGGTCATTATTTATATGCAAATTAGAAATGATCTATTACAAGAAAACTGGCAGTCAATCAAGAATGTCTACTAATATTTCTGGAAGATTATTATGCCATTACCCCATAACAATTACTGCAGTGCCTAATGGCCTTTGGGAACTCTTTTTGAACACTTTGAAATTAGTTGCTTAACATTTCTAAATTGAGTTCAAACAGTTCAACTAAAAAGTATTCTCTAATCTATATTCATTCCAAAATTTCTTAAATCAACATTGTTTACTGCATCTCAGCAGAGATTCATAAATGTACTTGCATGTTAATATAAACAGTCTCATCAATAACATAATAAAACACAGTTGAATATGCATCCTGTCCCTTTAAATGTTCAAGGAAGAAAGTAAGTCTGCAAATTACATCCTATCAAGTTATATCTATAGGAATTAAAATGGGAATATTATTATTGAACAAATGTTAATGTGTGGTGGTATAACTCAATTTGAAGAGTGCTTGCCTCGTACCTAGGATGTTCTAGGTTCCATCCCTAGCACCATCTAAACCAGATCTGTTGATATATGTCTATAATGCCAACACTGACCATTTAGGGGCAGAAGTATCCTATGACTAATATTTTCCTCTGCTACACATCAAATCTGTGGTCAGTCTGGTTTATATTAGACCTGGTTTCACAGATTGGATAGGAGAAATAAATGGGAATTTAAATGCAAGTGTAGGTAAAGTTGCAATGTCTGTCTCAGATGTCTCATTATTTTAATTCTTGAAAACTTAGTGTATTTTGTACAATTAGATATTAAAACAATCCCAATGCAATCAAAGTTCACTTATCAATCCTAACTCAAGAGTCTAGGTTGCATATCCCAAATTGGGATTTCTCAGAAGGCAATGCTGTAGTAAGATTTTTTTTAAAGATTTATTTATTTATTATGTATACAACATTCTATCTCAATGTATGCCTGCATGCCAGAGGAGGGCGCCAGATCTCAGTACAGGTGGTTGTGCACCACCATGTGGTTGCTGGGAGTTGAACTCAGGACCTCTGGAAGAGCAGCCAGTGCTCTTAACCTCTGAGCCATCTCTCCAGCCCTGTAGTAAGATTTTTGATTCTCTCTCTCTCTCTCTCTCTCTCTCTCTCTCTCTCTCTCTCATCTTCTTTCATGTAACTAATGTAGGCAGTATGCCCTTCCCGAAAGAGTGAGAGTTTCTTGAACCGTTATCAACCATCTTCTTATTTGGATTGGTACCACTCTGTGTGAAATTCAAAGAGGAAATGGCTGCTACACTCTACTTGATGTCTTCTAAGGAATGGTTCTTCTTTGATTCAATGCAGATTTCAATTGAAAATCATCAGATGAGGTCTGATGATCCAAGATTCCTTGTTTGTGTGGGGTGTGAATGCCAAAGAGCTAGTTTATCATTGACTCTTATCTGTCGTATATTTTTGTTTACTTTTGTCTTATTTTTGTGTTATCCTTTGCGACAATAGATTACACCTCGAGAATTTTACCGGAGTCTATGTTTATTATTTTGTTGCTCAGCAATACTAAACTAAAAATCTAGCAATTCAACCTAATTTTTAATTGGTCCCAAGATCTTCTCCTGACACAAGAAAAATATAGGCAAGTCTCTAATTTTCTAAAAAAAAAAAAAAAAAAAAAAAAAAAAAAAAAAAAATGCTTGTGTAAGTAAATGGAAGATTTCAATTGTCCATAGAGAGCAAATGGAGTCTACCATTTTCAACTGGCCCTTTCCTGGGGCACAGGGGCACAAAGATATTTTTTTGTAAAAATTTAATGAGCTATAAAAAAGTAATACTAAGAGGACAGCTGTATAAACAAGAGAAATGTTTTAAGGTTTTTAATCCCCAAATATTTTAATTTTGTCTTAGTTATGAGTAAAAGAAGGACACTACAAATAGTAAAGAGCATATAGAATGTAATTAAGAACTAAGGAAAGAAATGACTATCTGCATTCAGATGATGCTTAAAGCCCATAATTCCAGCACTGCAAAGACGGAGGCAAAGGGACCCGAGGAGTCAGACCAGCCTGAGCTAAAGAGTGACATTCTGTCTGAGAAAAAGAAATCAACTATGGTAATGGTATTTCTAGAAAATACTTTTAAAACTTAAACCTAAATCTCCTTTGACTTTTTAAATCTGAAAAGCTCAGAAAATTATTTAAAATGTTAGATAAATTGCAAACATACTGTTAAAACACAACACTTTAACCAATTATTCTATTTTGTCTTTAATGTATACTGTCCCTGAGCATCTGAGTTTCTGGCTTGTTAATCAAAAGTAAAGTTCAGTTTCTAAATTATTTGTTCTTATGACATCAACATAATATTATTTAGTTTAAGATTTTACTTTTTGAGGATTCATTTTATATATCTCTTTAAAGGGAAAATTTATTTAAAATATTTGTTATATTATCCCCCACAAATCAGTAGCTCTTCATATAAAAATGACTGATGTACAGAGAGAGAAATCTAGAAAAAAAAAAACACCTTTCAAAAAAGAAAAAAGTAATGTAAAATATCTTGGTGCCACTCTAACAAAGAAAGTGAAAGACTTGTGTAGTTTAAACTTCAAGTCTTTTTAAAAAGAAATTGAAAAGGATATCAGAAGAATGAAAGATCTCCCATGCTTAATGATTGGTAGGTAGGATTAACATAGTGAAAAATGCCCATCCTACCAAAAGAAGTCTACAAATCTACAGATTCAATGCAATTTTCATCAAAATTTCAATTAATTCTTGTACTTGAAAGAATAATCCTCAACTTCATATGGAAGCCAAGAGAGGGGGGAAAGAAAAAGAAAAAGGAAGCAAAGAAACTGACAAAACCCAACACAAGATAGTTACAACAACAACAATAATAAAACTGCGGGAGGTATCACCATTTTCAATTTTAAGTTTTACTGAAGAGCTATAATGATAAAAACTGTGCAGTATTGAAAGAAAAAGAAACACATTGATCAATGGGCTTGAACTGAAGACCCTGGCATAATAAAGAACAGCTGGTTTTTGATAAAGAAGCCAGAAATACATGCTAGAAAAGAGAAATACATACAGGAGAAAAAAAAATAGTGTATTCATCAAAGAGTGCTAGTAATTGGATATCTGTATGTAGAAGAATGCAAATGAATCCATAATTATCATCTTGCCCAAAACTCAAGTCTGAATAGATGGAGGAACTCAAGATAACACCAGATATGATAAATCACACAGATGAGAATGTGGGGAATAACCTTGAACTCAATGGCATGGGAGAAGACTCTAGACTAGACTAGACTATACTAGAATAAGAACAAGAACAAAACAGAACAAAACAGTAGAGTTAGTTGTCTGGGTGGACTTGGTGCAGGAGAGAAAGAGAGGTTCAGGTGAGGTGAGGGAGAGGAAAGAGAGGGTCAGGTGAGTTGAGGGAGGAGGAGGAGAAATGAGGTAAAGGAAGAGAACTCAGTGAAAAGCAGCTTGAACAGAGAACGTTACAGGGCTGGTATGCAAACCTAGTGCAATAGACATTTTCTTAAATAGATTAAGGCTATCTTTATTAAGTCTCCAAATAATGATGGGGACAGACAAAATTGGGCATCTCTTGCCACAAAACCAGGCTTGTAGTGCCAAAACCGGGTTACTTCCAATTGAGTTATTGACCAAATGGGTCTCATAGAAACCCTAAACAATGCTGGCTGTTGACAGGACAATTAGCTTGCATTCTACAAACTAAAAGCCAGGCCCCATTGCTGAAGACAACATCCACATAACCCACTGAAAAAAATTGAGTTGGTACCTACATAGGACCTTCATCTCTACATTCTAGTGTCTTTGATATGGAAAGGTACCTTCCAGGCTACCAAAAGAGAAATGTAAACACTAAACCAGCGACACAACTCTTGATGTACAATCTTTTCTGCCTATAAAACATGCGAGAGCAATGGTAGCACAAAGCTTGTGGGAGGAACCAACAATTACTAGGTTTGACTTAAGACCCACTCCACAGGATGGAACCTGTACGTGATGCTGCGTTGGTGCTTAAGAGTCAGAGATTAGTTAGCTCGGACATCTAGGGTAAAGCCAAATACTAATGGTTTTAAAAAAAAATAGTAATAAAATGATCCTTAATGATATTCTACTATGTTTGTAGTTCACTGCTTTTTTTCCACCACTATCAATAAAGTTTCTACTTGTAGCATATAGAAACTTCAGAGACCCACGGGCAGAAATTATGAAAATATATAGAGACCCTGGAACATACAGCTCTAAATGGGATGTCTTCATCAAATACTTCTCCTCAGATCCCAGGGAACCCAGAGGAAGGGAGGACAGAATGAGTTTAAGAGTCAGAAGGAGTTGAGAATATCAGGAGAATAAGGCCTCTGAATCATCTGAGAATACTCAAACATATATAACTATATACTTTTATAAATTCTGAGATCCACAATTTTGTAAGTACTGCATTATGCTGATTGAACAGTAGTTTTAATTTTTTAATGATTTAGTATTATGTGCACTAATGTTTTGTCTGCATGTGTGTCTATGGAAGGGAGGCAGATCATCTGAACAGGAGATACAGCCACTGTTCTTAATGCTGAGGCATCTCTCCAGCTCCTTTACTCAGTAGTATTTTTTTTATATTTTTAATTTTAAATTAGGCTTCCTTTACATAAACTGAGGATCTTCAGCTGAACCCATTTTCTTCAATTAGCATATTTGCATATCAGCATTTACTTTTCTTTGTTTTCTTTTCATTACTTTTAAAATTTATTTAAATTTTACTTATATACATATATTTGTGTACAAATGCCAGCAGCAGATAAAAAAGGGCCTCAAATCCCCTTGAACTGTAATTACAGGTGGTTGTAAGTCACCAGATGGGAGAAACTGGCATGGAACTCCAATTCCTCAAGAACAGTCTGTTAAACCTGTTTAACCACAGAACCATTCCTCTACCCTCTACACTCTACACTAGCTTTTTAAAATTCTAGTCTTTCTGACTAGAGAAAGATAGAACTTCAATAGTGTTTAAATTTCATTTCCTTGATGGGTAAGAACATTCGTGTATATGTTTAGTGATTCCCAAATCTTAAAATTCAACAAGACTGTGTGTGTGTGTGTGGTATATGTACATGTTCCTAAGGGTCAGAGCTTAAGCAGATGTTGGTTTTCATGCATGTGCTTGCATGTGTAACCCCTATTCTACTTTGAGTATTATCCTTCATTGTTCTAGTCCGCAATATTTAAGATAGTATCCACCTGTATCCAGCTTCTCAGCAATGGTGCCCACAGACATCTCAGAAACTTTAAAAAATGGTTAAATGAAGATGAAGTTAAAGCCACAAATTATATCTGTCATCCATATTCTTACATTTAAACTATATTCTAGCTGATTTCTTCGTTATCTTGGCTCCCAGCATGATCTCAAATACTTGAAAATTAGACAAGTATTTTCTTTTTTGTTCTTATTTGTATTTTATTGATTTATTTATTTGTGGATTTTGGTGTGTGTGTGTGTGTGTGTGTGTGTGTGTGTGTGTGTGTGTGTGTGTGTGATTTATACCTTTAATGACTACCACATCTATTTTTTTCTGTTATTCCAAAACAGACTTTCTCTGTGTAAAAGACTGGCTTTCCTGGAACTCTATAGACCAGGCTGATCATGAACTCACAGAGATCTGTTTGCTCTGTCTTCCTAGTGCTGGGATTAAAGGTGTGTGCCATCACTGCTCGGCTCAGTGTGAAGTCTCTTAACATTAATGTTCCTGCATCTTGTATGTGATGCCTCAGCTATATTAAAACAAATAAGAAGACTCTAAATTCAGTTATTTGATTTTCAGTTCATTAAAACTAAATAACATTACTTAACTAAATAACACTAAAAAACTAAAATATTAATTAATAATGTTGTTTTATAGACATTCTCTCAACAGCTGACACATATCTATCTATCATCTATCTAGCTATCTATCATCTATCATCTATCTATCTATCTATCTATCTATCTATCTATCTATCTATCTATCACATATCTATCTTATGTATTTATATAAATTGAATTAAATATATATAAATTGAAGTTATTTGAATCTAGAATTTGGTTATGTAGTGTTTTCAGTGATAAATGTCCCTCATAATCTCAAACAGGTGATATTTGGTCCTAGTTTTTGGTACTGTTTGGGAAGACTTAGTAGGTGTGAGCTTATTGGAGGAACTATGTCAATGTGAAGCTTGTATATTTAATAACTGAGTACTGATGATTCTTGAATGATAACTATTTGTTTAGATTTTTTTTCTCAAAATTTTATTTAGCAAATTAATTTACAGCAGTTTCTTAAAGACTTAAAGGAATGGTCCAATAAAACCAATATAACCAAACATTGTAATCAACAAACTTTATATATGTATATATATATATATATATATATATATATATATATTTACTATTTATGGTTTGAATTTTTAGATATTTAGATATTCTTTTTGGGTTTCTTTCATTTCATGGACCAGTGACAAGCATCTCCATTTCTTGCTGTCATCTGGTTATTTCAACATCAATAACTTTTTTATTTAAGAACACTGTGAACTGATAGGCATTTTGTTTCTGATTATGCTGAACATATTGAGTCGACAAAATGCATGCACTTTTTTCAGGCTAACACTCTAAACAAATGTCCATGCATCTGAAACATTAACTTCTTATATTTTTAAATTGCAATTGCTTAACCTTTTATAAAAAGTAAGCATTAATAAAATGCAGAAAACAAATTTCTCCTGGACTGTTTTTTTTTTACCTTTAACCCAATATTCCCAATATTGTGGTCCTTACATAATAGAAATGTCAATAATTGACTTATCCCTAAGCATTCAAAGCTGTTTTATGAGACCTAATGCTTGATTGAAATGAAATAAGTTCTCATTATGTTTGAAATATTTCTGATTTTCTTCTATAACATATTAAAAATGTCAGCATATTTCTTCTTATACCTTGTTCAGTAGGGCATTTATAAATTTCAGTTACCAAACTTTAAGAAGCTATAAAAAACAAACAAAAAAATGAAAAGAAAAAAATGACTAGAATTTTATTCCATATCTCACTGTGTACTCTCAAGCAAGTTTGTTCAAATTCTTTATTATTACTTAGATGTGATCTTTTGGCCACGTTGCTTACAAAGTTATATAATATGCTTAATTCTTTCAGCTGAGAGTGGTTTAGATTTCATAGCAATATAAATGTTAGTACTCATTTTGATGATAAACATAATTATTTGGCCAAGAATTTGATTATACATCATTAAATTAGACTCATTAATATTTTAGATTCTTTTATGTATTCATAATGACAATACATCTTTACTACGTAAGTGGTGGTATCTCTGTTTTGTCATAGAGGTGATGTTGTTATGAGAAGGGCTTGTGTCTATTGCTTTCGATTTAGCACCTATGATTTTGCATTATTTTTTAATTTTTATCAAAACCTAATTGTCCAAATTTTTATTATCTTGTCTATCATTACCTTTAATTTTCTTTTTTTAGGGTCCCTTAAGCTATCAGGTTTTGTTTGTTTGTTTGTTCTTTTGTCTGTTGTCTTGACACAGAGAATCACTCTGCCAGAGGGAGATGGGCTTCTGATTTTTCAGATCAGAGTCCTATATTCTGGCATTAAAGATTGCTAGCCCATTGGCCAGTTTACATTTTAGTCCAAGTACTATCAGTGTGCCATTTTCTCTTCTATCAGTTTCAATACACTATGTGATTAGGAATATTATTTGGTTTTACAAAATGCTACTAGGCTTGCTGTTTTTGTGTTTTATTTTACTAAGTAATCTCTCTCTTGTGTTTTCATTTTATTTCACTCTTGTGACAGGGATATGATTAATTTGTACTTTGTATTTTTGAAGTGGGTAGTTGAATAATTTATTTTACAATTTCTTTTTAAATAGATACATTTAAGTTTAAAAAAAATCTATGCTGTCAGCATCTCAACAATTCTAGGTATATTTTGTTAACTTCAACAACTTTTTATATTATGCTTTTTTTCTTTGACGAAGCAATGTTTTTTTTTTTTTAATCTACTCCTGAATATCATTCAGTCTCAATACTTCTTAGTATTTTACTATCTTTATTCATTTGGAAACAGATTTCTTGGAATAATACAGTATAATCTTTTGAACTAATCCAGTGCATATATTATTGACAAACAGTAAAGTATTTGGTAAACATGAAAAATTGAAAATGAGAATTTTCATGGTTTTGATGAAGTTAATATATAATATAATATACATATTTTATATATATTCTTTAGTTATTAATAATTTTTAGAGAAATTTATTGAAACGTTTAACCTGGTTCACTTATTCTATTCTTGGGAAATGTGTAACATGGCCTTTTGTTATGATGTGGTATATATCTTTGCTTCTTTTAAGTGTTTTCAATTTTATGAAATATTTTCATAGATGTATTATTAAATAGATAAAGAATTGGGTGGTTCAGTTATTTTAGTGGAAACGGTCTACTTTTGTGTTCAATGCTTTCCTTTATTGTAACATTTCATCTTATTGTCACATCTGTCACCTTTATCAAGTATTTCTTTTTTTAAAAATATTTATTTATTTATTATGTATACAATATTCTGTCTGTGTGTATGCCTGCAGGTCAGAAGAGGGCATCAGACCTCATTACAGATGATTGTGAGCCACCATGTGGTTGCCGGGAATTGAACTCAGGACCTTTGGAAGAGCAGGCAATGCTCTTAACCACTGAGCCATCTCTCCAGCCCATATCAAGTATGTCTTAAGGTTTAAGTGTGACAACTTCCCTCCTTTAGAATTTGAATGGAATAATGATGGAGGAAAGTCATTGGCTAATAAAGGAACTGCCTTGCCCCATTTTATTGGTTAGAAGATAGGTGGGAGGAGTAAACAGAACAGAACGCTGGGAGGAAGAGGAAGTGAGCTCAGACTCGACAGCTCTGCTTGCTGGAGCAGAGACACCATGCCCCGCTCCCAGGCAGACACACGCCATGAAGCTCCAACCCAGGATGGACTAGGCTAGAATCTTCCCGGTAAGACCAGTTCTCACAGATTATTAGAGATGGGTTGATCGGGATATCAGAATTAGCCAGTAAGGGCTAGAGCTAAAGGGGCAAGCAGTGTTTAAATGAATACAGTTTGTGTGTTGTTATTTCGGGCATAAGCCGAGCAGGCAGCCGGGGTGCTGGGAACGCAGCCCCGCCGCCCCTATTTACAACAGAATAACATTGTCAATTTTTCACATTTCTTGCTTTGTTTAATTATAATTTAATAGCACAATTATATTTTTTAAAAATTACAAAATATAGTGCATCCTGACTCTCTGTTTTCCAGACAGTGCTCAACCACACACGCAGCCGCACAGACACATGTTAATATACACCACCACTCTGAACACACACACACATTTTTAAAACCTAAATAACATAAAGTTCAACATGTCTTGGAATCTTCCTAGATTTTTCCACTTAAATCAAGTGCATACTCCAATGAGAGGTGTTCGCTCGCTTAAGACAAGGCTTGTTCCATATTTTCAATATCCCTATAATCAATATTTTAAATAATTAAAACTGTGATAAGCAGAGAAAGAATGATTAGCTCCAGTGAGCACAGAGACATCTCTCGGAATTAGAACAAAGGTGCTCCTAGCTTTGGAAATGTGGAACTATAAATTATATTAATTCAGTTTTATGAATTGAAATAGAAAAATGGAAGAACAATGAATTCTATTTCAAGGCAAGCAAATATTTAAGTATACTTTTATTATAGTCAGAAAGGTATGAGTCTATTTGTGCATTTGATGGTGAAAGGAATAAAATATATTTTCATTAGATATTTAAGATTTTTTTGAACAGAATTTAATTATTTCTACTCCATGTGTGTTTGTGTTTGTATGTTCATGTACTCACAACACAGTTTATGCACTATATAAAGCATTAAAAAATTTACAACTGATTAAATTT
The DNA here is from genome assembly GCF_018167655.1 of Microtus oregoni. Lineage (NCBI taxonomy): Eukaryota > Metazoa > Chordata > Mammalia > Rodentia > Cricetidae > Microtus > Microtus oregoni. Next base: position 1,185,570 of record NW_024543829.1, read on the forward strand.
CTCCATCTTTCTCTACTTATTTACAAGTGTCTATAAAATAACAAATAATATTATAATATAGAAACTGATTGTTACAAGTAAAACTCTTCCAGAACTTTCTTTAATATTGATTTCCCTGGAAAGAGATTCTATATTCTGTATGCCTTCTGTACTCCCCATGTATTGAATCATAATGATGCAACAACAAGTTGCATCTGTGAATTTCTCTTTAATAATAGATATTATTAGTTAATTCATATTTGTTTTTATTCTGTTCTTCATTGTGAATAATGACACTTAGTTATTTGGCATGTGATATCCTCTTTTAAATTCTGTGTGAAATTTGTCATCTAAAAGAGATTAGAAGCCAGGCGGTGGTGGCACACGCCTTTAAACCCAGCACTCGGGAGGCAGAGGCAGGCGGATCTCTGGGAGTTTGAGGCCAGCCTGGTCTACAAGAGCTAGTTCCATGACAGGAACCAAAGCTACAGAGAAACCCTGTCTAGAAAAACCAAAAAAAAAAAAAAGATTTTAGAAACCTCTGAATATCTACTAATTTATGATTATGTTATTTGTTTATGGTATTTGTTCATGCACATTTGAATTATTATGTCAATCATAGGGACTACAGTATTTATTCCTCTAATTTTTGCAATTTATTTCACATAATTTTCAGAATTAAACTAATTTCAGTTAAATTTCAATGTTCAAAAGTATTTCAAAAATATATTTTACAAAACCTTTAAAATATTTCTTATATATTTTTGAGATTATAACATGTTGAAATACGGAGCGGCGGGCTGTGTCCCACCACCCGGCTAGCTTTACCCGAAATAATTACACGGAAACTGTATTCTTTTAAACACTGCCTGACCCATTAGTTTCAGTTTCTTATTGGCTAGCTTTTACATATTGATCTAACCCATTTCTATTAATCTGTGTAGCCCACGAGCTGGCTTACCAGGAATGATCTTAACCTGCGTCTGTCTGGAGTGGGAGAATCATGGCGACTCCCTGGCTCAGCTTCTTTCTCCCAGCATTCCGTTCTGTTTACTCCGCCTACCTAAGGGTTGGCCTATCAAATGGGTCTAGGCAGTTTCTTTATTAATAAAAAATTACTCCCACATCATTTCCCCTTTTTCTGTTTAAACAAAAAAGAAAGGCTTTAACTTTAACATAGTAAAATTACATATAGCAAAACAGTTATCAAGCAAGAATTACAGTTACAATATTTATATCTATTTTATCTTTTATCATAACTAAGGAAAACTATAACTATCTATTTATTCTTTAACTCCATCAAAGACTCCAGAAGGATATAATACTACCTAAGTAAACAAGAAATAAGAAAACTCTAGAAATGACAGAGACATCTTGCTGCCTGGACAGTCATCCAAAGTTCTTTTGTATGGTTGGGGCATCCATCTTCAGCCTTCAGGCCCATAGTATCCAGCAGACATTTTCATGAAGCAGGAAATTTCAAAGACAGTTCAGTCACTATCTGCTGTGTCCTGCAGAATGTCTCACAGACTCTTTCATGAGTCATGAACCCCAAAAGACCGTCTCACCTTTAGGCAAGTTCAGCAGTCCTCTCTCTGCGGGTTCTCTGTGTCCATTTTATGCAACAGTCCAGGCAAGAGCAGTTTCTTGCCCAAATGGCTATCCAACTCCATAAGGATCCTCTTCGATGCCCATCTTCCTCTCGAAGTAGATTGGTGCCACCAGGAACAGATATGTCTCATTGTCATGAAAAGTCCCAAGTTATTAAAATATTTTAAATGCCATATTCTGTAGCCTTTGAGAGATATGAAGAATGCCTATCTGAAATATATCTCTATATATCTAGAAAATCTAAGTAACATGACTACAAACTTTACTATCATCGATGATTATCCATTAGCAACCTATATTTCCTATTATACATTACATTTTAAAAGAACTACACAATCACAATATCTTAATCAATATCAGAAATACATATACATATAACAAAATTGACCTTAAAATCCACACCAATTCAAATTATTCATACCTATATCATTTCCCCCTTTAAATGTAAAAGAACATTTATAAACAATATTTTGGGAATATGGGCGCAGTTTTTTCTCTCCAAACTGCTTCCTGCTGAATGGGGGCGTCGTTAATTAGGTCTTTTATGGTATAACCTGTGTGCTAGTTTCATCACAGTTGGCAGTTGAGCGGAGCAATTTTCTGAAGATGTTCACAGCAACTTTTCGGGAGGTCGTGGTCTATCATACCAAATTGGGATAGAAGAAAGCCACAGGGTCTGGTCCTCTGTGAAAACAAAAGAAGACCCTTTCCAAAGCATCATATCCTTAGACCCAAATTCTGAAGTCATACACTCATGATATCCATTTTGGTTTAGCTTGGCAGCCCATGTAATGAAATGTCTCTCTGTACGTAGCTCCTTTACAGTCAAAAATTTTAAAGAAAACACAATGTACATAATCCAGACTCTCTGTGAATTTTTCATTTTTACGTGGCTTATTTTTACTTTATTTCTCTTAATCTATAATTATTTGTACTCTGTCTCTTTAAAGACTTTACCTTTTTTTTTAACCATTAATTTTATTTTCTATATTCTTTTTCTTCTCTCTCTCTCAAGCCTACGTACATTCATCCAACAGTGTGGTCTTTTATGTCTGAATCTGTTTTATTGTGAATCTGTAACATTTTTTTTTACTATCCAGGAGCATTTCTTAAAATGTTAAGCACTTCTTAAAAACTTAAGTTGCACCATGTAAGGGTAATACGGTACTGCCTGTTTCCTGCCCAGTGGAAACCTTAACTGTGCTGTTTTTATGGTAATTACGGTAGTTCCTGCCTGAGACCAGCACAGTTCAGCATGGCAGAGCTGAGCCAAGCCGCTCCCGCCTCAGAGCCATTTGGTGCCCCTGAGCCACACACAGTTCCAGGTACACAGCAGGCCACACTGCCATCAAGCAAGCCGTAGAGCTTTACTCCAAATGCTCCATTTAAAAGCTCTGTCTCCCACAGGAGCCAGACAGAGATCGCAATGGCGGCACAGCCCAGAAAGCCGGCATTTTGAAACAGCCAGTTTTTTCCTGCTGTTGAGTCAGGACAATTTCTTTGCAGCACGCAACCCATAAACAGCAAAAAGCTGTCTTAAATTGTCTCTCTCTCCTTTTTAAGCCCTCTCAGGTTTTACGTGGAGTTCATTAGCATGTTGGGTGCCACTCTATTGAAATACGGAGCGGCGGGCTGTGTCCCGCCACCCGGCTAGCTTTACCCGAAATAATTACACGGAAACTGTATTCTTTTAAACACTGCCTGACCCATTAGTTTCAGTTTCTTATTGGCTAGCTTTTACATATTGATCTAACCCATTTCTATTAATCTGTGTAGCCCACGAGCTGGCTTACCAGGAATGATCTTAACCTGCGTCTGTCTGGAGTGGGAGAATCATGGCGACTCCCTGGCTCAGCTTCTTTCTCCCAGCATTCCATTCTGTTTACTCCGCCTACCTAAGGGTTGGCCTATCAAATGGGTCTAGGCAGTTTCTTTATTAATAAGAAATCACTCCCACATCAATAACACAACTATATCATCTCTTCCTTATCTTTCCTTTATAAACCTGCTTGCATACCTTCCTTGGTCTAGTTCAAATTTGTAGCCTCTTGCTTTATTTATTCTTCTTTGCACACACACATACACACGCGTGCGCGCACAATACCTAAATTTATAAATACAACCTATAAAGTCCGAGTAATATTACATATATATATATATATATATGTACTTTTAGATCAAAATTTAATATTGGATAAATAATTGCCACGGTCTTCCATGAGGAAGATTGATTCCAAACACTCAGGACAACTTGAATTTAGTAAGTACAACATCAGTAGAGATGCTAATGTGGATGGTGATATGGTGGGTGGGTGTAGGATTTGGACCTTAGAACGCCTTAACCTTAAACAAAGAACCAAAGAAAACTGAGGAAAGTTGACACTTACTTTTGTATCTAAAATACTAAAATATTTATTTTTCTGAACTTCAGTTTTACTTCTATTCCCATTGTAAGACCTTCAGATAATATGAAAATCTATGTTTAGTTTGTTGTCAGAATTAAAGAAAAAATAGGTATATCCTGAGAGTTCTTTATTAGCATACGTACTATCCATTGTCCATTTCAAACTTCTTATGTACTGATAACATGAAATGTAATTCTTAAATGAAAAGGTTTATTTTTGGCTTTTAGCACAAGAGAGTTTAATCCATGGTTGATTGAAACTATTACTCTTAGGTTCACAACAAGTCATAAACATCATAGAAAAGCAACATAGAGGCAGAGAGTTGCTCAATGACGCATGACAAGGGGGCAAAGACCCCACTGGGAATGAGCTTTACATACAGCCCTACACAGGCAAGCCTGTCTCCTAAGAGCTCATACTGGGACTCATAATTTATTTACTTTGAGTTCACCTGTGGTCCATTCTTAAATCATCTCTTCTGGTCTGATAAATTTAAAATCTCAAAAAATATCAATGATATTGTATTTATTTCAAAGTTCACATGCCTAATTCGTATATTCTCCAGGCTGTCGCCTGTAGATTCCAATCCATTCTTTGCATTGCTACTTGGATGACCAATAATTGTATCCAAGTAGACAAGTTCAAAGCAGAGCCAGCCTCTATTCCCACCACATAGTAATGATTTTACCACAAGCTCTAAATCTCATAAATACTTTAAAAAGATTAAGAGTAAGAATAATTCCTCTTAAGGTTGTATTTTTAAAATGGAAATACCTATATTTTGAAAGATAATAACAGTGAAAATGTAGACATACAGAAATAAATGGCTAACAGATTGACTAGAATTCCCATTATTGTAGAGATGTAGAATAAAATTAGGTGGGCACAACACTTTTAAACGCATTAAAACTATTTTCTATGTAGAGCTGCCATGACACAGATTTTTTACTACAATCTCTTTTCTACTTTTTTATTATGTTGAATATTTTCACAAGTGAATAAAGCTAAGGATGAACTCTCAGTTTCATTGCCATTGTTAAATAAATTAGTATACACTTGACATCTCAATATTAATACTGAAATATTAGTAGGCCTAAACAACATTTCCTCATGATTTTGTACATTTAGCGTGCAGTTTAATTTAGCCAAATAGCAGTAGAGTTACAAATTATTTCTGACTCCCAAGCTAAGTCATAAGTGGTTTTATACAAACAATTTATAAAAAATTAGTATCTCATGGTGAAAAAGTTTCTATGAAGTGCAGTGTCATATCATAATCTTGAAATATTCATCTTGCTAAAATTATTTGCATGGCAAAATATCAATTAGATCAATGTAATATGTACATACATATATATTTAGATACTGTTTCAATGGGAATTTAGCCTGTAAACCTCCATCATATATTCAAATTTATTCAATCATTTGTTTCAATAACTATTTTAAATGTTCTACAGGAATACACATTTTCAAGGCTCCAGTTTTGAAAGCCTTCTCCTGCTTCTCTTTAATGATTGTACTGTCCTAAAAACAAACAGTTGTGAAAGCAGTCCATGAAATTTGAAGTCATTTCTCTATATTGTTAAGTGATAAGAGATAAAGATTTTAATAGTAGGGAAATATTCCTGGAATCTCTTTGGTAAGCATGTGCTTCACTGTCTCTTTGCCTACAAAAACCTAAGAATATCATGATCTATTAAAAAGATCAACAGTTTTGGGGACTAGAGAGATGGCAAAATAGTTAAAGGCACTGACTGTTCTTCCACAGATCTTAAGTTCAATTTCCAGCAACCACGTGGTCGTTCACAACCATCTATAATCTATACAGAACACTATATGCATAATAAAAAATAAAATCGTAAAACAAAACTATGAAAAACAGTTAACAATTTCATATTGAACTTTCTCTGTCATCAGATTCATCTTCTGCAAGGACAGTAGTAGTGTCTCGATTGGCATATGTTTAGATACTTTAATCACCTAAGAAGCAGAGATGCCTAACATTCTATCCATGTACACAGTCCTTCATCCTCCTCATAAACCATAAAAGCGCAAACGTGCCCTTTTCAAGACAGCATGCCTCTTTCATTGGACAATTTTTTTTCTAATAGACTCTGTATGGATCTTATTATCTAATTATAGCCTAATTAAAAATAAAATTTACTGCATAAGTGCATTTTCACTCCTAGTCCTGGAAATGCATTTAGCACGCATTGAAATGTGATGTGACAGCCTCTTCAAATTCAGAAATTGGTTCGCTAGGAACCTCCAAGGACGTGATCCTTCAAAGTGCTGTTTGTCAAATTGCCCTGACACACCTCCGGTGGGAAAACCAGCTTTTGACTATAAACATGAAGTGTAAATATGTAATATCCTTCGATACTGATCTTAGAGAGCAAGAAAACATGGCAAAAGTGAGAAGGTGAAAATACCTCAAATTAAATCTGTTGTGGGTGAAAATGGGGAGGAGGTGGAGGGTGAGGGTGTTAGAAAAAAAGATTGATATTAAAATTACATGTATAAAAATTCTTCAATTTATACTTGAAAATAATAATTAGTAATATTGGATGACCAGTAAAATTACAGTATTTTTTCTAATATTACGAACTAACATGCTCCTTAGTGCTTGATACACATTCATGACTAATTTTGTATCTGTAAATAATATAAAGTAAATTCCTTTAATGTCTTGATGTATTTTCTGATGACAGTCTATAAAAACATGCAAAGAGAAATATGTTCTATATGAAGTTAAAAACTATTTTTCAAAAATCAATAAGCTTCTTTCTTCAATTTTAAATGAAATTCAGTTATGAAATAATACATATTGCCCCAAATATTCCACATATCTGAGAATGCATATAAATATTTATGATCCTATTAATAAAAGTGATCTACTTCAAAGACGTCTGAATTGTGAGTCAAAAATCTTAATCTTTATCAGGACTTAGAAAGATAATGAGAAATTTTTAATAAACTTCAGAAAGGAGGTAAACTCATGTTTTATTTAATTTATCATAAATAACCTGCTGTTGAGGTCTTTAAAAGGGGCTTTCAAAGGAAGACGGATTTTGACTTGCCAGTTTCACATTGATAGATGTTATCTTCGAGACAATGAATGTTAAACACCCAAATATTCTCGGTTGTGTAGAACCTCAGGTTGCTTTGTCATATGCATCATTTCTCAGAAAACTCTCTCCAGTAAGTTGGTAACTAAGTAACTAAGTACATCGAATACGTCATGGCACAGGTAGAATTTAGCCATTCTGAGTTCTCCAAAATAAGTGAGTTAATCATAACTTTTCTACACCACACCCTCAAAGTCATACTTCCATGTTTCAATTGGAAGATAGTAAGTTAAAGCATGATATATGTTCTCGAGATAATACGTAATGATTTTAAATAAAGATGAAATATAAATGATGGTTTATGGATCACTTGCTGATTAACATATTACTACATAAGTATTAAAATATTGGCATAAATTTTATAGAACTCGTCTGTTTGATGAGTTTTACATCTGTGATTCTATATCACAGTATGCTTCTGATGACTGGGTCATTCTGCTTTTTCCCCCTCACACACTACTAGGAAGGTCAGAGACTAATGTGTCTGCTTTCTGCTCAAAAACTTTTATAAACATCTCTATAACAAATACTGGAATACATTTTGTGATTGTACTGTATTTGTGTGACTGAATTTTACGGTGCTACAGGACAATACTGAACCTTCTCAAATACAGAGCACAGCAGATGACAAGTGGAAGATGTTCCTAAAATTCATTATTTATATTTGTTTTCTGTGCATTAGTGTTATGCCTGCATGTATATCTGTGTGAAGTGTGAGTGTCCAATTCACTGGAAATGGAGGTTCAGATAGTTGTGAGCTGCCACATGGGAGCTGAGAATTGAACCTGGGCCCCCTGGGAGAGCCATCATAGGTCATAACCACTGAGATATCTCTAGCCTCCTTTTAAGATGCTTTCTCATGCTATGAGAAGAAATACCCATAAAAGTTAATTTTATATGAAGTTTTGTGAAACAGTTTTAAATTCATTTGGTTTCCTTGACATTGAAGTATTATTTATACTTTACATATCTATTTTTGTACTTGTAAGCTTAAAAAATTAAATGTGTTTTGATCATCTCTTCCCACTCCCGGAACTATCGCTAAATCCTCTCTACCTTTCTACTCTTACCCAATTTTATCTTTTTCACTGAAAAAAAATCAAAATAAACCAAAGAAAACCTAAAATTATATAAAATTTACACCAAACCAAAACAATCATCAAGAAAACAAAACCAAAAAAAAGTGTAGTGGGAGACTTTGAATCACTTAACCCTAAATGAGTGTCTTTTTCTAACTCTTTCCATCAAAGCCTATTGATCTATGCAGAGGAGAATCTGAGAAGATTATAGGAGCCAAAATTAATTTGTGAATCCTAAGAAACAGTGTTTTCCATACAGAGTATAGTTGGTACCCACATGACCTCACAGAGACTATGGTAGCATTCACACTTCCTGCACATGTTTAAGCCAGACTAAATCTTGTATCAGAAAAGAAGTGGACAGAAAGTCTCTTCCCTCTAATCAAAAAGCTATTTGTAATCAATACTTGTTGAGGTCAGGGGAAAATTCAGGTATTTTTTTCTGTGGAGTGTTCTTGGGTTATCAATCACAGACCTACCTACGAAGATGTTGGCCAACACAAAATGCACTGCATGCCTTTTGTCTGCTTTTTTAAAATTTGTTTTGGTTTGCTTTAGTTCATGTTTGCTTTTGTTACTTTTATTACAAAGGCAAAATGAGAAAACTATGGGTTCTTTGTATTTACTGATAATACTGGAGATAAGTTTAATACATTCAAACTTTGTTATGCATTATAACATTTAAATAAATGAATTTTTAAGTGGGTACAAGCAGCTAGACAGCAGATACACAGTTACTACAGAGTATATATAGTTCTTTCTTGCTTTATATTTCAACCTATTTTGAATTATTTGTAGCTGTTGCAGAGATACAATTTACTACTCATTAGAGCCAACACTTAAACACCATCATATTGATCTAGGGGTTTGAAATACAGGCTCTATATGTGGTACAGATACTGCGATAAGGGAGAAAATAGAAGACAAAGCAAAATTCAGGAGTCAATTCCTTCTGAAGAAGAGCAGCTGCATACAGAATGAATCATCAGCTAAAACACATATGAGAGCTCGTGGCTGTGTTTTCTTGTTCAGCAGAAATCAATATGACACACCAAACTAGATTCTGGAATAGAAATCACTTATAATGCCTTGGAACATTTATTACTCATCTTTTTTGTGGCATTTGATTCAGGGCTCTGCAAATTTCAAACAATTGGAATAGAATGTAATCATTGTGTTTGAAATTGTTGGAGGCAGTCAGAACTATTTAGTGTTGTGCTTGATGCTACTGGTAATATTTTGTGCCCTATAAAAAAAAAGGAAAGGAAGACACCCTTTCTAGAGATAACTTTATTAACAATACATGCTTTTATTTACCAGCTTTTTTATTTGTAAATTGTATTTCTGATAATAAACACCCAAGCACACACATGCTCATGCACACACACACTTATAAAAAGGTTAGACTGAAGAAAAAATGAAGGTTTTCTTATTAATATGTCTTTCATTACCTTTGCTCAGCATGCTGTCTGGGTTTTGGGAGAGTTAAATCAGGCAAGTCAGATGGACAGAAAGGAAAAAAAAATGAAGTTGAAAACATAGAAGCCTGTAGACTGAGGTAGTAGAGAAAGCACAAAGTCAATGCATTCATGGGTTCCACTTAAAACGCAACTATATGGATCAACAACTATCATTTCCATTTCCCATTTAATTTCGTAAAACCAACATTTGAATAGAATCAATGTATTTTTGTGATTTGTATGCTTAGTGAACAGCTTTATTAGGCTAGATAAAATTAAGTTTCATATGATTATGTTGCCAGATTATCTCTTTCAATATTTGGTGTTATTTTGTTACTTATTTTTTCTTGAATTTATTTTGTAGAGAAGAAGAGATGACTTTAAAGGATAAGTGCATTCACTGCTCTTGCAGAGAATCTGACTTCATTCTCAGAACTGTTTCCAGGGCTTACAACTGCCTGTAACTTTAAAGGCAGGGGACCTATTCCCTCTTCTGTTCTTTACAGGAACATAGTGTACATACAGCCAAGGAGGTTCTTGCACATAAACATAAATGAAAATAAATAAAATCAAATAACTTTTGTAAAGTCTTAGAAAGTTATATCCTAGTAGGGGACACACACCAGAATGTGGTATTGAAGTCCAATCAATTACGAATAAATGCATATGAAATTGAGTAGCTCTCTCTCTCTCTCTCTTTCTCTCTCTCTCCACACACACACTGCTTTGCTATCTTGTATTTATTTCTGACTGTAAGCTACAAAATCCCCATCACTTTTCAGTTGATACAAATGGTTAATTAAAAAACTGTATTTATTATTCATAAGCATACCACTTTATAAGATTATCGATGATCAGGTGTGACCTTCCATTTTTTATTTCTTCCTATATTAGACAATTATAGTTGAAGGTTCCATGACATTTAATACATTTTGAAATCTGATTGAATGTTCAGTTGATTTCACAATAACGCTGCTGTCCTCCACATGAAGTGAATGTATCTTATATACATATTTTAGTATGAGAATACCCCATTAAAAAACGACAGTAGGCAATGCATTTATTTATGTAATAAAATATTTGCAAGTGTCACATATTTGTAAAAAAATCATAATAGCCTATCTGAATCTTAACTGAACATATTGTAGCTGTTTAGGTATTTTTCTATCAATTGTGCATTTGATATGACGGGAACAATATTTAGGAACTGCCTCAGCACTGATATTATAAAGGTATCTACCCTAAGGAGGGGTTAACAAAAAAGCTGCTTCACCCTGATGACATGAATAAATTACTTCTTTTTCCACACTGGTCCTGTGACAATCACAATGGCTAAGATCCTGTCACCTTAATTTGCTAACCCCATGCTAGCTACATGAATAGCACTGAAGAGATTGGGGTGAATATAACTGAAATCCAGCATCCGGAAAGGAAAACAAAACAAAACAAATCATTGCCCAAAACAAAATTGAGCGTTCGTGTAGAAAAATATATTCTAGCAACCAAAATTCTGTGAACATTCCTCTACAGTCCTCCCAGTTCCAAATTACAAATCCATTTACTGTGAAGTTTAAGGTTAATATTATCTGCACCAGGAAACTAGGAAAGTTGTTCAAAGGTAATATTCTGTGGCACATTTCTTAGAGACTTTGGTTCGGTGCATTGCAATTAGATAACAGGAATCTACACTTCATGCATATGAGATGATTATGATTTATAGACAAATATTTTTTAAATTTTTATGATTTTTAATTTTATCTTTTAAAAAAGAAAACAAACTATCTTTTTTATTTTTTTACTTCTTTTTTTTTAATTTTGACATATTTATTAATTGCTTTCATTTTATAGGTGGACTAAAAAATAATACAATATATTTTCATAATGTATTATTTTACCTCAGTTCCTCCCAGATCTGCCCTGCCTCTCTACATAGCCAATTTCATGTTTCAAAAAGTTTGTCTCTATTTCTTTCTAAATAACCACAGACAACATACACATAAGAACAAGCCCATCTTACAAACTCCAACAAGGAAAACACAAATAAAAAAAAAAGGCCAAAATAAAGCAAATTTAGACATATTTCTAGGGTTGTATTGGCGCACTGAACTGAACAGAGAATTCTCAACAGACGAAATTCAAATGGCCAAAAGACACTTAAGGTCATGCTCAACCTCCTTAGCAATCAGGGAAATGCAAATCAAAACAACTTTGAGATACCATCTTACACCTGTCAGAATGGCTAAAATCAAAAATACCAATGATAGCCTCTGCTGGAGAGGTTGTGGAGTAAGGGGTACACTCATCCATTGCTGGTGGAAATGCAAATTTGCGCAACCACTTTCGAAATCAGTGTGGCGATTTCTCAGGAAATTCGGGATCAATCTTTTTTTTTTTTTTTTATTTTACATACCAATTCCCACTTTCTTCCCTCCTCCCACCCCTTCCAACTTCCTCCACACTCACCCCACAACCACTCCCCAGAGAGGGTCAGGCACCTTTGGTGAAGGTCCAAGGCCCTCCCTGCTATATCTAGACTGAGAAAAGTATCCTTCCAAAGAGAATGGGTTTCCCCCCAAAAAACAGTGCAAGCAGTAGTGTTGAATCCTGATGCCATTGTCAGTGTTCCGGCAGTCTTCCCCAGCCATGCAACTCTTTCCCACATTCAGAGGGTCTAGTTTGGTTCCTTCCATACTGGGTCCTTCCCTGTCTAACTCGATTGGTGAATTTCCAGTAGCTCAGGTAAACTGTTTCAGACAAACACAATTTTAAATATATTTATGCTTAAGTGGAATAACAGTCTCTATAATTTTAAGCTCCTAAGAAAATTATATTACGTGTCTGCTACTCTTTCATAGAATTTTTTGTGCTTAGTAAAATTATGTATATATAATTTTATTTCAGTAGGCTTTTATACTTCTATATAAACTTAGAAGCAATCATATTATTCTTATGGAATAGTATATTTAAAATTTGTATTAGCATTTATAATTTTATTCTAACCATTCTCGTACTTTTAAATATATTTGGAAACCCTTATAGTTATTTTCTATGAATTATATGTCTTGGATTTTATTAAATGTATTCCTATTTAGATGCATATTTTATAAAATTACTGTAATATCCATTTGAAAACTTCATGTAACAATCTCCTGACTATGTAATTTGAATTTTATAAATTATAATGTATGTAAATACCCAAGATTGTCTTCTTACTATAAGCGGTTTTGTTCTGGCCAAAACTAATGACCATTAAAAAGATCTAGAGTCAGTTACGTTAGCATTATTCAGGGGAGATTTCCAAAGCCAAATGCAGGAATGTGAGTCCCATTGTGGATGGCAGCATGATGTATGAGGAGGAAGAAGAAGAAGAAAAAGTTATGAAACTCAAATGTCAAATAATGATACATGTTACGATATCAACCTAAAGAATAAAAGCCAAGGGCTTTTACTAGAGCACATCTTGTTTAATAGAAAGAAGTCACTAGCTTCATTCTCCAGTACTGAAAATTACAAATTGAGATTCTTTACAAATGTCTACTTCCCTGAAGAAAAACTATGTTCTTGAAAAAGAACAAAATTTGCAATAAAAAATGATAAAATATCTTTTCATTAAAATCAAAAGAAGTTTGTAACTTGAGGTCAAATGTCAAAGAAAAATTCATGGCTAATGTATACGTTCTAAAATGATATGTGTGTATATATACATACATGTATATTGACTTACTATGTACACATAATTTTATATATGTTTGTGTTTATAAGTAATATTTAAATAGTACTTTTTTTTCTTAAAGTATCGGTGCAAGACTCTTGGAACAATTATTTTAGAACCCCATCTATAAAGCAACCGAGTAGTTTGCTTTGACACTGTTTAGAAATTTGTTTAGAAGACCTGGCTTATGACCTCTTGTTCTAAAGAAAAAAGACAAAATGTCTTTCTTTTTTCTTTTGATTAAAATTTTGCTGAAAGTTATTATATTTACCTTTTTGTGAACTGGTAGGGGGGTGAGTTCTGTTCATAAACTTATTGAAAAACTCTGTCCACTTGATTTGAGGAAATCTTAGTGAAACTTTTATTAGCCTTGTAGTTCCACAAAAATGACTCTTGAGAAAGAAAATTGGGACAGTCACCAGTTTTACCTATGGCTAAAGAATAAATCAAATATTTGGCTTCACTTTGTTGTTCAATTCAAGTAGGTCTCTAAAAAAAATTCATCTTGGACCTCAAAACCAAGCATGAGAAGCATATTGTTCTGAAAATATATTGTTAGAGCAAACAGAAGTTGACACAGGAAAAGCAGAGCCCTTTCTCCACTAGAATTCAAATTAAATTTTTATTCATTGAACAAATGTCTGTGAAGTAATCACATAAGAAGGTGTTTATATGAATCCATCTTACCACATATCATAGACATCTGACATGTGGGTCCAGCATTACTATCCTCTGATGAAATAATTTTACTTTTTAGATCTTAAAGTGGGTCCATAAACTTCAGCTCTATAAACAGATGTATGCATCATGCAAATGTTTAGGAGAATGAACAGTAATGAAAATGGAAAAGTAATACATACAAAATAAAGAAAATGGCAGGAAATATTAAAATAGTCTCTGTCTCTTAAAAATTACAAATTCAAATTAAATAACATTTTCTTGTAAAAATAATATTTGTAAACATTACATATAGTTCACTTCTAAGTGTAACTGTAAGGAGAGTCAAAACATTTTAATTGAAAGGAATCACCTTTGAATTATTTCTATAAGTATTTTCTTAATAACAAGTAATTGTTACAAGTCAATAAATCATAATTAAATGAGTGAGGTTTCTTTTACTTTATTGATTTGTCAAAAAATAACCATTGCTTAATATTGCTCTTACTAGGTATTGCAAACAGTTTTTACTTTATTTTCCTTCAAATTTCCCTCTGAAAAAGCAGCCAGTGCTGAGCCATCTCTCCAGCCCCCCAAAATTTTTTATAACTCTCCGTTGTTACCATGGGGACAATATCATACCTACAAATTTAATATATGCATAAGAAAGATGACTGAATCTTGGAAAGATTAATATAAAGAAACATATTGTTTAGTAACTTCACAGGAATGCACAAGATTCCAAAGAAGAAATTTTGATTTGACAATTCTTTTTGTACTATATAGATATTAAGTCATGGGATGGGAAAGGTCCCCTAAGAGTGGGCTATATGTAACAGAAAACTGCTTACTGGTATTGGTGCTGAGTAGTACAAGCAATCAATATAGGAGATAGAGAGGGAAAACAAGAAAGTCTGCTTGATTGGTATAAGAGTGATAGATGGAACAACACAAATTATCTTAAAAGAGATAGAGCACAAACATGGTACCTGATACAGACTGAGGAAGGAAAAATTCCCGCTGTGCATAGCAGCATGAAAGATTACAGATAAGAAGAGTTTCTGTTCAATGCGACATAATAACTAACACTTTTCAATGTCCATTATTCTTAATTTTCATCCATTTCTTACAATCATAAAGAAATAGTAAATCAGGATAGATTTGCATTCCAAGCATTCAAGACATCCAGTCACCTCCCTGACTCACCCCTACACAGCACTGCTAAATCTCTAAGCTGCTGAGATACACAATCACTTTCTTAATTGATAGCCCTAGTTTCCACCTTGCATTTTTTGGGCTCTTTATCAATAGTATTTCAAATTGCAATATACGAATATAACAGCATGGTTTTGAAAATAATGTCAATGCTGCCGCAAAGAAGCATTTCCTTTGGCTAATTTTCCCCCACCTCAGTCTATCTTCTCAGACTAATATCCAAGACTATACACAGCCCTACTGCCTTCCAACCTTGCTTTAATCACTTGCTGACTATGTCGTCATGCTAACTTGTCTAATTACTTAGTGCAGGTTAGTACAAAGCAGATATTTAGGCACACTGTCTTCTTCGTCTTTTTCTTATCTTTCAAACGCTAACATAGTTTTAAAATTTATTTTGTTAAAAATACCTCACTTCCTTCCGAACTCCATAAGCAAGATTGGGGCTTGATGAAACGTAAATATTTATCATTTGAAAGAGAAACTGCTGTCTTTTGTTAGTTTTTAGTTTGTCATTCCTGGATTGATTACCTACTAATCATAATCGGTGACTAGCATAGTGTAAAGTACTTAAATTAATAATGTGAACAAATTTTACTCTGCAGTATTGTATTTAAGATTTGAAGACAGTGTTTAAGATGAAAGACTAATCATCACACAGAAAGGGGACAAAATAGGTAGCCAAATAATTCATAATATTTTTTTTTATTTTGAGTGGACCTTTCAATTCAAATATTTCAACATTTATTCCAGTCAGTGTACATGAACAACTGTATATACAGAACATTGAAAAGTCTTGAACGTATATATTATTTAAGTTAAATGCTAACAAAAGTAATGCATAAAATACTTTTCATAGAGCCAATAATGTGTCCCACTTTGCCAGTGTTCTGCTTGGTAAATTCAAATTTATTATTCTAGATATTAAACAAAATGAATATAGATAAATTTTCAATTGTGTTAATTTTATATCTGAGTTATGATGGAATAAATAAAACATGTATTTTTTTCTTGTCTCCTTTGTTGCTTTCTAACATGAAATAGCTCTTTGTGCCCAGGCTTTCAATTAAAGTTAATTACTTCTTTGATTATAGTGAATATTTGATGCAGTTTCTATTTCACTAAGACAATTTCAATAAGTTAAAAAATAGATTGTTTTCCTGAGATGAATCTACTGTATTATACAGACAATTTCTGTGAAGTCATTATTCAAAGGAAAGCTAAAATCATTAGTTTATGCTTGATATGTGTTTTCCTTCCCATGCAAGTTAATTATGTCTCTCAAGTAAGGGGGGGTAATGGTCCCTGGATACACCTAGAAGCAATTTTTAGACAACTGCAGAAGCCAGGAAATAAATTTTCCTTTAATCAAGATAAATAATAATGAAAATCAGCATTAATGTTTATTATGTATGAATTTCAATTTGTAATCAAAGTGTCATTGTGACAGACTGTCCATTACTCTCTTCATCCTACTGTATTAAACATTTTATATAATAATTAATTTTCCTATCAAAGAGATGATCTTAACTATGTTAATTTTGTAAATTATCAATATGTAAATATATGAGTATAAAGTAACATGACTTATTTTAGTACAAATTATGGTTGGCCTATAAACACTAACAATCCCTTAAATAATAACTAATATTAGGGGTAATGTTAACAAGACTATGAGACAAGTAAAGATGCAACAGAAAAACAATGGAATTTATGTTCTCTTGTCATCTAAACTATTGAGTGTTGTTAGATATTTCTATAATTTGCATGAAAAAATGTAAAATAATATATCATACAATATATAGTAATGATATGATCTTAGAATTGGGGAATGTTTAAATAAAAATATACCATTTTAAATTTCATCAGTGTATGGATATTACATTAATAAAGAATAAATTTGTTATGATTGGAATCTCTCTTTGGTAGTATATATTCTCTTCATGAGCCAAAACCAGAGTTACAGAAACATAACTAAATAAAACAAGGTTTGGGGATATAAAGGTACTTAATTTCCAGGAGTACATAAATGCTTGATTATTTTAATAAACTTTTATTCCTAACATCTTTATAAAGTTTAAAATATGATGAAAATAAAAATTAATTTTACATACATACTGAGACATTTTGCATATATTAAATTATGAATATAGGAAATGTTTTTATTTCTTAATGGTAGTATACTCTGTTTCTGTTTCTATCTCAGTATGTATTTTCTCTAATACTAAATTGTATTGAATTCTTCTATAATAATGTATGATGTTAAATCATACTGTTCAAATAAAAAACCTTTTATATGTCTATAAGGCTTTGTATATGTTTTGATTTGGAGAGTATATTGTGTTCAATGCAAAAGATTTTTTTTTTATCAACCCATTTGTCATTTGCAAAGAACTGCTGATTTTATGGGTTAATTTTGTATCCAGTTACTTTGCGGAGAGTATTTAACAGCGATAGGAGTTTCTTATTGGAATTTTTTGGATCACTTATCTATACTATCACATCATCTGTAAACAAAAATACTTAGTCTTCCTTCTTTCCAATTTGTATCTCCCTGATCTCTTTCAACTTTCTTATTTCTCTAGTTAAGATTTCAAGCACTGTAGTGAATAGAGATGGAGAGAGTGGACCAGCTTGTTTGTTTCTGATTTTATAGGATTTTTTTTTGAGTTTTTCCCCATTTAAATTTATGTGGGATATAATATTAAAATTGTGCACACACACACACATTCCATTCTTCTCCTTTCTTATAACCTGAAATACACTTAATTTTATTTCTATCGCCCAGCAAAAATAAGTGGATCAAGTAATATGTACCATCCATTAAAACCAGCATGAAATGCTTTTACTGTCATGCCTGACTTATAAATTCCTAATTGTGTAGTACTTAAAGTATATGTAATGTCGTGAATATGCTTAATATTTCACAAGGGGTTATATTTTACCTGACCAAGAATGCATGTCATGACTGATGCAAACTAGCATAGATTAGAATGAGCAATTTCTTCCATTTGTTGTTCATTTGTGCTATTTTCATACCAGATTCTCCAGCTCATAGAATTCAAAATTCAACCTTTCAAGTTCCGATATGAATGCCACATACTATTAAACAGGATTATGTTAACATTGCGTTTTCTTCTGTTTCCAGAGAATCTGACTAGCCTGTGGCCTGATCTTGTCTCTGATTTGCTGTATGCTGTATGATTCTTTGTGTTTACTTAGTGTTATCTCTTTATGATGTGAACTTTTTAAGAAAATTAATGTGCTTGATAATTTTAGCACATTGCAAATTTTTCTGTGATCGCTCCTTTGGGATGAGTAGATATAATAAAATATGTTAGTTGAAATTAATTTGGTTAGAAGACATTGGTTAATCATTTTATGAACTACATATTACTTACAGAAACAGTATGGCACAATGTCTATTCATAGACATGGTATGTGTTGCCTAATCTCACAAGTCTAGCAATACATATAATTTTTGTTTTGCATATTCTAAATATATAACATAAACAAGTAGTGTAGCTATACTTTACTTTTGCATTTCTCAACTTTATACACATATTTAAGTGTATGCTCTCATAAACTTTTATCCCCTTTACTACTTTTACTTAGTTCTTTTTTTAATGATGACACAGAATCTTACCCTGTAAGTCAGACTTGCTTGAAATTCACTATGCAGCAAAGCCATTCTAAGCTCAAAGCATACAATGAAGTTTGAGGTGCATCAGCCTATTTTGCAGTAACTCTGAATTTATTATAAAATGCCTGCATCATTCCAACATGTATTCATGTAATACTATGTAATCAATCTCATATCCTACACATTATATTATATCAACATACTGAATTAGTTTGCATTGATTTCAGTAGCTTTCAATAGCCCGAACGCACTGTAAATCCAGTAAACTACACAACAATGACCTGCTTTACAAGATAACCCCCAAGAGTATAATAACTGGCACTTTTTCTTTGGGGGTAAATAATAGTCATGTAACTGGACATAAGTTCCCCTCAATGGGAGAAAATAGATGCTTATATTATAAACCTAGCGAACTATAAATGGATGGAGAAATCACAGGCCCTATGATATAACCCGCAGGAATACGTTGTTGTACAGCAATGGAAGATATTTTTAAGATTACTTTATTTTGAATTATATTACATTGGTGTTTTGCCTGTATGCATATATGTGTGAGGGTGTTGGATATCTTGGAACTTGAGTTATAGACAATGATGAGCTGGCATGTGGGTGTTGGGAACTGTTCCCAGCTCCTCTGGAAGAACAGCCAATGAATGATCTTAACCACCGAGTAGTCTCTCCATCCCTGCAATGGGAACTTATAAAGAGATCCAAAACCTAACAGAATTCAGAAGATTAATGGCCATGAAGTATACAAGGCCAAATAATTCATCTAAACAATAACCCTTAAATGGAAAAGTCAGAGAAAAATCACAGGGGAGGAGGATGAAACATCGTAAAAATCAAAGGATCAGTACACCTGCAATAAGAGCATCTGTTGACATGACAAGAAACTATACACAAGATATCTCAACTACATGGTTACTTGAACAACATTTGCACAATGGAAATTCAAGTGTACATTTCAACACACCTCAGCTAAAAAGTCTGTCCAATATTCCCATCTTTTACTGTGAGTGTTATAGTAATTGTACAGGTTAAGCTCTCTCCTTATAGTCTTGATATAAATTTATATGAGTTAAAAGTACAATGTTTTGATAATATTTTCCCGAGTTATAGCTTTTATTTTTATATTATTAGACACATTTCTTGGTTTAATATTTGATGAGCTTTCAGGTATTAAAATGTATGTTTTATAATCATAATTCTAAACAAGTTCTGACATTTCCAGCTGAAGTAATGAATTTGAATGTAGCCGCAGATACATCTTCCACTGCCTGCCTTAAGGTTGTGTTCCTTGGTTTATCAGTGAGTGAATCAGGTAAAAGACACTTCTGGATACGTGACTAATCTGTCTTTCCATAATGTTTTACCTTATACCTGCTAAAATTCCATCCTTTGAAGTCACCCTTACATGTTTGATATAGACATCTTAGTCTCCTTTTAATAATGCCTGCATCTTACATAAATATGTGTTTTTAAATTGTCATAATTTTATAATTAAAATATGTTTTCCTATGCATAAGTATATATGTAGCTTATATTTTTACCAAGTTTGATAATTTGTCTTTTAATTCCTGTATTTCACCACTTGTGTGTACAGTGAATCCACATGTATTTGGTTTGTCAACTATGTATCTGACTTCTGTTCAATTCAATTTCTTCTAATTACTTTCTTCTTAACTTGATATCAAATTATAGGCTTATTTGAAGCACTTAAGTAAAAATTTTGAAAATTCAGTCACATATTTTTAGCATATGTGCTTTATTTTGGTTTCAATGTTTTTGGTTGTACTGTAGTTTCTCTGTGTGTGATTAACATCATTCTCCATATCAAGTAAATTCTGACTTCCCACAGATTGGGTTGTAAAAAAAAATTCATGATAGCAATCCCATTTTTAAATTTTTTCATTGCAGCATTTCCCTTGTTCTGTAGTCACCTAAAGACCGTTAATATTACCATATTAATTTATACCTATATTGCTCTCTTCTTTCTATTTTCTGGAGGAATGGGCCTAGGGGAATATAGAGAAGAAAACAATATAGGTATAAATTAATATGGTAATATAATATTAATGGTCTTTAGGTGACTACATTCAAGATGTAAGAGCTAGCTAGAAATATGCCTGAGTCGTTGGCTTAACAGTGTTGTACTTAATAGAGATTCTGTGTGCTTATTAGCATCTGAGTGGCTGGGAATTCAAAGGGCAGTCTCCTACTACACAAGAAAAGGAAATAGAAGTTTTATTAATGGATAAAGAACTAACTAAATTATCTGTATGTATAGATGGTGTGAGTCTACACATAAGAGACCCTAAACACTCCACCTAAAGAGTAAAAATACTAAAGCTGAGAAACACTTTTCACAATGTAGAGGTTACAAAATAAAGAAACAAAAGTCAGCAGGCTTCCTATAGACCAAGGATTAGCATAAGAATCCTAAATTAGGGTTCAATATTTTCATCCAAAGAACTGTTTGGGAATAAATGTAAACAAGAATATGAATGACTTGGAAAGTTCAAACTGTAAGATAATGAAAAAAGAAACCAAGGAAGATACTAGAAGATGATTACTTGCTTATAAACTTTGCTTATGGATCAGATAAAATTAATATTGTAAAAGTGGCGATTTACCATCAGAAAATCTACTCACTCAATCCATTACAATCCGATTTCCAGCATATTCTTCAGACCTAGAGAAAAGAAAAAAAATCTTAAGATTAATATGGAAGCACATTCAAGGAGATGCAAGGAACATTTTACAAAATACATACTGCTGAAGATATAAGCACCCTTGATTTTAAATTCTTCTCAGAATCATACTAAAAAAATTGGATGAGAGAAATCAGGTACATAGTTCAATAGAATAGAATAGAGAAGCTATATATAAATCCACATTACAACATATACCTGAATATGAAAATGATATCAAAAATATAAATTGGAAATAAGTCAACATTTTCAATAAATATTTCTATGCACCAAGATGCAGAAAAATGAAATTATCTTTGTTCTTCTCCTTGCAAAACACACAATTCTAAATCACCAAAGTATTTTAACATATTATTTCATTTTCTCTACCAACTAGAAGAGGAAAGTAGAAAAAATACTTTAACAGGTAAAGACTTTCAAAATAGGACTTTAAGAAGGAAATAAGATCAACATGTGACAAATATGACCTCATTACACTAAAAAACTTCTGTAAAACAAATAAAATTTTATCAATGGAGTAAAAAGGGATCCCACAGAATGATTAAAAAATTTTCCAAGCTGTATATCCTATAAAGACTTAATGTCTATTATCTAGCAAAAATTTACAAAATTAAACATAATTTTAAAAACACAGTTAAATTGACTAAAACACTAAACAGAGAATTTTCCAGGAAATGATATAAAGGGTAAAGGATCAATCTTTTTAAAAAGTTTAATTTTGTTAGACTTGACAAAAACGAAGATTAAAACAACTTGAAGATTACATCTCACCCCTGTCAGGATGACTGATATCGTGAAATGAGTATGGACTCAAATCTGGGAAAGGGAGAACTTTTATGAACTGGTGGTGAGAGGGCAAAGTAGGTCAGTCATTTAGAAAATAAGTCTGGTGTTTCTCATAAAAGCAGAAATAGATTCTATACCATTTTGAACATAGTGACCCCCCAAATCTATAATGTATCACAAAATGCATCAATGTTGATTTCCCCTTTATTCACAAGAGTGAGGACATAGAAAGAACATTGATATCTGTCCACTACTGAGTGGCTAATGACAACATTTCAAAATGGAATTTTGTTCAGAAGTAAAAACTGATAAATATATGAAAAATCCCAGGGAAATAGATGTGGGAACATTATAATGATTAAAGTAACCAAGATTGGGAAGAGAGACAATATGTGGTTTCTGGGATATCAACCCTAAAAAGATTTCATATCATATAAAACACTAAGAGAATTGCAAATAGGAGTTATGAAGTACATACAAGCCATAAATAAAGGTGAAGTGCTATGAAATAGCATATTCTAGCCTCAATATAAGCATTTCAACTATGAACTCACAAGTGAAGTTATTTATGCTGGGCCAGTAGAAGACCTACTGTAACCATTCATTTGTAGAAGGCCCAGGCCTTTTTCTCACCACTGAGCCATCAACTATTAATATATTTGGGTAAAAAAGGAACCACTGTCGTCAATTGTGTATCTGTTAACTAGTCACTAGAAAGCACCAACCCTATGGTTACAGAGAAGAACCTGGTTAAAGTTAGAGGGTCAAAAACTCAAAGGAATAGACATAAATAAAAGAAAGGTTTAAAGAAAAGGTGGGTGTAGACAGCATAGTAGTAAGAAGGGCAGGGTGGTGTATGACCTTTTTACAAAAGTGATGCTATCAAAGATCAAGGTATATATTAAAATAGTGTTTAAAATATTGTTAGAGAAACTTTTGAGAATGAAAACATAAGAAATGACCTGAAAATAAACAAATTGGTCATATTTTATAAATGTTGGTTACTGGTTAAGTTACTTCAAAGAGCTCTATGTAATTATTAGGTAAAGGCATTATAGATAATAATTAGATATAATTATAAATTTAAAATTATGAATGGAACATGAATGAAAGATACCAGAGAGATACATTGGGGCAGTCAGAAAGTGTTAGATATTGGACATTCAGTATTAAACAATTTTGGACCCATTCATGCTTCTAAAGATATTTTATTCTATTTGAATTTTAATTGAATTTTAAGTTAATTGATATTACTGCATGCTATATCCAGGTGACATATTAATATAATAACAACAACTAAAATTTGTTTAATGTCTTCATTTTAGTAGACCCCAAAACAAACACAATTTTACACTACCCAATTTATATCTAATAAAACACATTATTAAGTAACATATTTCCCTGAATTTATGGCTTAAAAAAGAATCAAAGTGTCAAATAAGTTAGACTCTAGCTGTCTTAAGCAGTCTTGTCGTGCATGATGACACCATTTGCTCTCAATATTGAAGTGTTAAAGAAAGTGCTTAGAACATTATTGGAACATATTGCAATTTTTAAGAACTATAAATTAATACATTGTCTCTAAGATTCAAAGTGTCCTATGATTTGATTTAATGCAATTTGAAAGACAGCAAATTGTTTTTATTGACTTCCACTTGGCAATTTTCCTGTCTTCATTGTGTACCCATAGCATCCAAGAATTATAATAAGAGCAACATGTATTTTAAAGAGTAAATATCTAAAGAAACTGAAACAAACAGCTGCTGCCCATGATAACTTCCATCATTTGTGACTTTACACATTACCCATTATAAGCTGCCCTTAGAATACATGGGATGTAATCATTGCTCTCTTAGCAATAATACAGGGACATCACATAGGCTCCAGAGGAGGCATATTGCTGATCATGGTGGTATTCTCTACCTTAATTATGCAGTATATTTGCATTATCGAGAGCACAATTGCTGCCAAGGAACTGTTACGATGTCAATGCAATTACACTGATATTGTGCTGTCTCAGCATTGTTCAAAGGCGAGATCCTTACTATGCAAAATTCAATCAAGATGTGATTGGAAATTTATATCATTTCTATCAAAAAGTTGTTTGACATAAATCAAATGTTCTCTCTTAAAGATTGTAGAAGAATTTAAATACAGTATAATCAGCTTGCTGTGAAGTTACTGTACATGCAAATTTATACTGACAATAGCATATTTAATTGAAAATAAGATTGATAATAGCTAAATATTATTATAATTAAAATTATAATCTCATGACCTAACAATGTAGTGAAAATAAGAGTTTTTGAAATATCTGTGTGTCCATCAATCCTATTTCTGATTTTTGGGATATTTGTTTGTTGAATATTGTATAACATGTGGAAAAATAAACAGGACATGAAGGCACATTGTTATTCCAGCACTTGTGAAGTGGATGAAGAGGTAACAGAATCTCAAGATTGTTCTAAGCCACACAGTTAATTTGAGGACAGTTTGATTTCTTAAAACACTGGTCAGAAAAAAGAAAGCAAGAGGGAGGAATAAAGGAAGATACACTCCATGCACATATTTTAAAACCTTAAAACATACCAACATGATCCATTTCTAAGAGAAGACGGGAGGCTTGAGGCTATGTGATCTTTTTATTAGTTCATTCACAAGTTTGTCAGTCTTTAATAAGTGATGTTAAACAACAGAAAGAAACTAAAGAGGTAAACAAAATCTGCCAGAAAAACTGCAGATCAGAGAACCAGAGAAATGTTTGAATTGTAATACATCGACAAAGATAAGTAATTTAGAAATCTGAGATAATAGTAAACTTTAGATACTTAAAGATAAATCAGAATAAAAAATTGTAGTAAGCTTCATTAATGAGGTGGCATCTAACTTTTTAAAGAAAGATGAATATTGTTTATTTTTTTGTCAAAGAGATGTGGAAGAATAGAAATATCTACATAAAGGTAAGGGGCCTTCAATGAGGACAGAGAATTGGAGATGGATTATATGATCAATACTAGAAGGTTATTTCCACTATTACAGTAGCAAGAATGAAGTAGAAGGGCATGAGACATTTAAGGGCATTTTGTATTATGGGATGGTAACTAGTTAATTTCTAAGTCCTTTCAGATAAAATCAATTTTATTTTTGAGCAACAGAGCTCCATCAAATTTTTTTATTTTGTTTGGCTGTCTGTTTTTGTTCTTTTTGTATAGAGGAAAGAGGTATTGACGTCCTTTACATTAGGAAATCATACAGGCAACAGAAGTGAACAGCTTGTCTGCAGTATTCAAAAGATGCTTTTTGTAGTAAGTAATCTAGAGAAAAGGCATCTATCAATAGTTGGAGGTGGAAGAAAGTAATGCCTAAGTATTGAAAAGGTACACAGTTAATATTGAAAGTTGGAATAGCAATGATTAGAAAAATGGTGGTAATTTTTCTTACATTGGAAGTAATTTTTTATATACAATATAATTTCATTATGTTTTTCCCTACAATAACTTTGCCCTACCAACCAAATCCATACCCTTTAGAAAAATCTCTATCACTATAACACAAAGAGGGATGTCAAATAATAAAATAAGATAAAATAAAAACAAATAATAGAATAAAACATAAAAAAATGAGCCAAATAAAAAGAAAAAGAAACACATTCAGACACCTCACAGAACAAGGTTGACACAGAGAAACCCATAAAATCAAAATCAAAACCAAGATGTAAAAGTAAAAGATTTGTAAAGGAAAAGCATAAAAAAAATAAATCTTTATTTCTGCATATGGGACTGTCCGTTTGTTCTGTTTGTTTATACAGTAAAAGTCCGAGTATGAAAGAGACAACTGGAGACATATTTACTGAATGACTCAGCTGCCAAAGGTCCAAAAGCCAGAGACTTGGATAGTCTCACATCTGGTTCCCCAAATTGTCTCTGTACCACTGGACAAATAGGGCTTCTGCTTGTTTTCTGCCTCCCAATCTCTGTCTTCATTCCTTGAGAGAACAGAATGCAAGCGGGGAGATCTAATTACCTGGACTGTCATGTCTTAATTTTCTTGCTGCCAAATTTTTTTTTCTCTGGCTCAGTCTTAAAGCCAGCCCTCTGATTAGCAGAATTGTTGACAATATCATTACTGACTGAAACACCTCCTAAATTCTATTTTGAGAAGCTCTGTCCTCTGCCTTTGACTAAACTGGTGATCATTCTCTTTAAGAACACATACAGACAGCAGGAGATCTTCCACACCTTCACTATTTCACTCCTTTTATCTTCCTATACATCTGTGCCTGCCATCTATCAGGGGGTTCTGTTTGTTTTAAGTATATGTTTTCAACTCCAGCTTTCTTTCTATATACTTCAAGTTCCTGGTGTACTTTCAGCCACCTTTAACTTGCAACCTTTGATATCTCTGCTTTTACTTCATCGGTTGAAAATGGCTATAAAGTAGCTCACAGACTTTAGAACTAGAAATAAGTAACCCAAAGGGGACCCTGCATGTTACTCAGTAAACCCACTGCATTTTTACACGAAGGTAGTTGCCCACTCGTTCAGATTAATATTTTACTTCCTACCTCTAAACTTACATCAAGTGGTCCCTGCCTTCTTGTGCTTCCTAAAATAGACATGCAGCAGTTGTTAGGGGATGGCAGAGAATTACCACTTTCATGCCATCAATGTGCTGATGTTTTACATTTGTTTACACTGACTTAACAATGTTTTCTGTTAAACTAGATTAGCAGACCTCCTTCCTATACATACTGCCTCCACACACATAAAAGCCTCCTGTTCCCCAGGAACCAACTATTGTTGTAGGAGGCTGCTTGTTTGTTTCCTGGTAACACATACTCCCGAAGTAATCAAACAAAAATTACATTATTTAATTAACTACTTGGCCTTTTAGCTCTAACTTCTTATTGGCTAGCTCTTACATCTTAATTTAACACATTTCTATGAATCAGTGTATTGCCACGGGGCAGTGGCTTACTGGCAAGGTTCAGCACGTCTGTCCCTGGCAGTGAATTCATGGCTTCTCTCTAACTCTGCCTCCTTTCTCCCAGAATTCAGTTTAGTTTTCCCTGCCTAGCTCTGTTCTGCCCAGCTGTAGGCCCAAAGCAGTTTCTTTATTAATCAATGGTAAACCCCGCATAGAGAGGGGAATCCCACATGAAGCTGTCTTGTCTAATTGAACTCTTTCATGTGATATCCTTCTTTGTTGTTCAAATAATCATATTTTTATACTTTTTAACTTAAAAATTTATTCAATTCTAAGGAGAAATTTAGTATAGTGTCTCATTTCATGGTGTTCAATGGGACAAATACTGCTAAAAATGTTCTTGATTCACTCTGAGTTAACTAGCATTTTTCTCACTTATTCACTCTAAAAGCACATTCATCTGATGACTTTAGGAGTCACCATCGTAATTATCACCAGAAAACAAAAAGTTCATTGCTTAGATCATTGCATCCTGTACTTCTCAGTAGTGCTTGTCCATGGCTCAGTTCTATTTTCAGATATTTTTTTCAGTCTTTCCTATGATACTGAAATTGTTTGATATTCTTTTCCTATCATAGCCCTTCTAGTATCTTTTTCTGAACATCTTTGTCTTTCTAAAGTTTGTGTTTTGGTTTCTCAAATGACTTTCTATGTTCTCATTTCTGACTCTTGTATTGTTCTCTAGAGCAGTGATATTTTATTGTGAAGACTCAAGATGGTCATAAAGTCATTCTAAACATTGTGATCATGTTTTGGAAACACTGAACTTAAATCTAAAAAATTCTAGAAAAGATCATACACATGAAGATAAAGAAAGAGAGAAACATGAAGGCCTAAGTGGTCATATCTGAAAATTTTTGACATCTTCTATTGATGCTTCAGGAAGCAAATAAGAACCCGAATAACCAGGAATGTGTAATGAAGATCACCAACTACAAAATAATATCACAAAGGCATCCAGGACAAGCTGTTTGCATATTTACCAATAAGTAAATTGATAGGAGGTGCTGGAGAGATGATTGTAGAATAAGAGGCCTTGTTTGCTTTGTTCTTGTTTGCTCGAAAAAAGCAAAAAAAAAAAAAATTTGGTTTGGTTAGTTTTAACCCCGATGTTTAGGGTGAGTAGTCAGACCCGGAAGTCTTGGTGGCAGCAAAGCTGGCAAGCCAAGTTCCTCATTCACTGAGTGACCCTATATCAAGGGAACAATCAGGGTTGATAGCAATAAAAAAAGAAACTCAAACATTCTGGAATGGCATTGATATTCTTGGATGATTCAGACACCCGTGGCTATTAGCACAACACACTCATACACATTCACACACACTCACTCACACACCACAAGTCAATTAGTAGTTGCACCTGCATTAGTAGCTAATACAACCACACTTACTAATCTGAGTAGTGAGGTGTGGATGACTCCACTGGAAACTTTCCAAAACAAAGATGCCAAATGTAGAGCTGAGTGATTCATAAATTAAAGATGAATGCATTCTGTGCGATTCCGAGAGGAAATTTTGGAACTATGCTTAAAATTCTCTCCATCATCAACTGTCAGTACATGATGTGGGAGTGTCATATATCAATCTGTTGATTTCATTGGTTAAGCAATAAAGAAACTGCTTGGCCCTCATAGGTTAAAACATAGGTGGGAGGAATAAACAGAATAGAATGCTGGGAGAAAGAAGCTGAGTCAAGGAGTCGCCATGATTCTTCCTCTCCAGACAGACACAGGTTAAGATCATTCCTGGTAAGCCAGCTTGTGGGCTACAAAGATTAATAGAAATGGGCTAGTCCAGGTGCGAGAGTTAGCCGAGAAAAGGCTAGATATAATGGGCCAAGCAGTGTTTAAAAGAGTACAGTTTCCGTGTAATTATTTTGGGTAAAGCTAGCTGTGTGGGCGGCCAGGTGCCGGGGACGCAGCCCCGCTGCCCTTATTTCAACAAGTACATCCTCTGGGATCCCATATTCTCCAACACTACGTACTCTTTCATAAATTTGTGACCTGCAACGTCTTGTGAGGCTTTTCAAACAACACACCCCTCAATGAATGTAAGAGGTTCTAAACGACCTGATAATGCTTAAGCTTTCGTACAGGTTGCTTGGTAAAAGTATTTGTACTGTGAATTCAAATGTGTTGATAGACACTGCTGCAGGTAATTTTATGGAGCACCAAAATTTAAAGACAATTTGCATGTATTAATGTTGAAATCATGTCAACAACCATTTCTCTAGATTCCAAAACTACATAATTCATTGCATATTCAATAATGCATAGAAAATAAATATCACAACTACAGCTATATTCTATACTATACATTCTACTTTTCTAATAGAATGACTTCTTTTTCAGTAAATTTTACATAATGAGTCCTGTGGATAGATACTTAGAATAATGAAGAAATAAGTTACCCTAATGATTTTCATCACCCACCTCTATCAAATCTAATAAAAAGTTAGAATATCATCCAAAATGTATGGAAGATCTATTGCTCCTTTACATTTTTCCTTTATGGTATCTGTTGGAAGGACAATTTCCAGTATGTATGGGGAATTTTCTGAGGAACAGGTTAGCTTCCCATATTCACAACTCTGTTTTCATTCTGATATTTCTGGATTCTGAGAACAAATGATAACATGTTAAAGCCATTTACCCACAGAACAGTAGAAAATTACTCCATTAACCCCATTCCCACACAAACCCGAAATATCCAGTGTCTTTCTTCTGTAGAATAATAGTCCTTAAATACATTCTCTGAGAGAAAGGAAAATGTTGTGTATATAGTACAAATGTATGACATTAAGATAAACAAATAAATAAACAGAAGCCACACTAAGGAGTAAATAATTTAAAAATCATTTTATGTATAAAATTTAGTGAAACTACCTGATGATATTAAATTTTCCAATATAGGCAGTGATGGAAGGTGTATATTATGACACTAATATACTGATTTTATTTTTTTAATTTTTAAAATATATTTCTTACAATATAATTTTATTACATTAATTCCCCTCCCTAAACTTCTCACATACCTCCCCACCTCCCTAATCACTCAACTTCATTTTCTTCCTCTTTCCTTCTAAAAAATAATGAAATGAAATCAACAACAAAGCAAGGAAAAAAATCAAAATCAAACCACATAATCTAAAAATCATAAGATATAAAAGGAAACAAAAATAATCAAATCAGACAAATATATCAAAAAAAAAGATTTAAAAAGCACACATATGGAAAAACAAAATAAAAACAAATAAACAATGTCCGCTATATTCAGCGATTCCGGTTTTATCCCAGGAGGGAGACTTGATTGGGGGAGGGGGAGGAAAATGGGAGGCGGTGGTGGGGAAGAGACAGAAATCTTTAATAAATAAATAAAAATAAATAAAAAATATTTCTATTTAAAAACACCCAAATAAACAAGAAGTCCAATTATGATTGACATACCCAGTGACACTTTAATGGAGAAAACTGATTTTCATATCCCATATTGATCAATTACAAATACTTCATGGCTAAGAAATGGACCCCATGTGTACCTCCTCTCAGTGCTAGGATCGTTTCTGACTTGAATCTGTACAGGTCCTGTTGTGTGTTATTATGTATCTAAGTCCTTTTCACACGGAAAATACTATTTTCTCTAAAGTCATCAGTCACTTCTGGCTCTTAGAATATGTTTGTCTCCTTCTCTGCTTAGATATCTAAGCCTTGAATGGTAGAATTTTGAAGAAGTCCACATTTGGGACTGAGTGCTCCAAAATCTCTCACTCTTTGTACATTGTCCATTTGTTGTCAGATAATTTGTATTTACTACAAGAATACAGTTCTCAGACAAGGGTTGTAAAAAGAACTGATCTCTAAGTACAACAGTATGTGATTAGTTGCTATTTTATTGTTATATTCCTTTAGCACAATTATAGCATTAAGTTTCTACTAACCATAAGAAATATCTAATCTCAGATCTTGTTTATTTTAGCAATGTCATGGAATAGGCATAAAACAAAACCAAAAATCTGTTGCTTACTACCATAGCATAGTGATACTGCTATAACAATTTTAGAAAGTTTGGGTAATTGAGAGACTGTGATGTTATTATTGCCTTTAAAGCACACATCACAATGGGTAAACTACATATTGAAAAGTTGACATTGTTACTGGGTTCAAACAAGAAATCAGGCTTAGCTTTTACCCACAAAGCTATTCCATTGTACATTTATTTTGAAAGGATATAAAAGTGAATTTTCAGTCATAAAATGGAAAAAAAAATACCTGGCCATTAGAAGATGGTACAGGTAGATTTTTTTTTTAACTTCCAGAAAATACTTTCCCTCCCAAAAGTTTTTATTTTTTTTTACATGGTTGCATAAATTATGCACATTTTAATCCTTTTATTAAAATATTCATCAGGGGAGCTTAAAAATCCACAGTCATAAAGGAATAGTTAAAGT
The DNA here is from genome assembly GCF_018167655.1 of Microtus oregoni. Lineage (NCBI taxonomy): Eukaryota > Metazoa > Chordata > Mammalia > Rodentia > Cricetidae > Microtus > Microtus oregoni. The sequence continues at coordinate 1,217,389 of NW_024543829.1, forward strand.
CTACTAGGAGTGTTGATTACAAAGTAGAGCCTTTGGGGCAACAAAGCAATTATATGCACATATCTGAAGATTATAAATATGGAAAAAACAAAGGTCTTGCTCCAATATATCACAAGAGAGAAGACAACTGTGCTAATTGATAAAAATAAAAAATAATTTCTCATGGGTAGAAGGCTGAGGCAGGAGGAGGGGAGGGAATGGAAAAAGGATGCTTATGCAAAATGAGAGAAGATTGTATTAAAAAAGAAGAAAAATGCCATATTAAAAATAAACAAAAATATTTGGAAATATTTTCATTAAATTGGAGACCAAAGTTTTCTACCATGACACTCACCCTCCTCTTATACGAGGCTTGGATGACTATTTCATCTTTGTTTTAAATACTAATTCCTTAATAAATGTCAGAATTTATGTGTGTATGGAAAAAATCTTATAGTTTATATTTTATGTATTACTTGTTTTAAAGTAAGAGCGTTTCTCTTTCTTGAACTTTATATGCAAATATTTTATAAATATATTCACATAATATTGTATAATGGTTATCTTAAAATTTTTGAGGTACTTTTCTAGGGCTAGAAAATCCTTTAAAAATTTAATGACTTTAACATAGTACAATAAAAATAAGACTCTATTACAGATCAGTATTTCTTATTGTACATTTATAACTTGAGATAAAAGTTCAAAATCAAAGACAGCTCATAAGAGAATAAGTAATTTGAAGTTTAGTTCATGATTTATGATTAAAGGCTGCTCACTATGAAAGATTTATTATAAGGTCAAATTTCCTCAGCAATCCCAAAACTTGTGCTATAATTAAATATGCCATATCTCTCTATAATTTTAATTAAGTCTCTGATAATTACGTGTGACAGTCAGCGATACTGTAAAGGATACATGGGAAAATCAGGACAACTGCAAAGTAAACTACTAAGCTAGCTGTGCACCCCGTGTATGGAATATAATTGAGTGAAGAAGCACAAATGGATCATAATCACCGCTTAAAGTCTAAAAGTTTCAGCAAGAAGGCAACACAATTTATAATCAAAATGAAAAGAATATCATAAGTGTAATAACAAGGCCTGCTTTCCATTTTCCATTACCACTGTCATGCCATCAGTCTCCCCCACTGTCTCAGAAGAGCCAGACTACTAAAAGTTCTATCTCTAGTTCTCTTCAATAAAACATTATGAGAATTGAATTTAATTATTTAGTACTTTCTTTGCTTGATATCACTGCTGTGTAAGTGCAAGTAAAATGTTACATTAGAACAGTAGTTTTCAACCTATGGGTTGTGAAACATTTGACGCCACTTGTCAGATATCTTGCATATTAGATTATATATAAATACACACATATGTATGTTATGATTCACGTAAATCATAGCAAAATTATAGCTATGAAGTAGCAGCAAATTTATTTTATGTTTGTGGATCACCACAACATGAAGAACTTTATTAATGGGTTGAAGCATTAGGAAGGATGAGAACCAATGCATCAGAGGATAAAATCTCAGTTTTAAACTCCAAACATTTTAAGATCTCTTATCAAGATGATAAAATATATATAATTTATTCTTCTCTTGTATATTACATTCCAACCAGAGGTCCTCCCCCCACTTTTTGCAGTTCCTCCTCTGACCTGCCTTTTCTCCCAGATCCACTCCTTCTCAGTTTCTCTTCAGAAAAAAAAAAAAAAATCACAGCTCCCAGGTATATCAAGCAAACATGGAATAACAAGTTACAAAAAGACTAGGAAGATTCGTTTATATTGGCACAACCATACCTGAATGGGGCAAACCAGTAAGAAAGAATGAGTATCAAGATCATTCAAAAGTTAGAGACATCACCACTCCCACCATTAGGAGTCCAACAATAACACTAAGAACACGAGGCTGCACACCTATGACATATATACAGAAGACCTAGATTATACCCATACAGGCTCCATGATTAATGGTTCATCCTCCATGATCCCATGCATAAGACCAAACTAGGCACTCTAATGTGGGTGACACTTGTGTGGCTTGGGTAATTTGTGGAGTCACAAGCAGCGGAACCCGAATTTTATCCTAGTGCATAAACTGGCTCTTTGGAATCCATTGCCTATGGAGGCATAATTTGCTCAGCCCAGATACAGCAGGGAAGACCTTGGTCTTGCCTCAAGTCATGTGACAGATTTTGGGGTGGGGAGAAGGTAAGAGTAGCTAGAGGATGGGAGGAAGAGGGGTCTGGGATTGGTATGTAAAATAAGTTTGTTTTAAAAAAAAGCAAAAAGAGAAAATCCCAGGAGGTCTCAACTCCGCATAAAGAAGCATAGGTTAACTAAGGAAAAATGGGAACATAGCGGACAATGAGGAATACTGAGAACTTAAGAACAATCGCAGTGGGTCTTTGATCCTACTGCAAGTACTGGCTCTGGGGGAGCCTAGGAAGTTGGGATGCTCACCTTACTAGACCTGGATAGAGGTGGGCAGTCCTTGGGCTTCCCACAGGTCAGGCAACCCTGATTGCTCTTCGAGCAGATGAGGGAGGGGGACTTGATCTGGGGAGGGGGAGGGAAATGGGAAGCGGTTGCGGGGAGGAGGCAGAAATCCTAAATAAATAAATAAATAAATAAACAAACAAAAAAAAACAACAACAAAAAAAACAAAAAAAAAGAATTTAAGACTTTTTATGACAATGAGACACATCTGCTAATTCAAGAGGAAGATGGGCATTGAACAAATATGGGTTTCCCAAAGAACTGTTGTTAACCCATAAATCTTATTAATGTTAAATCCATCAGTTTATGTAGGATATTGTCTAGCAACTTTATTCCTTAGCTAAACACTTTTCACTAAAAAAAATTAAATTAAATTTCTAGATTAGTATTTTTATATGCCTAAATTCATCAACTATTTATCAAACCCTTCTATGGTAAATTTTAAGGATAAGACTCTTGGTGGTCAAACATTATACTAACATGTAGATATTTTGATAGTTGAACAGAATGAATTTTCTTGTTTAGTTAAATGTTAATCAAAATCACATACAAATACTATGTAGTAGTTAATTTTACTTGATATTTAGAATTTATTTATATAAATATGATAGAAAATATTTTAAATTCAGTTTATTTTCTATAATTACTTATAATTATTGCTAGGTTTAGGAAGTAATTGTTCAAATTAAATGTATTTTCATAAATAATTATCCAATGGTTTCCTGGCAGTTGACCTGCAATAGGAACTCAGGGAAGATTCCACTATCGTTCTGTATATCCTTGAAGTCATATTACAGATTCTATTTTTCTGAGGTCACTGTCAAAGAACCTTTATAACTAACAGGAATTGAGGTGATCATGAAAGTCCTGTGTTTATGTTTGTGTCACAGTATTCTCTATGTTTATTTCTTATTAGATATTTCTGCAAACCATGAGGTAAAGAAGATACAACAAAAAATGAACAGAATATGGGAAAACACTGAGAAACAGACATACAAATATAACTGTAGACATCCTATATCAGTATGTGTGTGTCTATTTTCTCCTTTAATAAGAGCCAATTTTCATTCCATAGTGATTGTATATCTTTGCTTTCTTTCCTAATTTATTTATAGAAGTTATCTCAATTGCAATATAACCCTTATTTCCTTTCCAGACCTTTTAATTTTACCAGAATCCTGATATTGATACGTGTTTAACATAAATATTGCTTTATTGTTCATTTGCTTGTAATATGAACTTATTTTATACTTTTCTAAATTACCATTAAATTGTAATATTTTTCTCCATTATAGCATTGTTTACATTAAGAAAAGTCATAACCAAGGTAATCAAACTCAGACTTGAAAGAAAATTGTGATCTGGATTACACAAATCAGTCAGAATTAATGAGACAAATGCTTATAAAAGTTACGGCATCCTACAGCACTTTAATTATTTTAATATTGTTGAGTTATGCAGTAAGCAGTGCAATATGAATTTCATTACAGGAAAAGCACTTAGACTTTAATAAGATTGAATTTACTGATTTATATATACTGCTGTTTAGGCTGCTGTTAAATAGTACCTCTGTAAGCTAAACTACCCATCCTAGGAGTAATTTCATTCCTAAATTCTTTTCCACATCAGTAGGTGACAATTAGTGACAAGGTCAGGCTTTTTAAAAATAAAAAGTGATCTTGATATTTATAATGAGTTAGTTTACTTTTTAGTCTAACAATTTCTATATACATGTTGGTAAAATGTAAAATTATGTTTAGAGTCAAAACTGCAAAAATGAGCAATGTCACATGGGCATAATTGCTGAATCTCATAACATATTTTAATAAATTGGAGCCTATTGTTATTTTACTTGAAAGAAAAAATTCATGTGCTCACACATAAGTGCAGCATAGTAAATAAAGTAAAATGAAGACAAATATGATTTTATTTAAACGAAGTAAACAATAATCTCTATTGTACTCATTTGAAAGTGTGTGTGTGTGTGTGTGTGTGTGTGTGTGTGTGTGCCAGAATTTCAAAGTTCTGTGGCCTAGATTTTGGAAATCAAATATAAGAGTTGTTACAAAGGTGGTTAATTTCTGTGTAAAGTATGAAAACTATATTTGCATCTTTGTTATTATTCTTCACTCCTCTGTCAATATATCCAGAAAGCTGCCAGGCTTTCAATAGTTCAAAATCACTGCCTTTCTCTCTTCTACTAAAAAAAAAATAATAATAATGGTTTTACAGTAATGTTATTCATCATAGAGAGAATGGTTTCTTTCTTGAAATTTATAGTCACAAATTCGTGAAGATTGGGTTTCCTTTTATCATATATAATAAGATAGATTTTCAAGTGTTTCATCAATTTTAATGTGATGCTGCAAAATTATTACAATCCCTTCTATTCGCTGAAGACAATGCTATTATTTTCCTCTATTATCAAGTGAGAGTAAAAGTTATCACATATTCTGATTGGATTCTGTTTGCAATTTTATTGCTAATAACTGTGCTTTCAAAGACTTTCACTCCTGTTGTTACATTTATGACTACAGACATGTGCTTTGAAATTCTTCACATAATTCACTATTTTAAAACTCATCTTAAACAGTTAGCAATACTAATATAATAGCTGAACTTAACTCACAAGAAGGGCATGAGTGTAACCATAGTTCATTTTTTTTATATTCTAGATGATTATCTAATGTCTTGTTCCTTTGTAGCTTCATATTACTACCACTGGTAGAACATTGCTGACAACTATCAGAACAGACCTCACTTCTCCTTTGTTTTCAGTTCATTGACATTTCAGAATGAAAGCTATTCTTGAGGTAAAGTTAAGATCATATATATGCAAAGAAAATACCATCTGGATTCCTTAAGCCAGTTGCTGTTACTTGAGTCTACCAATGTGCTAATTTAAGCACAGATTACTAGATTTTAATTTTTGTTGTTCTATTTGTGTTTATGTGCATGGCCAGTTATAAACCCAGTATTTTCTTCAATTGCTATCCACTTTATTTTTTTATCAAATTAAAAATGCAATTTCATCATTTGAAATTAATAGTAAAGAAGTACTCCAGGAAAGTTTTTAGTAAGCTTGAAGTATAGTGAATATTGTACACACAAGAAGGTTTTTTTTTTTAGAATTTCACTTATGTGCACAACTCAAGTGTGATCTCATTCAACCTCATTTTCTCCATCTTACTCTACACACATCGTTTTCACCACATCCTCCTCCAACCTTCATGTCATTTCTTTTTTGTTGTTCTTTCTGTTTTGTATATATAATCAAGCACACACATCTTGTGCTGTCAGTACATGCATGAGTATAGGACTGCCAGCAGATGCAGGTGCATACTATCATTGGTCACATCCTCAAAAACTAAAGATTATACCTCCTCACAAACTGTCAGTTATCGGTAGTTCCTGAGTGAGGTGTGAGACTTGAAGCTTAAATATCCATCTCTAGAAGAAGTTACCGTGACTTGATAATATACAAGTTCTGTGCAGACAACAATATCTGCAAGTTTATGAGGTCAACAGCCATTTCATGATCTGAACACAATATTTTTCTCCACTTTACATCATTTCTCCCATTCAATGATGTTTTCAGATGCTTGAAGGTGAGGCCAATATGGATGTACCGTTTTAGCCAATCACTCACTATCTCGTTCTCAACACATTGGTTAGTTACACATTTCTTGAGTGATAGCTAGAAGAAGCAACTTCTCTGGTTGCAACATCCCAAGTCTGTGCAGAAAAGCATGAATATCTAGAAAATTTGACAATAGAATATAAAAATAACCATAATAGGTTCTACTCTAGCACTTATGACTTATGACTTTTCCCAGGCATGGACTTCTGACCAGAGTACCATACATGAAATCCATGTCAATCAGAAGCCTACAAATAATCAGAGTCATGACACTATTATGCCAATAGGCAATTCTACACTGGTAAGTCAGTGCAGCAGCTTTCAGGGTCCCACACTAGGTAAGACCACTAATTTATCTACACCCAAAGGAGCCTAGCAAAAGCTCATTTTGACCACTACAGATGAAATTTTCACTTTGTTTGAGTTAGGATTCTAAGTGTTCTTCAGCTAAACTATGGACGTTTTATTTTTATCAAATACTCTTACCATGAAGTCATGGAAAGTAAGAAGAGACAATGAGAATGTTTTGGAGTGCTTTGATACTTCTGTGTCCTACCTGGACACTAATCTTAGAGACGCCTTGCTATCTTTTTTTTGTTTGTTTGTTTGTTTAACGATACACATATTCTGGGAGCAACATTGTCCATGCATGTAAGTTATTTCCATTTAAACTCCATTTTTTATTTATAAATTGTATTTTAAAATTAGATTATTAGCAACCAGGCTTCTGTAAAACTTTTTTTATGTTACCTTACTTTTGGTTCATATACCCACAACTTTCCTCTTTCTCATTCCTCTTCCCCAGATTAATATTTAGCCTATATATTCCCTTTATTTTCATGATTATTTTATATACCCTACACTATTGTTAAATTGCTTTGGGAAGCAGTATGCTTGTGTATGGCTTTTTTATACAATCTTATATTGATCTATCCTTCCCCTCAATTTCCTTATTTTCCCCCACTTCTGTGCCTCTCCCTGCTTCAGCTGTCATGTTCACAGGATTACATTTCTGTACTTTGGGTTGACCTACACTCTACTACCTCTCCATTCCCCTCCTCACACACCTCCATACAAGGAGCCCTTTTGTGTTCTTTTCTATTAGTGCTCAATATTAAACACACAAAAGACTTAAAGCTAGGATCAACAAAGTAAAAAATCATATGGCCTTTCCACAACTGAGATGAATTACTCCCCTATATATTCTTCCATTATCATTCAGTTACATTAAAATTCTATGATTTCATTTACACTTACAGCTGAACAGTATTCCATTCTGTTTGTGTACTATCTGTTAGCTTATTCATCTCTTAGTTGGCGTCTAGTTTCAGTACATATCATTGCTTTTGTGAGTAGAAACAATGAACATAATACAAAGATATTTCTCTAGTGGAATATAATGTCTGTTCATCACATATCCAGAAATGGTATAGATGGTCAAATGTCAGTTTTGCTTTTAATCTTTGAGAAATCTCCACATCTCCTATCATAGTGGCTCACAAGTCTACACATTCGTCAACATTGTCTAGGAGTTACTCTTTCATGGCATTTATAACCATTTTTACATGTGAGGAAGGATATTCTGACTAGGCTAAGACTGAGTCTTAAAGTGGTTTTGGCTTGTATTTATTCAATGAGTATTGGGAGATCTTTAAACAGTGGTCCCTAGCCTTGCAGTAACTTTTTTTTGAGGAAATATCTCACTGAACTGTAAGGCAATGGTTTGACTCTACATGCTGACCAGTGCACCCATGGTATCCACCTGCTTTATCCCTTACCAACTGCGGTTACAAACACATGCAACCACATCCAGGATATACTGGATTTCTCATGCTCTGTCCTGCAAACCTCGTGCGTGTACAGTAAGCACACCAACCTGCTGAGATTTTCATTTGTTCTCACACAACTTTAAATAAACGACTATAAAGTGTCACTTCAAAAATTTCAGAAGTGGCTATTTGAAATAATTTATTTTTGCATATTATAAACCTAGACATCACTATATTCTAGTTAACCTGGTTAAGTATTAATTCTCTTTAGCTGTTGAATTATCACATAAAATCAGAAAGTTAATGTTTCCAATGTGGTATATAGAACATTTTTACAAACTCTTATCAAACTTCATCTCAGAACCTTTAGTGATTACTATAATGTATGTTACAAATGGACACCCACCGAATAAATTTAAAGGATATTGACTGTTTTGATTGACAATCTCATACGTTTATTCTACCACGGCCCCAAAATTAAGACAGTCCTCATTTTGAAGTTAATGGACAGCCTTCTGAAGAGATAGGTCAAAGCTCAGCTAGAGACTGCATAACTATGTAGCCTATTCACATTTCCAGGTAGTTCATGTATGCACATATATAAAGTAGTTAAACACAAACAATAAAGATGACTATGGTATTTTGTATAATTGGTGAAATTTTCATAGCTAAGATTTACATATAACTTGTATGCATGTGTGTGCAGAAGCTCAAGTGAGTTTTTTTCAAAGAAAGCCATTTTGTGTTATCAAAGAGTTATCAACAACCTCAACAACTAAGAAATGAGAATTTCCTTCTTCTAAATAGCAGAAGGTGTTATAAAAGTGGAAGTTATTTACTTATGTTTATCTTGTGGCACTGTACGGTCTGATGTTATTTCCTTTAAGCCTGGTGAAAAGGCTCCATAGTTAAGTATTTATATAACTTTGGAAATTTTCATTAGTTAATTACTTAGAAAATAATGCATTGGTTGTATCATATGTCTTTCATGCTTCTTAACAGTGGCATTGTCAGGATAAAGTGACTTGGATTCAATTTAAAGACTAATTTGCATAAGGGAAAAGTTTAGGGGTCCTTTATATTTGATGTCATTCACAGAGAGGGTCTACATTTAACCAAAATAAAAAAGAGTGAACAAGATTAGGCAGCCGAAGCTCTATCACAGAGTGACTTTGCATACTGCACTGCAGTAGAAATGTCTACTTCATCATGCAAAATATTTTAACAAATAGTGACTTTATCAAAAACCATAGATTTCCTCTTTATCAAGTTGGGTTTTAATTATACTTGTGTTGTATGGCACAGAGTATGAGTAGAGGTCAAAGGACAAGTTTTCTTCCTTTACCATGTATATTCCTAAGACTGAATTCTGGTCTTATGTTTGGAGAAAAGGATCATTACCTACTGCATCATATCACCAGCATCCATGTGTAAATTTAGACTATAAACTAAGGTTGTGTTATCTACAAAGTATTTACTTTATCCAATTAGTTATCCCAAGAGGAGTTATCAAATTTTTATTCTGTTACACTCAATATAATGGTTCTTGTTCTCACTAGTAGGTGAGAAAAGACAACAGTACACATGGCTACATAAAAATATTCCCCAAATTCTTAAATTGAAATTTTTATCAGGAATAAAAAAAAACTAAGATTTCCATGTACAGTTGAATAATATTGACATCCAACTTCTCAAGTAGAAAATTTGAATGTATTTTTCTTGTAACTGGGAGGGGGAGTTGTGAACTACTCACCTATCCATGCAGGAAACTGATCTTTTGGAATTGTTTCTAGGTCTTCAATCACTGACAACTCCCATGATAAATCATGTTTTTCTACTTTTTGACTGACGGACCATAGCTGATTATAATGTTGTTTATAATTACTGTGCTAATTGATCCTTATTTATGATCTGAAGAAGTATCATGGTGCTTGATTAGGAAATCAGAAAAAAAATAAAGGTAAGACTTTGTTCTAACCTTTCATTTTAAGCTCTGTCGTTCAGTACAGGAGACTCTATCACACTGTTGGTAATTTTTATCACTATCATTATAGCCTTTAAATGTTCTTATGCCTTGTTTTTTAGGTTTTATACCAAGAGAGGAAAATGGTGAATAGATAAAACATTGTTGTTAACTGTTGTTTTTTGTGTTCTCTGCTCTATTCGTGTTGTTCTTTCTGAGGCTACTTATTCTTTTTACTCAAGTGATGATCAATGCTCAGTTAAATTTTTGGTATTCATGGTCTCTTCTGGTATCAGTATAAGTAAACAGCAATATAATTTTAACTTTTAAATAAATCATAAATTCGACCATTCTTTCAAGGTCAATATAAAATCAATTGAAATAACCAGATAATGTGCTTGAAAACATAAATCAATATAGCAGATGCTGAAATTGAAAGCAACATTGTGATAACTCATCAAAGAAAATGGATAGGAGAAAAGTTCACTTTAATTCCACAGGGTAGCATAAAAATACATTCTTGCTGTGAGATTATTTGCAAGTTATATTTAAAGATAGCATCTCAGTGAATATTTATGTGCTGTGAACATGACTCCTCTTTTAGTAGTCAGAAGTTTGTGTTCATCTGTCACTCACAATGGCTACTTCAAGACTTCTGGCTTGGAAAATGTCATTGAAACTTTCAGCTGCTTTGTTCAAGGGTATTTTTTTAGTATGCTAAAAAACATCCTGAAAAAATACAATATAAATTATAAATATTTCTTTAGGAAAAAGGCAACAATAATAATCGAAGAAACATAAATTATGATTTTTTGAAGTAGGTGATGTTGAGATTGAACATAAATAATATTTTAGGATATAAAATATCTATCTACCAGATTACAGGCCTCATATTTTTAACTACAAATAAACTCTTTAGAATTGGCAAGATAAATTTTTAACACATTGCATTTGTCACTTGAAATTTTGATTGCCATGTTACAGAAAAGGTTCATGAATACTAAAAAGACTTTTAAGTATTATATATTTATCTTAGCCACTTAACATTCAAGTCCACATTGGTAGTATTTAAGTTAGCAAGATTAATCACAACTTATCAAAAATTACAAATTGTTAAAAGCTAAAATTTATACATACAACATCCCCATTCTATTTTTACCCAATGTTATTTTCTTTCCCAAGATACTAGTTAAGACACAACTGATATGACCCTTTGAGTTTTACAGATATAATTGTTATACTTTTTAGACATTCTAGTTTATAGATAATCTTAGCAGGTCTATGAAACCCCATGAGCCCATGCAGGCCTTCTCCACGAGTTTTCTCTTGGTTTCCTTGGCCCCACTGCCTTTAATAATCCCTCCTCCACAAGGCCCCCAGATATCCAGTGATAGAGAGAGAGAAAGCTCGCCTCTTCCATGTACTTTACTTTATTATACTCTAAAGTATGCTTTTAGATTCATTTTTTAATGTATAATTTTCAGAAAACTGTCATATAGTATTATATAAATTGCTAAACTATTTATATGCTAAAACACATAAAATTATATGCTTCCCATATCTGTGTTAAAATAATTTTAAAGTATTCGAAATAACATTGACTACTGGTTTCAATATTTTTCTGTTCCCTGACAATTTCAATTATCATCTTAGATAACTTCTCATAATTTCAGCTACAGGGTGTATAGTCTATAGAGAAAGTCCTGTTATAATTAATAAACATATAAGGTACAGTCCTTACTTCAAATGGGTTTACAGCTGTTACCTTTAAAATCAGGTGATATTTCAGTGTTATAATATCACAATATATTACTCTACATTGAAATATATATCGATATATTGCAGATAGTTGTGGTGATGAATAAGGCATATGTGAACATTTTATTGGAGATTTTGTTTGCAGGCCATTTTTAAATGCTGACTCAGTAAGTATGTTCACAATATCTAGATCAATTAATCAATGTATGTTCTAGGAAACTATCAAACTATTTACTAGCTTGTGTCTTCACTACTGCTAAGAGTTCTAACTCTGGAATTTTGTGTCTGCACCTAATTTTAGAAAATGCTTACACATTATTACTCAAGATTGTTACTTTTCCTGTTTGTAATAATCTTTCTGTTATTTTATTCAAATGTATGTCAAATTTTTAGAAATTTTGCGGTTGCAATATTTTTTATTGTTATTTTTATCCATTTTTTCTTATTTTTGAGGAAAATTTATTGACTTACCTTAAAATAAACTTCTTTGTTACTTAAATAATTTCAATCACAATAGTATGCCCATTGCAATTTATCTTATGTTTATTATCACGATTTTATTTCTGAAATTTTGTTCATTTCATTTATTTCTATGGTGAGCATCCTTCATTAGAACTAATCAAATATAAATTCTAAGTATATTCTCTATTTGAGAATTCAAAAGTCTCTGTCTTTGAGTGCAGGTGTGGTGACTTTTTAGAAAAACACAGTTTTTCTTATGCTGTAAACTCTTTGAAGGGGAGGGGAGAGGCAGGGAGAAGAGTAGAGAAAAATGTAGAGCTCAATAAAAGTTAATAAATAAGTCCACCAAAAATGTCTTTGAATAAAATGTTGAAGTTCATATATATTACATAATATAAATTTAGTTAAATGTGCATTTAGTTTGGAGTACATAGAATGATTTTGCTATATTTTGATCTTCCATAATGTTTTCTGTCATAAATAAGATTTATTTCAGACATATTCACAAGCTTTCTTCTTCTTACTATTATTTTTTTATTTTGATTTTTGAGACAGGGTTTCTCTGTAGCTTTGGAGCTTGTCCAGGAACAAGCTCTTGTAGGCCCGGGGGACTTGAACTCACAGAGATCTGCCTCCTGAGTGTTGAAATTAAAGGTGTGTGCCACAACTACCCGGCTCTTTTGTCTGACCCTAGAGTTACTGTAAACATCTCTCTTCAGCAGAATTCCATGATGTATGAGGTTGTTTATGCCTGAAACACACAGTAGCATCTACCATTGGGTCTCTGAATCTACAGATAGCATTAAAACCTGCATATGCTATGATTGTTCCCTCTCTTTTAATATATGTGGAAAGGGTTAATAGAAATATGAAACATAAAAATTATAACATTTATGATATAACTCTGTTATGAAAATACATAAATGTGAGTATGTGTTTCTCTCCAAGAAAACTTGTAAATGACATATGGTCACAGGATATGCACAAATAATGTGGAACAAAGAAAGTGTGACAAGCCACTTATGACCATGCAGAACAACATGAAATTTCACCATGGAACTGAGAATTCTACACCATTTTAAAGGTCTGAGTTATTTCTTTTTGGATTTTCCACTAAATTCATTTGGTCCAAGTGACTCCTCTGTCCAATGTGAATGGACAGATAATGGAATACAGCAGCACTCCAATCTACAGGGGCTTTTCTGACTTGGCAGAATGCATGCATTGGCAATTTGGTAGCCTTTTTTATTAGATTACAGAATTTGAATATACCTAGGATTTTTCACAACGATCTCCACTGGAATATATTTCTTGCTTTCCTTGTCTTCCTTCCTTCCCTTCTTCCTTCCTTCCATCCTTCCTTCCTTTCTTTCTCTTTTTCTTATTTTTTAGTACCCCAAATCCCCTTCCAGTTCATGTGTTCATAATGTATTTTCTTGAAGCAGCATATTTTTTAATTTGTTTGCTTGTGTTCACTTTTACAGCAAGAGGAAAACTAGAGATTGATAAAAATGGAATGACTAGAATGGCTTACCTTTCTCCAATTGGATAAACACTAGCAAAGCAACTTCCACAGAGGAACAGGAAATTCTTACAAAGAAGACTTTAAGCCTATCCAAATGATCATTCCATTCTCCTTCCCTAACATGGACACAAGGGTGATGTTTTGAATGTATTTGCTGTAAGAATAACAAGGGGTTCTTGAGTATAAAATTGTAGATGTCTCTTTTAAGAGTTTAACTCTTAAAGTCACCCAATCCCATGCTTTGTTATAGTCAGTCTCCTGTTTTTCATCAGACTTACCAGTGGTGTGCCTCTTAGTGTCCAGTGTCACTTAGTTTTTTTTTTTTTCCAATTAACAGAATGATGCAGTGTCTTTGATTTCATGTGGCTTATTCTGCCAGTTTATCATATAAAATGGGTCTTCTTTCAGGAAAAGAAATTTCACTGATTTTTCCCTTTTCATCTTATTTTATATAAAGAAGAGATGACTTCTAGGTAGTGGCATGTCTCACTGTTATGTCTTGCTTTACACATTAAAAACCAGATGATTAGTCCTTAAACTGTATTATGAGGAAGAGGAGGAAAAAGAGGAGAAATTATTTTCTCACAGGCTCTTTTATGTCTGATCTAGTAGTATAAGGCCATAATTGTACATTTTAAGAACATAAAATTGCTTACTGTCTGCCTATTGTGACAGTGCCTGAAAAGTACATGTATGTCATGTGTTTTTCTTTCAGCAAAACTGAACTGATGAAGTGACTAAAATCTATGCCTTCAGCCAGGAGTCTGAAAACGAGCGAGGACTTATTGCATCCTTGTCTTGTAGGAGGTTCTAAAATGTTCACCAATCTTTCTGTTGATGCAAACAGTTTTCCAAGCTGTAGAGCACTCTCTGTCATCACTTCAATCAGGGTCTTTAGACACAAATGATCTTTGCACTCAGTAAACAACCACATCACTTCACACAGCTGCAGATGACAGATGTTGCAGCAAGCACTAACGGTAGAGGAAATTTGTGGAAATGGCACAAATTAGAGACAATTCCAGAATAACAGCGTTGGAGTGCAAATAGTTGAAAAAGAAGCTCCTTGATTCTTTTGTTTAAAAAAATATTTTCCAGTGTTGCAAAACATTCCAACTTTCATGACTTTTTGCATGTATTCTCTGGATATTTGTTAGAGCAAATTATTATAATAACTGATTATATCTTGTGCATCTGTGGTTAACCTAAATATAGACATCCTCTTTTGGTGAAGTTACATTAGCAGTTACCTCACTGTGTCCGAAAGTTTGGAGGAATTCTTCAAAAATCTAACATATCTATAATAGAATAATCTTGAATACTTTATTGGTTGTAGATAATGAAATTTTCAGAATTAAGTTTTATTTCTCATGTTCTATACAGAGGATTTAGCACACAGAATGTAAAAAAAGATATAATTTCCATCTAAGATTCTTATCTAAAATGCTTAGAAGAAAGGAAAACATAAGCTTCACAATTGAGTTTAGAATAACACTATCTTGAAAACAAGTCTCTTCACTGACAAGTACATTAAATTCCCAATCCCCAAGAGTTGTCTTAAGTAACTGTGAGAGAGGAACATAAGTTAATGATGAGTTAAATAGCTCACTTACCTGTCATTTCTCAGAACAGCTGAAACTAACTGCCTCACTGTCTATAAATGTGCTTTCAGTCACGGAGAGCAGATTTAAGTTAAGGCAGAATCACAAATCACTGAAATCTCAGATTTTGTTCCTGTTTCTACATTACAGAGGGCTTTGCATACAAGTTTATTTTTCTTATACTCTTTAGACTACTCACTTATATCATGTTTTCCAACTATTTCTATTTCCTTGTAAGAACACTTGTGGAAATTAATATACAATTACATTTCACAGTATAAATTATGTATCACTTTCCTGATGTGGGATTTCTCTCTGTGTGCTGTGATTACCATTGATAAATAAAGAAACTGCTTTTGGGCCCATAGCAGAGCTATAGGGGAACAGAACAGGGTGGGGAAAGGTAAACCGAAAGCTGAGAGAAAGGAGGAGGAGTTAGAGGGAAGCCATATAGCCCTTTTGGAGACAGAAGCCAGAGCTTGAGCCTGTAAGCCACAGCTACGTGGCAATACACAGATTAATGGAGATGGGTTAAATTAAGAAGTAAGAGTTAGTCAATAAGAAGCTAGAGCAAATGCGCCAAACAATGATTTAATTAATACAGTTTCAGTGTGATTATTTTGGGGCTAAGTGGCCAGGAACCAATGAGCATTTTGCTCACTACACTTTCCTGATCTTTTAACATACTTTTCTGTGTATCTGTGGAGGGTTTCAGATAAGTAAGTTATAGGATGACCTGTTAAACACATGTCATTAACCTTTGTTTCAGTTTACACTGATTCTTGAATCTTAGCTGCAGAATTGTGAAGTTTTTTTTCCTTTGCTCTTGTACAGTATTATATTCTGTACTTCACATATCTGTAGGAATTGATTAACTTATTACAAATGATTAATTTTAATTTAAAATAAGGTACATTTTACATTTGTTTGCACACTTTAGGGATTTGGTAATTAATACATACATAGTTTCTTGGTTGTCCTGGTGAATAGAGAATGGAGACAATGCTAACAATATCCATTGGGTATGAAGAAGTACTTCTACATTTACCAAAATTAAATCAAGACCAGACAATCAAATTAGATAGACATATAATGACTGAGGAAATAGAAAGAGTCATCCAAAGTGTAGCAACTAATAAAAAGCCCAGGCCAGAAAATGTCAGTGCAGAATTCTACAAATTTTTAAAATAAGAACTAATACCAATACTCACGTTTTCCACATGATAGAAACAAAAGCAACACTGTTTACTCTTTGTATGAGGGTACAGTTACCCTGGTAACCCAAACAACACTAGAACTCAACCAAAAATATTACAGAAAATCTCCCTCATTAACAATGATGCAAAATAAATGCAATATTATACTAGCAAACCAAAATACAAAAACACATCAGAAAAAATTATCAATCCTGACACAATAGTCTTCAGCCCAGAGATACAGGAATGGTTCGACATATGAAAATCTCTCAATGTAATCCACCATATAAACAAACTGATAGAAAAAAATCACATGATCATCTCATTAGATGCTAAAAAACCTTCAACAAAATTCAACACCCCTTCACGATAAAAGTATTGGAGATAGCAAGTATACAAGAAACATACCTAAATGTAATAAAGGCAATATATGCAAGCTAATAGTCAACATCAAACCAAATGGAGAAAAACATAAAGCAATCCCTCTGAAATCAGGAACAAGACAAGGTAGTTCACTCTCTCCATATCTATTCAATACAGTACTTGAAGACCTAGTTAAAGCAATAAGACAACTGAAAATCAAGGGGATATAAATAGGAAAAGAAGAAATCAAACTATTTGCTGATGATATGATAGTTTACATAAGTGACTCCAAAAGTTCTATTAGGTAACTCCTACAACTCATAAACACCATCAGTAATGTAGCAGGATACAAATAAGCAGTAGCCCTCCTTTATACTGAAAATAAAAGGACTGAGGGAGAAATCAGAGAATCATCATCCTTTACCATAGATAAAAATAACATAAATTATGTTGGGGTAACTCTAATCAATCAAGTAAAAGACCTGTATGACAAGAATAATAAATCTTTGAAGAAAGAAATTAAAGAAGACACCAGAAGATAGAAAGATTTCCCATGCTCATGGGTAGGTAGAATTAACATAGTAAAAATGACAATCATACCAGAGCAATCTACCAATTCAATTCAATGCCCATCAAAATCCAAGCAAAATTTTGTATAGACCTTGAAAGAACAGCACTCAACTTCATAAGAAAAGGCAGAAAATACAGAATAGCAATAATCTTGTACAATTAAGAAACTTCTGGAGGCGTCACCATCCCTGATTTCAATCTCTACTACAGAGCTACAGTATAGAAAATAGCATAATATTGGCATAAAAGCAGATAGGAGGACCAATGGAATCAAATTTAAGACCTGGATATCAATCTGTACACCTACAAACACCTGGTTTTTAACAAAGAAGTTAAAATTATAAAATGGAAGAAAAGAAAGCCTATTCAGCAAATGGTGCTCGCATAACTGTATATCAACATGAAGAAAAATTCAAATAGATATGTATCTATCACTGTTGATTGCCTTTGGGGGTTACTTATTCTAGGGTTAGTAACCCACCTAGCAGTTTGTTATTCCAGGGTCCCAGAGAGGCACTATCTGGAAGATATGAGCTAGGAGAGAGGAATGAGGCTAAGTGAGGGGGTTCTTGTCAAAGCCTCTGTTTATTAGGGATGGGGTACAGCTTATATAGGGTAAGGAGTTGGGGGTGGGCACAGGGGCCTGTGCTCTTGCCACGTGGTTTACATTGGTCACGTGGTTCACTTTGGTCACGTAGCCAGGAGGTTACCTTCGGTCAGGTCACCTAGACCAGGAAGTCACGAGTTGACACACCTAGTTCTTTAGATAGTTTGGAATGTGGGATGGGTTCCTGTAGCAATAGGGGTGGCAGGGCTGCATTCCCAGCACCCCGGGCGCCTGCTCGGCTAGCTTATGCTCCGAAATAACAACACACAAACTGTATTCATTTAAACACTGCTTGGCCCTTTAGCTCTAGCCCTTACTGGCTAATTCTGATATCCCGATCAACCCATCTCTAATAATCTGTGAGCTCTGATCTTACCAGGAAGATTCTAGCCTACGTCCATCCTGGGTCGGAGCTTCATTGCATGTGTCTGCCCAGGAGCCAGGAGCATGGCGTCTGTCTGAGGCATCTGCTCCCAAGAGGAGAGCTGTGGAGTCTGAGCTCACTTCCTCTTCCTCCCAGTGTTCTGTTCTGTTTACTCCTCCCACCTATCTCTAACCAATGAGAGCCAAGCAGTTTCTTTTTATTTAACCAATGACCTTCCTCCATTAGGTTCTGCTAACAGATAGCTCTCCATTAAAAGCCAATTTGGGTGTGGGGTAGGCTCTGTCAATAGAACGATTCCTAACACAATTAGGGGTGTGGGGTTCTCTGCAGACTTCCCAGGGTGATGGTTCCTGTAATGTTTATAGGAGGAAATTGGCTCCTGGCAGATCCCCCTTTCTTTTATAAAGACAGGCAGCTATTAAGCGGACTGCACCAGGTCAGAGTCCAACCATGGTGTCAGATCCAAAGGAGAAGGGACTGGGACAAGGAGAGACCCTCCTCTTGAATGGTGAAGCAATTTACCTCTCCTGGGAACAGAGGGGTGCCTTATGATTCTTAGGTCGAGTGGGGACTAGGTCTTTATCCCCCTTACCCGTCCTAGGATTCCCAGTATCCTGTCTTAGGTTGGGGGATGTCCTGCCACAAGTCACCCGTCCTTGGAACTCCTCAAATAAAAGGTATCTAGTGAGATTTAAAGTAAGCAGATTACAGGGCACCCTGTCTTAGGTCATGTGGAGTGCAATCCTCGTGCCTGACACCATGACAAGTTGAGCAGGTTTCTACAACCTCTGTATGGTGTGCTGTTCAGGTGAGGATCCACACTAACTCACATCATTGGGCCCCTGCGTCTATCATTAATGAAAAGACTGTGAGGATGAGGAGCTCCTCAAACGAAAGATATAATGGTATAATTTGGGCACCAATAACTCCATCTCCAGACAAGAAGAAAGGGCGTTTTCCAAACCCAATATTCGCCTTTTAGTCTGGCCTTAGGTATCCTCCTTCCTAAATGCCTACTCCACATAAAATTATGTGTGCTGCCTGCCAACAATTAGGGCAGTGTAAAAGGGATCTAAATCTAAAATTTTTAACATATGCATTAATACAGTGTGTGTCAAACCTTTTCCAACATCTATAAGCAGTTACAAATATCATTAGATCAATTGCAGTAAGAGCACAATGACATACATTGTTGTTATTAAATACCACCAGTTCCAGTCTCTGAGCAACAGTGACAGGAACCCCAATCTTCCCCCTTCTTAAGTGAAGAGGCGTTAATATTTTAATTAAAATGAGTTTTGTGTCCCAAAGATTAAAACAGTCTGATGTTTAGTCTGCACCTTAACTCCAAAGCAAACCATAATTCAAACTGCAGAAGGAGCTCAGCATTAGTGCTTCAGGGCAGGTGGGATTCCTGAGTGAGGTGAGCTGGATTCAGCTATCTGGAGCACATCTTGGCTCTTATCTCAGCTGGGTCTCCCTGGATTTTAGAGGCAGAAGGACACCCTGCAGAGTGGTGCAGCAGGTTCTGCTATCAGGCACTCCTCTCCTTGGGGGCAGGGAAGACCAGACCAAGGACCTCTCTCCAATCGCCTCTGGAACTCCTCTGTAGGGTGTCTGCAGCCTCGACATCAGATCCAGCTTTTATTTTCTTTCTGTGAAAAAAGCATACACATATCCTCGACCCCAAATATATATAGGTCGGGCTTTTTCATAATGCATTGCAAGGGCTTTTCCACCTTGCCCTAGCAAAGGTTAGCTTGGTGTTTTCACACCAGGTGTTATCACGCCAGATCCGTTTGCATCAAGATCTGCTTGCAACTTTTATGAGTTGCTTTCAAGGAGCCTTGTTACGCTCCACATTTTTTTTTAAACCATATATGCAGTTCTTCCATTGGAAGAGCCATTTGTAAAATTTAGCATAAAATCCTTTAAGGGATTTTTTAGCTATAACATTAGCAAAATACCGGTGTGTGAATTGTAGCAATGATCTGGGAAAAGATTATTGTTTTTGCCTTTGAATTGAGCAAAGACAATTGTCCAAAAATCAATTTTAAAATTATCAATGAATTTATTGTTTAGTATAAGAAATATTGATCATAGTCACCATTTTGTCAAACCATTTTTCAGCTTTTATCCTGCCCTTTTGTATCAGACAGGCTACTGTTTTAAATTAAGAGTTTAATATCTTAATTGGCAAAACTGAGAAGGTTTAGCCATAAACAGCATATTTTTATAAAACTGTTGTAGAATAAGTTTTATATTTAATATACATACTTGCCATAGCTGAATCATAATTAATATACTGTATTTGTTGATTATTGTATACTTTACCTGTTGATTTATATTTTACCTGCTTGAGTACCTGCCTGGCAGCTCTGATAAGCTCTCTATTGGAAACTGTTTTTTGTAAGAATTTTACCTAGCGGCTCAAGGTCTTCCATAAGAATATTATAACTAGGACTTTAACCATTGTATATCTAATTAAAAGTTTGTAAGCTATCCTCCTCTTAAGTTTTAGGTCTGCCTTGCAGATAGGAAAAAGGAAAAAGGAAGCATTTTAACTAATAATGCTGGCCTCATTAGACACCAACGTGTAGAAGAATGAAAATAGATCTACATCCATCTCCATGTACAAAACTCAAGTTTAAATGAGCCAAAGGCCTCAGCATATAAAAATTATGTTGAATCTCACAGAGAAAAAAATTTTTGAAGGACACTTTGCCACATCTCAAACACAGCCTCAGTGGCATAAATATTTGGAGAAACCATAAATTAATTCTCCTGAATTGAGAAGCTTTTTTATAACAAGGCTAGAGTGGGAAAAGATCTTTACTTATCATAAATCCATTCCAAAAATATGAAGAACTCAGGAAATTAGTTATTAAAAATTAATCCAATAAAAATATTTGTTATAGACCTAAACTGAAAACTCTCAACAGACAAACCCAAAAATGACTGAGAGACACTTAAAAAATGTTTAAGCATAACATCCTTTAGCCCTCAGAGAAATGCAAACCAAAACTCTGAGATTTTACCTTATCCTTGTAGAAATGACCAAGATTAAAAATTACTGCTAACAATTTATGCTTAAGAAAATGTGGGTAGGGAAAAAACTTTATTGCTGGAAGTGTAAACAGGTGCTGGAAGTGCATGCTGGCACAGCCACCCCTGGATCATACCTAGTATTAAAAACCCTGGATGAATCCAGACTCTCCCAGCAGGAAGAGAAGAACCAAAAATCCAGGACTAGCCGCTTCAGCGACCCTGCCCTAGGAACCAGCTGAAGACAAAGCAAGACCTTAACCCTGAAAAACAAGATTTCCAGCTGCGATTACCACAGTACTGTTTTAGCAACTAGCGGATTACAACCTTGGGAGTGGCCCCTAGAGGAAGGAAGTTATCCCCCTGTGACCAACACTGGATTTTTGGAATTTATGACCCTCCAGGACCACTGGGCTGTGGTCCCTTTTCTCAAAATTTTTTTCTCCTGGTAACTTGGGGTCAAACTCCTCCCCTGCCAACCAAGGCCACAATGCGCAACCTCAGCAAGGAGGGTCCGGCAAGCCATGCGGGGCAGGGGGAGGCATCCCTAGACCCGAGTGAGAGTCTCCCCAGCACTGAGGGACCCTCATTCTGTCTATTTTTTAAAATTAGGCAAATATCTACCTCAAAACTTAGCAATACCCCCTTTGGGCCTAAATACAAAGTTATTTAACCATAAGACCATAAGACCATGTGCTCAGCCTTGCTTACAGCAGAATTACTTTATCATAGCCAGAATCTGAAAATAACCCAAATATATCTCCTTTATATCTAGGATCAATGAGACATCATCCTTTTAAATATCCATGAATACCACAAAATATCTTGGAGTAACTTTAAGCAAGCAGGACAGAAGTTTTGAGTCCTGTCATCTCTGCCTGTGAAGGCAGAATTTTTCTTTTTTATTTTTAATCATTATCATTTGTTAGAGTATAACTCTGGCCCTTGATAAATTTAATTAAGAGTCCTGAGGCCTGAGTCTCAGCATTCCACCTTGAAGCCACACCTGGCAGCAGGAAAGGACCTCAAGCTGAAACAATACGACTCCCACCCAAGAGCGGGCCGTACAAATGGACAAACTTGTAGGATAAGAACTTTAAATCTTGAAAGATCCTCTACTTTCTTGTGAAAGCAGAAGAAACACAGCAAAAATGACAATTTCACTGAAAGCAGTTTACAGATTCAGTGTAAATGTCCATTAAAAATTATAGCAACATCTCTCACAGAACTCACATATAGATTTAATGTAAATGTTTATTAAAATTATAGAAAAACTTTTCACAGAACTCGAAAGAACAATATAGAACTCAAAAGAACAATCCGCAACCTTATACAAAAGAAATAAAAACTCAGGATAGCCTACACAATTTTAAAAAATCCTCTGAATGTATTACAATATTTGATTTTAAAACTTTCCTACAGAAACACAGTACTGAAATTAATCTACCTTAGATATAAACTTATACATCTACAAACTAAAGATTTTTGACCAAGAAGCAAGATTTTTAAAATTGAAAAGAAGCATATTTACTGTCCTGAATGAAGCTGCAGCTTTTTGAGTCTAGATTCCTGTATAGCAAACCTGCCTGTCAGCTTTCACTCCATATGGCAGGGGGTTAAAGACATAGGCTCTCTAGCCCTATCAGCCAGCCTGCTTGGCAGGCATAGCTGTGTGGATTGTACCCTAACTTCTCGCATCTTGAGGGACTCCCTTTTGAGTCTGCAAGCAAACACATAAAGCAAACACATAAATCTCTGTTTTTTTTAATTAATTTATTTATTTATTAAAGATTTCTGTCTCTTCCCCGCCACTGCCTCCCATTTCCCTCCCCCTCCCCCAATAAAGTCCCCCCCCCCAGCCCTAAAAGCTTTTGACTCTTACTCCTCTCTCCCTGATTGATTGATTAAATTCCTGTATGAATTTCTCTTCATTTGAAAGTCCCATATCTTTTTGGGCGACAGATATCCTGTGCATACCTCATTCTGCAGATCTGTCCGAGTTCTACAGCCACAGAATCTTCTTTTTAATTCTTGTTGTTGTCCCGGGACTGCACGTCGTAGTCCGATATTTGGCCATGCTCCAAGTCACTGGTTCGGGCGCCACTGTTGATTGCCTTTGGGGGTTACTTAGTCTAGGGTTAGTAACTCACCTGGCAGTTCCTTATTCCAGGGTCCCAGAGAGGCACTATCTGGAAGATATGAGCTAGGAGAGAAGAATGAGGCTAAGCGAGGGGATTCTTGTCAAAGCCTCTGTTTATTAGGGATGGGGTACAGCTTATATAGGGTAAGGAGTTGGGGGTGGGCACAGGGGCCAGTGCTCTTGCCGCATGGTTCACATTGGTCACGTGGTTCACTTTGGTCACATAGCCAGGAGGTTACCTTCGGTCAGGTCACCTAGACCAGGAAGTCACGAGTTGACACACCTAGTTCTCTAGATAGTTTGGAATGTGGGGCTGGTTCCGCTAACAGATAGCTCTCCATTAACAGCCAATTTGGGTGTGGGGTAGTCTCTGTTAATAGAACGATTCCTAACACAATTGGGGGTGTGGGGTTCTCTGCAGACTTCCCAGGGTGATGGTTCCTGTAATGTTTTTAGGAGGAAATTGGCTCCTGACATATCACCATGCACAAAACTCAAATCCAAATAGATCAAAGACCTCAACATAACACCAACCACACTGAACCTCATAGAAAAGAACATGGGAAGTACACTTGAACACACTGGAACAGGAGACCACTTCCTAAATATACCCCAGTAGCACAGACACTACCTGCCAATCCAGATCCAGGAAATGTGATTCTTCTGGTTCCCTGGAAACTGTACTCACATGCAAATACACAGTCAAATCAAATTTGTATAAATACATAAAGACACGCACATAATTAAAAATAGCAATTATAAAAAGAATTCTAAAATTATGTCATTAGTAGTAAGTAGTTTAACTTTCCAGACATAAATTCCCAAAAAAATTAAACTTAAATAAAAACAAAACAATTTAAATGTAAATATATTTGAAAAACAATATCAATAGAGACTAAAAGACAACTCAAAAGTTGTTTATTTCTTCAAAATCTATGATACAAATAAAATATGTTGAGGATTAGAAAAGAATGACAAAGATACAAGTCGCCAGTCCTAGAAATTAAGGATGTGTTTTATTGTATAACCAGGAAAACCTAAAAATAATGAAGTAGCATTGCAAGCAAATTTATATCCATAATTTGGTTATATTTGGAAGAGAAATTGTCTTATAATGCAAAGGCTACCCCATCTATCTCTCTATGTATGTATATTTATCTCACCTCCAAAACACATACGCACCCAATATATTTACATATGTATGAAACAAATACATATACTACAATTCATATATAACTAACTATAAATTTATTAAATAAATTGGATAATTAAAAATAAAAGGTTTCCCACAAGTCTAGGTTATAATTTATCAAGAATTTAATGGAAATTTTAAATAATAAAGTATTACATGAAATGCAATTTAAATTATATATATGAATTCAAGGAACATAAATCTCAAAAACCACGTTTACCTTGTTATGATTTTCCTTTAAGAATATTTGAAAGAATGTAAACAATTAGAAAATGCTGATGCTAAGTTATATTCTGATACAATTGTTTATAATTAATAAAGTTCCAGAAACAATTTTTCCCTCATTTATGTTGCTTCCTCAAGTGTTTATCACAGTGATGAAAAATTATAGAGCTAATGAATCTTTATTAAGTGCACAAAAATGCAGCTTGGTTATATCATGGGTAATTTAATATCTCTTCTGTCTTTGTAGGTATTTAGAGTACAATCTAAAAATAATTAACAAACATTAATCATAAGAAAAGTATTAGATACATCCTAATATATTCTAGAAATTAGCCTTAATGTGATATATCTACTTACAGTGGATTAATGCTTCCATGATCACCTGATTCATTCAAGTTCAAAACCCTTGATCATATCATTTGATGACAGGTTCAGTGTCTGCGACTATTTGTTGTACTGTGAATGCAGCAAATCATTTGATCCATCTCAATTGGCATGCTTTTAAGCTTGAAAATGACAATTAAAAGTGTTCAAAAGTAAGTTTACACCATTTTTTTAAGATTTATTTATTTATTATGTATACAACATTCTGCCTCCATGTATGCCCACACACCAGAGGAGGGTGCCAGATCTCATTACAGATGGTTGTGAACCACCATGTGGTTGCTGGGAATTGAACTCAGGACCTCTGGAAGAGCAGACAGTGCTCTTAACCACTGAGCCATTAAGACATATTATGAAGACACAGCTCATTGTTACATGTTGAAAAAGATATTGGTTGTCATTATATGGCGACACAATCTCATTCCATTTCTGCAAATTAGATTAGTTAAATCTCACTGTGACTATCGACAAAAATTAGTTAAAAAAGTCAGATGACAGTAGGGAAATATATATATATATATATATATATATATATATATATATATATATAATTTATATATCATTTAAATTTAAAAAAAATATTGTAGAGTCTACCTTCAAAATTAATATCCATAGTGCACTATGATTTCAAAACTTAACCAAAGTAGCCATGGGAGCAAGATTAATTTGTGGTATTGAATTTCCAGGTTCATGGACTAAGTAAATAATGCAGTGCTGGAGAAGAAATATGGTGCAGGTAAACAATGTGTTATGTGTTAAAAAGTTATTTTATTTTTGTGTATAAAGCACTTAGCAAAACTTTTCATATATTATGAGTACCATGTTCATTTTATGACATTTGATTAGTTTTATAATTCTTTTTGGTGTTCATTCCTTCCCTTATTTATAACCATTTACATTACTTTATAATTTTAGCTCTTTACAAAATATTTTGCACATTCCTTTAAGGAGTTCCTCTATAAAATAAAGCATACACTATAATAGAACAATAGGGTGAAATACTACTAAATGCTAATTCATAATATGACTTTTGTATTTTGCAGCACATTTAAAGTACATATGTCTCCTTAATATTAGAAGAAAATAGAATAGATGATGTCATTAATTCTGATGTTCATGATGAGACATTCATTCTTCCACAAAAGAACTGGTTTGAAATATCTATCTATCTATCTATCTATCTATCTATCTATCTATCTATCTATCTTTGCATAGTCTGTCTACTATATATAACCATGAACGATATTAAAATTTATGCAACCTATTCTGAAAATTCATTAATTGTAGGGTAATATACATGGTTTGCTTGAAGGAAAATAAAGTGTTCATGCATTTTTATAGCATAGCATACTATGTTTCAGACAAAAAGGGTATAGAGATGAGAATATAAGCAACACTTCAGGTGCCAAAAGTACATTTATTTTTTACCACGTATTTTTGAATGAATTGTACTGTTTAATGACATTTTGTTGACTAGATTGTAAAAAGCAATAAAGTTACTTTATTTTTTATCTACATAGGTGTTTTGTCTGCATGGATGTTTGTGAGCCATTCGTATGCAGTGCTCATAGAGGGCACTGAGGGCTTTGGTTCTCCTGGTCTGGAACTGCAGATGGTTCTGAGCATCTTTGTATGTGCTCTCGGATCCAACTGCTCTGGCAAAGCATTCAGTGCTGTTTACGGAGGAGACATCATCTCTCCAGCCTACACCAATAATTCTGTTGTTTTGATATGCAAATGTCTTGGCTAAGCATTATGATTATGTACTTATGCATTCCCAATATTTTTATAATTTAAATATAAGTACTATAGGTGCTATCCTTATTTTAATTTATAAAATGTTGAAAAATTCTTAATGACTGTGTCAAAATTCCTGTGTCATGAGATTTCCTAAACTTGAGATGGGCTGTGAATAGAGTAAAATGTTTTATGTAGAAAAGAAAGATATACAAGAAAGGAAAGATAAAGAAAGGAGAAAGTGAATCTAACAAAGTATTAAACACCTATCAAGGAAAATCTGTACTCTGGAACTCTATATAATATTGCATAATTGCATTTATATATTAAGGTATCTGAAATAATAACTTCCCAAATATGTCCTTGTTCTAATCTTGTGTCCTTTCCTAATAATCATTGCATATAAAAATGGATCGATATAGCTTTCATTAAATTAGAAATTGAAACTGTGGATATTATATTGGATAATCTATGTGAAAAACATTTTCATCTATGTTGAGAAGGAGGGAAAACTGCAGTCAAGGAGAAGAGTTGGGGTAGTTTCGATCCAGAATAAAGATAGTCCGTAGAAGAGATTGCACTCCTGGATGAGAATTGTTACAGCTGGAGAATTAGAGCCACACATTAAGAAGAGCAGGTGGGTTGCAGAAGCACAACTTCATAGGAGTTCCAAAAACCCTTTTCAGACCTTTGATCTTGAAAACTGCAAGACACCTAATCAATCTCATTAAGTCATTGAATCTGTGGTAATTTATGAGAGAAGCAATGGGAAACACATATACTCATGCTCTGCGAATATTAGAAGTAAACAGGGATATTGAGTTCTGTAAATCTATCCATCAAAGGTAAGGGCTAATAGAGAAGAGGTGGTATCACAATATCTACTGTCTATGGAATTTATACTATGTGAATAGTATTTTCACCTGCATTAGTTAACTAGAGAAAACTCCAAAATAAACTATATCCCTAAAGATGGAACAACATCATAAAATAAATACAAGTCCAAAGATCAAAAATAGATGATAAAACAAAGAAGTTGAATGTCAGTGAGAAGATACAGACAAGGAGAAAAGTGATACTGTTGAACTAAAGAATATATATTATTTTTAAGACAGTCTTTAGTCATTGCTTCAGCAATGTATGTAGGTCTACCAAACATATCAGATGCCATGTTCTGGAAGGGGTGAAAACATCTGTGAAAAATATTTTGTTATCAACTTGTCAATATGGCATGCATGATAAATTATCGCAGAGGTAAGTATAAAGTCAAAATACTCAATATTATCTGACTAGTCCTGAACAAATGTATTTAAAGATTTAAAAAAGTGTGATTCTTTGTAGAAATTAAAAGTTTTACATTGAACTTAAAAACTACATGCATTCTATTTTTACAATATTTAGTGTGGCAAAAACCTGAATCTATGTTGGCATGAAGCCAACAAACTGGCTTTAAAGAAGCTGTAGCTATTTCAGAAGTGGAGATAGTAACCTTTACACATGACATAATTGATATGGGATTGATTACCTCTCTATACTAGAGGGATAACGTAGTGGGAAAATTCAAAGTTTGAAATGAGCATGAACTTCTATAAATAAGTTTATTCACATGCATCTGAGTCTAAGTTCATTCTGAAATATTGAAAAGACAGAGAAGTATATAGAGACAGAAGGTTTAAGTCTCCTGAATTAATAATACTCATACTAAAATGAGTTTAGAATCTACCAGTAAATATTTAGTGCTATCCCTAGTACAGTGTGCTTTGAGATAGAGCATGTATAACAAAATATAAAATGCAAATTTACATTATATAAAAATCAAATTTAACCAAAGAATTATAGCAAAAATGGGATATATGACAGGAAACTATATTCTTTGAAGCATATAAAATTCAAAATGTTTTTTTAATCTAGAGAGAATGATGCACAAATATAGGAATAAAGGCCTTAAATCATACCCACATGTGTCCAGTGGAGGTTGTAAATGGAAGATGTACCAGGGATGAGGACAGAAGTATCAGAGAAGAGAAAATGCCAAAAACATGAGAAAAACACAGTGTTATTGTAAAGGCAGAAAAGCTTCACCAAGAAATAGTTACTTAAATTCTGTTGTAGAGACAGTGGGTCCTTTTATTTTGTCCCTCCCTCCCATCTAGTTTGTAAGAGGAGTGAGTGGGCTGCTTGTCATCCCAACCACCCTGCTAGCTTACACTAGAAATAATCACACAGAAATTGTATTCATTTAAACACTGCCTGACCCATTAGCAATAGACTCTTATTAGCTAATTCTCACATCTTGATTCAACAAATTTCTAATAATCTGTAACTCACCACAAGGTCGTAACTTACTGGGAAAGATTTTGCATGTCTCCCCAAGTTCCCCCCATCCTCCCCTTCTCACTTTTCTCTTCCCATCTCCCCTTACCTCCATCCCATCCCACCCCCAAGATCCCAATTTTTTGCCTGGCAATTTTGTCTACTTCCCATAGCCAGGAGGATAACTATATGTTTTTCTTTGGGTTCACCTTCTTATTTAGCTTCTTTAGGATCACAAATTATAGACTCCATGACCTTTATTTATGGCTAGAAACCAATTATGAGTGAGTACATACCATGTTCATCTTTTTGGGTCTGGGTTACCTCACTCATGATAGTGTTTTTTATTTCCATCCATTGGAGAAACAGGATGATTGGGATAAAGGAAGGTTGGATAGGGGAGCACGGAAGCACATATCTTAGTTAAGGGAGTCACCTTAGGGTTGGCAAGAGACTCGAACCTAGAGTGGCTCCCAGGTGCCCAAGGCGATGTTCACAGTTAGTTCCTTGGGCAGCTGAGGATAGGGAACCTGAAATGACCCTATCCTATAGCCATACTGATGAATATCTTGCATATCACCATAGAACCTTCATCTGGCGATGGATGGAGTTAGAGACAGAGACCCACACTGGAGCACCCGACTGAGCTCCCAAGGTCCCAATGAGGAGCAGAATAAGGGAGATCATGAGTAAGGAAGTCAGGACCAAGAGGGGTGCACTCACCCACTGAGACAGTGGGTGCTGATCTATTGGGAGCTCACCAAGGCCAGTTGGACTGTGACTGAAAAAGCATGGGATAAAACCGAACTCTCTGAACATGGCGAACAATGAGGGCTGATTAGAAGCCAAGGACAATGGCACAGGGTTTTGATCCTAATTCATGTGCTGGCTTTGTGGGAGCCTAGCCAGTTTGGATGTTCACCTTCCTAGACCTGGACGGAGCGGGGAGGACCTTGGACTTTCCACAGGGCAGGGGACCCTGACTGCTCTTTGGACTGGGGAGGGAGGGGGAGAGGAGTGGAGGGAGGGGGGAGGGGCGGGAGGAGGAGGAGAGAAATGGGAGGATGGGAGGAGGCGGAAACTTTTTTTTTCTCAATAAAAAAAATTAAAAAAAAAAGATTTTGCATGTCTTACCTGGCAGTTCCATAGCTGCTCTCCATTTCCCTTTTTCCCAGCTTTCAGTTCTCTCTACTCCACCTACCTAAGTGCTGCCCTATCAAAAGACCAAAGCAGTTTCTTTATTCAACCAATGAAAACAACACATAGGCAGAAGAACCAAAATTCAAAGGTATAGATTCAATTTTTGAAGCCACGTTTAATTCCACAGTCCTTTCAAGCATACAATCATCAATTTTACTATTGTTGAGAAAGGTTTATTAAATGAGAACAGCCTCAAATTTGCTAAAATTTACTGGAAATAGAGTTCTGATCAATTTACTTCCACTTCTCAAGGGCCCCTTCAACTGCTGTGTATGTAATATCGGGGATTGAATCCAGAGGTTCATTTATGGTAAGCAAAAATTCTACCAAGTAAAAACTGAACTGCATTCCCAGCCCTAGAATTTATTGTAACCAATAAAGCAAAACTAAAACAAATTTAATTGAAATTAGTTGTCAAACTATGGTATGAAGACCCTTGAGAAAACACAATACAAAAAATAGAAAGTGTACTCATATCCTAAACAACGCAGGTATATTATGAATAGCTATTAAATTTGATAATCAATGGTACTTGCAATTATTATCTAATTGGTTTTCTGGTAAATATTAACTGAATGAGGAAGGGACTTTGCTCTTTCCATGAGCAGCCAGATAATAATAGATCTGTATCAGGCTAATATCTAGAAGACTAAAACAGGTGATACATATACATATTTTATTATAAATGCTGAATTCGTAGGGTAGTTGGTCATCAATAGAGACTGGGTTCAAATTGGATAAACAGAAATAAAATCAATGTTGCAGAACAAAGCTAGTTACCTCAGTATCCCCTATCTTTTTTCTGAAGAGTGGGAAGAGGAAGATTTCTCAGAGCATTGCTCTTCAGTTCCCATTGAATAGCTGAAGGAGCATGAACTTGATGTTCACAAAGAAGTAAAGATGACAAGCAAGAACTAAGAGTTTTGTTTTGTCTCAACTCAGTGTCTGGGGCAGTCATCAGAAAGCATCACCTACTTTTGAGGAAAGACTTTTCCCCTCAGTCAGGCACCAGAAATACTACCAGAAAGTCAACCTGAGATCCTGTCAAGTTGGCAAATAAAATTAACTACCAGGATGTCAAAGGAAAACACAATCACCTCCTGCTTTAGCCTCTTCTTGAGTGAGTGTTTGTCAATTTTGCTGCCATCCTGTACTAAAGGTTGCGTTAAAACACTTCAACTGTCTAAATAGACTGGAAACCAACATCTCTCCAGGTCATCAGGACTGGACTGGAGTGTCGAATCATCTCACCATGTGAACTGAATGGTTTTTATGTTCTCAGCCTCTCCAACTTGTGGAAAGTCATTGTTCAGCAACCTCAACCTGTCATGTGCACTTTATTTATTCTGTTGCTCTAGCAATTTGACTGTATTGCATAACAG
Source organism: Microtus oregoni (assembly GCF_018167655.1). Taxonomy (NCBI): domain Eukaryota; kingdom Metazoa; phylum Chordata; class Mammalia; order Rodentia; family Cricetidae; genus Microtus; species Microtus oregoni. The sequence continues at coordinate 1,249,327 of NW_024543829.1, forward strand.
TCTTGTTTTTTGTATTATTGTATTATGTCCATTTATGAGTGTTCGCATATATATACATTTATATTTATAATGCATTATTTATAGTGTATATATGTGCACACACTATAAATATTCAGAAGTTGTTACATATATGATGCTTTTCCCAGTTTACATCGTCACTACATTCTAATAATTTCTGGCAGTGTAATATACTATTGTAACTATTTTTGTCATTAGTTTAAATAACAGTTGAAGTGTTACTCCTATTGCCCTTTAATAATTGTAAGTAGTTTTGTGATTATCATATATTTATGTTTGTGTGTTGTGTATATTGATCCTGGATTAGGTATGAAGTGATCCCTGAACTGGATGAGGGCCCTGTTTTTGTGGAGTTTAGAGAACAAAAGGAGAATCTCACTAACTCTTTGTGGAAAGCCAAAAAGATATCAGAGTTCTATGAAACCCCAGAAATTTAACAAACTTTTCAAGTCTGAAATATGATTTAACATACTACAGGAATTATTATAAGTAAAAATGCAAAAATGACTTAAGACCTTCACATTTAGATTTAATAATTTGTATAACAATATAAATTGAAGCCTTTAAACATCACCCTTCCTAATGTCTTCTTAAGCTAAAATATTTTGTATAAAATTTTATTTTTACATCATCAATAGGATAAAAAATTATAAAAAACCTATATGAAGTTTATGTCCTGTAATTTCACTCTTCGTATTTATTGAATATATATTTTAAGTGAATATCTATGTTTTGTTAACTTAATAAAATGGCATGCATTAATAGCCTAATATTAACTTACAAGGTATATAAAATTCTAAAATTGTCCTTGCAGTCATATTCAATTAATAAAACCATCTCTGCAACGCATTGGTGCTGAAGTCTGGAGTAGGTTTAAGGCAGTTTCATAACGGTGAGATGCAGATGGGCACAGCATGGTACCTAAGATCACTATGACTTCCACCAACACAAAATGTCTTCTGATTTGAAAATATGAACGTGGTTCTATTTTAGAGGGATTTCTTAACGTTTGCCAGCTGAAGAAGCAGAACTATTTAAAACCACAGAGCCAGAAACAAATTTATGTGGGCCTTCAGGTTTGGCCATCATAAGGTACATAATCATTGCATTCTCTAACATATGCCAGAAAACAGTAATTGAGAATTAATGAGTGGATCCAATTGCTTAATATTCCCAGTTGTGAGCAGTGTTGACAAGAGTAGGTGCTGCCCTCCCTGTTCATTCATCATAAAAATTAACACCTTTACACATTCATCTCTAATGCAGCAATATGAATAACTTTGAGCCATATTGTTAGAAGCAAAACTATGTCTCCCTGTTTGCATTATGGTACCTTGCATTTCTGAAGCCTGCTATGTGTGCACCTGCTTCTTTTCTTCTACCATGCTGTTTTATACTTTCGCTATGTTTAGAATTGGTCTCTTATATTTTCCAGTGATACTCATTCCCTATGAGCCCACCTCAAACGCTTATTTCAAACTCTCATTATGTCCTTATGACCTTACTTCTAATACTGTAGTTGACACAGAACAACTGTACAACAAACTTAGCATAACGTCTATCTCCATAAATTTGACATATGTGGATGAAGTTAAAAATATAGTATCTACACACCAATCTGCATTTTTCTGTTTTCTCTCAAATATCTAGCCTGGAAACAGATCAAATCAAGAGCAGTTAAAGAATGCTTCCAAAACCTAATTTCATTTCAATTTAGATAGCAAATGTACTTGTATAGATAAGGAATTGTTTAAATACATCCTCATTTTTTTTGTTTCACTGGCTATATTTTTACTACACACAGAGTAGGAAATTGTTAGTTAATTTCTCAGTAATTTTTATACTTATGAACATAACTTGTTATATACACAAGATGACTAATTCCTACTCTAAGAAATTTCACAGACAATTTTTTATCATAGTCATCAAATAGTTGATAACCATAAATTGCATACTTAACAAGAATTCCTTTCATAGTCTAGAATTGATGTTAACATTTAATGAGGTATTGAATTGAGGTCAAGTTTGTCCAGTTTAGGAGTTGTGTCACATTACACATGACTATTTGAACAATAAAAATAAATCATCAGTATCATAAAGTTCAAAGGCTTTTTATCTCAGAATCATTTGGGACTCTGAATGACAATTCAGGAAAACATGATGAATCTTGAGTGTCAGTTATGAGACTAAATTGTAATAGAATATAGATAATGGAAAAAAGAGAAAGTCTTAAATAACTGAACATCAGCATGTAGAAGACTAGAGAATGTTCCATATCTTCTGCCCTGCACAAAACTCAAGTCCAAGTGAAACAAAGACTTCAACATGAATGCAATTACACTGATGCTGAAGGAAGAGAAAGTGGGCAGTAGCTTTGAGCACATGGACACAGGAAACTACTTCCTGAATATAACACCAGGAGCACAAACACTGAGATTGAAAATAAATGGGAACCTCCTGGAAATGAAAAGATTCTGTAAGGCAAAGGACTCTGTCAATAAGACAAAACAGCAGCAGTACAGAATGGGAAATGGTCTTCACTAAGTTCACATCTGACAAAAGAGTGATATTCAAAATATATAAAGAACTCAAGGAGCTAGACATGAAAATACCGTATAATCTCATGAAGAAGGGGAGTACAAATTTAAACACAAAATTTTCAACAGAAGAATCTCAAATATCTGAGATACACTTAAAGAGGTGTTCAACTTTCTTGGCTATCAGGTAAATGAAAATCAAAACGACTCTGAGATATCATCTTATACCTGTCAGAATGGCCAAGATCAAAATACTAAAGCAAGCTATGCTAGAGAGGATGTGGAGTAAGGGGAACACTCCTCCATTGCTAGTGGGAATGTAAACTTGTACAGCTAATTTGTAAATCAGTATGGCAGTTTCTCAGAAAATTGGCAATCAAACTACCTAAAGACCACTCTAGGCACATACCCAAAGGATACTTACCATCTCTCAAGGACGTTTGCTCTTAGAATTATTGGGAATGACCAGATCCTGGAAACAACCTTGGTGCCCTTCACCTGAAAAATGAATAAAGAAAATTTGGTATATATTCACAAAGGAAAACAGAACAAAACAATGTCCTTATGAAATTTGCAAGCAAATGGATAGAGCTAGAAAAAAATCATCTTGAGTGAGATAGATAACCCAGACCCAGAAAGACAAACACAGTATGTACTCTTTAATAAGGTATATTAGATATAAAGCAAAGGATAACCAGGTTAAATCCCCAGACCCAGAGAAGCTAGGTAATAAGGAGGACCCTAAGAAAGAAGCATGAATCTCCATGGTAAGAGTAAATAAATGAGATGTCCTGGGTAAACTGGGGACAGGAGGTAGTAGAGGGGAGAGGATAGAGTTATGGGAACACGAGGGATCAGGATGATATAGTTGGGGGTGGTTTGGATGGGAGAGTAATGAAAGAGATATCTTGATATAGCAGGCCATTCTGGGGTTAATGAGAAACCTCGTACCTAGGAAACTCCCAGGAACTCACAAGGATGACTCCAGCTAAGACTCCTAGCAACAATGGAGAGGGTACCTGAATTGGTCTTCTCCTGTAATCAGGCTGGTGACTACTCTGCCATCATAGAACCTTCATCCAGTATGTGATGGAAGCAGATACAGAAACCCACAACCAAGCACTGGGCTGACTCCAGAAATACAATTAATGAGCAAAGGGGCTCAGGATCATGTTGGGGAAACCCACGCAGACATTTGATTTGAGCTTGTGGGAGTTCACAGATTCTGGATGGTCAGCTTTATGGGACTGACCTAGGTCTTCTGTATGTGGATGAAAGTTGTGAGACTTGGTCTTTCATGGGGCTTTATCAGTGGGACTGCAACCTATCGCTGGCACATGAGCTATCTCTTTGGAACCTATTCACTGTGGTGGGACGCCTAGCTCAGCCTTGATACAGCAGGTAGGAGCTTGGTCCTGGCATAACTTGATATGCCATTCTTGATTCCCATGGGAGGTCTTATCAGATCTGAATAAAGATAGAGGAGGAGTGGTTGGGTATATGGGGGATGGTGGAGGAGGGTAATGGAGGAGAGAAGAAAGAAGAAACTGTGGTTGGTATGTAAAATATAAAATAATAAATTAAATTAAGAAAGGAAAGCTTTGTGTTTTAGAAGGCACAGCATAGAGCATGAGGCTTGTCTGTCAGCTGGGAACATTTTATCCTGTCGGAGAGCAGAGTGATATGATCATCTTCCTTCCTCTTACTTATTCAGCCCAGAACTGCAATCAATGGCAAGCTGCCACCCACACTCAAAATGTGTCCTTCCTCCTCAGTCAAGTCTCTCTGAGAGCACTCTCACGAGGTCTGTGTCCTTGCTGATTCAAACCCTGACAAGTTGACAAGATAGCATCCTAAATGTCACTGTGAAAATACTTTATAAAAACCTTTTCTATACTCTCTGGATTTGTGATCAATTGTAAAGTTAACTCAAACTGAAGATAATGAAATAGACAAATGAAAGACTTAAAGGAAAGAGGAATAATGGAAATGCAAAAAAAAGCACACAGAGTGTCCACTGTCAGAGAAGCAACGCAAAGTGAAAAGAATTGTGCAAAAACAATTGTGGTATGAAATACAAAGATATGTTTCATCTTCCATGAGACTTGGGTAGTTTGTTCAGTGTTGACTTTGCCTTTGGCCTTTGTAAAAAAAAACTATATTTATTAATGTTTATTTCACCATTATTTCTGAAATGTTTCACCTAAGGAGTTATCAGTCACTGCTTGATTATTTAAATTACTCTCTTGTCTACTAGCAGTCAGAGATGTCACCAAAAATAGAAGCAAGTCTAAAATTCATGTGGTTGTTGAAATGTGTATTAACATTTAAGTCAAGAGACTTTCACTCTCAAAATAAAATATACTACTTACAATTATTTTTTGGAATTTAATCACATTTAAATATATGATTATTATTTCAGGAAACAAGACAGAATGGTTATTACTATTATGAAAGGCACTTGCTTTTATTTTTAATCAAATATATCTTTGAAATAATCACTGTTTAGCTGAAAATGAGCTTACAGTAGAACATATAATATGCAATCATTTCATGATGTTAAAAATCCATATGCTAAATGTATATAAATAAATGGCTAGTTTAAGAATAAATCTAGCTAAGACACAGTTGATAATTTTATATTCATAATATTGATATTAAATGTAATTTCTGGAATTCTTGAAATGTTTATGAACATTTCAGGATAGTCGTATATATAATTTGTGAGATGTTTTGAGAATGAAAGGTAAAATATCAACATTTCATTTTAAGGACAAGAAAAGACTTAAATAATTAAATTTAATTTATACACAACACTCATTTCAGAATAGAGATTATGAGAAAGATTAGAAAATTGTTAAAGGAAAATCATTCTTAAAGTGTAAATTTCAAAACTTTAAACCTTAAAAAGATGCTTTAAGAAAATTATTGTTTACTGATTAAATTATTCATCAGGAAAAATTTTAAAGAAAATGTCACCATATGTACCTAAAACAGGTGATTTTTACAAATGTAAATTGTATTCAGTAAAGAGACCTAAAATTTGCTCCTTTACTTTGCCAAATATTGAAGCTAAAACATTGGAAGGGGTTAGACTTTTTCTAATTCTGCTTACCAATTTTCTTAAGGAAAACCATAAACTATTTTTTCTGTTGGAAATAATGTGTGCAAATAAGGAAAAATATTCTATTAAGATTATTTTTCCTTGTTGGAAATAATGTGTGTGGATGCAGGTAGATATTATACCAAGAGTTTTGATAAATTATTTTATTGGTAGTTTTATATAAAATTGCTATACTAAAATTTATGATAACACTTTAAATAAGAGTTTATAAAGTTTCTTATATATGCTCATACATGATACATTATGATGATATAAATTTTAATGTAATATTCATTTATCTATTATATGGCTAAGTAGTTTGCTTTCATATATGTCTGTTGATCTTATGTGTGCCTATTGCTCTTGGGCCAAAAAAGGGTGGAGTCTCTTCTGGTTCTGGAATTACATTCAGGGGTGAGCCATCCTATGAGGGCTGGGAATAGAAATGAAGTCAAATGACAAGGTCCTTGAAACAAGAAGCAGTCTCTCCAGTACCCTCACAGTGAATATTTGATTCATATATTATTGCTTCTTTAAAACAAAATGTTAATTTGATTTGTACTTAATTCAATTAATACATACTGATGTTATTGAAGAATCAAAATATACAGATGGTGTGATTCTACAGGAAATTTCTGATTTGGATCAGCATGATGGCTCTGAGCCAAGAAAAGCTTGCTACCAAACACTGATGGCATAGTTTGAATTTCTCAAATAAAAGTGAAAAGAGACAATCCATCACCTCAAAGGTTGTATTTTGTATTCAACACATGTGATGTAGAATAATGTGTGCCCTCTCTAGTTCATAATCTTTTTTTCTCTCTACCTCTCTTTCTGTCTATAGCACACACATGAAAAATAACAAATACAACTTAAAATAAATTTTTTATCAATTTATGAAACTGATAGGCCCATATTTTAATAGCTACCATTGTGATAAAGTCTAGTCAGAAACACAGTGATTTTTTGGCTTATCAAGATTTCTATTAATTCACACATGCCAGATATATTTCTATTTTGATTTTCAGAATTTCGACTGAACTATAGATTCCATGACAATAATTTTCAAATAGTTTAAAATACATTCATCAATGTTAGGGGAACAATGCATATTCCCATATTTTTCCTCAACTTTTTTACACAGCATCTCATATCTTCTTGATTTTTGGGGGGAGAAAATATTCTACACAGTCATCTTTATCCCCCATACATCACCCCATTTGCTTAGGGTCTACATCAATTGAGCAGTTATGTCTACAAGGGAAATTCCAATACAAGTGTGTCTCTTCTTTCAAATCTCAAAAACGCTTATACCTCTCTGATAGTTTTGCTTGTTGTTTTAATTATTTTTTCTTTTGTATCTTATTATAACTTTTGAGTAGAAACTTGAGGCATCTAATCAAAGCCTTCATTTTTTCAGAATGAACCACAAAAATTCTGATTTTTAGAGTACAACTTAAAATATGGTAGAGTCACCAAATAGAGCTTAAATTTTCAAACAAAAAATACTTTTTTCTATTTTACAGATCTTGCCTACTGTAAAATGTCTGCCAATGCGTTAGGTATTGTATCACAATTTAGTTTATGCTATCTTTGAAGCTTATCAATCAATGCCTCTGCCCTCCAAGAACCATTTGCGTATGCAAGTGGGCAAATTGTCTGTGCATTCTGAAGTATGGCACAGTTGCCATTGGATTTCTGGATTTCCACATTCCCATAACTTTCTCTCACTCAGTATTTCATTACATCATCATAGGTTTACTTTAAAATAGAAAGACTGATAGGGTTCTGGGGACAGGTTACCCAGGAATTATTTTAAGGCTTTCTAGGTAGGATGGGGCAGGCATCCTAAGGGTATTCTGTGTAAATCATATGCTTGCAACCCTCCTTCATATAGCTTTTAATTATATCATATTTTTTGTTTCAAAAGTGAATAAATAGAAAACAATGAAGCTACATTTCAAAATAAAATACATATGAAAGGCATAATGTACTAATGGTCATTTTTCTATTTCACTCAGCTTTCTCTGTCTCTTATGAAGTATGAGAATAATATTCTTCAGAGTAACACCCTTCTATAGTGTCAATATAAAAATACTGACATTTTATTTCTTTTTAATTCAAATTTTATGAGTAAAACAAGACCCATTGTCTGATCAATGTTCTCTCCTCAACAAAGTTCATTCAGTTTTATTGCTGAAGTTGCCTTTCACATGCTACATACTATATTTGCAGTGTTACTATGCATTAGTTGCCTGTTTAAGTTATGTCTTCTGATGACCATATTTAGAGTTAATCCAAATTTTACTTTCAATTTGGTTAGAGTTTTTTAGTGCATAATGGGAAACACAATGGTTAGGATAATTTTTACAGACTTAATGAAACCATTTTATCTCATGATGACCTTGAAGTTATTATCCTAAATTACTTTTCTTGATGGGGCATGTCAGTGGGAATAAGAACAATAATTGTACCTGATGGACCATTTCTAGTGTAACATCAGTAAGAAAACACCTTAAGTTTTGAATGTCATTTTGTTACTCTAAGGGATATCAATGAACAAATTAATTATTTTTCTTTATTTCTTTTTTTTTATAAATTTATTTATTTACTATGTTTACAATGTTCTGTCTGTATGTATGCCTGCAGGCCAGAAGAGGGCACCAGATCTCATTACAGATGGTTGTGAGCCACCATGTGGTTGCTGGGAATTGAACTCAGGACCTTTGGAAGAGCAGACGATGCTCTTAACCGCTGAGCCATCTCTCCAGCCCATCTTTATTTCTTTACTAACTTCCTAAAGCATGTTACACTAGCTGAATTAAGATTTTCTTCAGAAAAAATAATGGCCCAATAAAGTAGCATTCTGTAACTATCAAGCATAATACCTACTATATATTATATACATTACAAACATCTTTTCATCTTACTAATGTTTTTCTGTTCTTATTTTCCAAGAAGAATAAGCAAAGAGATTTTAGTGAGTTATGTTTATGTAATGTCTGAGAAACAAAAACACCAGGTTATCCATAGGAACTTTAATAAAATATATTCTAGTCTTTCAATAATGACTACTAATTTTCATGCAGATTGGAAAGTCTCTTAATGAGCATTACTGAAATTAAAATAGGATAGAAAAGTAAAAAAAAGTCAGCAATTGGCTTTATGTTTCTTTTCACAAATATATCTCTCATTTATTTGAAAATGTACAATAAATTGTCCATTTGTTATTGGATGTTTCTATATGTGCCATAGAAGATAAAAATATAGTCAAAAATCGAGACTGAGAAAATTTTAATGTATTGTTGATAAATAAGTACATTGGGAAAATGGAGAGAACCTGATCCTGAGCTCATGGTGGATCCAGGCTACCTTGTGGAGGAAGCATTGTCATCATCATGCCTACATTTCTAGAAAAAAGTTGCTTCTGAGGGAAGTGACTCTGGAACACATGAACTGTCATGATTGTTGTTATTGATGGAGATTTTATAATGTATGATATCCTGAGTATACAATTAGCTTATACCATTTTTATGTGGATGTACTGTCTCCAAGCTGGTGCCATTTTGTAGGCAGAAATAGCTGCCAAGAACAGAATAATCACACAGAAACTATATTATTTAAATTAGTGTTTGAGTAATGGTTCAAGCATATTCCTGGCTAACTCTTATATCTTAAATTAACCCATTTCTATTAATTTGTGTATTGGTACAAGGCTGTGCTTACTGATAAAGAGGCAGCATCTGTCTCCTTTGGCAGTCACGTGTCATTTTAATGCCTCTGCCTCCTCTCTCTCTATATCTCTCTTACAGCCTGGCTATATTCTGTCTTGCCATAGGCCAAAGGAGCTTTATTCATTAGCCAATAAAAACAACACATATGCAGAAAGACATCCGCATCCATTATGTTCCAAGGTAATCAAGAGTGTTTTACCACATCACTCTCCACACTTGACAAGTTTTAAAGTTTTCTGTTAGTCATGCCGTTTAGAAGTATGGACTCAGTTTTAGGAATTTTCTTGTAAGTAGAGATTTCCAACTGCCCAAAGGTCGTTCTCTTTTAAGCCGTTGTACTAAATTAGACCAGACTGGTGCTTATATACTGGTTTTGCTTACTTTATCCATGATTGACACAGTAAAATGCCACTGCTGTGAAATGACTCCAGGCCATTCCTGAGTGGGGTTTAGAAACACATGCCCATGCTCTTGTTTGCTGACTTCCAGTGATGGCACCAGGTTCTGACTGTAGAAGGGCTTCATAAAAATCTTCTCACTTGCGATCATTTTTCACTTGAGAGATTTTATGTGACTACAGACATGCCATTATATAAACTAGAAATGCCAATTGAATATTTACTGACAACAAATTAAAAGAAATGTATTTTAAAATGAATCCAAGGTATCCATAAGTTTACAGTGCATCTAATAAAAGCAAGATGCATACTAATGGTATTAATGTGGTTAATTACTTTTACATTAATAAGTGAATCTTGAAAGAATATATGATATTGCTTCACAAACAGAATCATTGATGTTTTTCAAGTTTGTTTATTTAAAATTAAAATCCACCATTACTGAAAATGCCTTCTATGTAATTATGCTTTACAAAATATATGAAGTATATTTACGTAATTTCAGAAGTAGTTTGAAATTCTGTCCTAATTATAAAATAGTTCTAATGGTAAAATAGATTTTTCAAGTTTTGAAATTTTCATAAGAAATTCTGTAGCACAAGCATCATTTTTAAAATTAAAACTTTCTTACATTTCATTTCTAATACAATCTGAAGAAACACTAACGTGATACTTACTTTCTGAGAAATAATTATCAGAAAGTGTTTTAAAAGACTCATTTTGGGGACCTACATAGGTAGCTCAGTGGTTAAGACCACTGACTGCTCTTCCAGAGAACCCAGGTTCAATTCTGTGCACCTACATGGCAGCTCACAACTGTCTGCAACTCTAGGGTCAATCACCCTCACACAGACAAACATGCAGACAAAACACCAATGCACACGAAATAAAAATAAATTATTTTTAAAAAAGATTCATTTCTTGGATGGCTGACTTTTTACATATACAGTTAAAACCCTGAAATTCAGATGTTCAAAAAGTTCAAATGAATCATGGTGTTTGGGAAGCACTGTAAACATTGTACAGTATGAGAGTATGTACAGATAAGGTACATACATGTTTCTTCAGATCCAAGGCTGTAGAGATCCCTTGATGGTACACAAACATGTGACGCATAAGAGTTGCATATTTTTTGCTGTACAAGGCGATGACTCACAGTTTGAGAAGTAGTGGCTACAGTAATTAAAGTTATTGATCATTTATCCTTGAATACCTAAAGTCACAACCCTGGATGTTTACCCTGTCCTATTATACAGTGAATATCTGTTTAAAAAAATCTGTCCAAGCAAGCTCTCCGATTGACCTGGTTCTGATCCATTCTCATAGGTTGCTCTTCTGTCATTGATCCAACAGAATGAGGCAGACAACATAAAATTGATTCTTTAACAATTCAATTGAATGTCATGTATCATCTTTTACAAGGTTAATATGATGCCAACATTAAGAGTGAAAAAATTTTATACAATATTTGCAACTCAAGATTTGAAATGAGGGGCTGAAAGATGGCTAGGTGGTTAAGAGTGTTTTTTTTTTTTTTTTTTTTTTTTTTTTTTTTTTTTTTTTGCAGACTACAAGGATTCTTTTGGAAGCAATCACAACAGGTAACTCACAACTAGTTATACCTCCAGTTCCACGGGTTCTAATGCCATATGGCCTCTGTGAGCTCATGCGTGTACACTGTACATGTAAGCTAATGCAGACACACAGGCATCTACATTAAAAACAAACCATTAACAAGTAAGAGTTTGAATTAATTCATGGTAGGAAGATGTGCCATTCCAAATTTGTGCTAGGAGTATCCTAATACATTTTTTCAATGACACAAATATATATTGGTACTTAAGGTAATTCTTGTAAAAGTAATGATCATAGAGAGAGGTGCTGAAAGTCAGCTTTACAGATAACAAAATGCAAGGTACAGTATCAGTGTAGTGACTTGACAGCAACTGAAGGGATGTGTGCTGCACATGGGGTAGAAGTGAGGACTGAAGAGCTAGCTGCATTTTCACTTGCATGGTTCCTGGATAATTAGCACTGCATGGCCTGCTACTCAGTGGCCTTTATATTTACTACTGGGTCATTATGTACTCCTAGCATACATTTAGTCAAATAATTTTAAAGAAATGCCTTTCACAAGTAAGAGTTCTACTAAATTAATAAAAACATTTTCCTTTTTTTGATGTGAATAGAATTTAGGAATAGTCTCTGTAGAACATGTGTGGAGAAGTCAATGGAGTTCCAATATGATAGTCTTCTGTGTTGCTAGGAATGGTGTACCCTGTTGATATCTATGATATATTATCATAAGTACAGATAAGTCACATAAATCTTATTCTGTATTTACCTAATTCTAGGATCCAATTCATTTTATGTGTAACAATTGTTGTGAAGTTTAAGTTATCATCTCTTTTATGCCCTCACTTAAAACACCCCTTGATCTCTTTGGATTGATCTAAAGATATATTCTACAGTTAAGTTACATTTATTTGTTTTTTTCCATTGAAGTGGGTATCTGCTCTATTACACCATTGTATCCCGGGAGTTCTTCCCTAAATATTTCAGGAGGCAGCTGACTGATAATTTGTGGCATTTAAGTTTCCTTTAGTCACAAAAATAATTAGAAATCCATCATTTGGGCATTATGTCACTGTTTTCAATTTGTAGTTACTTCTAGTTGCTGCTAGAAGAAAAGTAAATTTAGTTTGGTTTAAATATCCATAAGAGGGGCCTAAGTCAATATCTAAAAAAAAGGCATCTATTAAAAAGACATATAAAGGAAAATTGCAGTCAAGCAGCTACACCATCTGGGTCATATGAAAATGAGAAGTGGTGATGAGTGCCTGCATGCTGCTGCTGCTGCAGACCTAATCAACTCACTGTCTCTCCAAGCAGTCATGTGTGCAGATTAATGAAGAGAGGTGTCAGAAGAAAACTTCCTGCTGACTGACTGTGGATAAGCTATTTTGCTCCATCATTGCCTCAGCTTTGCTTACAGGAGAGTAGACTCATTCTACCATGTGCTTTCCTACTAATCGCTCTGACTAAATGAAGCAAATCTCTTGGTAAAAGGTGCCAGCAACATCTGGTCGCTCTAAATCAGAATCAGTGTGGATACACACGCCCATGTTGTCCTGGACTCTGTGGTGATCAAAAATCAGTATGCTGCTGTGGACCCAACACAATATGACCTGTGTTATCACTTCATCAGGCAGAAGGCAGATTTTTCCCGGCCTTTGATGCTGATTTCTTTTGTCCTATTTCAAGTCAGATTCAAAAGCCAATAGAATGCTTTTGATTTTGTTCCCTTCAGGCCCTTTGATTTCGCAGCCTTAATCACTAGTTATTTCAAATATGGCCAAAGTAATTTATTTTTAAAAATTATTTGCTACTGAAAACAACACATGGCAAAAAACATTAATATGTTTTAGTAAATATGTATTTAAATTGTTTAATGATGAACAATCTGTACATACAAATTACATATATACACTTTTGTATGTGTGTAAATATTCAATACTTAGTGAAATACTGTTCTACAAATTTTGTTTTTATTTCAAAATGAACAGAAATTATATATATATATATGTATATATATACATATATATATAATGTAATTGATTGAAAATCTTACTGGTAGAACTCATATGATTACAGCATAAAACTATATTGATACTTTGGTTAAAAGACTGTTACACTAAAACATGAACATTGCAGTAATTTAGAAATGTTATGACCATAAATACCACTGATAGAAATATTCTGGCCCAGCCCCTGAGATGGAATGCAGTGGCGTGCTACAGACATACAACCAGCATGGAGTAGCCCCAGGTGTCCCCACCACTCTTTACTCAGTGACAATTATCCATTGCTGCTAGGTTCTGTTTCTTATTTCTTACTGGATATAGTCCTTTGGTTGAAAGTCAAAACTGAAATAAATTATGAAATGTTATGCTTTTCTCTGGGATAACTTATATCAATCTTTCCCTGACAGTGCATAGTTCTTATTTTATTTATCCATACATACCTTTGTAAAGAAAAACCGAGCCATATGTCAGTATCATTTAGACCTCTAAGCCATTTGCACTGTGTTGTATATATGACCAAGTGTAATAAGAAATTTCCCAAGAAGATATATATATATATATAATATATATATATATATATATATATTATATAATTTGTAGAAAATGAAATAGAATTCTTCTGCGCAATGTCTTAAACTTTAAGTTAATAATATATGTATTTTTAAATAAGGGGAAGTTTTTTTTCTGACTCTCAGCATTGGACAGTCTTGATGAAGTATATGCTATATGCTCAAACACAAAAATCTTTACTTTCACCCCCAAATATCTAATTTTTTTAATATATAAGTTCTCATATAACCTCACAATTATTACTTTTGCCTTAAGAAAATTTCCACAATGTAATTTTAGCGTATTAAAATTTTAATTGAACAATTAACATCTTTAACTTACTCTCTGAAATCACATTCAGGCTCCCAGTGGTTTCTGAAAGAGATTTTTTTCCTTTTACATGGAATTTGCAAGTCATTCAGAGTAATGGGGAGCATAATAAATCATCCTGTCATGAAACTGTGACGACCTCACTGACGCTGGCGCTTCACTCTCAGTAAGAATTTATCTAAGAGAGAATGGGGTTTGTTTGTCTCCACATTGCATGCATGCACATCTCATGAGCTTCAGTTTGGTGACTGTCTTATCAAGTCACTTTTGAGTGTGGACGAGTAGGGGATTCTACAGAGGAGATAAAAATCAAGCAGATGCTAGATTGAGAATAGTCTCACCTTCCACTGTAACCCTGAGTATCTGAGATGTAATAATGCCATTTTTGAAATTAAAAATCACTGCACTTTGTAAGAATGTTCCTATTTTATAAATAGTTATCAAGATAAGCAGGGTACTTTCTGAAATGTGTGACAGCAGCTTCTATAATTGATGAGCTGCTTGAGTTTCTCACCTAAAATCAGCTCATGAACAAATTATACCCAAGTGTTTTTATGTCTGCAAAGAATGTTTATCAAAAGAAAGGGGTTATGATTTTAACATGCTATACTAACTTTCAAAACAATTGGATACTATTCAGTTATTTTCTGTAAATTATTTTTAACTGGTGAGAAAGGTAGACTGGCGATAATGAATGTACCTAACCATTAACAATGTGGGCAAATTAGTCAAAATCAGTTCATATTTCTTCTTCATTAACCTTTCTCTGTATCTGTTTACTGTATACAGAGAGGAGAAATACTGTGATCTGAATATTTAAAATTTTTGTTTTTCTGAATTTTATCATTTCCTTCCAAAATTTTGGAAAATTGTAACATTTAACAACCCATCAATATTTTTCTTACTGCATCTTTGTATTGCAAAAAAATGAATATATTCATGCAATCACTGACAGTTCATCACTTACATTTAGTATTTGATGTCTATTGTGCTCAAAATACTGAAACTCCTCTTTGGAATAATCATTCTGCCTTTCTTCTAAGGAGTGTACAATTTATTGGATCTGTGTCTCAGTTCATTTGGCTATTTTAGCCAAAACTTCCTCGGGCTAAGAATTTGATCAACACTAGATACTTATTTCTCACAAACTTTGAGGACTATAAAATTCAGGGTCAAGAAACTAATAAATGATTCTCTTGTTATAACTTTTTGACTCAAAGATGGTGTGTTGTTGGTTTGTCCCTCTAGAGAAGAGGGTAAAAATTATATGACTTTGTTTCACCCAAATCTACAATAGCCTTAGAATGTAATTATTCTTCTCCAATGACCAAAATCCCTTAAATCCTCATTTCTGATAAAGGAATTTTGGCGAGAAACATTTTTTTAACAATAGTGATACTGCAAAGTTTTATATCTTAAGTTGAAAGTAGTGATAAAAGAAAAATTAGCATAATCATGATCATAGAAGGAGAGACATCTCCATTGGTACAACCAGTAGTGAGATTGTAACCGCTCATAATCCTGCCAGGTAGGCTACCTGTAACTCTTCAACTTTCTCCCCTCCCCTCCAATTCCAGGGCCCCAGTCACAATCCTAGCTCTGTAGTAGGCAAAAAGCTAATGTGGCATCCCACTTCTCTGTTCTCATCTCCAATTTAGACCTCACCTCCAAGCTCCTTTGTGCCCTCTAATCCGATTATCCCAGTTCTTAACAGCAAGAAGCCTTCACCAGTAATTCAAACCCTGCCAGGAAAGCAGGTAGGCTAACTGTAGCTCTTTACCACTCCCTCTTCTCCAAATCCTATCCCTCCATCCCTCCACATCATCAGTAACAGACCATCTGTTGTGTCTTCCCCCTCTCGCTTTCCCTGTTTCCAGTGTATCTGCTTTCTTCCCCTTACCTCTTTTCATCATTTTTATTCCAGTCTCCAACTCCAACAGGCACTCCCTGAGAACTCACAGGCCACTCAGACCAGAGAAACAGGCTTTTCTTGACACAGTCGCCCAGTCTCACCCCTACATATGTGGAAGATCACCTGTGACTGTTTCTTCTTCTTATCTGTACCTATCCCCAGCTGATCTGAAGCTCTTCCCCTTGGACAATCCTCCCCACGCATCCTTTTATCCCAGTATCCAACCCCAGCAGACATTGGCTGAGAATTCACCAACCAAGCCAGAAAAACAAGTAGGCCAGCAAAGCAGGAAGGCAAGCTTTATATCTTCACTTTCCATTCTCTCTTCTAATGTCAATACCTTAGTCTCACCCCAGCTCTCTACCAGAGTATTTGCTGTGGCCTTTCCTCAGATCTGCACTCGTTTATAAGGAAGTAAGAAGATCCTGGTGGATCACCATGCTTTTCTCCGTTCTGTGGACCATCTTACCCCATTAGCGCATCCTCATTCCTAAGTGTTAAGTCCCAAAGCATAAAAACACATTTTACCCAGAACCCCCCAGTAGCCACACATAAAAGATTTCTAAAAAAGTTTCCTAGTAGACAAACCACTGTCACAACAGCCTCCAAAGAACCGAGAAGACATTAGAGATCATGGAAAAAAGAACCACCCGACAAAGACAATTCCAGGTATCAGCACTTAAAATTATGGTCACTCAGATGCCTAGGCACCAGCATCAAAACACAATAAATAGCAATAAAGTCAATATGTCTCCTTTAGGCCCAGAAACCCTGCAACAGTAGGACCTTAGAATTACAGCATACCTGAAACACAGGACACAAACCTTAAAATGGCTTTTATAAATATGATAGAGGTCCTTAAAAAGAAAATAAAAATTATAATCCATTAAAGAAATATTTGAGCACACAAGCAAGCAATTTAAATAAATGAATAAAAGAACCCAACACCTGAAATAAGAAATAGAATCCAAATAAGGAAAATCCAAAGTTGGGGCAAGCTAAGTATGTGAGTGTTTTTTTCTATTAATCTATGACTGTTTGTTAGGTCATGAAGGGGGCTCCTTTCATCCTATTTGTTTGTTTTGTCCTATTCCATTGATATTATTTTTGTTTTATCCTTGTTTTATTTTATTTATTATATTTATTTTTTTTCTCCTTAGAAGCCTATTTTCTTTCTTGTAAGAGACAGAAAATGATGGATCCAGATGCGAGGGTATGTGGTAAGGAATTGGGAGGAATACAGCGAGGGAAATTATAATCAGGATATATTATGCTAAAAACCCTCCATTTTCAAGAGAAGAAAAAAAATGCAACTCATGTTCCTATAAACAAACCTTCATTATGTTCCAGTGAACAATCCTAAAGAAACTCTTTGAGTTATATAAAAAGACATGAAATTAGAAGAAGGGGGGGAGGAAGAGGGCAGGCACTAGGTAGGAAGAAGGGGATTACTGAAAATGGAAGAGGGATAAATCATGTAGTTGGGTGTGAAATAAGTGTCTAAACTACATTACGAACTTGTAATAAGATTGCAAGTTGAAATCTATTTTGTGTATAATCAATAAATTTCAATCCAAACACTAAAAGATATATTAACAGATTGAGAAAGTTTTAGGCACAAAATAGTTATCTAACTAACTTTGTCTATTAAGAATTATTATATATTCCTGGACCTGGAAGGAGAGGGGAGGACCTTGGACTTCCCACAGGGCAGGAAATCCTGACTGCTCTTCAGACTCTAGAGGGAGGGAGAATGGAGTGGGGGGGGGAGAGGGAGAGGAGTGGGGAGAGGGGGAGAGGAGGGGGGGAGGAGGAGAGGAGTGAGGAGAGGGGGAGAGAAGTAGGAGGAGGGGGAGGGAAATGGGAGGCAGGGAGGAGGCGGAAATTTTTTCAACAAAAATAAATAAATAAATAAATATTCACAAACCTGAATAGGATAAAGAAAACAAAGTCCTAATGGTACCTGAGGAGCTTCTTTCAATTGATAGTTGTTAAGAGAATTTCTACAGGGTTGTAGCCCTTGAAAGGTTGCTCACCCTTCATCATATGGCCCCATAAAGATAGTGCTAAGTAAACTCATTCATCTTAAAAAACAAAAGCAAGCAGGCAAACAAACACCGCATGTAATTGGGTGAGTGAAAGAGGAGGGTTTGGAGTAGAGAGAATTGACAGTCGATCTTCTTAAAACATTATATATTCACATGAGATTCTCAAACAATAAAAATAAATGCCAAAGCCTTTCTGTAAATAATAGGTAGAATCTTAGGTGCATTCTCCCCTTTCTCTTGCCATTCCCTTTTTCCTTCTTCCCTCCTATTCTTTCCTTTTCTCTCTAGTTTGTAAACAAACTAAAATACTCTTTCTTATTGGGAAGCAGCACATGATATCATTTCATAATTTCATAGTTTGTTAAAATACTATTAGACTGAAATGAGCTAACTAGTTGGAAAAATCTGCATGACGACTGACATGGGAGCTGCAAAGATCAAAGTTAGAAAAGGAAAATTCCATCATGACTGCTATGTATTATGCTAATTCTGACATCACAAGCTATACCGGTATACATCTGCGTTTGTGAACAGCAATGGAAAATTCTCCATACAAGTTAACTGTTTTATCTCCTGCTTGAATAAAGAAAAATGTGTATTTGAATATTTAAAAATAGGATCAACCAATAATTAGTATATATCTAATAAATATTCAACTCATGTCCAATACAATATTATGTGCTTCATAAAACATGTATCAACTCGTTTCATATCAAATAGCTATTCAACAACATAACTTAAAGTCAGACTCCCACATTCTAGTAGAGTATGTTGGCAAGTAATTCCTAAGGGGGAACTATATATTAGAAAAATAAAAAAACTAAACAAGGGAATCAAAAGCCTATTTTCCCATGTAAAACACAGCTAATGAGTGTGCACTTTCCATAAAGGACAAATAACCCACTCTCGCCAAACTCAGTGAGCTCCCCCTCCAATCTATTCTGTATCTACTAGATTTTCTCAATTACATTCTCTCCTATTATCTGGATCTTTGCATAATTTTGTATGTGAGTTTGAGCTTCTTCTCCCATAGTTAAACATAAGGCATATGTCTAGCTGTTGGGCTCCTTTTTAATCCATGAAATCCGGAGATATTATTATTTTTTCTTCTTTAAGCATATTTCAAAATAAATAATCTGTGAAGTAATAAGATATGTGATCACAGATTAATAGTTTATTTAGTCAATTAATATAATGACACAGTTTAGAAGGAATCAAAGGATGTGATTTCAGTCTGATCGTGCAGGTAAAGAAAATGCAGAAGCATGACGAGGGAGACCCTGCAGCTACATTTTCCCAGTTGGTTCTTCCCTGCCATGTGTCCTCCTTAAGACAGACAGACACAGCATGCTCATGCGTGTGTCTCATGCAAGCCTTCTTTGAGTGTTTTTAACAAATGACAGTAGCCTCTGAAATCTATCCAAATGCAAAACCAACACAGCTTTGAATTATAACAATATAATATTTTACATTTCTTACAAGGTAGTCCAAATTTGAATCACCAAAAACTTTAGCCTAACTACATAAAATTTATCATGAGATTATGCTTTAAAATTCTGTATAAAATTAAATTATACTTGCTTGACTGCTTATAAAATGTGTTAACTGGTTATTTTGTTGCAATTACCATTAAGTACATGTGACAGAAAGATTATTGAATAAATCAATCTGAAGTCAATGGCGTGCTGTAAATTTCCTTTCAACATTTTACATAAATTCAATAAAGTAGCTGTTGGGTAGAGCCCGATTAATAAAAACCTAGAGACAGAAATTGGGGTTAAACCAGAAGGTCAGAAAAGCAATACAGTCAGCCACTAGCTCTTACCTTTACCTCTGTCTGACATAGCGATCCTGCCTTCTGGAATCTCAGAATGAGACTGTGTCTGAAAGTTATCTCCTCCTGTTTTATATTCCTCTCTAGTTTTCGGATTAAAGGCACGCACCATTACCGTCCTGTTTCTATGTTAAACTAACGTGTGTGTCACCATTGCCTGATCTGTAAGGCTGATCACTGGGACTGTTTTACTCTCTTGTCTTCAGGCCAGCTCTATTTATTAAAGTAAAAATGAAATATCACTCCAGTCAGGGTTAGTTGCTATTGTGACTTTGACTGGATTTAAAATTACAATGGAAGCACATCTCTAGGTGTAGGTAAGAGTGTACTTCCACGAAGGCTTAGCTGAACAAGAAGATTAATTGCTAATGTGCAAGAATTCCTGTTTTGGGGTCCTTAATTGAACAGAAAGGAAATGGTCCACTAAATTCTGGCATTGACCACGCGGGGTTTCTGGGCTGCTGATGCATTTTGACTAGCCACACCACACTGCTCTCTGCATGCCTGCTTTATAATGCAGGACTACACTCCTATACTCTGAGTAAAAAAATCTACTCTTCCTAATAATTGGCAGGGGGTCTCTAACTCCGCTGCCATCAGCTGTAAGAGAAAGCCTCTCTGATGACGTTTGGGTTAGACACGGATCTATGATTATAGCATAATATAATTAAAAAATGTTTTATTGGCTTTTTTTGCAGTCATGTGTGGTTCACTCCTAGGTCTCTGAGCCATCCAGTTTCTGGTTCTTGTCCATCCAGGCAGTGTTAGGCCTGGGCTTCTTCTCATTTCTTGGGCCTCGAGTTAGGCCATTCATTAGTTGGCCCCTCTCACGAGTTCTGAGCCATCACTGCCTCAGCATTATGAACCCTATGGAAGAGGGGGAAGAAGATTCTGAGAGACAGGGCCATCCCAGACACCAGGCCCACTGAATTAACTAAGCCGGGCTGGTAAAGGCTCACTCTGACTGAAGCTGCAACCACAGAGCCAGTATTGGTCTTCCCCAGGTGCTCTGCATACATATCATGGTTGTTTAGCTTTAGGAGTTTGTGGAACCCATAACATCTGGAGTGGGGGATGTCTCAACCCGTTTGCTTCTTCTTGGAATGTTTTTGCTCCTTCTGGGTTGCTTGTCCAGCTTTGATATGAGGGTTTATGTCTAGCTTTATTGCATCTCGTTATGTCATGCCCAGCTGATATCCCTGGGAGGCCTGCTTTTTTCTTAAAGAGAATGGAGAAAGCAGGAATCAGTGGGGAACAGGAGAGGAGGCAGAGTATTGGGAAGAGTAGAGGCTGCAACCAGGATATATGTATGGGTGAAAAATAAATAAAAAGAAAAAATAAAACCTTCCTTCTTTAAATTACCAGTTGTTCAATCACGGAATGATAAATATAACCAATAGAACAAAACGTCATAAATTATATACATAACTTTTCTGGCTACGTATGTCTAATAGAGACATATACATACATAAATACACACATAAATACACATATATATGATATATATATATAATCAGAATAAAATTAGCGCAGCATTTCTTAAGCTTTAACATAAAGTTAATGCAATTATTGGGAGCTTATCTCAGACTGCTGTACTAAGCCAGGTATTATTTTGAAATATATGTGACTGAAGGTTATTTTAAATAACTAAAATCTTAAGGTTAAATTCCTGCACTGAAGACCTCACAGGTCAAATGGCACAGCTGGAATTCAAGAGGATCTGGTTAAAGGCAGGCTATGGAGTCACACCTCTACCCTGAAGTGTGTCATCATTTACAGATGCATTCTGACACCTGGTTGACCTTTACATAAGTGTCCCTTCTGATTTACACCCTTAAATATGTGGCAAGATCCAATTTTTCATGAAGTCTTCTTTTACACATCAATGTAAAATGTTCCTTTTGAGGACAGAAAAGTACATTAAAGTAGAAACTTTTACATTACGAGTCTACTTAAAACATATCTTTCCATTTTTTTTTTAATTTTTTATCCAATTGAATCCTTGTATAGACAGTGTGTGGCTTTTCACTCTAAAATGATCCTTGACACATTTCTAGGTTTATGTACCTGCAATCTACTGCTACTCCCACTAGGTGGCAATCATGTTGCAACTGCCATGAATACTTTCCATATTGACTAAAATAAATACTCAAAAGGCATTAAGAATTGAAATATAATGATATTTCTACAAACAAGACACAATTTTGACCTTATTATATACTTATTTTTACTATGTAGAATATGAAAGTATCTGTAATAAAATTATTACTATACTACTTGTTTATTCTGTTTTTTTTTTCCCCACTTTTTTTTTATCCTCGCTCCAATCCTTCCAATGTACACTGTTATTTTACGGCCTCAAATTCATGGCTATAATATATATATTTGTGTGTGTGTGTGTGTGTGTGTGTGTGTGTGTGTGTGTACTCGTACATATCAAACCTGCTACTCGGTCTGCCTATTGTGACTTGTATGTATATTATTAGGACTGACTATTTGACTATAACTAATCAGTATGTTCTTCTTTATGGAACACTGGATATACAGTCTTATTAACTGTCACAAAAGGTAAATATTAGAGTTGGGTACCTAACTCCCTAAAACATAGTAAGTTTGCTGAAAGTAATAGAGGCACAACAGAAGTGGTTGCTGTTTAATCCAAATCCCACTATTTACCATCTACCTCTTTATGAAGCATTAACAGATCCTCTAGGATAGGACATATGGAGATCTTATTTCCCATTTCATGTGACTGTCTTGCATCATAATGCAGTGATTAGTATTAACAGCCTGTATAACAGCATCTCGGAGGACCTCTAATGATGAGGTCACAACCCTAGCACTGACTGTGGGAAATGTCATTTGATATACTGGCCCCATGAATGAGTTTGAAAGAGGGAAAAAAAGTGAGTCAATCATGCTTGCATTGTTATCTTCTTTTGGTTTCAGACATCACAATCCAATCAGTTCTTTCGAGGTCCAAGTTTTGTGCCATCCCTGTCTTGATGGAAGCTGAAATAACTCCTTACGTTGCTTCTGTTGAATCATACTATTCTAAACAACAGGCAATGAACTGAGACACGTAGATGTCTATGAACAATGGTATTATTGTTCATTCATGATTATGATGTTAAAATACATAAAAAATATTAGACATTTTTTGCATATTCTAAAATTCACTTCTAGAACATACTCAAAAGTGTGGATAAGAGCCATTTAACTTTGTCTTTGTCCAATTGGGTCACCTGGTCTCCTATGTATATTAAATCCTTCATAAATCACCATAAGTTATTATTGGTTCCCTACTTTAAAGGGGCTAATTCATTTTATCAACAAAAAATGTTAATACATACTTTAGGAAAATACATGCCTTAGGTAATAATAACATTATTGTTCATTTTTGGCTGTTTAACAGAATATTTGTGTATATAAAGCCACCAGAGTAAGAACACAACAAAGATAATACCATGTATACAGGCTGAATCAAGACACTTTTAAATGAGGTTATACAGCAATAAGCTACACATTACTTCTTTAGTAACCACAAATATCAAATAAGGCACATTAAGTATGTAAATAAATGGAGGCACATGTCACCTCATCAGTTTGCAAGGGTCAAAATTATCAGGATCTCTTTTCCAACATTGTTAGTGGGATTAGTACAATTCCAGTTCTACTCTCCATAAGACTGCTGTTTTCATGAATGGTTTCTTCTTACATGGAGGGAAATGATCCTGCAAAGGACCCTATGGCTATGCTGAACTGTACAAATTTGAAGATATATTCAAATTATTACAATACTGTACATTAATAAAGTTAGAATGACATCACAGGCGCAAGTCATTTACACGTGAGAGAACCCACAGATAAATGTGAATAGAATCTCAAGTTTTCAACAAGAAGTTACAGAATTTCAGCATCAAAATAATTACTCATCAATAGATTTGATAATAGGATTAAAATATTCAGAGTAGGAAAATGTGATTTTTGGACTTGTCTCACTTATTATTTCAAATAATTTTGAATGAATCAAAGACTGAATTAGTAATAAAAACCATTCATTTACAAAATGACTTTTCTTTTTTATAATACCCTGATGAAATCTTTTCCTTTTCAAGAAGACAAAAAACATAACAAATGCATATATAACAAAAGTCAGTGTGATAGCTTCATTAAATTGAAAAAGTTAATTTCATCCAAAGGTAGAATCGAGGTAAAGAAAAGGCAAGGCACAGACAGAGGAAAAATCTTAATATATCTCTCAAAATCATTTATCCAGAATGGTTGGACAGTCTTGTAACTAAGTGGTGTGAAAGGCAACTGGCTTAAAGCCTGGAAAATAATTGAGCTGTCAAGAAGCACAAGAAAGAGAACTCAGCATCACGATCGTAAGAGAAATGTCAATAATATTGCATTATAAAATTACACCATTGTACAACACTGAGGCTCAAAGCCAACAGAATCTAATCTTGGCAGTTATATGGACCCAACAGAACATTGATAGAATCTTGACTGGATTGTTCCAATTAATAGAACCAAAAGTCACTTTGAAGTAATGCTTCAACTTTGCTACAGAGACAGGGATTCCAGCACTCGGG
This sequence comes from Microtus oregoni, assembly GCF_018167655.1. Classification (NCBI taxonomy): domain Eukaryota; kingdom Metazoa; phylum Chordata; class Mammalia; order Rodentia; family Cricetidae; genus Microtus; species Microtus oregoni. Next base: position 1,273,972 of record NW_024543829.1, read on the forward strand.
AAGCAGAGGCACGAAGAACTCTGTGAGCTCAAGGCCAGCCTGGTCTACAAGAGCTAGTTTCAGGACAGGCTCCAACCTACAGAGAAACACTGTCTCAAAAACCAAAACAAACAAAAAACCCTGCAAATATTTATGCCCTTTAATACTATTGTGAGTTTTCTCAAGAATTTTCCAAACTTATTTTTTTTTCCCCAGATATGTTACCTTGTGTTTACCCTGTTTGTTGCTTGAGGCTTCTGAGCCTTCCTTCCATCATTTCACAGGTAATTATGTTAACTTGGAGAGAAAGTTGGAATTACTAGGGACATGCCATGTATTCTTCAGTTTACTGGCATAAAGTCATCCTAATTGTTAACCAAATACCTACAATAAGGGTTGTTCTCCACCTTCATTAAGGAAGCTCCTCATTGTAATGGAAGAAGACCATTACAGAGAACCACAGCAAAACACAATGTACAATTTTTAGACCAGTCCCAATGGATACATGTGCATCTCCTGTCCTATGCCTAATGCTCAGAGATCCTTGCAGAAGAGGGATACAAGTAACACTGTAAAAGTCAGGAATTCTGCAGTGAAATAATATCTCCCAGAAAGAACAAAAGTTATACTTCTATGCCTCACAAGGATGGTTGGCTAAGAAGAATTGAATGAGGACAATACCAACAAACATGTTAATAAGGAAGGGGGGAATCTCAGGAGGCCTCAACACTAAACAAAGTCCTACAGGCAAAGAAGAGGTGCTGAGAATAAAAAAAAAAATGTGTCTTCCCTAGGGAAAAGCACACCAATTGGTTATCCAGTACTGAATGCACACACTCATAATATAAAATATTAAATATTATATATAAACATTTACAACATAATATATTGTAGTAGGAAGGCCACTTTGTTTGTTCCTGGCTGCTCAGCCCTGAAATAATCACACAGAAACCATATTGTTTGCTATAGTGTTTGGCCAATAGCTTAAGTGTATTTCTCACTAACCCATATGCTAAACTGACCCATCTCCATTAATCTGTGTATCTTTATGTGGTGGTGGTTCATCAGGTAGAATTCCATTACAGCATCTCTGGCAGGGCTACATGGATTCTCATTGACACCACCTTCTTTCTCCCAGCATTTAGTTTATTATTGCCCGCCTAGCTCTGTTCAACCCTATCACAGGCTCAAATCAGCTTCTTTTAATTAACAAATGGTATTCACAATATACAGAGGAGAATCCCAAATCAATGTAATAAAATCTTTCATCCATATACATGCATGCAATATGTATTATATGCATAATTAAATATTATGTATATAACATGTAAATTATTATATTAAATATTATGTATATATTGCACTATACTTTAATATACTATATTGTAAATGTTATAGTATACTATGTATAATATTATATGCATCATAATATTATATAGGTTTTATATATAATATAAATATGTTATATATGAGAATATATGAGGGATGGAAATGAAAAGTAGGGTACAACCTTATAGTACAACCTTAAATTTTTCTTTAAAAATACTTAAAAACATAGTAAAACAGAAAAGGACAGCTCATGACTGGTTAATTTGAACCAAGAGGAAGCACTGCAATAAGAGGATTTTCTTGAAAATGGCATACAGGAGTTGAGGTCAACTGTTCTGTGGCCTAGAGGTACCTAGAGGTACCTAAACTGTGCCAAAAGAGGGAGGAAATACTGACCATTCCATAGTCAGGATGACAAACCTTTGACAAGTATAATATCAGTAGGAATTCCTACATATTAATCTACATTTGAATTCTGTAATGAAAATTTTTAGCATCAATACTAATAGGATTAGCAATATTTGAAATAACATGATTAGATATCAAATTCATTGATTTGGTTGAAAAAGTAGCATAGTACAGTCCATACTATATTATTCCTTTATGATGTGCTCTTGCATAGTCTAAATAAGAACAGGATAGAATCAAGGGTGCTGATTAATCTTCCCCATTCAGTTTGACTAGGGTTGGAAGACAGAGGCACATACTTCAGACACATGTGGTCATGTCTGTGAGAGAATTTTAAAGAGATTTATTGAGGAAATAAGGCACATTCTGAATATGGGTGACACCATCCATGACCTGTGAACTTGGACAAAATAGAAAAGATGAAAAGAAGCCAGAAACTCTGCAATCTCCCTTATTTTGATGCCTACTCAGTCCTGACATGAACTTAACTTTCTTGATATGATTTCCTGTGAATGGATTATTTGAAGCCCTGAGGCCAAATAATATTTCCATACTTTAGGATTTCTATGTCACATTTAGTCACAGTGATTGAGAAATGATTCCTACAATAGGTATTAGCTACAAACCATAATCATAATAACACACAGTTTCAAGAATCATTCCTTCAAATGTGTATTCCTTTTTTCCTTTGTTTTCCCTTGACATACAGAAAAATCACCAACTTAAAATATTATTATCTTTGGTGTAGTATACCAATACATCAATATTATGACCAAGTTCCAAGTGTTTTCCATGCCTAAATATTAACTAAAATAAAATGTATAATTATAGTGTCATTTTACAAAAATGACATGTACAATACATGAGGAAAAACATGAAAACTGACTTAATTCTTTTAAAATTCAAGATTTCAGAACTTAAGAATCCCAAAACAACATGGTGTGGTCAATTAATATCTCAAGAATTTGCACCTCATGAAGTATAAAAATGAAATATTGTAGAATTGAGGCATTTAAATAACTATGACAGCAGATTTTTAGCATAGGTCGACATTAGTATTGAAATCACATGTAATGGCAAAGAACATTATATAAGAACTGTGCTAAATCAAGTAGCACAATGCAGAAAATGTAAATCATCATAGGTTAAAATCAGTGGTTGCTAGATTAGGGTAGTATTGACATTGACACTTGTGTTTACTTTGCAGGTCAAAGGCCTGCATGTTCTCATCGAAGGAATTAATTCTGCTACTGTAGCATCTAAGAGCTAATCAGTACAATTGCAAAGGAGATTATAAAAGCCAAAAGAAAGACAGTAAGAAAAAGTGGTGTAAAAAGGAAAGTACAGTCTCATCTATTTACCAATAAGAGGAAATTGTCATTAGTTAAGTGACACACACACACATTTGTATTCTCTCTCTCTTTCTCTCTTACACACACACACACACACACACACACACACACACACAATATGCTGTTCACATATACACAATTTGCAAATAAATAGAAACAAACTACTTCCAGTGTAGTTCAGAGAAAATGTATTGGAAACCCCACATGAATCATGTATTCGTTTATGATCTCTAGAGTAAACTCTACGAGACTCTCGTACTCCTTCTCAGGCAGATGAAAAATGTTTGACTGATAATTACTCTTCTTTACACTCTATCTGTTTTGAGTGTGAAGAAGTTTTCACTTTATGAGACCAAAATCTGATTTCCATCAGTATTTTATCCATTTGGCAGTAAAACTAATACCTCAATATAGTTTATTGCTTAAAATAGCAGATCAAAAAGAGAAGCAATATGTGTTTTTTAAAGATAAACTTTGACATTATAATTTAAGAGAATATTTAGAGAATATTCATGTCAAATAATTTAAGGTTAATTGGTTCTGTTTCAACTGTCATAAAATTGAATTTACTACATTTAAGATACTACATGATGCTGTTAAAATTCACACTTTTATTTAAAAGCCCAGTGGAACCTGTTACAAGCTTATAATTTGCGCTACATAGGCTTATTACCAAATATTTATATTCAGCTTAATAACTGCTTAGAGTATGCAGACAACATAAGCATCATGTGTCTCTATTCACTTTATGCATAGACTGAGCCGCATGGTTAGTTCTGGTATTCAGAATGTGAGAGAATACGCCCAATAGATTTATTGTTAACAGTTCCTGCTCCCCTTTGGCCAGGCTTTCTGATTCACCAGTCCTATGCTTGAAAATTGACCCTCCAATCCTTCTCAGGATTATACTTGCAGAAATTCTCCAATATCCTGTACCTTCCTTCTTTTCCATTTACTGATTATAACTAATGGCTCACAGTAAACCCCATGTCAGTGCAAATTAAAGCTTCTAATCTTGGGAGCCAAGGGTAGATCAAAAAGTACATATTCCCACAGTCACCAACTAGCACATTAACTGTGTTGCTTCCTTTATTAAAGCTAACAGTATACAGTGGAGAACTACTAAGCAAATGTTTCAAAAACTTAGTTACATCTACTTTCATCGTTTCCTATGATTGCTCAAACAGTTGCGTTAAAAATGCCACGAGCCTACAAATTAATTTTTCCATGGTTATAGTAAAAGGTTTGGCAAGGATCTTTTCCAAGACTTATCATAGGAAGTGAAATATAACTCAGTGAAATGAAAGAAAGCTTATATAAGTTTATTTATATATACTGATGTGAGTTCTCCTATGGTCCAGACATTTGAATGCACCCCTGGCAATGAGAAGAGACAATATCTTCTCTTACATTTTATGTGAAAAATAATACAAAAATAAACAAAATGAACAAAAATCAGATCATAAGACACTATGCATGAGACATTTGCATTTTATATTACATTTTCTCTCCTCAGAAATTAAAATTGTTACCATAAGGGAAGTTTTTCTAATTCACTACCGGCTAGATACAATCACTCAATTCTAAATAAACTACATCTGATACAATGTCTCTTAGTGAGAAGTTCATACTGTGCTGTATAAGTTTATTCTCAACGTTTCAAATTCAAATAATAAAGTAACTGCACATAATCTAAATGAGAGAAAACTTGCACAGATGTTTGATAAGTAGGAAATGTCTACACTAGAAGAAATTCATAGTTTGAAGTACTAGACAGGAAAGGTTGGATTTTTGCGAATGTATGGGTGGTGAAAAATGTTTGAGAGAAATCTGAGAAGTAGGCAAGTAACAGACTCTGAGAAGATGTGTGTAATATGGGAAGGGATTGGAATTTTCTCCTAAATTATGTCAACCAATTCTCAACAGTCTTAAAAGTTTAAGCACATATAACTATGGAGTTCAGTTCTAGACTTTACAAGTGCTGAGAAACTAGCATTTTTTTTTCCCTCTGCACTAAAACTTTGCATCAAAGGAGAAGAAGATGATGAGTGAAGATCAACTTTTAAATATCCTTCCTGAGCAACATCAGTTACCTCATTCTGCTTTGCTCATATCCAGCAACGCTTCGTCTAATTTTTCAGAAAAACAATCTTGATAAGGTACATTAAAAGCACTCCTGTTATACAAATGGAACAAATGGAACTAAATTTAATATGGTTTCATTATTTTAAAGATAAATTACAGGTATTTACCCAGAGAAAATGAAAGAAAATCTTTAAACAGATGTTCCCAACACTTTCTTCTTTGGATATAATATTTCAAATGCTTGTTTTGTTCATTTTAGGCTTAAGTAACACTTGCATCAGCTACATTTGTTTTACATTAATTTCACTGGGAACAGGAAAGAAAATTACCTCTACCTTTTCTGTAAGAGAGAAAATAAAAGGGAGAATGTGATTTGTATTTTATGGAGCTGTTCAGCTAAACAAGTTCCTGGAGGGAGTGGTCATGAGCTTATAATCTCAGGAAAAGCAGTTTGTGTTGAGTTAACGCTGAGCGTTAAGTGGCCCAGTGAAGAATCTACCCTGAGCCAACCAAACAGACCTAGATTGCGAAAAAATAAAAAAAAAATATTCATGTTTTCTTTTTCTCCAGATATTATAAAAGGATATTTTGCAAAGAATTAAAGAGGAAGGAGGGAAAAACCCTATAGCACACAACTAATTGACCAATGGAATAGAATTAATGACCTTGCTTCCTCACACTGTCCAATACATTACACTGTTCCTTGAACACCGTTAATGTCAGCTAGCAGAATCTTCAGACCTACAGATTTATTTTATCATTTCCATTTATGTAACATAGAGTTAGGTGTGTGCGTTCCTTATGTGAAATAATCCACCCAATCTGTTTACCAGAGAGTATGAGCCTGTGATTCTTGCATAAGGATTACCGACACTTTCACTTTGACTATTTTAGTACAATTTTTAGAAGGTCAAACAATTACTCTTTTTTTTTTAGTAGTTATGTTTTTCAATTCGTTCTATGCATCTTTTGCATAATGTATATTGATCCCATTCACTTCGTTATCCCTTTCCATTCACCCTCCACCCCAGTAACACCCCACTCAAAAAAAAAAAAAAGGAAGAAATAAAAAAGGAAAAAAAATTAAAAATCTTATCATGGAAGCTGCAGTGTGACACGACAGTCACATTGTAGACCGCTTTACCTCTCTGTCCATCTTTATTTGCAAGTGTGTTCATTGCAAAGAGTCATTGGTGTGGTTCACGGCCTCTGGTTCCTGCTACACTATCGATAGTGGCCTCCCTGGGATGTTTCTGGGTCTCCTGTTGCCCTGTGCTGTGGAGAGCCTGTAGCTTTGAGTCCTCTGCTCAGCCTCCTTCCAGTGCTCTAGCAGGTCATAGATGGGGTGAACATTGGGGCCAGGGCAAATCCGAACCCTGAGTCTGGGCTTGCACAGCTGTAGGGTTGGTCTGCCAGATGAGGAATGGGAAAAGCTCTCCCATGTTCACACCTTCCGGGGCTGGCTTGCCCAGGCCTATGCTAATAGGATTGACTCTCCTGCTCTTCTGACCAGGGTCAGCTCTCTAATCATTATTCTCATGCACACATAAGACTAAATAATTTTAAAGATATTATTTAATCAATTAATTAACAAAATGACATCAGTCGTTTTGTGATCAGGATAAGTGAATCTGAAATACAATATGTACATTTGAGTATCTGTCTAAGCACATACACAAACACACACGCACACACACAAGGCCACTGAATAGTAAAGATATAAATTCCAAACACATCCACCCTTGTGAATATGAGTGAGTTACAAGTGATGAAGCATATATAAAAGAAAGTTTTTTTTGAAGAATTGATTCTTCATATTTACTTAAAATATGAAGCTAGGTAGAATTGACCAGACATAGTGAGCTATCAAAACAAGCAAGCAAACAAACAAACAAAAGAAAAGAAAACCAAAACCATAAGAGATAGTGGGATGTTCATCCCTAAAGGGAACATAATAGAGTATTCTCACTCCCAAGACTCAGTGGTCATTTCTGAAAAAGACTGCATAGGACACAAAGTCAAGGAATGGCGGTAATCAAATTTTCTCTTCTGGACATGGTGAACATAGTACAGGGTAACTCACAATAGTTGTGAGAGAATATACAAATCCAAAATTGACAAAATCCCATTACGAAAATTGGGCTTGCTCACAAATTCCCACCCTAAGCAACAGAGTAATAATTATAGGCAGTTACTAGCCATCGGGAGAGGGAAAAAAACATTTCTGAGAATGTAAACCTGGTAAATTGATTGCTGCTCAGTGGAAGATCACATAACCAAAACTCTTTAGGCAGCACAAATAAGTATTCAATAAATTTCTTAAAAATAAATATATAAAAGGACATAAAGTTGAGTTGGTAGTGAAGGCAAGGTTGAATTAGGGAAGAGTTGGTGGAGTGGTGAATATAATAAAAACACAAAATATTCTCAAGGAATTAATCATCTTTTAAACAAATATAAAGATGTAAATGGGGTATTTTTGAAAAGATTGAGATAAAGGGAGGGAATATGTAAATATAATCATATTTCCTTGCATTCATGAATTTCTAAAACTTAAGAAAATTGTAAAATAAATTAATTTCTAGATAGCAATTCATTTAAAACTTGGTTCTATACAAGACTTACACAAAGAACAACAGCAAAAATTATTCAACAGCAAAAATATCCAGAAGTATTTTTGCTGCTGAGAACGCATCTACAATGTGAGGTTCACTGAGGTGTGAAATCATCCAAGCAAATATCCATGAAGCTTCCTGAGACACAAAATAATTCTCAGGTTGAAGCCGCAAAACAATCCCACACCAGTTAAGAATTAGGGATAATAAAAAGGGCTATTTATTTGAGGGGAAAACTTACAGATCACTGTCCCAAACAACAGTCCTCTCTTCGCAAACGGGAAACAGACTCTAGCTGCCTGAAAGGGAGCCAGGAGCAAGAGAGAGCAAGCCCAATTCCCGCTGCTTTTTAAAGTATAAGAGACCACGCCCCAGTAAACTGGTATCTTAAAGACTATTGGTTGAAGGAGTAGAAGGAGCTCCTGCAGCATCCGGTGAATTTGATAAAAACCTGTCGTAACATAATTGAAATGACATGCTCTATTTTTTTATTGATTTAAATATTTTATATAAATTTTGCTTAAAAGCACATTTATTAGTCAAATAATACAGGTTAATTGGAAAGCAAATTTATAGTAATTGCCTATGTCATTGTTATGTCAGAGGTGAGGCCTTTATAGTTTAGGGTGTTTGACTGAATTAAAATAAGGCTTTATTTTTTCGTGGTTTTACAGCTTTGCCAGCTGTATCATTTCTCCACCTCAGATGCTTAGCTTATGATGATCTTAGGAGAACCATGATGAATAAACAATTACCGTCTATGTGCTCTTGGCTATCAAGTTGATAAGACAATTCGAAGAAAGATTAAATGAGACAAAAACATAAACAGTCTATCAACATTAGATCACATTATAAAATATAAAGCATTGTGCTTAGTTTTATGTTAATAATACAGAAAGAAATTAAACATACTCTTAAGGCTCAGGAGACATCGCTGAAGAGGAGGCAGAATGATTTTCAGAATACAAGGAAGTCTGCTACACAAATGTCTTTTCTAGAAAGGGTTTCATAAAAACATGGGAACACTGGTAATATCAAGAGATGTGCTAATATGGAAGAAAAAAGTTCACGGCCTACCACCCTTGATGAAAAAACTACAGGAAAAGATTTATCCTCTCCTGTAGATCAAAGCCCTTATTGGTTGTCCAGTGAGGACAAAGAGGAGTGATTAGCTCTGAAATGATAGTCACACAAAGAACGACACCCTGTGCGTGTGCGTATGTGTGTGTGTGCGCGTGCACTATCGCTTTAAGAAATAGTGGGAGGCAGGTAAGAAGTTCAAAGGAGTGTGAGGGGGACTAAGAAGAAAAGAAAGGAAGTAAAATGATCTGATTCCTTTTCGATTAAAAACGTATTTCAAGAAAGAAAATAAAGGTGTTTAAAAGGGATCCCTGCTTAACAACACTATGCAGTAGTATTTACACCTTCAATTTCCTTAGGAAAATGTGTTCTATAGATTAAGGAATTAAAAGACATGAAGAATAATTCATCATTTTGATAGTATAATTTATTTTAAAATTTTTCCATCTAAATTTCTTTAAATTAAATAACATCCATTGTACTTAGTTTCATGCTTTATGAAATAGAATTTTTTATTTCATCATTTTAATTTGTCATTAATTCCAGTAATATTTGCTATTCATGTATGTGGAGAGTGTGCGAGAGAAAAATGATTTTATAAAATAATCAAATTCTAACCTAAATTATCTTAGCTTGTTGAGAAAAACTATCAGCATATCATAATAATTTAGCCTCTTTCTATCTCTCTTTTTGATCCGTGCACTGATATAACTGTGGGAGTGAGCATGTGTGAGTGTTACATATTATACTTTGATTTTTGAGAACTATTCAACCAATGCTAGAGTAAAATATTTATTACTCATTGATGGCTTTACTTTATGAAATATGAGCGGTTAAAATACGAGTCTTTAATCTTCCTAATCAGTGTCCTTTATGGGCTAAATACTTAATTCCTTTCTTCCACTATTTGTATATGCAAAGAACGTCACACAGTCAGAGTGGACAGTGACTTAAAGTATGGTTATTTCTCTAGAAAGTTCAGTTTTTAATCAAGCGTCATGGTGCAGATGTAAGGTGATTTACTAAAGAAATATATCTGCCTCTGTAGTTTGCCAAGTAGCATAAGGCATATGATCAACTAAAAAAAATAATGAAAATCCCCTGTAAATCCGCATGCATATACATACAGCTTATTAAATTCATGTATTCTTTTGATAAGCTCCATATTCTTAGGTTCCCAGCTCAGAATAATTACTCTCACTATGTGGAAAAGGATAAAACCTGACCACTGCTGCATTGAACATGGAGGAAGAGTGACTCATCTCAATTCAGGCTTCCATCCTTTCCCGTTCCTCAGCAGCTTTCCTAACTTGACGACACTTGTTCATTTGACTCCGAATTTTCTAATTTGACTCAGTATTTTCTCACATAAGACTAACACTGAATGTCCTTTTGTGATTTCCATATTAGAAATAATAACCATTGATGTATAGAAGGAAATGGAAATGGACCTATTTTTCTGATATTGTAAAGATTGAAAAATTACCTAGTAGTGAGATTTTGCCATATAGCAGCTTTTAATTCCTACTCAAGATCTCGTCGTATGGAATTTTGCTTCCCTTTTTAAATTTTTTTCATGTGTATGTCATATAGTTGTTTTTATTTGATAAGAATATATTCTTTTCTTTTTCTCTTTTTCCTTTATTGAAAATCGTTTTGTTTTACATACAATGCTTTCTGATTATGTCTCTCCTCCCCCAACTCCACTAAGATCCCCTCCATCTGAATCTACACCTTTTCTACCTCTGCTTAGAAAACAAACAGGCATCTAAAGAATAATAATTAAAGGAAACAAATACACACAAACCAGAATAGGACAAAACAAAGAAACATAAGAAACAGAACCAAAGACAAAAGCGAAGCCACACGTATATGCAGAGAATCACAAGTTCAGAACAGAATAATCCAGTAAAAATACTATTATAGCTTGATTGCTCTAACTCTGGTCTCAGACTATCTGGACTATCTGGTCTCAGATTCTTGGCCCTAGGGCAGTTTCAAAGGTGGGTTGCATCTCATGGAATAGGCCTTCACTCACATCTAATATTGGTTAGTTACTCCCAGAAGATTGTGCCACTATGCAGTAGCATATCTAGCAGATTCGTGATCACTGTAAATAAAAGAGTTTATATCAGAGTAGGTGTTTACTTTTCTCCTTGAGTAGTACCTTCTAGTAAGATGAACATTAGTTATAGGGGTGAAGACATTACATTGGAAGCAAATCAACTTTTCCATACTCAATGAATAGTGTCAGTGTCATCCTCAACAATAGGGTCCTACTATAATTAAATGTATATGTGTATTTATATATGATATATATTTATCCATATCATAAGTATAAGGTATACATTTATCAATATATACAAATAAAATCAAGGAAGTAAATGGATTATAGAATGAAAATTTAAAAAAATGGAAAATATAAGTAGAAATATGAAAAAATATGGGAAAAGACAATATTATGTCTTTTTACAAAAGATGGAAATTGTAACTGGCCAAAATGCAAAGAACAACTGCCTAGTCCCAGCTGACACAGTTGTAACAAAACCTCCACTTTGAGGATAATGGAGGGGAAAGCCTATAAAAGTCAGAGGGTCAGGATGTCTTCTGTGAGACGATATCTATGCATGACAGGGATATTGAAACCATGAGATCGCAACAATATGACTGCCTAGACAGGACTTGGTAAACGACAATGTCAATTGTAAATGTGAGTGGAATACATCTCACAAAACCCAAACCTTAAGTGAAGGGCAACATATAATCTGTGGTTGCTGAGAGAAGAGTAGTAAGACTTATTAGGTACAGGGCCCCCACTCAGTTATGTAACTCTACATAATCATCTCTAAACATATACACGTATGTGCAACATTGAATGAAATCAGCATGTTTTACTTATGTATTCTTTTGCACCCTCACACACATAAATAAGATGTCATTTGATTACAGGAAAAGTTTAAAAGAGAGTGGGCAGGGAAATGGTATAAGTATTTCATATATGAAACTCTAAACAAATAAATTTTAAAATAATATTAAAAAACATTACAGTTTCATGTAAGAGTCAAGACTAAATCCATATTAGCTCAAAGAGCTAAACATGAAACCAGAAACACTGAAACCGCTAGACTAAAACAGGACCATACAGATATAGTGCCAAAAATTTTCTGAACAGATTTCCATTTGCCCAAGAAATAAGAGCAACAATTAACAAGTGGCACTTCATAGAACTAAAAAGATTCTGGACAGCTAAAAAGAAAAATACTCAACCAGGTGAAAAGGACACTAAAGAACGGGAGAGACTCATGGCCAGCTATATACCTCTAACAGAGGAGTAATATGCAGAATATAAAAATAACTCAAAAAACAAAGACTCACGAGACCCCACATGCTCCCCTTCAAAAACATCTTCCCCAGTGAACTGGATAACCATTTAGGATGTGCTTCCTTGGGGAAGACAGTTTCTTCTGTTCTCAGATCTCGGCATTCCTTAGTTGCCTTTACTGTAGTTTATCATGTAAGGATGAAGCCCCATGGGATTTCTCAGGTCTACTTTGGCATGTTCTAGTGCTATTGTTGTTGCTCAGCTTGTGGTTGAGTATTCATGATGGTAAATTTTTATGGGTGTAGCTTCTGACATTACTTGATGACACAGTCTTTAAGCCAACTACTTAACGCTGCTCTTAAAGTCTTTCTTTCCCATCTTCTGCAAAGTTCCTTGAGATTAGGGGCAGGTGCTGTATTGCAGCTGCACCTATAGGGACTGGGAACTGCAAGTCTGCATTTCTACTGTACTGGTTGCTATCAACCCCCGCCCCCCATCAAGGATTCCCTTTATCCAGTATCTACTCAAGCACTTGTTATAAGTTGTTTTACTTATCTTTGTCATGATACAATGAAACTACAAAATTGTTTTTATTTGTATTTTCCTATGGCAAGAAAGATACCTTGTTTAAAGTATTTATTAATCATTTTTATTTGTTTGTATTCATAATTCAGTTAAGGTTGTAGGTCTCTTTTTTGAAGGGGAATTTAACTGGAAATAAAAAAAAGACGTTCTTTTTTGCTTGACATAATAATTGAAAATTACATTGATTACCTTGCAAAAAAATTAACACAATTTCATCCTTCCTTATCAATGACGGAAATGCCTTTGTGTAAATACCACATCATCTTTTTTTATTCTTGTGGTGAGGGGCACTTAAGAAAGTTCTTAAACTTGGTTTTCCTGAAGCAATAGTATAAATGCATAAGGTATCCTGTGGTGGGTGGATTGTTATCATCTACCTTATACCTAATAATTAGCTTACTGTTTTTTTTTCCTGGCAACCAATGAGTGTTCAAAGACCACACTAAAAATATAATACACTAAAATCAATATCCTGGAAAAGATGATCTGCATATATTATCTGGAATTCTGTAAAAATAAATGCCTCTGTGTTCATTAAGTCTGAAACATGAGTACTATAGCAGGGACTCAAAAATCCTCCTATATTCAAATATTTCTAGTAGTGGCCTGAACCTTCCTTTCTTATTTTGAAAATTATGCCAAAAATAACATAAGAAATCTATCACTCTTAATCTGAGAGTGTCAAATACAGATAGTTGTAGATGTTGTCATGATGTTCAAAGAACTTTTCTTGACAACCTACTTACCTGTGAACACCTGCTAAGATATCTCTTATTTCTCTAACTCCTGAGAGACTTGAACTGTTACTTCTTATTGCTGTGGTGTTGTGACTGTAAATTATAGCTATTTTGTATACATTTCTTCGCAAGCTTTATAACATACTGTTCAAAAGAACATTGCAACCTGCACGCACTTTCGGCATTTAAATCTTACCTGCAGTTATTTTAGTTTTTACATTGGATGTATTCTTCCATTGCACACGCCAGGGATGTGTGCGTAATAAGCAAACTGATGTTACAATCTTCAAGCTTTATGAATGCAACCCAACGCAATTGTTGCATGTTCATCAACAAAATGAGCTTCATTCATTGCAAGATCCAGAAAAGAGAATAGGAAAAGACAAGAAGGCAATGAAAACCATAGAAAGTAGAAAATATAAGTGTGATAGGAATAGAAGAAGAAGGAGAACAATGTATGCAAAGGAAAAATAACTCTGAATTCTACTTCTTTAGAGATGAAACATCAACACTTCTCATTCCTTTCTACTACCGTGTTGGTTTCTTATTTCTTCCTTTATTGCTCCACTCTAAACTGGCATTCCAAACATAAAAGCAGCCTAAGCTGTGATTCCATTTACAGTTAAGTGTAGAGTGGGGTACTGAACACAATGCGTTGGAGTTTGCATTTCATTAGCATGATTTGTTTCAGCTTCAAGACAGTTCTGACGCCGGCATGTGCCGTCATCCTTTAGCGTGTGAGTATGTGTCTCCAGTGTGTGGATATGCCCTGTTTATATACTGAGAAAGCATTTTATTTGGGATTTTTAGTGTTCCAATATCCCTGTTTTTAATGCCCTGTGAAATGTTACTGTTATTAGTGTTCGCTCTACTCAGATTTCTTAGGTGGCATATTACAGATCTATTCTTAGTATTTCTATACTATAAATTATAAGACCGATGCAATCTACTTACTGCTATGGCCAAATAATATTTAGTAATTTAACTTTACTTTCTGCATAATATTTTAAAAGCAATTCTCTTGATAACTTTTTTATAATTCAAGATGTTTGATAATAGTGGTCATTTTGCTTCAGTTATTTTTTAAAACTGTATCCACATTGATATATCTTGTGTATTTGATTAAATGCTGTTATGTTTGAATATTTCTTTAGTATTGACTGTCTATGAAAGCAAAATCAAAGTAACAGTTGGGTTTCAAAAGAAAACTTATAGGATGGAAATTCACAAAATGTCTGAATTCACAAATTTCTGAAGCACTTATGAGTCTACTCATGTTTCTATAATCAGTGTGAAATCACAACTCATATTGTAGACTACAGTAAATAAAGGTCTTTAAATTATTCAAATGTCATGCATGGTTGTTAAATATTTTTGGCTCATATCATTATACATTTTAAAAATTTGATAGATATACGTCTGGATTCACTAGGTGATATATACTCTAATCTTCCTATGTAGTCCTGAGTATGCTCAAATTCATGATCACACATGTCTTGTAAATGCTGGTATCACAGGCATGGGAACAATTCTGTCTTATTCAATAATATTCTATTGCTAGAAGCCAATTAAAATTCTGGATGCTCATAATTTACATCTGCCTTTCTGGCCCATTAATTTTCTAGAATGCACATAAAACCTAACTGGTGCTACCACATTTCTCTGTTTTGCTATGGACACATGTCATACGTTATCTATTCGCATTGTATTTCATATGGGATGGAAAATGTTGACTGCTACCATGAAGTATATTTTCAAAAGCTATTCTAGTAGCTCAGAAAAATACAGCAAGAACTGATCAATGGGATCACATTGAATTACAGTGCTTTGGCACAGCAAGAGTTAACACTCTACAAGAAAAAAAAAAGTTCCTGCGGAATAGGAGATAATCATAGCCAGCCATGAATCCAAAATAAGATTCCTATCCAAAATGCAAAAAATAATTCAAAATTAAAAAGCAAAGTAAATAATGCAACCAAAAGCTATTACATAGACTGAATAGATATTTTTTTAATGTGGAGAAATACTGTGGCCAATAAACATATAAAATGACTAAAATATATTTTATGAAAAAATTTAAGATAAAGTCAACTGACATTTCAGCTGTTCATTAGGAAAATGAAATCACAACTGTACTGGGATTCCAAAGGACTCCTATCAGTATTGCTCCTATCAAGGAAATCAAAAGCAAATGTATGTGTGGTTGAAGCAATGCAGTTCTCCTGGGTATGAAAATTAATGCAGTCAACAGAAGCAGCTTTAGAAGAGTTACAGATGAACTATCGTACTTTCCATTTAGACCGGTCATGTGTGTTTACCTTAGTAAAGATATGGCTTCATAATCTCGTTTATTGCTGCACTTTCTCCCAAAGCCCAGTCATCAAATCAACTGAAGTGCCCAGCATGGATAAATGGATAAAGACAGTGTAGTATAAACAGGCAATGAAGTTTATCTGTTCACAAAAAGGATGAATACTTCCCATTTCCAGGAAGGAGGGTGGAACTGGTGATAACCATTTAAAGTGGAATATAGCAGTTTCACAATTACAAGCTGTACTTCTTTTCTCTCAAGTTTGGAATTCAGGGAACAATACAAATGTATGACAATAAAATCTGTATTGATTCAGAGATGCAAATGTGGGGATGAACAATAAGATTTGGTAATTGAAGATGTGAATCTGATAAAAGATACTATGTACTTATATGTCCATACCATAATGAAATCATACATAAAATTTATGTATATAAATAATAAGAATTACATTAAGAACTGGAGACCTGGTAAAAACACTAGATGCTTTCACAGAGAATGTGGGTTCAAATCACAGCATCCACAAATTGTAACTCCTGTTCTAGAGGATCCGATGCTTCCTTTTCACCTCCTAAAAGTTCAGGAACACATGTGGCAAAACATTCACACAATAAAAATAAATAAAATATAAAATTATGTTTCATAATTTAAAAAAGACATTAATATAGATCTGTCTCACTCACCATGTTGAAGAAAAAACAAATTTTATTTATTCTTATCCATGGAAGATCCATGAACTATGTATCCACTGTAATTCTCTAAGATTTTTAGTTGATTGAATTGTACTATATTAAAGTACAATTTCAATCCTATGTACAGGAATGAAATAGTCATAAGTTGAGCAGCCATTAAAAATTTAATAAAAAAATCACAGTGATTATGTTGTTTAAGGCATTATTCAGAATGCGATTGGCAATAAAAAACTTGCTTAGTAACTTTCATAAAAATAAAAAATTTGTTTAAATGCATTTATTGAAATGTTCCAACCCCATCACCACTAGATAGGAGCATAGCTATTCACATATGGGATATCTACTTTACCTCTATTCATTTTGTTATTTTAGTGCTTAAACTGACTCATGTCTTTTCTAATTTTGGTGCATTGTTTGTTTTCATTGATATTCATAGACATTCCACACATTGTTCATAAAATGGTAATATAATAAAAATACAATTAAATATTATATACAATCAAATTATCAGGTAAAGTAAATAATAATATAGGCTGTTTTTCTGAGAATGACCAGAAAAGAAAATTTGAAAAGCAATGGTTTTTAAAGAGCAACCAAAACAAAATTTAAAATAATAAGTTTTAAAAGTGAGATGAATATATAAAATATAAAAATTACTAGAGTGCAATTTTTCCTTTACCTAGTGTGATGTTTTTATGAAGTTTCAGAGAACAGCACAAAAAATCAAAGATGTGTAATTCCTTGCAAATATGAAAGGGGAATTCTCCAGGACATAAATAGTGTATTTTCCAGAACAACAACAAATATAATGCTCACCCATACAAAATTGATTAGTTTTGTTGCTAAGGGCAAGAGTACATCTTAACACAGAAACATCATTCAAACATCTCCCACTTGCTGTGAAAGCTTTTCTAAGTCAAATGACTTCTAAGGAGTTTACAAAATCAGATGCAATATTAATAAAAACATTATTCTCCAACACAAAGCAGACCAAGCTTTTGGCAAAAGTTTTCCATCAAATGATGATTATATTTCATATAATATTAATGTATTTATTTTGCAACACAATTATTATTTCATATGCATACCAAGAGATTTGCATTTGGCAAAACACTGATTTATGGCTCATAACATGGCCTTTAGCATTGAGTAATTCATATCAAAGGCAAACGTGCTTAATTTTCTTTTTTTTCCTAACAGTCAGGAAATATGTTTTCTTTTATTAATAGTTAGGTTATCTACCATGATTTGCATTGTTATACATTAGCCTTTTCAGAAAAAATAATCTGTAAATGACAGAGTGTAGGTTGTCCTAAAATGCCAAAAGGTGTCTGCTTTACTCACACAAAGACCTTAACTGATTCAGATGTTCTATTTTTAGCTATTCAATTTGAAGGAATAAACAAAGAAGAGGAAGCAGGAGAAGGAATAGCAGAAGCGTGAAAGTTTGTGTGGCAATATTCATACTTAACTGAATTTCCCCAGTATGCATTAGAAATAAATGATAATTAATTTGAAATTTATATTGTACAAAGGTTTATGTTAATTTTAGTGGAGTGATGTGATGTTTCAGATGTTTGGATGAAAATCCAAACTCACTTTTATGATTTATATGATGGCAGAACAGTGTTTTACATTAGGCTACATACCTAAATGCTATTCTTAAAATTGTAAGGATCTAAAAATTTCATTTTATGATCAAAATATCTTGTTCACTTTTGATAGTCTTAAAACAGTATTACTTTATTACTTTATTGTATGTTTAATTATACAATTTCAGATTAAATAATACATTTATAGAATGACAATATAATTTCAAAAGGAAAAAAAATCTCAATTACAAAATCTCTCTGTAATTTGAAATTCATCTTTTGAGAGTTCTCTGTTTAGGTCCATTTTTTTACTGGATTATTTGTTATTTTGATGTCAAGTTCCTTGAATTCATGATATATTTTGGAGATCAGTTCTCTGTGGGGTTGGTGAAGATCTTTTTTCCATTCTGTAGTCTACCATTTTGCCCTGTTGACTATGTCCTTTGCTTTACAGAAGTTTGTCAGTTTCAGAAGGTCCCATTTATTAACTGTTTCTCTCAGTATCTGTGCTGCTGGGGTTATATTTGGTTCTCCCGTGTCAACGCATTTGCGCATACTTACCACTTTCTCTTCTATGTGGTTCAGTGTGGTTGGCTTTATATTGAGGTCTTTGATCCATTTGGACTTGAGTTTTGTGCATGGTGATAGATATGGATCTATTTACATTCTCCTATATGTTGACATCCAGTTATGTCGCACATTTGGAAATGCTAAATGTCCTGAGTCTTCAGAGAAATGCAAATCAAAAACAACTTTGAGATTCCATCTTAAACATCTCAGAATGGTCAATATCAATAACATTGATGACAGCTTATGCTAGAGAGGATATGGGGCAAGGGAAAAACTGCTAGGAGTGCAAATTTGTACAGTTGCTTTGGAAATTAAAATGGGTACTTCTCAGAAAATCAAGAAACAATCTACGTCAAGACTCAGCAATACTGCTGAAGGCTATATACAACAAAAGATGCTCAATCATACCACAAGGACATGTGCTCCACTATGTTCATAGCAGCATTATTTGTAATAGCCAGAACCTGGAAACAACCTAGATGCTCCTCAACTGAAGATGAATAAAGAAAATGTGGTACAATTACACAATGGAGTAGTACTAATCAGCAGTAAAAAAAAAAAAAATGACATTTTGAATTTGCAGGCAAATGGATGGAACAAACCACATTGAATGAGGTAACCCAGACTCCAAAAAAGATAAATGTAATATGTACTCACTCATATGTGGTTTCTAGACATAAAACAAAGAAAAAGCAAACTACAGTACACAACCCCAAACAACTGAGGCCAAAGAGAGGACTTAGAGAGAGATATACTTGGGTCTACATAGGAAGGAGAAAAAGACAATATCTTCTGAATAAATTAGGAGACACTGGGTCATGGGAAGGGGTAGAAAGGGAGAGTAGGAATGGAGAAAAATGTATAATTCAAAAAAAGAATTTAAAAAATACAGAGAAAGCAGGAATAGAAAAATCCTTTATCTAAAACAAATTTAAAAGAAAATCACCTTTTCTAACTATGTCAATGTGACAAATATATGTATTCCTTAAAAAAATAGTGAAGATAACAGTGAACAATTTTATCATAAAATTAATATCACTTAATATCCAATTTATTTGTTTTATTTATAATAAACAAGAACAGTCCAAACAGAACAAGTTTAGTGATTAGCTAGAAATAAATAAAAATAAACTTCAACATTCTAATAAAGAAATCTTTCGCTTCGTAGATTTAGTATGAGACATGCTCATACCTTGAGACAAAGAGTACGCACTACAGTGGAATTCTCCAAAGAGTTTAGAATTAAAACTAGAATAGATATCAGCTACCTGACATCAGTTCTAATAATTAAAAAATTAAAATTCTGTTTTTACTTTAATTTCTGTTAAAAAATGAAATATTATTACAATATAAATAATGATCCAGTCAGTTAGATGATACCATGTGCAAATATTTATTAAAGACCAGTTCATAGACAAATTTTCTAGGTCAAAAATTAAAACAATGAAATATGTTTCAGAAGAAAGAAAAGGCACTGGGAGAAAGAAAGTGTTGAGGATCAGCCTCAACAAAAACCACTTCTTACCAGGGTAGAGGCAGAGACATGGGAACATAAAGACACAAACCACAAGACAGTATCAGGAGGGAGTTTCAGGGCTTATTCCGATTCTGAAATCATGCACATTTAACATGGTTTGGCTATTTATACCCAACATAATCTTGGGGAGAAGGTAAGACTTTATTAACATGACAGCATGAGACTTCCCATTATCAGCACTCTGTTGCCTAGGTTGAGGTATGACTCAAGTCACGTTTTATTCAGTATACTTGGTCTTGTAGGCAGAAAACACCACTTCCCCAGGTGATCTTATAGTTACAATGGAAGGAGCAGAAGTAAAGTGGCATATCCTGACCACCTGTCAGAATGGTGCCAAGTTTTCTCAACTTCAAAAGAGCCAGGCAACCACCTTTTGAGTTAGAAGGTGCAAATTCCTCCTGTGAGTCTCTCAAATCATCTGCTCACCTGACAATTGTGAGAAATAGGTCTGCATGCCTCGGCTCCTGCAAGAGAGCAAAAGAGCAAGAAGGGAGCAGAAAAGAAAAAAGGAAAGGCGGGATCAAAGGAAAAGCAGAAATAAGGAAGGAAGGGGTATCAAGGAAATGAAGAAAGAGAAGGAAAGCAATGAGGAAATCAAGAAGAGAGAAACTGAGGTGGTGACAGATTGAAAGGAAAGATGAAGGAAAAGGAAGGGAGGAAGGAAATGCAGGGGATGAGAAATGAAGGGACCAAAAGAAACAAGGAGAGAGAAATGATGTCTTCATTTTCTTCTGAAATGAGGGAATGGAGGAGGAGATGGGAAATGTAATTGAAGAAAGAAACAGCTCAATTCAAGGTTCAAAAACTGGGGTTATGGACACTATTAAATAGCGAAGACAGCCTCATTGTGAATGACAATGTATTCCAAAACTTACTGAGAACATTGAAGTAAGTCATGCGAATATCAAGGCTATGAATGTCACTTACTGTTTGGTGAGTTTAAAAGCTGAGTTCTGTCAACTCTCCTAATGAAATGCTCCAGGGCTCCACTTCCCTGCACCCTTCACTGTGTTGCAGAGAAAAGACTCACAGCAGGGAAGCTACTCAAACCCATAACTGATAAATAATCAGGGACATATAATCTGAGCTTCTCCAAACATGGTTCAAGAGAAAGCCAATATATTATGTGTTATAGATGGAACACATTAAAAATATGTGTAACTGTTATAAGCATAGCAAATTCTAGCTAATACATTATGTTTATATAATATCATTAATTCTATAACTCAATTTGATGATGAAGTTAAATTTCAATAATATTGCTTACTTCCATTTAGTCCTGATTTATTTAACATGCTGATTTGATTCTGTCAAACAATGAAATATAATGATGATTTAATAACATATGAACTTTTCATAAAAAATTACTACAGTCTATTGATGAATCTGCCTTCATTGCATAATACTAGATAATAATTTGAAGGCTAGTAGCATGTGTAAAAACCCAAACAGATGACTCAAACTATTTGCTAATAATTTATAATTAAGATGTTTTATTATTGCTTCTGGAATTTTTATTAAATCCCTATATGCAAAATGCCTAAATCATATATTTTATTTTGTTAAAATCGAATCCCCATTAACTCATCCCAACAATTTCCAATTCACTACTTTTTCCTACCAATTTTTTATGCTCTTTTAAAAATTTTAGAATTCACTGATTCCTCTAATATATGAAGATAGTAATAAACTGTCACATAAATCTTATCATTATATCCATAGATATGGGTCATATTGTAACCCTTCTCAGAGTAGCTTTTATTTCTATCATACATCACAATTAACAAAGAAAGTCCCATTTCATTTCTAAATGGGCCTTTTACATCTCAGTCCCTCCTCCCTGGGCTCAGAGATCATTTTGATATGGAATGTGTGGAAAGTCTGTAAGAGTCAAGAGAGCAGACATCAGCAGAGAAACAGTATTTGGCCAGGAATCACAATATGTTTGCACACGTGAACGCCCAGGAACTCTAACCATAAGCACAAGAATAAGTCATTGAGAAGTCTAGCATGTATTGGGAGGTGCTTCTAAAGTCTTACCCTTACCTGATGAGCTTTGAAAAATTGAGACCCTCTTGGGAAAGGAGAGTCAGTTTTCTTTAGGGATGGATGGGTGCCCTGAGAATCTACCAACACATTCAGAAACTTTACCCAGTGTGAGGTTGATAGATCATGTGGAAGATAGCTTAATTTGCATTTAAACAATTGCCCAGAATTTGAGAATAGGGACAAGTTCACAACAGTATAAAATTAAGGCTTAGAGATAACATGCTGTTAAAATTACGGCATAGCACAGTACAAACTGCCCATGTTTGAAGATATCGCACAATGTGCCCATTATTATAATTGGAAGGATTATACTTGACACTTAAGAAGGCAGGGAATGGTGATTAATGTATTTATATAATTTTACCTTATACCCCCTGTTATGCCCAAATCCTCAAAGTCCCCCAAAAGCCAACAAGGAGACCGTGTTACATATGTAAAAGCAAAGAGCCTTTATTTTATGCAAGTTTGCAAACTCGGTCTCTCCTCATGTCCAATGTATTGGAATAAACGAAGAGCCCGAGCTCAGTTAAAGTTTGGGTTTTAATAGTAGTAATGGAGGGGGGAAGGGTTTCTGAGGTTCAGGATCCCTGAGTGGCTGACATTTGCCTAGGGGTGTCCTGGTGAGTGTGTGCTGGCAGGTGAACCTATCTACAGTGGTTGGAACGTTAGGCATTTCTTTTGGATGGTCTGTTCTTGGGTGGTGCTCAGGTAATCATAGTTTATGGTCCTTTCTGCAGCTAGGTATTGCTTCAGGGTAAACTACTGAGACTCAGGCCTCTGTTAAATTTATCAGTGGCTGAGACCTACACTGACAGGTGATAATGGTAGGAAGTAAAGAACTTCCTTTGGGTTATCTGTTCATCATTTAGCTTTTCATGACTGGCTGCTACACTCCCATGCCTCTAGAATGGTTGAAGTACATGATAACAAGAAATGATATTAAAACCACCCTGAAGCATGTGAAGGTGTGTTCCTAAAACCAATCTGTGACATTTCCCCAGATAAAGTGGAATGGATGTATTTATATTCTTACTGATGTTGGTCTGATTAACCAACTAGTAACTGTACTCTATTGCACAATGATATTTGTTGATTACGTTTTTAGTATACGAGATTCTTTAGGATGTATTGCCACTGATATGCTCTGGTTTTAAAGCCATTAGAATACTACTGCAACCTGAATTAAACTAGTCTAGTAATGACCCAGATTACTAATGAACAAAAATATAAATCATTTCCATTTCTGAATAACCTTGAGTGGCTGAGGTGCTGAACAAAGCAAAGCCTGGGGACTGAGTAGTCATGCAGCACATATAGAAATAGCAGCCCAGAAGCAAAAGAGCCAATTCGTATGCTTACATTATCCTTATTTATTTGGGACCCATTCCTCTCTTCTCTCCTCCACATAAGGCACAATTTATTAGTAGTATTGAAGTTTACAATGTGTTAGATAACTATAGTCTAAAAAGTTTTAGAAATACTGTCAGACACTTGGGACAATGTCTCCCTCAGAGTCACAGGAAAAGCAATTATCATCTTGATTTAAGATGTTTAGCCTCAAGAACTCTGTGGAAATGCATTTATGGTGCTTTAAACTGAGTATCATTTGTTGTTTTGCTATGGCACTCATAAGAAATGGTACAAATGTGAATGGGCTCTTTGCCCTGTGATATGACCCTTTATCACCAATTGAAATGTGAACTTGGAAAGTATTAAAGCTTCCAATGTTTCTCAAGACTGATCACAGTTCAGCTTTAGATTTACTCACAATCAAATATTTTAACCCACACATCCTCATCTCGTCTTTTTGCCCTGATATATTTCCATCCAAATTTATAATATCCTATGAAATAATATTTTCCTGTAAATATCTCAGTTTTTATACAGAAATTGAGATTTATTGTTTGGAAATGTAGATTAGGATCCAACCTAGATATTTATTTAATGACTATAATCCCAGCACTGAGGAGGCCAAGACAAGAGGATTACAAGTTCAAGACCCATTTTGGTTTCCAAGCAGAATTTTTAGTCAGCTAGCGCTTCAGGGTAAACAAAAGAAATATATATATATATATATATATATATATATATATATATATATATTTGTATATATATATATGTGTGTATATACTATACTAAAAAGTATACTAAAAAGGTAATCAACAAATATCATTGTGCAATTAGAGTACTATATATATATTTTTTTAAATGGAATTTAAGCAAGTAAATATTTTAAGACAAAATAAAGAAAACCTAAAATGCAAATTTAAATATGGCAGTGATTTTAAATAGTACATCTTAGCCATATGAAGAATTTGGTATACACAACAGGTCTCGAATCATCCATCCTACAGGGTTCTGATATATAAGGACTGCTCTTGTCCCCAAGGACATGTTTCTAATCAATTCTCAGGTGAAGCTGAAGTTAACTAGTCTACCATTCAAACATCAGTGTCATACAAGCCCTTCCATTTTTAACACACTGTACAGTATTTAAATACAGATCAGTACTCTATGCTGGGATCCACCACATTTTTAAAAGACATGGTGTCCAAGTCTTTATTTTTTTCTATTTTAGGCTTATTATTGATCTCAAATTCTAGACAAAATTTATGATTAATTCCTTTAGAGAAAAACATACTTAATTGTCTTCATATTTCTTTCCTCTATTCTCTAATGTCTCCCAAGTAGGAATCAACTGGAACTTTTTGTGTATCTCAATATTATCATCATGCCTTATCAAAATACTAGAGATGTAGGGGGTTCATCTATATTTAAAGAAGATCTTTCTTACCATTTGAGAGTCAAGGGAGTTCAAGAACCACTTCAGTCTCAGTAGTTTGCTCTGGGCTGATTTTAACTTCAAAAGCCAGCAAGAACACAGAGTTCTGTATGCTTATTGCCACATCTTTCAGAGGACAGCAAAGTTGGGTCCTTATGTGTTCGATGTCAAATCTGGAAAATAGAAAAAAGTCATGTGAAGCCTATTTACCAGAATCTTCAGGTTTTTTTTTTTTTCATTAGAACAAGGTCCAAACAGAAGGAGCTTTTCTTAAAATCTCCATCTGCACACGAGTATTAACATTGAATCTATGGAACTCTAGTGGAATTTTGTTCTGATTATCTATCACTCACCTTTTATACTGATTGTGCATTTAACAAGGAAAAAAATCCAGCTGATGGCAGTGTAACAATGATTTTTCTTTAGTTTCTTCTTGGGTTTTTGCCTTCCGTTTTCAGTTTACTAAATGTGTATTCTACTGTCACCCATGGAATATTTATTTTTATTTTCTTAGCAATATCACACAAACTTTTGCTTTGTAGGTCTTCAACCACAGTATTCTATTTCTTATTTCAGTAAACAACTGATAGCAAGCGTCAGTTTAGTCTTCATTACTTCCAGGAATTCTGATCTAATTTTTATACACAAAAATTACAGATGTGGCTGGCATAACCTGTACTTGAATTTTGGAGAAGAGGGTAAGAGAACAAGAAGATTATAGATTCTTGTCGATGTGAGACATGACCCAAAATATAAATAAAAAATGTAAATTATATAGGCAGCTAAGTGTCTGTCTTTGTATTGACAGTATAGCACACTGTGGCTTTTGTTATTGCATTCTCGTGTCTCTTGATCCTATTGTATGTGATAACATAAGCTCCCACCATCACTAGTGTCTCACATGATATACTAGGTATAGGTCTTATGTGTAAATTAGCATGTGGATGTATGTACTCATGAGATTAATTTGAAGCTTACTTGGCTTCTAAAGCAAAAAGGAATGCTGAGATTTTCATTTCTCTTCCATTATAGAAAATGATACCAAAACAAAAATGTGCAGGAAACTGTGTGTCTTAGTCAATGTTCTATTGTTGTGAAAAGACAATATAACCACAGCAACTCTTATAATGGAAAGCACTTAATTGGGGTTTGTTTTCAGTTTCAGAGGTTTAGTCAACCATCAGCACAGGGCAGAATGTTGGTAGGCTTGGTGCTGGAATGGCAGTGAAGAACTTTGCACCTAAATCAGAAGGCAGAATGAAGAGGGAGACACTAGGACAAGCTTGAACATTTGAAACCTAAAAGCCCACAACTAATGACACACTTCCTCCAACAAGGCCACACCAGCTCTAAAAAGGCCACACCTCCTAATCCCTGTCAAGTAGTGCCACTCCACAATGAGTAAGCATTCAAATAGATAAGCCTATGAGGACCATCCTTCTTCTAACCACTACACTCTGTAAGAAATATGAAAAATAAACACCAGTTTTCTGTAAACATAAATTTCTGAATTTTACATTCAATATAGATGTTCACAGTTTTTCTTTAACAATCATTTACAAAGATTCTATCTTTTATTTTGTATATGTACAACCTCAGTATACCAATATCTCCTTTGATATTGGTTTTAATCAAATGGAATAGTTTTCTAATAGTGAACCATATCTTTATAAAATCTCTAAACCGGTGGTTCCCTACCTGTGGGTCTCAACCTGTGGAGGTTGAATGATACTTTCATGGGGGTCAAATAATATTTTCACAGAAGTTACATGTAAGATATACTGCAATATTGTATTTACATTATAATTTATAATAGTAGCAAAATTACAGTTTTTTTTTCTGTAGCAATGGAATAATTTTATGATTGGAGGCCACTGCAACTCTAGGACAAATAAAGGGTCAAAGTATAGGAAGGTTGAAAGCCACTGTTCTAGGCCATCCATCCTTTAGATATTGTAGGACCAAATTTATTTTGTAATCTATCTCTGCTACTTCAGTTAAAAGATTATTTATAACTTAGTATTGATATCTTAGAATAGCAATGCAGATTTTACAGTATCTAAAGTGATGTAGAAAAATAGGTAAGTCCCTCTTGATTAAGACACCATGTATTGCTGTGAAAGCTTCTTCTATAAGGATTAGTTTTCAGGTTACCAGAAGGTAACCTGCTTCCAACCAACAATCCTATCTAGCCACAAAGCCAATGAACCACAATATCCACTAGCTTGGCACGATAGTATTAGGCTGAAGTAGTGGACTGCATAGCTTGAAAGTAATCAACGGCTCTCTAATTGGACATACATTCTGCTTAACAAAAGAGAAGCCACCACAGACTTTAAACCTCTCCAAAAATCCAGACCAAGTGGATTCATGGACTTTGGAGGAGAACCTATAACTTCAACTTCACTAAACCATAATTATCCAAGACCAAATCTAGCAAAATCTCTTTTCATATATGTACCCAAATATCCAAAGTGTGGTTATAACCACTCATCAAAAAAATATCTCTTAGCAACAGACAGAGACTTGTACAGGAAAGAACCACTGATGAAAATACACAGTTTGGGGCCCATTTCCTACTGATGAATCTAAAACACAGCCTCCCCTGCATTTAAGGTTCAGGTATAATTAACAGAGGCACAGAACTTTATTGAGGATTGTGTCTCCTCCCTGTGTCAAAACCTGCATACATGAAATCTTACCAATAAAAATGCCTAAATAAGAATTGTACAAGAATTACACCAACAGACATGATTAAGAGGTCTCAATCCTAGAGTAGAATTATATTCAAATATTAACAGGTTGTATTTATGCATTTAAGAACATATATAATTATACAAATATATGTGCACATATAAAATAATATGTGTGTGTGCACACAAACACATATATGTATATACAAATAAATAAAAGGTTTGAAAGAAAGTACAGTGTGGACTACATGGGAGGATTTTGGGAGTAAATGGAAGTATGAAATGCAGTAGTTACATTGTAATTTCAAAATAAAATATCATTTATTTAAAAAATGTCATATGGCTGACTAGAGAGATTACTCTGCATTGAAAAGCACTTCCCACACTTCAAAGAACCCAGTTCCTCACAACCACCTGTCCACTAATCACCGGGGCCTTTGATTCACTCTTCTGGTCGCTCAATGCCCCTGAACACATGTGACATGTTCACACAAGCAGCCAAGTTATAGAAATTTATGCATGAGAGATGCTTTTCTTAGGGAGAGGATTTGGCCTTGATTGTAAAAAAGAGACACAGCAGTGTTTCAAACAGAAAACCTACGATGTGAGGAAGTTTTAAGTTTGCACAGCTACTGTAAATTGTATGTTGGGAACATTAGATAAATTACTGTAAATTGTAAGTTGGATAGCTAGAGCGAATATTCAGAACAGATAATGCACAGAAGGCAACACATATATAATGTCAAATTTCATAGATTGTTCAAAAGTGTGAATGTTGACAATGATTCAATGGAATTTAAAGTCACTGTAGTGCTATTGAGTATCCGTAGTTCACCAGATTTAACTTCTAAACCACCACGAGACCACTCTCTGAGCTCTGCTTCCTTTGCATGTAACTCTCTGTTCTCCCTGGTTTTTAGATGTTCGACCATTGTGTAGCAGAGTGGTTTCTGCTCATTGGTCCTGAATAGGTGGGTTTTCTCTTTTTTCATCTTATTTGCTGTTTTTTCCTCCTTCCACATATACACTTTTTTTTCTCTCTTAGACACTATGTGTTTTAGGAACATGGCTCACATTGAATTGTTTCTTACACCTGTTTAGAAGCAGTAGATATCTAAAACAATAACAGATGTTATTTCCTGTTACTGTAGCAAGTCAATTTTGGCACATTAGAAGCTCAACTGGATTTTGTATGTTGCATTGAAGACTTGATGTGTATGTTTGCCCATAATTTTATCCTATTACTGAGATTGGAAGGAAAAACAAAAATTATAATGAATATAAACATAGAACTCATACCAGAGTCTCAGTCAAATTGTTTTGTCTCAATACAAAGTGCATTCAAAGCGTAATAATTACTGTAATTTATTCACAATTCATATCATGTGAAAGCAAGTAAGCTGGGTATGCTGGTATATGTCTGTCACTCTGACACACACAGGAAGCTGAGGCAGAAGGATATGAAATTCCAGACCAATTATTTTTAATAACAGGTAAGATTCTGCTGCAAGCCACCTCTCCACCCCAAGTACTCAAAAAGATATAGTAAAAAGCTTGTCTTTTATACACCAGATTTTTAAAAATTAAAAAAAAATAAATGAAGTTACAATAATTCTCCAAATTTCCCCAATGAATTTTAGGATGCCACTTCCTTTTAATCTTGAGTCATATCATTTTGTAAATTATTGATTAGTCTTAACTCCTTTTCTTCTACAATTTTGCTAAAAATTTGTTGATAAAAATTTGAAATTTCTTTGAGAATTTTACTGATAAAATATTTTAGTTAATTTAAAACAAATTTAGTTGATCAAAAGCTTTAAGTTATTTAATTTAAAATAAAGTTGATCAAAAAAACCAACGTTATAACCTTCATGGTGAGTATTCCTTTTTCCTTAATTTGAAAAAAAAATTATATAAAATTTGTGACTAATTTATTATTAGTAATAATGCATAGAATAAGCACTTGTGTTATTTTATATTAGCTTTATGTAATTTTAATAATTTCTGACTAATAAGTAAATGATAAATTCTGGGAAAAGTACTTGAATAATATTAAGCTATGTTTTGTCTTGAACCATCATGAAAATGTGATCTGCTCATCAGGAATTATTACAGAGAAGAAAGAGGCCTGATACAAATGCAGAGATAAGGAATGGTTTTAAGTTTTCATGACTGGAATCTCTTGTGACAAAAAGTTAGTCTGTTAGTTTTATGAAGAAATAATGTCGTACGACATTGGAGTCATAATATTATTACCTGTAAAAAGAAGGTAAATGTTATGACTGCTGGTGTCCATTCATTAAAATAATACTAATAATAAGGTAAGGAGAAAATGGCACTTAAATTTCAGTTTAAAATAATGCTGCAAGTTCTGGCATTTGGCCCAGTTGGAGGACATGAAATTATACATTGTTAACATTGATGGATAATTATTTTAGTTAAGAATTTTAAAATCAGCCTACTGATATAGAATTCAGAAGTGCAGGTATTGTTACAAAATCATATTTTTTACGTATGCAGGAAAATGGAGCTACTTCAAGGACAAAGAGGTGAATATCAAGAGAAACAGAACATTAATTCTCAATGCATGATTATTAATCTAACAGGATAACATGATTCTCATAATATCAAGCAATATAATTTACTCTCCCAATTATTTATAAATAAGAAAATAATTAAAACTACAACAATTATTCAGTATTATTAAAAGTATTAATTGAATAAAATAGATTCTTTGATGCATCAGGTATAAGCATAAACTTAAAGTACTGAAAACAATGCAAAACGTGCATGCAAGTGAAGGACATAAAACAGAGAGAGGTGGGTGCTGTCAACCAGTTAGGGCAAGTCATATGGGAGGCTTTATAGAAGGAACTAGCATGGATGAATTTATCACCATAGATCCTGAGACCTAAATAGAAATGAAATGACCCTAATTTGGTGTTAAATATAAAAATGAATTAAGTGAGCATTAAGAAAATCCAAAGAGAAAATCAAGCATAATTGATTTTGAAAAAGCCATGGCAGATAGGTTTTCTATGACATACATGCTGAAGTCTGTATGTGAGGGGATATGAAGCGATGAATGCAGACAGATAAGTACAAAAGAGAGATTAAGTAATAAAATAAACTTAGTAGTTATCTGTTTAATGGATTTTATTAGGACTTATTCATGAAGGCACTGCTACACTTTGCTTCTATCCATTGCTCACTATTCTCTCTTGCTCGAGACTAACTTCCAACAATTGTCCTTGTCCCTTTCTCCCCGAACTCTTTCTTTTCCAATTCCTTACACAGATGCTATTTAAAGTTGATGTTGTGCCTTCGAGAAAATTTAGGCAAAATTTTCATTCTTTACTCAAGGACACTTTGGAAAGTATATGGAAATTTTGTATTGTTCAAAATGTTAATGAAATCTAATAGGACCTTAATTTCTCTCTCAATTTTGTCGCTGCAATTTAAGCTGTAGTGTAGTAATAAGAGCGGCAGGGCTGCATCCCCAGCACCCCAGCCGCCTGCTAGGCTAGCTTATGCCCCGAAATAATTACACAGACACTGTATTCTTTTAAACACCGCTTGGCCCTTTAGCCTTAGCCCTTACTGGCTAATTCTGTTATCCCGATCAACACATATCTAATAATCGGTGAGCACCGGTCTTACCGGGAAAGGTTCAGCATGTCTAACCTGGCGGCTTGCTTCATGGCATGTGTCTGCCCGGGAGCGGGGCATGGCATCTCTCTCAGGCGTCTGCTCCGGAGAGCAGAGCTGTGGAGTCTGAGCTCACTTCCTCTTCCTCCCAGCGTTCTGTTCTGTCTACTCCTCCCACCTATCCTCTAACCAATAAAATGGGCCAAGGCAGTTCCTTTATTAGCCAATGACCTTCCTCCATCATTTCCCCTTTTTCGGTTTAAACAAAAAAAAAAAAAAAAGGCTTTAACTTTAACATAGCAAAATTACATATAACAAAACAGTTATCAAGTAAAAGTTACAATAATCTTTATCATAACTAAGGAAAACTATAACTATAACTAACTATTCTTAACTCCATCAAAGACTCCAGAAAGATACAATACTACCTAAGCAAACAGGAAAAAAGCAACTTTTAAAACTCTAGAAATGACAGAGACATCTTGCTTCCTGGACAGTCACCCAAAGTTCCTCTGTACTGTTGGGGCATCCATCTTCAGCCTTTAGGCCCAAGGTATCCAGCAGACATTTCCATAAAGCAGGAAAATTCAGTCAGTTCAGTCACTATCTGTTGTGTCCTGCAGAATGTCTCGCAGACTCTTTCAAAATGAATCAGGAACCCCGAAAGATCATCTCACCTTAGGCAAGTTCAGTAGTCCTCTCTCTGCGGGTTCTCTGTGTCCAGTTTATGCAATAGTCCAGGCAAGAGCAGTTTCTTGCCCAAATGGCTATCAAACTCCATAAGGTGCCTCTTCGATGCCCATCTTCTTCTTGAAGTACATTGGTGCTGCCAGGAGCAGAGTGCCTCATTGTCATGAAAAGTCCTCAGTTATTAAAACATTTAAAATGCCATATTCTATAATCTTTGAAAAATATGAAGAATGCCTATCTAAAATATATCTACGCACATCTAGAAAATATTAACATGACTACAAACTTGACTATTATTTATGATTTTCCATCAACAACCTATATTTCCTATTATACAGTACATATTTAAATGAACTACACAATCACAATACCTTAATCAAAATCAGAAACACACACACACACACAAACATATATATATATATATATATATATATATATATATATATATAACAAAATTGACCTTAAATCTCTATCAATAAAGCAAAATCTATACTAATGCAAATTATTCATACCTATATCATATCCCCCTTTAAATGTAAAAGAACATTTATAAATATTTTTTGGGAATATGGGCACAGTTATTTCTCTCCAAACTGCTTCCTTCTGAATGGGGGCGTCGTTAACTAGGCCTTTCATGGTATAACCTGTGTGCTAGTTTCATCTCAGTTGGCAGTTGAGCGAAGCAATTTTCTGAAGCGCCGTGCACAGGAACCATTCAGGAGGACGTGGTCTATCATACCACATTGGGATGGAAGCAATCCACAGACTCTCACCCTCTGTGAAAACAAAACAAGAAACTCCTTTCCAAAGTATCATGTCCTTAGATCCAAATTTCAAAGTCAAGGCATCAAAATATCTGTGTTGGATTAGTTCAGCAGCATTTATAAATAAATATATTTTAGCAGCTGTTGCTCCTTTTTTGGCATTTAAATAATTTAAAGAGAGCATAATAGCATACAGTATCAAAATTCTCTGTCTATTTTCCATCTTTGTACAGCTTTGTTTTAACCTCTATTTCATTTATTTTTACTTTTAACTTTTTGCTTTTTGAGACAGGTTCTCTGTATCTTTGACCTGAAGTAACTCTGTAGACCAGGCTGTCTTTGAACTCTCAGAGATCCACCTGTCTCTGCCTCCCAGGCATTCGGGATTGAAGGCCTACACTACTACACCTTGAACTCACAGAGATCTGTTTGTCTCTGCCTTCTAGGCACTGGGATTAAAGGCTTGTGCTACCACACACTACAACTCTCTTCCTTTTTTTTTTTTTTTGTTTTTTACTTTAAGAACTTCAACTTTTCGTCTGCATATATTTTTAACACACTGTAAACCATTTAAAAATTTTCTTTGTCTTTGAATCTCTCTTTACTGTATATCTCTCTTTTTCTGACCACATGAGTCTTTAATTTACCAAGCAATATCAGTAGGATTAAAGGCGTGGCTTTGCCAGCTGGATCCAGCCCATTCCTTAGCTTTCCAGTCTCATGGCTGAGGTACTGGCTGTAGCCAGCAAGCCAGCTTCAGCAGCCTGTGTTTGCAAACTGCCTGCATAAAAGAATCAGAGTTTGTCCTGGCAGGACAGCCCAGAAAGCCGGCATTTTTAAACGGTGCAGCTTTTTTCCTGCTACGGCTGAAAACCGAAAAGCATAACACCGTTTAAGTGTTTCGTGGCAGGACCTCTTAATGAGCTGCAGGCTTTGCAGCTAAAGCTGAGTCAGGAAGCCTCTCTTAGATGAAAGCGCTTGCTTGCCTCTAACAAGCAGAGCAGACCTGAGAACACAGCGAGTCTAGTTGCCATCAAACAAATCGTAGCACTTTACTCCAAATGCTCTATTCAAAAGCTCTGTCTCCCGCAGGAGCCAGACAGAGATCGCAATGGTGGCACAGCCCCAGGAAGTTGCGCTTTAAAATGACACAGCGTTTTTTTTTTTCTGCTACTGTTGCCGAATCAGGAAATCTCTCTACAGCACGCCACCAACAAACAGCAAAAATCTGTGTTAAACTCTCTCTCCCTTATTTTTAAGCCTCCTCAGGGTTTTTTAAATGGGTTTAGTTGTCCACACGTCTGGGCGCCAATCTGTTATATTTATTATTTGTTGTTATTGTATATAGTTGTATTTGGTTTAGTTCTGTCTTATTTAGACAAAAAGGGGAGATGTAGGGATAAGTCCCGCCCCTTAGGGGACATGTTCACCTCGGCCTAATGTCTGCCTATAAATTTGGCGAGCATGCTCCAAGCTGTCTCTTCTGCTTTCCTGGTCTCCTCGGGAACGGTGGTTCTGTAACTCTATTTCTACATTAAAACTGTATATATTTTTACAATCTGTCTGCATTCGTTTACGCCGCCACACTGTAGTTGTGTTGTTTCTTAGATATTTATTATTGGTGCATATGAAGTATTCTGTCTTTGATATTTGATCATGTTCTAGTTGCCAACTTACCTTAATTCATTATATAGCAAACAAAAGTCTAAAAAATAAATTACAAAGGTTTGATAAAATTGGGTTAAAGGTGTTTAAAATTTCTTAGACTAAAATAAAAAAGAATGTAATGGAGTCTGACCATGAAAGTCTTGCCTGGCTACAAAAGATGACCAATACAGACTCTATAATCTCCATTACCAGGAGTCTGCAGTAGAAACACCCTCGTAGATTCCAGGAACTTTCCACTGCCTTAGATTTTTACAGGACCCTCCAAAGGCTTCCCAGTTAGTTTTCCCACAGTCTCTTCCTCCGCTCCTCCCCAGCCAGACCCCACCTGATCCTGCTTGCTCCTCCACCCACCCATCCCTAGTCCACCATCAAAATGTGTATTATTTCTTCTTTGCTGAGAGGTTCTCCACCCAAGCCTTTAGCCTAGAGGCCTTTTTACATAATCTCTTTGGGTCTGTGTATTATAGTTTGGTTATCATTTATTTAACACTAATCTCCATTTACAAATGAATACTTAACATATTTTTCTTTCTGTGTCTTCTTTCCCTCACACAAGATGATTTTTTTCCATACATTTGCCTATAAATTCATAATTTCATATCATTAAAGAACCCCCCTCTCTTATCTATCTATCTATCTATCTATCTATCTATCTATCTATCTATCTATCTAGACAGGTTTCTCTGTGTCACCTAGGCTGTCTTGGAAGTCACTCTGTAGACCAGGCTGATCTCCAACTCCTAGGAATCACCCTGCCTCTGTCTTCCAATTGCTGGGATTAAAGGAGAGCTTCACCATTGCCCAGCTGATGTCATTTTTCTAGCAGCTGAAGAACATTGTGCAAATGTTCCCCATTTTATTTATCAATTTCTCACTTGATGAACATCTACATTTTTATGAATAAAACCACAGTGAACATTGTTGAACAAGTTTCCTTGTGGTAACATTGAGCATCCAGGCTGACGCTAAGAAAAAAAAAATGCTCTCTGAAAACTGACAGCAGGATCCCATTGTCGAGGAAGACAGCAATGACACAGTTCCCTGCACATAGAGAGGCTGAGCTGTTGTGGGCATGCAGCCGTAATCCCATTATTTAGACTCTTTGACATGGGAGGGTTCTATGCAGGCTATGGAAAGAGAAACCTGTATGCCAACCTAGCTCTTAAAACTTCAAACTACATCCTGAGTGAGGTGTCCCAGACCCAAAAAGATGAATATGGGATGTACTCACTCATAATTGGTTTCTAGCCATAAATAAGGACCACGGAGTCTACAATAGGTGAACCTAAAGAAGCTAAGTAAGAAGGTGAACCCAGGGAAAAACATATAGTTGTCCTCTTGGCTAAGGGAAGTAGACAAAATTTCCGGGGAGAAAATGGGATCTTGGGGGTGGGGTGGGATGGGGGTAAGGGGAGATTGGGAGAGAAAAGGTAGAAGGGAAGGAGGGGGGACCAGGGAAACAGGAGAATTGGGATAAAGGAAAGGTGGATAGGGGAGCACGGAACCACAATTCTTAGTTAAGGGAGCCACTTTAGGGTGGGCAAGAGACTTGACCCTAGAGGGGCTCCCTAGAGCCCAAGATGAGGTTCCCAGTTAGTTCCTTGGGCACCTGAGGATAGGGAACCTGAAATGACCCTATCCTAGAGCAATACAGACGAATATCTTGCATATCATCATAGAATCTTCATCTGGTGATGGATAGAGATCGAGACAGAGACCCACACCGGAGCACTGGACTGAGCTCCCAAGGTCCCAAGGAGGAGCAGAAGGAGGGAGAACATGAGCAAAGAATTCGGGACCACGAGGCGTGCATCCACCCACTGAGACAGAGGAGCTGATCTACGGGGAGCTCACCAAGGCCAGCTGGACTGTGACCGAAAAAGCATGGGATAAAACCGGACTCTCTGAACATGGCGAACAATGAGGGCTGATGAGACACCAAGGACAATGGCAGGGGGTTTTGATCCTACTTAATGTGCTGGCTTTGTGGGAGCCTAGCCAGTTTGGATGTTCACCTTCCTAGATATGGACGGAGGGGGGAGGACCTAGGACTTAACACAGGGCAGGGAACCCGGACTGCTCTGTGGACTGGAGAGGGAGGGGGAGAGGAGTGGGGGGAGGGGGAGAAGGGTGGGAGGAGGGGGAGAAGGGTGGGAGGAGGGGAAGGGAAATGGGAGGCTGGGAGGAGGTGGAAACTTGTTTTTTGTTTATGTTTTTTTTTTTCTTCTTTTCGCCCTTAAAAAAAAAAAAAACTTCAAATTACAATGTATCCTGCCTGCAAGATGTGCTGGGGCTCTGGTGGCACAGAAATTATGGAAATGGCCAAGCAATATTTGGTTTAATTTGAGGCCCACTCCACAGGAGAGAACTAATGTTCTATACTGCCTGGATAGCCAGGAACCAGAAAATGTGAAGATAAGAGAAATTGGGTAGAGAAAAAAACAACTGACAAAAAAGAAAAACAATGCAATGATTGCAACGATATTCTGCTATACTCGTAGATCTATGCCTTGCTCAGATATCATCAGAAATGCTTCATCATGTAGCAGATGGGAGCAGGTGCAGGAATCCACAACAAGATATTATGCAGCGAGAAAAGTCTAAATTGCTTGTTCCTCCCCTTGGAGAGGAAGGAATCCTGTGGAGGAGGGGGAGAAAAGTTTGTAGGCATCAGAGAGGTTGGAGGACACCACAAGAACATGGCTGACTCAGTCAGCTAATCAGGGCTCGCATGGATTCACAGAAATTGAAGAAGAAATTATAGGGCTTCTAAGGGTCTGTACCAGGCTCTCTGTATATATGTTATGGTTGTTATCTGGTTGATTTAGCTCCAACAGTGGAAACAGGTGTGTTCTGTCTCTTTTACTCTTGAGACTCTTTTGCTACTACTGGGTTGCCTTGTTCAGCCTCCATGTGAGTACTTCTATCTTGTCTTGTTGTCTGTGTTTGATCCTGTCCTGTTTGGCTGTTGTCTCTTGGAGGCATGCTCTTTTCTGAGGAAGAAATAGAGAAGATGTGGATCTGTGGAAGATTGAAGGATGAGCATCTGGAATGAGTAGAGAGAGTAGAAGGAGGTAGCAAGAAAGTATTGCATAAAAGAAAAAGATAGAGAGCATTGAGTGCCTGCCTACCGGGCAGGCCTCAGGGTCCCCTGAAAGGGAGCCAGGCACCTTCAGCTCCAGCGCCAGGCTTCCTGCGCGCTCCTGGATACCACCCCCCCCACACTTGCTCCATTCATGCTGTTGGCCCTGGATCATTGGGCTACCTGTGGCCCTGTTTAGTTGCTGAGGAATCCCATCAGGACGGGTGAGTGTGTGCTATCCAGGGGCGGACTGTCCCGGAAGAGAGCACAAACCCCCTCCCCCAGCTCCTTCTACAGGGCTGTCTTTCTTTCGCATGACCCAGCACCCCCAGCACCCCTCCCCAACCCTGCCCTGCTGTATGCTAGGACCAGTGCTCAACTACAGTCTTAAGCTCCTAAACTAAGGCGACCCACCCAGAGCGGTGAGTGCCTGCCTACTGGGCAGACCTCAGGGTCCCCTGTAAGGGAGTCGGGCACCTTCAGCTCCGGTGCCCAGGCTTCCTGCGCGCTCCTGGATACCACCCCCCCCCCCTTGCTCCATTCATCCTGTTGGCCCTGGATCATTGGGCTACTGGCGGCCCTGTTTAGTTGCTGAGGAATCCCATCAGGACGGTTGCTGAGGAATCCCATCTGGACGGGAACGGTTCCTGCTTCTACACTGAAGAGATATACCCTGAGAGTCAATCACAGCAAAGACTGGACCAAGAGACCAGGCCTCTCCTGGCTCCATTTGAAGGAAGAGATGGGAAGGTGCCAATACAAGAATTCCTCCAACAATTTGAAAGGCAACATGACACCACCAGAAACCAGGGATCCCGAAATAAGAAGAATTGTACACCCTACTCCTGAAGAAATAGAAGAAATAGACTCAAAAGTGAACTATATGAAAATAATAGAGGACCTTAAACAGGAGGTGAAAAACTGCCATAAACAATTAGAGATTACAAACAAAAAGGTAGAGGAAATGAATAAATCGCTCAAAGACACGCAAGAAAACCAAGAGAAACAAGAAAAAGCAATCAAACAGGTTAGGGAAGCGGTTCAAGACATGAAGAATGAAATGGAAGCAATGAAGAAAGCACAAACCGAGGGAAGAATGGAGATGGAAAATCTGGGTAAACGAACAGGAATGACAGAAACAAGTACTAACAACAGATTACAAGAGATAGAAGAGAGAATATCAGACACTGAAGATACCATAGAAAAAATAAACACACTGATCAAAGAAAACAGCAAAACCAACAAATTCTCATCACAAAACATTCAGGAAATTTGGGACACAATAAAAAGACCAAACCTAAGAATAATTGGAGTAGAAGAAGGAGAAGAAGTGCAGCTCAACGGTACAGAAAATATACTTAATAAAATTATAGAAGAAAACTTTCCCAACCTGAAGAAAGAGGTACCGATGAAGGTTCAAGAAGCATACAGAACACCAAATAGGCTGGATCAAAAAAAAAAAAATCCCCTCGCCATATAATAATCAAAACACAAAATATACAGAATAAAGAAAGAATATTAAGAGCCGCAAAGGAAAAAGGCCAAGTTACTTATAAAGGTAAACCTATCAGACTTACACCTGACTTCTCTATGGAAACCATGAAAGCCAGAAGGTCCTGGATAGATGTACTGCAAAAACTAAGAGATCATGGATGCAAGCCCAGACTACTATATCCAGCCAAGCTTTCGTTCACTATAAATGGAGAAAACAAAATTTTCCAGGATAAAAACAAATTCAAACAATACGTAGCCACAAATCCAGCCTTACAGAAAATTATAGAAGGAAAATTACTAACCAAGGAGTCCAACAATGCCCACAATAACTCAGTCATCTAGAGACCTTTCACCAGCGCAACTCAAAGAAGGGAAACACACAAACCCTACTACTAAAAAAGTGACCAGAGTTAACAACCACTGGTCATTAATATCACTTAATGTCAATGGGCTCAACTCACCTATAAAAAGGCACAGGCTAAGAGATTGGATATGAAAACAGGATCCAACGTTCTGCTGTCTACAAGAAACACACCTCAACCACAAAGACAGGCACCTACTCAGAGTAAAGGGCTGGGAAAAGGCTTATCAAGCAAATGGTCCTAAGAAACAAGCAGGTGTGGCCATACTAATTTCTAACAAAGTTGACTTCAAACTTAAATCAATCAGAAGAGATGGAGAGGGACATTTTATACTCATAACAGGAACAATTCATCAGGATGAAGTCTCAATCCTGAATATCTATGCCCCGAATATAAAAGCGCCCACGTATGTAAAAGAAACATTACTAAAACTCAAGGCAGCCATCAAACAACACACACTAATAGTAGGAGACTTCAACACTCCTCTCTCACCAATGGACAGGTCAATCAAACAGAAACCTAACAGAGAAATTAGAGAATTAATGGAAGTAATGAAGCAAATGGACTTAACAGACATCTATAGATTATTCCACCCGAAGAGGAAAGAATATACCTTCTTCTCTGCAGCTCATGGAACCTTCTCGAAAATTGACCACATACTCGGTAACAAAGCTAACTTACACAGTTACAAAAAAATATTAGTAACCACCTGTGTCTTATCAGATCACCATGGATTAAAGTTAGAATTCAACAACAATGCTACCCCCAAAAAGCCTACGAACTCATGGAAACTGAACAGTCAACTTCTGAACCATACCTGGATTAAGGAAGAAATAAAGAAAGAAATTAAAGTCTTCCTTGAATTCAATGAAAATAAAGAAACAACATACTCGAACTTATGGGACACTATGAAAGCAGTGCTAAGAGGAAAGTCCATTGCACTAAGTGCCCACTTAAAGAAAACAGAGAAAGCACATATTGAAGACTTAACAGCCCACCTGAAAGCTCTAGAAAAAAAAGAAGCAGACTCACCTAGGAGGAGTAGAAGTTTGGAAATAATCAAACTGAGGGCTGAAATCAACAAAATAGAAACACAGAAAACAATCCAAAGAATCAATGAAACAAAAAGCTGGTTCCTGGAGAAAATCAACAAGATTGATAAAACCCTATCCAAACTAATCAAACGGCAGAGAGAGAATACGCAAATTAATAAGATCAGAAATGAAAAGGGGGACATAACCACAGACACAGAGGAAATTCAGAGAATCATCAGATCATATTACAAAAGCCTGTATAACACAAAACTGGAAAATGTAAAAGAAATGGACACTTTTTTAGATAAATACCATATACCAAAGTTACACCAGGACCAGGTGAACAATCTAAACAGACCTGTTGGTCGCGAAGAATTAGAAGCTGTTATCAAAAACCTCCCTACCAAATAAAGCCCAGGACCAGATGGTTTCAAAGCGGAATTCTACCAGAACTTCCAAGAAGAGCTAATACCCATACTCCTTAATTTATTCCACAATATAGAAACAGAAGGGTCATTACCTAATTCCTTTTATGAAGCTACAGTTACTCTGATACCAAAACCACACAAAGACTCAACCAGCAAAGAGAATTACAGGCCAGTCTCACTCATGAACATCGACGCAAAAATCCTCAACAAAATACTGGCAAACCGACTCCAAGAACACATCCGAAATATTATCCATTATGATCAAGTAGGCTTCATTCCTGAGATGCAGGGCTGGTTCAACATACGAAAATCTATCAATGTAATCCAGCATATAAATAAACTGAAAGAAAATAACCATATGATCATCTCATTAGATGCTGAAAAAGCATTCGACAAAATTCAACATCCATTTATGTTAAAAGTCTTGGAGAGATTAGGGATACAA
The DNA here is from genome assembly GCF_018167655.1 of Microtus oregoni. Classification (NCBI taxonomy): domain Eukaryota; kingdom Metazoa; phylum Chordata; class Mammalia; order Rodentia; family Cricetidae; genus Microtus; species Microtus oregoni. The sequence continues at coordinate 1,315,305 of NW_024543829.1, forward strand.
GGGTCATACCTAAATATAATAAAAGCTATATACAGCAAGCCGACAGCTAACATCAAATTAAACGGAGAGAAACTCAAAGCCATCCCGCTTAACTCAGGAACACGACAAGGATGTCCACTCTCGCCATACCTCTTCAATATAGTACTTGAAGTTCTTGCAATGGCAATAAGAAAACATAATGGGATCAAGGGGATTCGAATTGGAAAGGAAGAAGTTAAACTTTCGTTATTCGCAGATGATATGATAGTGTATTTAAGTGATCAACAAAACTCCACCAAAGAACTTTTACAGCTGATAAACAGCTTTAGTAATGTGGCAGGATACAAGATCAACTCCAAAAAATCAGTCGCCCTCTTATACACAAAGGATAGGGAAGCAGAGAGGGAAATCAGAGAAGCTTCACCATTCACGATAGCCACAAACAGCATTAAATGTCTTGGGGTAAATCTAACCAAGGAAGTGAAAGATCTATTTGACAATAACTTTAAGGCATTGAAGAAAGAAATTGAAGAGGATACTAAAAAACGGATGGATCTACCTTGCTCTTGGATTGGGAGGATCAACATAGTAAAAATGGCAATTCTACCTAAGGCAATTTATAGATTCAATGCAATCCCCTTCAAGATCCCATCAAAATTCTTCACAGATCTGGAGAGGACAATAATCAACTTTATATGGAAAAACAAAAAACCCAGGATAGCCAAAACAATTCTATACAATAAAGGATCTTCTGGAGGCATTACCATCCCTGACTTCAAACTCTATTACAGAGCTACAGTAATGAAAACAGTGTGGTACTGGCATAAAAACAGAGAAGTCGACCAATGGAAGCGTATAGAAGACCCGGATTTTAACCCACAAACCTATGAACACCTCATTTTTGACCAAGGAGCTAAAAGTATACAATGGAAGAAAGAAAGCATCTTCAACAAATGGTGCTGGCACAACTGGATGTCAACCTGTAGAAGAATGAAAATAGACCCACATCTTTCACCGTGCACAAAAGTCAAGTCCAAATGGATTAAAGACCTCAATATCAACCCGAACACACTGAAAAGGATAGAAGAGAAAGTGGGAAATACCCTACAACAGATGGGCACAGGAGATCGCTTCCTATATATAACCCCAGAAGCACAGACATTAAAAGCAACATTGAATAAATGGGACCTACTAAAACTGAGAAGCTTCTGCAAAGCAAAGGACACTGTCACTAAGACACAAAGGCAACCTACTGACTGGGAGAAGATCTTCACCAACCCTGTAACAGACAAAGGTCTGATCTCCAAAATATAGAGAGAACTCAAGAAACTAGACTTTAAAATGCTAATTAACCCAATTAAAAAATGGGGCACTGATCTGAACAGAGAATTCTCAACAGAAGAAGTTCAAATGGCCAAAAGACACTTAAGGTCATGCTCAACTTCCTTAGCAATCAGGGAAATGCAAATCAAAACAACTTTGAGATATCATCTTACACCTGTGAGAATGGCTAAAGTCAAAAACACCAATGATAACCTTTGCTGGAAAGGTTGTGGAGGAAGGGGTACCCTCATCCATTGCTGGTGGGAATGCAATCTTGTGCAACCACTATGGAAGTCAGTGTTTCGGTTTCTTAGGAAATTCGGGATCAACCTACCCCTGGACCCAGCCATACCACTCTTGGGAATATACCCAAGAGATGCCCTATCATATGACAAAAGCATTTGTTCAACTATGTTCTTAGCAGTATTATTTGTAATAGCCAGAACCTGGAAATAACCTAGATGCCCTTCAATGGAAGAATGGATGAAGAAAGTATGGAATATCTACACATTAGAGTACTACTCAGCGGTAAAAAACAATGACTTCTCGAATTTTGCATGCAAATGGATGGAAATAGAAAACACTATCCTGAGTGAGGTATCCCAGACCCAAAAAGATGAACATGGGATGTACTCACTCATAATTGGTTTCTAGCCATAAATAAGGGTCACGGAGTCTACAATAGGTGAATCTAAAGAAGCTAAGTAAGAAGGCGAACCCAAGGAAAAACATATAGTTATCCTCTTGGCTAAGGGAAGTAGACAAAATTGCCGGGGAGAAAATTGGGATCTTGGGGTGGGGTGGGATGGGGGTAAGGGGAGATGGGGAGAGAAAAGTTAGAAGGGAAGGAGGTCGGGCCTTGGGAAAGCAGGAGGATTGGGATAAATGAAGGTTGGACAGGGGAGCACGGAACCACAATTCTTAGTTAAGGGAACCACTTTAGGGTTGGCAAGAGACCTGACCCTAGAGGGGCTCCCAGGTGCCCAAGCTGAGGTCCCCAGTTAGTTCCTTGGGCAGTTGAGAATAGGGAACCTGAAATGACCCTAACCTTGAGCAATACTGACGAATATCTTGCATACCATCATAGAACCTTCATCAGGGGATGGATAGAGATGGAGACAGAGACCCACACTGGAGCACTGGACTGAGCTCCCAAAGTCCCAATGAGGAGCAGAAGGAGGGAGAACATGAGCAAAGAATTCGGGACCACGAGGCGTGCATCCACCCACTGAGACAGTGGAGCTGATCTATTGATAGCTCACCAAGACCAGCTGGACTGTGACTGAAAAAGCATGGGATAAAACTGGACTCTCTGAACATGGCGAACAATGAGGTCTGATGAGACGCAAAGGACAATGGCACGGGGGTTTGATCCTATGTAATGTGATGGCTTTGTGGGAGCCCAGCCAGTTTGGATGTTCACCTTCCTAGATATGGACGGAGGTGGGAGGTCCTAGGTCTTACCACAGGGCAGAAAACCCTGACTGGTCTTTGGACTGGAGAGGGAGGGTGAAAGGAGTGGGGGGAGGGGGAGAAGGGTGGGAGGAGGGGGCCTAGGGGTGGAGGAGGGGGAGTGAAATGAGAGGCTGGGAGGAGGTGGAAACTTGTTTTTTTTTCTCCTTTTCCCAAAAAAAAAAAAAAAAGAAAAAGATATTTCCAATATGAATAAAACTTACATAAATAATTAAAATAAAAATAATGAAAAAACAGCAACCACAAAACAAAGAATGAGTATACTTAAACTCGACAGGGGATCTGAAAGCAGAGTTACTCCCTATGATAGAAATGTTAGTGGGAGGACCTTTGCCTGCTCCAGGTTTTTCATGAACTAGATCCAAGACTCAACAGTCCCAAGGATTTTCACTTGGGCAGCCAGCCAGCTAGATAATGATGCTATTCACACAGAGAAAATAATGTAACATGAAGGGCATGCTTATAGGTGAAATTAATTAGCTCGGTTTCAGACATATTACAGTTGAGACAAATGGGAAATATTTAATTGGAAGAAACTACTTGTTTATCTAGTGTAAATGGGGATTCTCATGCCTCCAGAATTTGCACACAACAGTTTATGCATTAGAAAAGAGTATCCTGCTACAATCTTCCTTAAATAGTGCTTAACTACAGTGTGATACTTCTCTCAGCTGTAGAAAATTTTTATGTGTTGATAAAGCAGTTTCTGAAGCTAGACCTATTACATTTAATCTAGTCTTTGTCATTCACCAGTTATGTAAAGATGGACAATTTAGCTAACCTGAGTAAATCTTTAATTTTCTCATCTGAATGGTGGTTTTGACATTATTTAATTGGGAAAACTTGAAAGAATTGCAGCTTATACATATTGTGCTTCTGCAACTGAATGTAATTTATTATATATGTTCTTTCTGGAATAGCATATGTCATTTGAATGACTGAATACTTATTATCAGGTAAATCGATTTGCAGTTGGCTGTTTACAACCGGAACATGGTATCCCTTTGGAAACTGTCTCATATGCTGACAACTTAATATAGCCATGTATATAAGGAAAATATAGTTTCTCTCTCTCTCTCTCTCTCTCTCTCTCTCTCTCTCTCTCTCTGTGTGTGTGTGTGTGTGTGTGTGTGTGTGTGTGTTTTGTTTTATGGGTGTTTTGTTTTTCTCAACTTCACATTTAGGAATTTAGCTGTTTTAGAGAATTTTGATTCTCCTCAAACTAGGAATTTAAAATTTAATTATTTCTATTTATTCCTTATGGGATATAGTAGACACATTTGTTAAATGATCATTCAGGTCTTTTGAATGGTTAAGTAATTTTTAATGAAGGTGTTAGAAGAGGAATTATAAATTACTTTTCAAACTTATCTCTAAATCTCCTGGACTATTCCTGGCTTGTTTGTACACTATGATGATCTTAAATTGATAGTGCTTTACCTAATAGACATTACCATAGAGGGAAGTTCAATATGTATTCTAATTTCAGTAAGGAAAGTATATTTATTTATTTAATGTATGTGTTAGTCTATTATCAAAAGTATAATTTGCAAGTATTTGAATGTGTCTTTTCAATTTCAGACTTGTAAATTTTTATTCTTGATTATATTCAGTTTGTATTTTGATTTTTGTATTTTTATCTTCATATAAAACAATTTAGTGTTACATCTAAGGTCATATATATTTACTACTAAGTGGTATTCTAATAATACTCTCTTTTTAGCTCTTGCATTTTGGTCATTGATCCAGTCTGAGTTAATGTTGTGTATGAGATCCATTAAGGGGTCAGACTCTGATATGTTGCTGCCTTGTCCAGTAATGATACCTCAGTACCAATCACAATACTTCTTTTTCATTTTAAATGACTTTGGCACTTTGTCAAAACTTGCTCATTCTGGACTTGAGAGTGAGCAGTGGTTAAGAGCACTTGTTGCTCTTTCAGAGGATCTGAGTTCAATTCCCAACACCTACGAGGTGGATCATAATCACCCTTAATTGTAACTAATAGAGATAATGTTCTCTTCTGGCTTCCATAGACACCAGGCAGAAATCTAGTACACAGACATATATGCAGGCAAAACATTCATACACATAAAAGAAGGCAAACAAATCGAAACCCTTTCTGTTTATATAGTTCTCTTTCTTTCTGATGTCTTTGGCTGATTGGATTCCAAGGTGTCTGATCTAATAATATTAGTTTAGAGTGTTTCTTGATTCTTTGTTTATAAGCCATATTCATAAATTTTTGATTAATAATACATTGATTAATTCTTAGACTTTCATTGTTTTAGCTTATAATCAAGGTAGTGGTCTTCAACAAGCATTTAATCTCATTGATTTCCCTTATTATTTTTCTTCTGTCTGTGTCGTGTGTTCCCTCTGTTGTCATTTTTCCTGTCTTGCCATTTCTGGGCCATAGAGTAGGATTTAGAGGTCTTACATTGTTTTAAATATTGCCATGTGTGCTCTTCCTTTCTTTCAGTGCATAAACTCAATGTGTGTTGCATTTGTTTTTAGTTCATCACAAATTATATTCCAATTGTCTGGAGTTCTTGTTCTCACTTTTGGTTATTTAGGTATATGACATTTAGTTTACTCATTTTTAAATTTTCCTTTCTTATACATTTTAAAATTTCCTCATTAAGGTTTTTAAAAATAATGTCTTCTACTAAATCTTCTAGACTCTTTTATTTTTATTCTATTAGATGCATTGCACAACTTTTAAATTTTATTTTACTTTTTCATCTTCCACATCATCTGTTCTTGAAAGTGACCCATTTGAACAGCAAGAATGCACATTTTCATTTTTGGAAAGAAAGATTCAGCTTTCTGCTTAGAACAATAAACAACAAAAGCCCTGTGCGTCTTTATTCTTTTGTTGGCTTCTCACTGATTTACCAACATGTAATTGAAAGGACAATAGTGAAATCCTGTTTTAGTGTTCGATAGTCACTACTCTGTCTTGTACATGTGAGTGTTTTGTTTTAAGAACATGCTAATTTGCTATAAAAATGGATTGGTATTTTCATTCCAATGGCCTTTGTGTTAATTTTCTCTACTCAACAATAGTTGTTTGATGGAAGAAGGTCATTGGCTAATAAAGGAACTGCCCTGGCCCATTTTATTGGTTAGAAGATAGGTGGGAGGAGTAAACAGAACAAAATGCTGGGAGGAAGAGGAAGTGAGCTCAGAGACTCGGCCGCTTTCCTCTTGGGAGCAGATGCCTCAGAGAGAGACTCCATGCCCCGCTCCCGGGATGAAGCTCCGACCCAGGATGGACTAGGTTGGAATCTCCCCAGTAAGCGCACCTTGGGGTGCTACATACAGATGATTAGAGGTGGGCTAAATTAATATGTGAGAATTAGCCTAGAAGAGAATGGGCCAGGCAGTGTTTGGAGGAATACAGTGTCCGTGTAATTATTTCGGGGCATAAGCTAGCCAGGCAGGCGGCTGGGGTGTTGGGGATGCAGCCCCGCCGCCGCCCTTTTTACTACAGTTGTTTAAATTCACATTTAATACATGTCATATTACTCCACATTGACACCTTCTATTGAGACTTTAATCATAGGTTATAAGTAGTGTTTTATTTTATCTATGCTGCATTTTTAGGTCTTTGATAAATCAAATATCTCTTATTTTCAGTTTACTATTGGCCATTTCAAGTTTATAAGTATTATTTTCATTTTTGTTGTCTTTAGGAATTTTTAGTGGAAGAAAGTTATTTAAGAAAACATGTACTGATTATCTTCCCTTCCTCAAAAGTTTTTGTTCTTGTCATTAATATTAAGCTAATTCCTTGAGTAATGCTTGTTTCTTTAAGTATGTTTTACTCCAACTTCTGTGAATCATCTGACATTATTATTTCAGGAAATATCATCCTGAAGCTTCTTCCACTCACACTCATTAACCAGTCTTGGCAGGTAATCTTTGTTTATTTCTATTAGTAAGTCGCCTATCAAGATGCACTAATCTAGATATGATCTCTGTAGTAATCAGTGATACCCTGCAAATATTTTTAACATTCAAACTCAGCCCCTGGGTCTTAGAGAGATCTTGAGATTACCTGTAGAATTTTCCTCTTCCTGATCCTAGAAATGCTGTCAAAATGTTTTCTTCAAACCTAAGCAGCCTATGATGCTGACTAGTCATTCATCATAATTCATATAAATTGATCATAAGTCATCAATCATTCATAATAATGAATTTTAGTACAGTGTATTTGAGAACATCCTTATGCTAAATTTCCCACAATTTTTTCTATGAATTCTAGTTGAAGGAGGGATCTGAGATAAAATTCATATATCTTTATTTCCATTGAAAACTTTCTTCTAAAATGTCTGACATCCACAATTTTCAGCAAATGCTAGCTAATACTTAACTATAAAAGATGAAAGCATCATTCCTTACCAAACAAACATTGCATAGGCCCTTCCAACTTATTTGTGCCTATTGGTTAAATTACTTGTATTATGGATTTCTAGAAAAGAAGCCTGTGAAGGCAGTGTGCCAAGAATTCTGTTTTTATTTCTGATTAGCGCAGTGCACAACCCTTGTCTTCACTCAATGCTCTGCCATACAGTTTGCGAGCTTCGGGCAAGGGGCTGGAGATTGAACCATACAAAAAAGACTCACAGACAGATATACAGAGACACGGACCTCTAGTCCCTGGTAAGAAGTTCTTTACTCAATAGCATCACGGAGGCTTGTATACTCAACAGTCAGGTGGGCCAACAGGTGAAAACCTTATCCTCTGATCCTCAAGGCCAAGGGAACAGGTGCTTGTGAAGCAGAGCTGGTGAACAACTCTGACACAGCTTTTAGTAACTCAAATCAGAAGGAAAGTAAAGATCTCTAGCAGGGAAGAGCAGCTGGAGGACAGGACTCCAAATGGTCTCAACAAATCAGGTCCCTTGCCCTCATGGTTTACCAGGTGATAACTGGTTACTAGACTAGCTCAAGTTCAGTCTCCTATGTAACTAATGAGTCCGCCTTTTAATATTAACCCCAACACACAACTGTATCATGTATCAATTTCTCCAGACATATGCTGTGTGTGGAGATGAGGCTTATCACTTATTGCTGCTGAAAAGTTTTATTACCATGATCCCTATATGAACCACGAAGGCCATGCATAATATCCTTATTACTGTAATGTTCCACACCACTATTACATAACTTCATAATTTCCAAAACTCAAAATGGTGACTATTTATAACCCGAGGCTTATTCTTTTCAGATAAGTTCCCCTCATTTTAATACCTTTAAATGTTCTCATTTTGCTCATTTCAAAGTAGTATAATTAGCTCCTTCTGAATCTTCATATTATATTAGCTATTTCCATGGAGTTCTCTGAAAAAGTGTATTCTTTGAGCTCTGTTATAATTTTTGTGTGAGTTCACAAAAATTCTTATTCTATCAAAAGCAGTGTTATTTGCAGTTCATAGCTCTCTCTCAAAAAATAGTCTCTTGCTTTTACATCGTTCCCTGGGAATATCAATATTGCATTGTTTTCCTATATAGTAAGCATATAGAGTATAAGATCCCACATGATATCGTGCACCTTGAAATGTCTTATTCCTAAGTATCAGTTTATTCATTAACCGTTTCTTATACTGCTTCAGTTGTAAAATGTTTTGTTCTTTTGGTCACTACATGTCTCTGCTTTGAAGTCACGTTAATCTCGTTATTTTGATCACTTTATAAATAAATCATTTACTACCCTCATTACTGATGTATTTGAAGTAGTCAAATCCAAGTATTTTTTTTCTCTTTATTATTCTCATCTACTCATTGGTGGACCACATCTTCACATTATTTCTCCTTTCTCCATGAGAGTTCCATATTCCACTATTATCAGTGTCCTTCTCCCTCCAAATTTATATTTTTATAGTTTACTTTTTATTCTTGTTCCCCATAAAGAGTACTTTCATATGACATCTTCAGAACCACCCAATGCCCTTCACCACCAAAAATTCTTTCTCTGGTGTCTGGAAATATACACATTGTTCTTTATCTGCAATATCTGCATACATTAGAATCATAATTAACAGACCTGTTTTCATCCTGTTCTAGAATAGGGGTCAAATATATTGTACCATTTGTTGAATAATAAACTCAAATCCATGTTTTACTTTCATTCCAGTTGCCTGGTTTTGTGTAATACTTTAAAAATGGAGAATTCTAAGCCGGGCGGTGGTGGTGCACACCTTTAATCCTAGCACTCGGGAGGCAGAGGCAGGTGGATCTCTGTGAGTTCGAGACCAGCCTGGTCTACAGAGCTAGTTCCAGGACAGGCTCCAAAGCCACAGAGAAACCCTGTCTCGAAAAACCAAAATAAATAAATAAATAAATAAATACGGAGAATTCTCTATGAATTGAAGTGGATGACAACTGATTGCTTGTGATATCTCCAGTCTTAAAGGTTAATCACATAGACATACTCTGTGTCTTACATAAATAGCCTTAAACGACATCAGCTTAGTTCAGAAAACTTTGGATGACAGATAAAAGATGCAGAAATTTTCTGGAACCAATTATAAAGAAAGTAATTTAGGAGCATAATTTCAATGGCAGAACCATGCTATTCCTGATTCTAGATGAAACCTTGTGCACAGATGTAAGAAAATATTGCGTTATTAGTCTTGTCTCTCTCAATCCTAGAAAATGGAAGTTGGTTTACAATTCTATGCATTCCCTTTGCTGCAGTAGTTCGTCTTATAAAAATGATGTGACTCTTACTCTCCTCTCCGTCGTCCTTATATAATTATAGAAAAGAACCTGCATTTGTATAGTCTCACACTGAAGATTGTTGTTGATTCATTTGTTTTGTTTTATTTTAGAAGCAGGTACTCACTACATTGTCTGGACTTGTGAGTTTCCTACCTCAGCCTGCTGGATTTGGGTAGTATATATAATTAGATGATACTGAGCTTGACACTCATTTTAAGTACTAAAAAGTTTTTTTTTCATGATTTACAGGTATAGGAAAGGTTTTACATTCTATGTAAAGTGTGTGTTTGTGTGTGTGTGTGTGTGTGTGTGTGTGTGCGCGCGCGCTCATGTGTGTGAATCTTGCGCCAGCAAACTACTTTTAGTTTATCTAAGAAGACATTTCCCCTTTTGTTGTCAGTGACAATAACATTGGCATTGTTATGTAGTTGTTACGTTGCTCTAATATTTATAGAAAACATTTGCCAGACTAAATTAATATTTGAGACTGGGATTTGGCTCAGTTACTAAAGTACATGAACTTAAGTTCAGAACCCTTAGAGAAAAAGAACACCAGAAAACAAACAACCAAAATATAAACAAGGAACGGCTGTCCACACCTGTGAATCTATCAATGAAATAGGATCTATAAGTGGATCCCTTGAGTTTTCGGGCAAGCCAGTCTAGACATTTTGTAAATTTCAGGTACACTGAGAGAGAAACCCTGTCTCAAAAAGAATGTTCATCTCAATGACACACATACATGGGCAAAGACAGACAAGTACAAACACTACTTATATTGATGACATATGGTGTGCAAAGCAGACCAAAAATCACAGCAAACAATAAAGGTCTAAGGGAAAGTTTAGATTATAAATAAACATTTTTATTCAATTTTCTATTAGGTATAAATATGGTGTCATTAAACACTATAAACATTAAGTCTAGATTTTTCTCTTTTATATTGGAGAAAATATTTCACATTTCAGAAGAAGTATTTTGAATTAAATAAAATTAAAAAAAGAACATGTCAATATACAAATGTTGGGATCTTCTTTTTATTGCTTAAATCACGTTTTATTATTAGTGTAATGAGTATAATTGTTATTATACTATATCTCTTTATAATTTTAATGTTTTTAATTGTCCCTTTCTATTTAGCCTAATCATCCAACTTGAGGAACTATTTTATATATATAATCCTTCAAGTGAGATGAATTCTTTTCTCATAATCAGGAATAAATCAAAACTAAAATTATTATTGTAGTAGGTATATATGTGGCTTTAGTTTTTATATATACTCCTGAATTAGTATCAGTAGCAGTATTTGTGTGAGATATTTGTAGTTATACACAATATAAAAAAGTAAGTGTGTAAATTAGTGTCATCCAGTGGTAAGATTTCTGATGACTTTTTGAGAGAGAAATTTTAATTTTATGACATGAGATTTCCATAATTCAGACTTTTTCACAATTAAGAATCAATTTAATTAATTTTCTCTCATTTAATATCCTAAAACATGGAACAAAAACTTGCTAACCAAATATTTTCTCAATTACTAGATTTTAATTTATGTTTCATTACCATTCTGATTACTTAGAACGGATGTGTTCTGGTGTGTCACACCAGCTAACACATCCGATCTTCAGCATCATTGTTCATACACAAATATTTCCAGCTAAACCTCTATCCTATAAGGTGTTTTTTATAACGTGCATTGTTCAATACACATCCTTTAGCTCCACATCCTGTTTATATTAAGAATCATATTAATGGTAAAAACAAATGTTACATATACACAGAGAACTTGGCATCATGACATCTCATCTCTTGATAAGTTTTGGAATAAGATTTTTGATAAGACAAGTCATTGTTACAGATAAACAACTAGGAGCTAGGAGAGGATACACATTAGCGGGTTACAGATCAATACAAATTCCTTAAAATAAGAAGTCCAGAACAAGCACTTATGTGGCCTATGATGACTAAAATGTGCATGATCACAAAGGGAAAGAAGCAATAGAAAGAAGCACACTGTGAGTATAATAATATTGAAGAGGTAGGAAGAATCCAAATAATCTCCATGGGGATTAGGTCATGATGACTCTGAGTCAGTGCGAGCTCCTGTGCCCAAAACATTATCACTGTTATAAATAGATTATATCTTCTTAGAAAAATATCCCTGGTACAAGACTGCAGCAATCAAGCCAGGATCAAAACAGAGAAAAGGACTATAGGGCAAATACACAGAGGAGGCAGTGAGTTGTAAAATATATCTGTAGGATCATATTCTAAATGACAGAGCAATCCTTAGAATGTGTAATGTATCAAAGACTTGAGGATACAAGGGAAAATATAAGTGGAAAAGACATCAGTCATAAAATGTGTTTCATTAACTATTTTTTTAAATTAATAGCATAGGTACATGCTTCTAGAGGTATATTTACTTACTTACTACAGCAGCTTCAGGCATTTTTGAAGACACAATCCTCTGCAATTGTGACATTTCAGTTTAAATATTACCTAGAAATTTTCTCAGACATTTTGGATAACCAATATTAATATATCCTTAGAAGTCAGTGTAAGTTTCAGTGAGCACTCACAGAAAGTTGAAGTTATTTTAACCAAGTTTCATGCTCATTTTTCACAGATGATACAACTTAATGGAAATATGGAAAGGCGTTTTTTACCATCAATCTGGAACACCTAACTTTTTCTAGGCCATAAAAATTGTTATTACACGGTCTATATTTTATGATTTTGAGCCACTGAATATTTTTTCTTAACTTTCATACTATGTGGAAAATTTGGACTGACTGGAACCCACAAGTGTCCTACTTCAACTATACATATATGTGTATGTGCATAGGTGTGTGTACATGCATGTGCATTCATATAAATTACATAATATACATGATTTATGCATTATCTAAAATAAAAGTATCTGTAATTGAATCCTCAAATACTCCACTTTTCAGCAAAAAAGTTATGAAGCTGTGCAGGGAAAAGCATGTGCTTTGTTTTACATGGGTTCATACTGGTACAGAGAAGAGAAGCTACAAATAGAAAAAGCCCTAGACTTTCAAGGCAGAAAATTTCCTCTGTGATATCACAATGACACCAGGATGATATGATATTTATCAGAAATTACATAGTTCTGAGAAGTACAACCAATAAAGCTGAATGCAAACCGTGTAATTTTCTTGAAACCACCTAGTAAGGCTGATTTTGCTACAGGGATTCACAAAGGTTGGTTTGTGAAGAGAATGGAGAGCTGATTCCAAGAATCAATACTCCCTGTTCATTGGTAAGTAAATCTAATCTTACCTAAGAAATGAAGCCTCTTATTAATAAAATGAAAGTACCCAAGTCTTTATACTGAAACAAAGTTATTTGTTCTGTATCTAGGCATAACCAGCAGAGACTAAGATTGGACATCTGAAGTAAAAGGACTTACCTTCATAGAAAGTTGCCTACTTTTACAATATCTGATGAGTACTATGCAGACTGTATTTACATTCATAGAAAAGTGCCTCTTTAAGAAATATCACAGCAAGGCATAACTCGATGTGTGACCTTATAGAAGGAAACTTCTCTTAGACTATGCAAATGTGCTCTTTCACAAAAATTCCCCAAGCAAAAATAATAAAAGTGCTTACCTTGCATATTGGTCTTTGCATTTACAATAAATAGATTTAGGATGTTAACAAAGACCAAAGAAAGAAGTAAACAAAGAACTATCAAAGTAGATGGGTAATAAAGATCCATATATTAGAAATCAAATCAAGCTTGGTATTCAAAAATGCTGGAAAAGATAACAATATGAGAAACAAAAATTCTGATAGAAAGATGCATGAATTGGACAGTCCATATTAATCCTCCTTTTTTCTTTGGCTGTTTGATCCTTATTGAAAAACAAAAACAAGAGCAAGAATAACAACAACAGCAATAACAACAACAAAACAAAATACAACCAGCACACAAATAGAGAGTCAGTGTAAACAACTGATCTTTAAGTGTACCACACTTCCAGTCTGCTCTCTGTTATTGCACTTTTTGGCAAGTGGCTAACTTTAACTCTACTTCAACTTTATTGTAACATTCAACAGTAATTTAGGCATTAAGGGAAGAACATTTGTTCTTTCGAACCTGTAAGGAACAATTAATTTTCTTTGTTCAAATCAACTGGTAGTGTTCTTATGCTTTAATTATGTTCTTCTTAGTCCCAAATTTAAAAGAACATATATTTAAAACCCATCTTTCTGGAATTAGTTCAAATGTAAAATTAACATTTTAGTTGAAACTTAAAGTTGAGACTTGAAATCATTTATGCACTTTAGTAAATACCAAAAGAACATCTTAAAATATTTGAAATCTCAGAAAATATTTATATATTGTAAAATTCAGTTTCTGGATGTTCATAAAACATATATTTTATTTGGCCTTGTTTTATTTTTGAAAAGTCAAAATGTATCTTTATACATTTATTATTATAATAAATATATCTATGTATTTATAAATCCAAATACCTGGCGATTCATCTTTCACTCATTCTAGAGACTATCATTTTTTCAGATTACCATGCGTGCACGATAGTCTGCATGGAGATAAGAGTATGTGTAATGTTTTGTTACTGATGAGTAGTACTCTAAAGTGTACATGTGCCACACTTTCTTTATCCATTCTTCAGTTGAGGGGCATCTAAGTTGTTTCCAGGTTCTGGCTATTACAAATAATGCTGCTATTAACATAGTTGAACAAATATTTTTGTAGTATGATTGAGCCTCTTTTGGATATATGCCCAAGAGTGATTTGCTGGATTCTGAGGTAGGTTGATTCCCAATTTTCTGAGAAACTGACATGTTAAATTTTGCATGCAAATGGATGGAATTAGAAAACACCCAGAACCAAAAAGATAAATATATATATGTACTCACTCATAAGTGGATACTAGCTATAAACAAAGGACATTGAGCCTATAGTTCATGATCCAGGAGATGCTAAGTAATAAGATGAACTCAAAGAAAAACATATATAGACCCACCTGGAAATTGGAAACAGACAAGATTGCCTGACGAAATTGGGAGAATAGGGGTGGCGTGAGAGGGAAGGGTAGAAGGGGAAGAGGAGGAGAGAATAGAAGGATTGAAAAGATTTGAGGGAGTGAGATAGTTGAGAAGGAGGTAGGACAGATATGAGAGCAAGGAAAGAGATATCTTGGCTGAGGGAACCATTATGGGGTTATCATGAAACCTAGCTCTAGAAAAATTCCCAGGAATCCATAAAGATGACCCCAGCCAAGACCCTAAGCAATAGAGGAGTGGGTGCCCCAACTGACTTTACCCTGTAGTCAGACTTACTATTATCTTGAATATCACCATAGAACCTTCATCCAACAACAGATAGAAACAGAGGCAGAGACCCACTTTGAAACACTGGACTGAGCTCCCAAGATTCAGTTGAAAAGTGGAAGGAATGAGAATATGAGTAAAGAGGTCAAAACCATGATGGTTTTATCCACTGAAATAGTTTACCTGAGCTAATGGGAGCTCATCAACTCCAGCTGGACTGGGAAGGAACAAACATAGAACCAAATTAGTGCCCCTGAATGTAGTTGACTGAGGGGCCACTGCAAATGGCACTGGGATTTATCTCTACTGCATATGCTGACTTTTTGGGATCCTCTTCTCCTTGGATGTATACCTTGCTCAGCCTAGATGTATAGTCTCCTTGGACTTTCCAGAGAGCAAAGTGTCTTACCCTCTCTTAGGGTTAGATGGGGTTAGGGTGGAAAGGTATGTGAAGGGAATGGGAGGAGAGGAGGGATTTGGAATTTGAATTGTTATATTTAAAAAATATTTAATAAATTAAAAATTGTGTGTTATGAATATACTCATTGTGGCTTTCAATATACTTAAGCGATTGTCACATTGCCTCCATGATTCTGTGTGTGTGTGTGTGTGTGTGTGTGTGTGTGTGTGTGTGTGTGTGTGTAGTCATCTGATGTATTTTCTCTAAGGACCTAATTGGGACCAAGTTAAAAAACAGAGAGTAGACAGTCAAATCTCAGATCCTGGCAAAAGTTTACATGATCTTCAAACACTTAAACTACTGTGTTGCTTGAATAGGAATGATGCCCACAAGCTCTTTCATTTGAAAGCTTGGTGTTTGGAGACTGGCACTACTTGATGAGCATTAGGAGGTGTGGCCCTACTGGAAATGCTGTGCTTTGTTGGAGGAAGCCTGGTACTGTGGGGTAGGATTTAGTGAATCAAATACCTCAGCAAGGTTCAGTGCCTCTCGCCTACTGCTGCTTGTGGATTCTGATGTAGAACTCTCAACTACTATTCTAAGACCATGTCTTGCTGTGTGCTGCCACAATTCTCACCATGATGACACTGGATTAAACCTCTGAAACACTAAGCAAGTCCCTATTAAATGCTTTCTTCTATGAGTTACCATGGTCATAATGTCTCTTTAAAGAAACCAAGCAGTAACTAAGACAACTACTTACAAAGGAACTTGTGAAAGGAGAGGGTAAAGAACGAGACAGGAATCCACAAGAGTGGAAGACGGAGGTAACAGATCTCACCAGCCTTCTAGAATTTGGTTCTGAATTTTCCGAGGACATGGTTATTTCACTTCTGAGTTCTCCAAGTCTCGTAAACTCCTTTGCATAAACTAACAAATTTTGCTTGTGTTTTATTCCTTTTTCCCAGGATATGAATTATAAATATGTTGGAAATAGCTGCTTGGTGTTCTTCTAAAGTTGTTTTCTCCTGATGGTCTTTCTGTAAGCAGCTTCCCTTTTGCAATGTTGGGGAAACTGCTTTGTCACAGAATTAAAAGACAAAAAAGTATTTCTGAATTTTGCATTTATTGTATTATTCACATTTCCTTTCTCATTAATGTAACTAATTCACAAGTGACCTTGACATATGCTTAGTGTTTTTTTTTTCAAGAAGGCCTGTTGATAGGGCAGAACTTAGGTAGGTGGGGAAAATTAAAGGGAATGCTGGGAGGAAGAAAGCAGAGTCAGGGAGAAGCCATGGAACCTCAACCTCAGACGGATGCCACTTAGAATTTTACCCGGTACCCACTGCCAAGTGGCAATACACAGATCAATAGAAACAGGTTAAATTAAGATGTAAGAATTAGCCAATGGGAGACTAGAGCTAATGGACCAAGCAGTGATTTAGTTAGTACATTTTCTGTGTGGTTATTTAGGTTGTAAGCTAGCCAGGCAGCAGGGTCAAACAAGCAGTCCCTCCTCAGCAACACATTTCCATACAGAGAAAGCAATCAGCAATCAACTCACCATTCTGTGTTTGATGTGATTTAACTTGAACGAGTTTAGACAAAGTTTTAATCACAGAAGAGTAGAATGTAACATTTCACAAACAGCAAGCATTACCAGTTTGGGGAGTTTTATCTTAGAAATGTATTTTCTCATATCTTGGTATCCACAAATCGTTGGTGGGGATTTCACCAAGGTTGTTTTTCCCTGCCACCCTCTCGCTCTCTCTGTCTCATGTTAAGTTTTTTGTTTTTCCGTGAGCTATCTTCATTTAGCGTAAACACACAGTATATTTTCTCTGCATGTGTCTGTGTTCTATCCATCTCATCTTACAAAGACATCAGTAAGACAGTAAGATTGGGTTACAGGCCACCTTCATGAATCCATATAGCATGATTTTCTGTGAGAAGACCCTTTATTTTATACAAACTAACTATAAGATAGTAGTGAATAGCATTTTACACCAGAATTTTAGGAGACTCCCCTTCAACTCAAGACAAAGATATATATATATTTCTATCTAAGTGTTGTAAAGATAAAAAGACACAAATAACAATATAGAAGTAGTTCAAATTCTATTGAAATTTTATTCTCTTGTTCTTATAGTAGATAATTCTAGCAGTAATCATCTGTTTAAAATAATATACATGACTGGGGAATGGTGACTATATCACACGTAACATTATGTCTGAGGGTCTCCATGTGATTTGAACTCTAAATAATCAAGTGAAAATGTCATATAAAATCTCTAAAATAGTAAGCTTACACACTAAGTACTGCATACATTTTAGTAATCACTATAAACCTTAAAATGAATTACTACACATATTTATGGTGCAATAGTAAATCTTCAGTAAAACTTGTATTATATAACAATTATAGAACACTAATGTAACTGATTCACAAGTGACCCTGGCATCTCCTTAGTGTCTCTTTCAAGAAGAGGTTCCATTAACATTATATATGTACTATAAAGCAAATCTAGAACATAGAAATCCAGGTTTACTGATTTGAAGGATGGACAGAAAGAGAATAAGGGCAGAGGTACATTCACAATCTGTTTTTAAAGTGGTTGTACAAGTAGAACCTGTACATTGGGGAGTTCAGAGTTATAAATACACATAAGATACACAGTGATAGTATTCTTAAAAAGTGATAAAACTTTTTTCATTTTGCACATATATATATATATATATATAGTGTGTGTGTGTGTGTGTGTGTGTGTGTGTGTGTGTGTGTGTGAACCATGGTGTGGTGTATGTGGACAGCAGAACACAACAATCAAATTAGATAGGGAGATCAAAAGCATAAAATAGAAAAATATACAATGGTTATATTTAACCCATACTAGTTTAAAAAGAGATGTGTGATAAACATATTACTTTACAGATGGTATTTTAAAAATGAATTTTTGCAATGTTCTTACTTCATTGTGGTTTTTGAGTAGACAGGGCAAATGCATTTTCTACCTGATTTCCTAGATAAAATGTATCCCTAACAGACCAGATTTATTATCTCCATCATCTGATAAGCCCTAGTCTACTAGTTTATAAGAAAGTTGATCCATGTGGCTTTCTTAGCTACTCCAACTTCACAGATCTAAATAAAAGTTTATTTTATGACAATTTTAATGGATTTACTTTTTTTTTTTTAAAAAAAAAAGGCTTTCAAAGATTTAGAGCTTGTCAAATAAGCCTTTCCACACTTTCCTGGTCACAAGTCACTTTTAAAGCAACTAAGGCAATCTGATAGGAATTCCTCAGGGGAAGTTCTTCATCTAGAGAAGACTAAGAACTGCCTGCCAGACAAGTGTCATAGATAAATATTCCCTAGAGGACTTGGAGAGGAAGGAAACTCACTACAAATCACAAGCAGACAAGCTCATTTTGCCTGACCACTTAAAACAATTAACAGTTTCCTGTGATTTTATAATGGCATATATATATATATATATATATATATATATATATGTGTGTGTGTGTGTGTGTGTGTGTGTGTGTGTGTGTGTGTGTATAATATGATTTCATGACTTTGAATTTGTGTGTATTTGTTGTAAGAATACATACTTTATGTCCTTCAATTTCTCCAAAATAACTTTTAAAGTTTTTCTTTTTGTTTCAGAAAATACTCTTTCTTAGGGAATCAATTTCATCAGAAGTCAAAGAAGAAATCAATGACTGGCAGAGAAACAGCAGAAAATATGTAATTCTATAAGATACCTTGGATTTGCTGGAGCAATAGGATGGTGGATCACAAAACCATGAGTCTTTTTAGGCTGTGCCAAAATTCAAACTGTGGCTGAAAACATGAAAGGTAATTTCAGGTATGACATCATCTGTCTCCTTCTCACTTAGTTATAGTGACCCTGACAATAAAAATCACATGTACTTTATATTTCCCCACAAATATTGTCTTTAATTTCTGGCAGGATGTCTGTCAAAATAAGATGGAGCATGGAATGGGCCGTGTATGCTTTGCAAATAACATCATGGATCTCAGAATAAAGTTTCTCCCCTACGAGACAGTTGTATAAGAGCCCACGAGTTCTCTAACCAGCACATGAGGAGTACAAACTACTAAACCTAAATCCATTCTCCCCCACCTTACCCTTATGATTATTCAAATTTTGGAGGAAAGTTACCATTTTTACATCTTGCTACAGTGTTTTAGGCTAACAATCTTAATTGGAGTGTGAAGAACATAATTGAATATTTCTTTTCGAAATCAGGGCTTCCTATGACCATTAATTAGCATACGGTAGGAAGACAGGCATGCCTTAAAGGACGATTAAGAGGTGAGACCTCCTTGTCTGGTACTGAATGCTGCCAGATGGCTTTCTAATTACTTACACTGTTGCATCTGGACGCCACTTTCTCCTCGCTATCTTCTTTGAAGAATTGCTGCTAAAGGTTTATACTCATTTTTGTATTTATCTGACCTACTGTATTTTCTTTGTATGAGAAAATATAATGTCAAAAGACATTGCAGGTTTTAGTTTAACTATTTTTATGAATACATTATTTTAAATTTACTATTGTGTAAGGACCAATTTGTGTGCTTGACTTTGTTTGTTTTGCAACTTTTATTAAGAACTTCAAAATTACATGTTGACATTTATGAAGCTTAATACTGAAATCGTAGTCATTAATACATTTTCTGCATATATTTGTGCATTCTAACTCAAGATTCTAGTCAATATTGCAAAAACATACCTATAGATCAGATATTACATATATAGATACATAAATATATAGCTATCACATATATATGTTTGATGTCACAATTATGTTATATATGCACATTTTACTTTTGAAAACACTGTTCCTGAAATATAAAAATCAATGATTTATTTTTATTTTATATTAATTTTGTATCCTTAAATCTTAAAACAATGATTAAAATATTTTGGGTATACAAAACACAATAAGATATATTCCCAAACTATAATAACTATCTAAACATTTTTTATGTTTTATACAATTGATTTACAAAATGCCATGTAATAAATTAGTAGCAACATAAGATATATTTTTATACATTTTCAAAAGACTTCACACTACCAAATTCAAACATATTCACAAAAGTTTTCTAATACCTAATCAGTGGTAGCTGAATTCAAATAATAGTCAGAACAGCTAAAATGTAATCATTGAAAGAATAAATAAAAACCAGATATTCAATATAGCAACTAATTTGAAAACCTTGAGTTATGAAAAACAGTAATGTATGTTTAAGTTGCTAGCTTAAAACTGTTATAGAGATGAATATTTTGATTGGTGTGGATCTTGGTTTACTGATAAAAATTTAAGATCAATTTTGTTATACTTATATTTCAGCTCTTAATTAAGATATTGTGTTTTTGCAGTTCATTAAAAATGTAATGTATAATTAAGAAACATTTTTTAATAGATAGTCATCTACAATAGTCAATCTTGCAGTCATGTTAGGATTTCTAGGTGTACAGAGATATAGTTCAGATGGATAGGTATTCTTCAAGCCTTTTGAAGGCTAACAGAATATAGCATTTAAAATGTTTTAAGAACTTAGGTTTTCATGACAGAAAGACACATCTGCTCCTAGTAGCATGAAACTACTTTAAGAGGATGATGGGCATCAAAGAGACTCCTTATGGAGTTGGTTATCCATTTGGGCAAAAAGAAAATGTTATTGCCTGCTGGACTGCTTGATGGTATGCTGTATGAAATGGACACGCAAAACCCACAGAAAAATGAATGCTGAAGATGCCTAAAGAAGGTGAGACAGTCCTTCAGGGTTCCTGCTTCATGAAAGTTTTTGCCAGACATTCTGCAGCATACAGGAGAAAGTGACTGAAAAAATGTCAACACACGTGAAGAAGACTTTCAAATTTCTTGCTTCATGGAAAAGTCTGCTGGGTGCTTTGGGCCTGTAGTCTGAAGATGGATTTCCTAATTTTACAGAAGAACTTTGTGTGACTGTCCAGACAATGGGATGTTTCTGTCAATTCTAGATTAAATAGTGGGGTGTGTTGTAGAATAATTATTTCAACTCGGAAAAATGTGTTATATTTATTTATGTTGTAGAATATTGTTGTATTTTTATATAATATAAAATAATTGGCAAATCGCATAATTTGTGAAATATAAGAAGTTGAAACCCTAATTTGGATTATTTTTGATAAATTATTCTGTGGGAAAATACTCTGGTACATTGTAAAGCTTTATCACTCATATTGGTTCAATAAAATGCTGATTGGCGAGTAGCCAGGCCAAAAGTGTAGGCTGGAAGACCATACTAGAAGAATTCTGAAAAGAGAAAAGGCAGAGAGGGAGTCGCCAGCCAGATGCAGAAGAAGCAAGAGGAGAATACTTCACTGATAAAAAGTACCAAGCCACGTGGCTAAACATACGCAAAAATTATGGGTTAATTTAAGTTGTAAGAGTTAGTTAATAATAAGCCTGAGCTAAGAGGCCAAATGGTTTCTAATTAATATGATCTTCTGTGTGTTTCTTTGGGACTGAATTGCCGTGGGACCTTATGGGACAGAAACTTTTATCTACAAAATTATTATCTATAAACGAAAGCAGCTCTAATAAGCTGGAAGTTATTTTCAATGAATTTGAGAATACTTGGTGTTCTGCATTGCTCTCTTAATGCTGTGTAAAAAAAAATACAATTTGGGGAGAAAATGACGCATTTGGTTTATTTATCCCAAACATAGTCCATTACAAAGGAAAGCGAGAGGAAGAACTCAAAAAACCTGGAGGATGCCGGGCGGTGGTGGCGCACGCCTTTAATCCCAGCACTAGGAAGGCAGAGGCAGGTGGATCTCTGTGAGTTCGAGACCAGCCTGGTCTACAGAGCTAGTTCCAGGACAGGCTCCAAAGCCACAGAGAAACCCTGTCTCGAAAAAACCAAAAAAAAAAAGAAAAAAAAAACCTGGAGGCTGGGAATGAAACAGAGTT
Organism: Microtus oregoni; assembly: GCF_018167655.1. NCBI lineage: Eukaryota > Metazoa > Chordata > Mammalia > Rodentia > Cricetidae > Microtus > Microtus oregoni. Next base: position 1,337,529 of record NW_024543829.1, read on the forward strand.
CATGGAGGAGCACTTCTCACTGGCTTTCTCTTCTTAGCATGTTCAGTCTCCTTTCTCATAAACCCAAGACAGCCTGCAAAGGGTGGCACAGCCCATAGTTATCTCCTATATCAATTACTAATCAAGAAAATGCCCCACAGATGTGCTTACAGTCTAGTCTAATATTGTTATTTTCTAAATTGAGGTTCCATAGAGGGGTGCAGTTTGTGCCAATTTGGCAAAAAAAAAAAAAAAAAAAAAAAACTAACAAGGCACATGGTAGTCATAAGTAGGATATAGTAACAAAACTATTTAACATAAATATCTTCAGAGCCATCTTGGAAACATTTGGAAATGGTCTCTGTAAGATTAATTTTAAAAGAGAATATAAAACAACAAAATCTAATTACTTGACAAGAAAGCGAAATAATTTTAGACCTAAAAATGTTCAGTATATTAGAAAGGACATAAATATTGATGTAGAATGTGTTAACATATAGGAGTAGTAAAATTGAAATTCATTGTGTGAAATAAACACAAGTAGAGAATGTCCTGGAATATAATAATGACCATCCATTTCTAAGCTTCAATAAATGTATGGTCAGATAAAAATAGTCCACAGTACCAATGTTTCCTCTTAAGACTATTTGATTCCCTGCTCCCCTGTGACCCTAAAGGGGCTCCCAGGTGCCCAAGCTGAGGTCCCCAGTTAGTTCCTTGGGCAGTTGAGAATAGGGAACCTGAAATGACCCTATCCTTGAGCAATACTGACGAATATCTTGCATATCATCATAGAACCTTCATCTGGTGATGGATGGAGATAGAGACAGAGACCCACACTGGAGCACTGGACTGAGCTCCCAAAGTCCCAATGAGGAGCAGAAGGAGGGAGAACATGAGCAAAGAAGTCGGGACCACGAGGGATGCACCCACCCACTGAGACAGTGGAGCTGATCTATTGAGAGCTCACCAAGGCCAGCTGGACTGTGACTGAAAAAGCATGGGATAAAACTGGACTCTCTGAACATGGCAAACTATGAGGGCTGATGAGACGCAAAGGACAATGGCAAGGGGGTTTGATCCTATGTAATGTGATGGCTTTGTGGGAGCCCAGCCAGTTTGGATGTTCACCTTCCTAGATATGGAAGGAGGTGGGAGGTCCTAGGTCTTACCACAGGGCAGAAAACCCTGACTGCTCTTTGGACTGGAGAGGGAGGGGGAAAGGAGTGGGGGGAGGGGGAGAAGGGTGGGAGGAGGGGGAGGGAAATGGGAGGCTGGGAGGAGGTCGAAACTTGTTTTTTTTTCTCCTTTTCTCAATAAAAAAAAGACTATTTGACTTTATTATCATTTCTAATTTTCCTCCATAATAATGTCATGAATAGAATCTGTTTTCATCTTGAATCTATGCTGACCAAGCAAAGTTAGCAGTATTTCTTTTCTGTATTCAGCCTGTCAGTTGTAGTGTGCAGGAAGATTTTGTAGACTTAATAGTATAGTACCGGTCAGGCTTATATGTCCTACTGTAAATTAATATATTGGTACCAGGCTTATAGGTGTATTTAATGTAAATCTGCTCCAGTGGGATAAATTTCATCTCTTTGTGTGAACAAAATTAGTTTTCAATGCCAGAGGGCAAGATCCAGAAGTTTGGCAAACACACAGAAGGATGAATGCCCCCATGTGAGACTTTTATGAGACAACCTGAAGGCCTTTGGCTTTGGGGCAAATAAAATAATGACTTCGGGTGAACATGCTTGGAATTGCTTTTAGTTTTGTTTCTACTTTTACCACAGTTAGAAGGGAAAATGAAACTAATTTTCATTGAAGCATAAAAAATGACTTCTTAAATTTTTTTACATTTTAAATTGTTTTAATAGTTTAATTTTCTCCATTTTATTTTGACAATTTTCTACTTGTATGTAGTACATTCTGATTACTGCTATTTTCACTCTGTTATACCTATTTCATACATATTACTCTTCTTTATAACCTCCTGTTTTTATTTGTGTCTTCCAGGTGAAAGGTCATATGGTGTATTTATTTATTTATTTATTTTGAATTTATGAGTTTGACCATAGCCATTCTTGTGACTACAAGATAGGAACTATCCTTTGGTTCTTTGTCAATTCATTAGTTGATATCCCATTGAAGACATTGGCTGATACTTTTAGTTTACAGAGTTCAGAGAACAGCATGAGAAAGTGATTTTAACTATTTAATAATCAATTTAGTCAATAAAAGTTATTTAATCTAATAAAATATACAAGTGTAGCATACATGAAGTTTATACTTTGGTTACATTGATATGTATTGAGCTAATTACCCTAAAGTTTATAGAAGTTTAAATGTTATAGAAAAGAAGTGCTGGGTAGATTAGGTATGTTCTAAACTTTAGACACTAACTTCTAACTTTAGTTAGAAAAATGTATCCAGGGACATTGCATCAAAAAAAATTGTAAAAATTAGGAGCAGCGGAAGTTAGAGACATGTGAATTGGAATCTCTACATACCCTCTCCTAGTGTTTACAACATGGAGGATTGGGGTACACAAGCAACTAATTATCCCCAAAGCTGCCCTTCAGTAACATCTAGCATCTGTGAATATTCTACCTGATATGACAAAAGAGATCTTTGAGATAGTAAACATCTTGAGATGGTGAAATTAGTATGAATAGTTGAGAAGGATCAGTGTTGTCATGAGTCCTTATATTAAGGAAACAAAGAAATATGGGTAGAGAGAACACACAGCCAGGGAAAATGAGACTGACCTGTGCACCCTGAACATGAATCCCAGCAATATGAAGAGGCAACGAACCTGGTTTCCTAAGTACCAAACTCTATAAACACTTCTGTTTCTGAATATTTTTACATCGAAAACAACAATCTAGTAAAATTGTGTTGTTTGATGTCACTAAATTTATGGAAATTTGTTATATCCATAGGAAGAAATAGATACTAACATCACATGACTTGATGTATAACTATATTGTTTAAGGTGCAATGATATTAATCAAATAACAGAGTTAATCGAGGCAATAATGATACTTTCCAGGGAATAGGGTCATGTTTCAGACTTTGTAATTTCAAACTTTATGTATATAACATATAATTTGTATTTTAAATTTTTAATGAATGACAGTGAAAGAATGAAAAATGGAAAATAGTTTATTGTTTAAGGTACCTCTCTAAAGATCTGTCTCAAAATTGGTGACTATTTTAATGCATTTTCTCTCTTTTGACTTATGTGTGATACGAAGTTAAGGTAATCGAGCCATGTAGAAGAATTTATACTAAAAGATACGGGCAAATTTAAGTTATAAGAACTAGTTGAAAATAAGTCTAAGTGATTAGTTAAGCTATTCATATAAATGCAAAGTTTCTGTGTAATTATTTGGGAGCTCAAGTGAAACAGAAAAATCACCTACAGTTCCATTCTTCTTTTAAGATGTTTATAATTTTAAAAAATCTTGTTTGAGACCTACACTTATTTAATAAAATTTAGCCATTTTCTTCATTTATGTCTTTCATTCATCTCCCTCCTTTTCCAAATAGAACTTCACTTCTGACCATGATCTTCATTTTTAATGCTACAACAGAATAATATTGTCCCTTTCTAATGCACACTCTTTCTCTTAAATAAGTATAATTATAGTTTATAATAAATGCAGATTTTTGCTTTATTTACTTATTATTTAAGATAGGGTAACATCTAACATTACCCATGAAACATATATAGTTCATTTAATTTGCTATTATTATTAAGTAATATTTTATGCAAAACATTCACTAATAAGATGCCTCTCACAGACAGCGTTTTATTGGTGTCATTTATATCCCTATGCTTACATCAAATTTCCCCAAAGCTGTGTACAGATTATCAGGCATTATATTAAACAGGCTTTCATGATACATCAATGGAGATCATTTTTAAGAACCATAAAGCAGAGAATGCAAATATTTCAAGATTCAGTCTGAAGGAATAAGAGTTGCGACAGTACGTGGTGACGTACTTCTGAATGTCGTGCTGTGGGTGGTCTAATAATTCCTCCAGATTTACTAGCACTGCGTTTCTCAGTTCCTCAGTCAGCACGGTCACAGATATGCCATGAGGGGAGAGTTTCATGTCAGCATCTCCTTCTGCTTCTTTGACAAATTTCTCAAACCTACCAGTTTTTAGAGTGATAAGAACTCAACCGTATTTAAATGCCTGATATGAAATTGGTACAAAGTAGACATTATGTGAGTCACAAAAATGAATGTCTGAAGGTATGAAGCAGAGTGCATCTGGAACAGTCACCACGACACTGTGCCACGCATCATCTATCTGAAAATTCATGGTATTTTGTAACAGGAGGGTTTGTGTTTACATTTTGCTGTTTATGCAAATGTGAGTGTGTATTTAATACAGAAATAACAATCTACTCTGCTGGATTTCGTTCTTATCTCTTTTTTAATAAAGACAGAAGAAAAAGTTTTTACAATTTGAAGGCTCTTTGGAATGGCATGCTGAGGCCATTTGAACTTTCCATGCCTGGTGGAGAAGCAGAAAGTTGCAACTATTGGTGGCATTTCCTCCACTGGCAGAGAACTGCCTCCTAGGCTATTCTACCACATTTGATTTTGTCAGACTCACATGTGGGTTATTGAAACCATCTGCAGGACATCTCACTGCTCTTTTAGACATGACTTCACACACTCAGGAAAATGGAACATTTCAATTTCAAAATAACTATAACAAAATAATACTATGCCTTTCTGGTGAGAAATACCTCTCTAAAATAATTACAATTATAAATAGTTTATAATAAAGACATGTTTATATTTTTCAGACAATTGGATTTTTCTTGCAACACAATGCCCATGTCAAAAACCTGCTGATTTGAGGTCAACAAAATTAGAATTTTAATCCAACTGCCATACATTTCAGGGTTCATTATTACCTAATCTTTGTTTATGTCTTCAAAACTGGCAGGAATCATGGAAGAGAACTGTGCAATGCAGATATGGTGACACTATAAAATAGGCCAGTTTCACGGGTATGTTATGGGCAATAAATATGATTCATTAAACAAACTCTATTAATACTACAGCAGTGATTCAGTGATGTTAGAACCTTTCATAAGGTAGGAATTTATAATTATTACTTACTATTAAGAATAGAGAAATTTCTTTATAAAATAGTTCCTAAACTCAGCACACTGGGCTGTGCAAAACTGATAATGAGTTGAAAATGTTAGACTGCCAGCAATGTGTTTTCCAAAATGGAATAAACCCATTTGAATATAAAATGGTAATAGAACAATCAAGTATTTTCATTCAGAATGAAGACATTATTATTATGTGTGGAAATGCTTCCAGAATTAATACAAACGTTTTATAACATGTTTAAACTTGAAGTACATGGTGCTTTAACTAAAGACTTTAAAAACATGAAAATTTTGCTAATAATTTTTAATGCAGAAAAATGAAAATGGGTTATAAAAACTCATGAAGTAAAATGCTTCATTTATAGTGAGCATATTGTTTTCTAATAAAGAAATAAAATGAAATAATTTGAAGAACTAAAATTACACAGTTGAAATTGATAATGCACACTAAAAATGTCCCTCTAGATAGACACTGGAAAATCCATTAAGGGAAATGATTAACATTTCCCAAATATATTTCTGAAATTGAGTTATTATTTCTCAATTTGAGGTAGATACTTAAGGTTATGAAGGAAATTGAAGTTTCTTTTCATTTGTTAATATAATAAATTACCATTCTTTTTTGTTGTTTGTTTGAGATATGTGGTTAATCTCATCCAGTCTTTATCTGCTGATTAGCTGTGTGGCCAAGGTTTGCTTAAATATATTTACCCTATTTTTCTAGCTATACTAGTTATTTCAAAAATGGCCAGTAAAAATCCATACATAGTACCCATATTAATGAATATTAGTGCCTTTCTGGGAATTACAATGCTGTAATACAATAAATGTATAAAATATTTTTTTCATTCTTTCCCATGTGAATGCTATCATTTCTTAATAATAGTTCTGATTCCAATCCCCTAATACATGGCATTTCTCCTCTTGTTCAAAAAAGAGTATTTAGTATTTAATAATGTGTGATTTACTTGACACACAGATGTCAGGAGGGGTTGATAAACTAGAACAGAGTCACTACCTGGGCTCCACTTCAAGTTCCAAGACATTAGAGCCTGAAGCAGATGCATGGTACCTGAATAACGAATTTCGACAGTGTTCCTTGCTTTATATGGCCGTGACTTTCTATTTGGTAATTGCTAGAAATCAAACGCTTTGTCTGCATAGTACTTATTTGAGAACTCAACTCACAGTACTATGTATGAAGTATATTTGATTCTTTGGGAAATGGTTGGGCCATCAAGAAGACTCTCTCTTCAATAACTGAGTCATTTTCTCACAGACTAATGAATTATTACATTACAAATGGAGTAGATTTGTTTTTGAAAAAGTGATTCTCTGTGGAATGACATAATCAATCCAACAGTGATGAAAAGTTTGATGTTTTAAACATTTGGATCTTGGATCCAAGTCTCTGAAGCAGTAATGCGAATGAATGGGGGAAAAGTTGCTTTTCATATACATTATCCATCCTCTGTATATTTTCTTATAAGAACAGAAAACTATATATGAGTTTACTTCTCTAAAGACAGCTAACTGATATAGTGAGAAATGAGAATGGATATTGTAGATATGAAAATGCTATGCTTAGAATTTTTTTAGATTTATGTTCAAAGTTGTGCATACACAAAATCAATCACATAAGTGGTGTCATAAACATATTTATGCCACATGATTAAAACTCTTAAATATTTTATCATATTAATATTTGAGAATTTTGCTGGGCGGTGGTGGTGCACGCCTTTAATCCCAGCACTCGGGAGGCAGAGGCAGGCGGGATCTCTGGGAGTTCGAGGCCAGCCTGGTCTACAAGAGCTAGTTCTGGGACGGGCACCAAAGCTACAGAGAAACCCTGTCTCGAAAAACCAAACAAAAAAAAAACTATTTGAGAATTTATATATGGTATTTTAAATATATTCACACCCCTCCTACTTTAAGTCTAATCCCAATCCACCCTGCTTCTTTAACTACACACTTTATGTCATCCTTTTCTATTTGAAGAACAAATTTTGTTGCCCAAATTTTTTGGCAACATGACTTTCCATTAGAGTGTGGCAACCTATCAATGGCTACACGCTTAGAGAATATTGGCTCTCCCTTTCCCAAAAGTTGACAATTGTTAATAGTTCATTGGCCAGTTGTGTGATTTTCCCCATACAATGACAGGCACTATGAGTTCCTAGCTGCATTAGAAACTGTGTCTAGAAGACTCCTTATCTTCCATAACTTTTTGCTGGTTTACACTTGCTACTCTCTCATCTTCCATGGTCCCTGAGCCTTAAGGCCTAAATGTTAAAGTAGGAGTTTAGTAATTACAGTTTTCTCTCTCAATAACTACATCAAATAACAATTCCTCTTATGAGGGTCGATAGATGTTTTATTTTATAGATAGAAAGATAAGTCACTTTAATACTATTTTCATTTAGCAAAATAGTAGTAGATATTTCTCTTTAGGGCCTGTATTTTGTCTAGTCATAGGTTCTTGACTTGAGAATGGTACAAGGGGTGGCATTCATCTCAAAGACCAGGCCTTGAATTCAATGTCAAAGTGATTAGTCTCTTCAATGGCATTTGTTCCACTCTTGCACAAGCAGACTTGTCTTGACAGGGAAGTCATCTAGTAGCTCCTGAAGTTCACAGCTGGTTAAGACTGACACTTGTTTTTCCTCTCTGGCAATATCGATGACACCTTCTAGCACTATGGAAGCTACCCTGTATCAGTGAAGTTGCAAGTCTGTCCAGCTTGACTTCTCCATTTTCTGCAACTCAAATGTATTGTGTTATGAGAAACAGAATATTATTGACAAGCTTTGGATTAACCAGGAGATTTAATCAGTAATACAGTGAAGGTAGAAAAATTATTTCATGAAATAAAGAGATGTATCTGACTCTCTTACTATTTATCTTCCTTTTAAATTTTGAGAATCATAAACATAATTTTTTTCTCCCATAATTTTCTTATTGGTGTTTATTCCCAGGAATAATATTGTAAGACATGATTTTGTATTTTAGTTTTTTTACCTAATATTTATTAAAATTTTAATAGTGTAGTGCTCACAAACATAATACATTATCTACATTTTTAAATTCTTACTCATTGTACTCATATTTTATTCCAAACTATGATAGAGTAAAGAAAAAGAATCGTTATATATACTCACTATTCTTGAACTAACTCATCTTAAATTTCCATCAGAATTTATCCTGCCTAAAATCTAAAAAGTCTTTTCTTATGTTTATGATTGACTGATAAGCTATAATGGCATACAATCCAAGGCCTGTAAAAATTTTTCCAAGACATTCACAGTTTGCTATGGTGAGAAATGAAAGAGATGTTTCTCAACATATTTAAAGTGAACTGGTACTGGAGGGGCAATATAATTATATTTTAACTTTAATATCCAAAATTTTTCTTTAAAAATGAAATTTAAGGTGTTTTTCACCTGCTGCTAACCTTAATGTAGAACCCTTTCTTTAAAAGTGCTTTTTAAACTTCATATATACACTATCTGATGAAAATAAAATATATCATTATTGAATTTTGATAAAAATGTTTCTATGGTCTTTTACATAAAACACTCCAAAAGAACACACGATCTACCAGATGTTATTTTATTATAAATATTAATTAAATATACCAGCAATATATAATTTTCCATCTGATTTTTTTTGCCACGCACCGCGCCCCTGTGTCTGCGCTCTGTGCGCTGGCACCCATTTACCGAGCTTCGGGCAAGGGCCTGGAGGTTAAAATACACAGACACACACAGACAGAGAGACAGCGGCACAAGTCATCCTTGAATTCGCCAAGAATGCCCCCTTTACTGTGTTCAGGGGCAGATTATATAGAGATAGCCACGCCCCAGCCAAACCCACCAGAAACCACTGTCCTGCCATCAGGAACTCCTGAAGGTCTCGTGCTCAGAGCAGCTGTAGGCACTCAGATCAGGAGATTACAAGAAATTCAGGATCTGGGGTCTCACTGCTCCCAATAATTTATTAGTAGTAAATTATAATCAACTAGCAAATAATTTGTTAGATTATAATTTCATGGTAAGTCATTATATGCTATGTTATTAGTAATAACCAGGTACACTGACACAGGAATCAATCTGAATGAGATGATGACTGGTAAGGTTCTTCTGTACGTCTACCTAAATATTATTTAGGTTGGATATTTATTCTTTTATTTAGCTAAATTATGCCCATACGTATAAGAAAGGTAATAGAAAGTGCCAAAATATCAGAATTGTATTAAAGAATAAATGCAGAAGAAAGAGATGAATTTAATTTAATTTAACTGTTTGAACCCTGTATTATTATGTAAATACTGATATATGTTCTATTTTTTAATGTTTATCAAGTTATAGTATACAAAAAACACAATCTACTCTCAAATTTATGCTAAATTGTGAAACAGAATGTTTCTATAGCAGTAAAAAAAAATCTAAAATTTTAAAATTAAAAACCAAAAAACATCCCGTAGACCATAATAAGAAACAAGCCACTGAGCTTCAGAGCCATTGGATCTTAGTCACTGTTCTATTGCTTGGAAAAGACACCATGACCACAAAAACTCTTGTAAAGAAAAGAGTTTAATTTCAACCTGCTTATAGTTTCGGAAATGTAAGTCCACTATCATGTTGAAGACCACGGTGGCATACAAGCAGACAAGGCGCTAGAAAAGTAGCTGAAAGTTCTACATGCAGATTTCCAGACAACAGGAAGAGAGTCATCCGGCCTGGTTTAGGCTCTTGAAGCTTCAAAGATCAACCCAAGTGACACACTCCTTCAAGAACACACCTTCTCCAGTAAGACCAATGCCCAATCCCTCTCAAGTAGAGTTACTCCCCAACAACTAAGCATTCAAACAGATGAGCATATGGAGCCCACTCTTATTTAAACCACCACACATTGTGGAAAGTATAAACACTTACTAGAATGGTAAACAGATTGTGTCGCTAGTCCATTCTGTCTGTATCCTCTAGTCCATTGAACTATTAGGAGCTGAGAACTGTAGGAGTTTTTTTTTTTTTTTTATTGAGAAAAGAAGAAAAAAAAAACATAAACAAAAAACAAGTTTCCACCTCCTCCCAGCCTCCCATTTCCCTTCCCCTCCTCCCACCCTTCTCCCCCTCCCCCCACACCTCTCCCCCTCCTTCTCCAGTCCACAGAGCAGTCCAGGTTCCCTGCCCTGTGGTAAGTCCTAGGTCCTCCCCCCTCCGTCCATATCTAGGAAGGTGAACATCCAAACTGGCTAGGCTCCCACAAAGCCAGCACATTAAGTAGGATCAAAACCCCCTGCCATTGTCCTTGGTGTCTCATCAGCCCTCATTGTTCGCCATGTTCAGAGAGTCCGGTTTTATCCCATGCTTTTTCAGTCACAGTCCAGCTGGCCTTGGTGAGCTCCCCGTAGATCAGCTCCACTGTCTCAGTGGGTGGATGCACGCCTCGTGGTCCCGAATTCTTTGCTCATGTTCTCCCTCCTTCTGCTCCTCCTTGGGACCTTGGGAGCTCAGTCCAGTGCTCCTGTGTGGGTCTCTGTCTCTATCTCTATCCATCACTATATGAAGATTCTATGATGATATGCAAGATATTCGTCAGTATTGCTCTAGGATAGGGTCATTTCAGGTTCCCAATCCTCAACTGCCCAAGGAACTAACTGGGAACCTCATCTTGGGCACTTGGGAGCCCCTCTAGGGTCAAGTCTCTTGCCCACCCTAAAGTGGCTCCCTTAACTAAGAATTGTGGTTCCGTGCTCCCCTATCCACCTTTCCTTTATCCCAATTCTCCTGTTTCCCCAGGTCCCCCCTCCTTCCCTTCTATCTTTTCTCTCCCCATCTCCCCTTACCCCCATCCCACCCCACCCCCAAGATCCCAGAGTTTTTTAAGCAGAAACAAAGACATCTTACCCATGGATTCCATCCAGCAGTGTCAGCTTGGCTCAGCACTTTGCTGGCAATTCACTGTTAATTTGAAACAAATGTCCAGTATTCAGATGAGTGTGATCATTTTAATTGTTTAGCCTACAGTGTGGAACAGCTCAGTGAGTGGGAGTAAGCACTTCTTATATTCCTGCAAAAGTATTTTCTGAAAGCTGTCTTGAAAAAAGAAAATAATACAATATAGATGAGCAAACAAACAAACAAAAACCCACGACTGTCAGGAATCTCAAGAATAGTACTTCAGATAAATCCTAAAACAAAATCCTCAAAATAACCTGTAACTTATTTCAGAATTATGATTTATAATGTTCAAAAAAGTAGCACAGCCAAGATATAAGCTTCCCAGTTGATTAAAATACATGTAGTTTTAAAATTACTAATAGAATGATTTTTGAGGCTTTAATGCTATATTATGGGTCAAATATGAAAGTATTTGGTTCCAATTAATTTGGTCTATTGAAAAGCAGGGTTTTGAAATTATTAATCTCTATCATAAGCTATTTTAGTCATTTGGTATTTTTTGCCATACATACTATAGGTCTGTACTATAATTAGCAGTAAATACAAACTTACCATTAATAGTAACCAAACATGGTGATTGTGCCATATTTACGTGTATCATTAACTTAAAGTCAAGTTAATGTTAAAATTAATCAATATTAGTCAGTTACTGATAAACTAAATGTTGAAAATGTAAATGTACCTGAACTTTTGGGGTACACTCCTCCAAATGTATACCACAACAGAAATTTATGGAACTAAAAAAATCTATATTGTTTCTGGACCTGGAAATGCTCTAAGAGCCAGAGAACCATGTTTTCTAAATAAAGTTAAATAGTGCTTCCTAGAATGGACAGGAAGATTTTACCTATGAACTCTCAGTGCATAGTTCCCTCAGTAAGATTAGCATAATGACACCATTGGACATGCCATTATGGATGTGGGAAATTCCACAAGATCATTCTTTGCATGAAAAAATATTGGTGGTTAATGGCTAATGAGATAGGGAATATCAATTTCCAGCAGGGATCAACTGTCATATAGACTGCTCATGTACAAATTCTCAGTTCCAGACAATTCATTATTCCATAGACGGTATATGCCTATCTATCTATCTATCTATCTATCTATCTATCTATCTATCTATCATCTATCTATCTATCTATCATCTATCTATCCTCTCTACTCTATCTATTGATCTATCTATCTATCTATCTATCTATCTATCTATCTATCTATCTATCTATCCTCTCTATCACTCTATCTATTGATCTATCTCTCATCTATCTATCTATCTATCTATCTATCTATCTATCTATCTATCTATCTATCTATCCTCTCTATCTCTGTATCTATTGATCTATCTATCTATCTATCTATCTATCTATCATCTGTCTGTATGTAAAAATAGTAATTAGAGAAAAAGACATGGATTTGAGAAGGAATAGAACACAGGAAATTAGTTGGGAGGGAGATCTGAATATGTTACAGATGCAGTACTCATACATGACATTTTTAAATTTTAGTTTAAAAAATATGAATGCCCCTGAGAGAAAACATTTGGCAAAAAATAGAAATTTATTTATTTTTTGATACATACGTGGATAGATAGGTAACACTTTGTTGAAAATAAATTCAATCTTATTATCAATCTTTTGAAATATTAAACACATTGTAAGATACAAATCTACTTTTAGTTACATGTATACAAATACACACCTTTGCTTACTATTTCTTGCCTTTAAAGGAGATTGAGTCATTGTTCAACCATGACAATGTATTTAATTTTATATGGCAATTAGTTTGAAATTACAAATATTCGTTCTCTTAAATGGTTTTAAGTGTGCATCTAGCACTATTGTTAGTTAGCTTATAACTGGAAGACTTTCAATATTATAATTACATTGCATTCTATAAAGAGAGAGTGAGAGATATGCTCTAAATACTGGTGTTGATAATAAAACAACTAACATCAGTTCTACAAGGATGGAAAATGTAATTAACTTCATTCTGAATCAGTTAAATTTGTACATAACTGTAGTAAGTCCTACCAAATCTGCTAAATGCTTGTCATGTAAAGAAAGGTTATGCCTTGAAATCATCTTTCAGATGAAGTCACACATTTATTAGATTCACATATAACACAGTCAAACTTCAGTAAAAGAACTCTTCTAACAGTCTAGGTATTCATTCCCAAGCTGATTTGACAACACTTGTCCCTGAGACTATAGTTGACTTTCAGTGTTTAGCTATGCTGTCTAGATAAAACTTCTCTCGTTCTCTTAATCAGCCACAATCAACAAATAAAAGAACTTCACAGTCAAAATCTGAACTTAGCAGACCACAATGTTTCTTTTACTCCCACCGTGTCACTCTATTTACCATTTATTGTATTGTTTTATTCCTCTCTTGATTTTATATCTCCTTCTTTGCTTCATATTTTCACAACTAAATAAAATAGTACATGTAAGACTTGATATCACTGATTTAACTAAAATTTCTTGATTATCTTTGTAACACTATTGGTTAAGAGAGCCACAAATTATATTTTACAAAGATAATGTCAAGTGAAACAAATGTCATCACAGACACAGAGCTATAAATTTGATTTTGCATATGATTTAAGTCTCAAATGCAATTCAGTGAATTAATATGCCAGCAAATCTGATGATAAGATTGTGACAATGGTTGGACCAACTTACAGAGTTCTGGCATCTCTGGAGGTCTCTAACAGTTTTAATTTCCCCAAATTTTATACTTTAAAGAGCTTGACAAGAGAACTTAAGTTTAAAAAAAATCTGAAAATATATTGTCCAGCAAATATATCTCCACTTAAGGAGTTCTGCCTCATATTCTTGATGAATTATTGTGTGTGCTGAATTATACTTTTAATAGAGTTGAAAGCACGAACCTTTTACTTGGATTGAGGTGCACCAGTTTCATCACTGCAGTATGTCACAGAATTTCTAAAATAAGTTAACCCCGGGTTAAAAGAACCCTTAATTTCTGTTGAGAAATAATATACCATCTTCAATAGACTTCTCTAAAGCATAGTTTATATTATACGATAAATTCAGTTTTACGATATACGTCTGTAGGGCCCATGCGTCTACCCCTGCTCCTGGGGTTCAATTTAGGACAGATTCTGGTCAGCCAGCTAAAACATTCTCTTTCTGTGCTTGCTCTACCCCGCCAAGTGATTAGCTGTATGGCATAGTTTACTCCATCTTGGGTGTAGCAATTTCCCACCTGCCTGGGGGGAATTCCTTGTGCAGCAGATAGATATTTAAGGATATCCCCATGTTTGAATAATTGTGTTCAGCTGATCTCCTTTCGAATGACCCAGGTCTCTTGTGTGTTCTTTCAATTTCCAGGCCCTTGCCCGGCTAGCGTATGATACAGTGGTGCTCAAACTGTACCGAGAGAGGGTAACACAGACTCAGGAACTACATACGACTCTCTTAGCATCCCTAACACAACATAATTATTTTGACATCATTTCTGCTTGTTAAGTCTAACTACAATTCATTCTTGTAAATTTAATTTTAATCAACTCACGAGTACATAAAATTTCAGCCCATTCATCTGTTGATGAACATTTGAGGCTTTTGCAGTTTTGCTGTTTTTTAAATAAAGCTGCTATGAACATTTGTGTATATATCTGAGGGTGGACATATAGTTTGGGTAAATAATGGAGGAATGACAGGATTTTGTTTTCTGTGTAAAGTTTTTTTTTTTTAAAAAAAAACTGCTAAAATGATTTTCAAAATGTCTGTGCATTTTAAACACTTGGCTGTATTTGATAAGCTTTTCATAGCAACTTTAAATTAGGGCTTGGGGGATTATATCAGTAAACTGTTACCTTATTTATATAAAGTAAAATGATTTTGACTATATTGCATTCAAGTATAAAACATACCAAGTGTAAAAATTAGAATTACAACCAGTATAAACAATATAAAGCAAGGAACATATGCTAATTTTTTAATAATCATTCTATCCTAAGGAGTCTAAGTCTTGTATTGGAAATGGCTTGGCTAAGTCATAAGAGAAAAGTAACTATGACTATCTAATCTTCAACCCCATTGAAAGCCCAGAAAGGGAGATAATATTACTTGAGCAAGCAGGAAGTACATTCAAGCAGTTTCTAAAATATGAAGTAGATGATAGAGACAACTGGCTACCTAGGCAATCACCCAAAATCTCATTTGTAATTTTGAAGCAACCAACTTTGACTAAGGCTTAAAGTAAATGACAGACCATTTTCAGAGGCAGGAAATTTTTTCAAAACCATCTTACCATCTTACCCTGTCAGTGGTTGAGGAATGGGCAGTCCCTTGTCAAAGGCCATTTTACCAAGAAGAAAACAAACTTCAATTGTAGTGTCTTTGGTGTTCAACATTCGTTCAGAAATAGATTGGTGATACCAAAAGCAATCATGTCTCACTCAGAACCTTAAGTTATTTAAATGTTAAATTCTACAGTTCTTTGAAGTGGTTAAATATTACCTATTTATTCAGAATACAATCTCTATGTATCTAATTAATCTAGCTATAAGTATGGCAAACATGGATGACTATTAACCTATATTATTAATACCTGTATAACTTAAAGGCAAACACTTTATATTAGAATATTAAACAGTCTTTAAAGAATTATTATTAATTATTATTATTAATACCTGTATAACTTAAAGACAAACACTCTATATTAGAATATTAAACAATCTTTAAAGAACTATGCATCAAAAAAGCTGGGCGGTGGTGGCGCATGCCTTTAATCTCAGCACTCTGGAGGCAGAGGCAGGCTGATCTCTGGGAGTTCGAGGCCAGCCTGGTCTACAAGAGCTAGTTCCGGGATAGGCACCAAAGCTACAGAGAAACCCTGTCTCGAAAAAACCAAAAAAAAAAAAAAAAAGAACTATGCAGCAAATGAGGACAATGATCTCAAATTGTAAACAATATATAAATGATCAGAGGTAGAA
The DNA here is from genome assembly GCF_018167655.1 of Microtus oregoni. Classification (NCBI taxonomy): domain Eukaryota; kingdom Metazoa; phylum Chordata; class Mammalia; order Rodentia; family Cricetidae; genus Microtus; species Microtus oregoni. The sequence continues at coordinate 1,353,581 of NW_024543829.1, forward strand.
ATGTATAATGAAATATGATAAATATAACCTAAAATTTACAGATATCTTAAAACAGAAGTAGAAACATGCATGAATACAATCTGACAACATAACTTTGCATAGTTGTACACATGTTTTAAAAAGAAATAGAAGCATATTCAATATAGCAAATATAATTTGAATTTGTATCAATATACAAGAATGTATACTAAATTAAATTGTCTATAAATAATAGCTTACAGGTATTTACTCTATTACTCATTATTATTATTAGTGCAAGTAAGCTCACACGAATCTACCTATTATCCCATTTAATTTCCTTTTTTATCTTTTTTTTTCAAAGAGATCACTGAGCCTACATAATTTTCACCCCAACCTCCAATCCTATGTCAGTAATAATTAACCCCTAAATGATGTCTCTAACCCTGAAGCCGACATTGTTGGGATAAGGTCATCCAGAACAGCCTCAAGACTGCTGGCTAAGATGATCAAGCCTCACAAAGTATTTCAGTGAGGATTTGACCATGATCCTAATTTATCTTTAGGTTCCCCATAAGATTATCAGTGCCTCCAATCAGCAAAAAATAGCCTAAAAACTGTGCTCACCTTCCTTAAAAAAATGGATTATGAGTGTTTATCTTTGTTTAGAACGTTGGTCACAAGTTACTATAAATAATGGTCAGGAATAAAAAAAAAACTAAACAGAAGAGATTAGATTCAGAGTTCTTGTTTTAAAAAGAGAAAAAATAAGGGGGAAAGTATTGTGGGATAATGATCTTGTACCCTGTAAAGATTTATTGTTTGTATTGGTTTAATAAAATGCTGATTGACCAGCAGCCAGGCAGAACGTATAGGTGGGGCAGCAAAAATAGGAGAATTCTGGGAAGAGAAACGATAGTCTGCAGAAGAAGAAAGATGAGAATGCTTCACTGATAAAAGGTACCAAGCCATGTGGCTAACATAGACAAGAATTAACAATAGAGAATGTAACATTAGTATTTGCGTTAACTACCCTAAATAATGATTCAATTGTAAAAATGTTTGCATCTTATCACAATTATCTCTACCACAAATATGTTCTTACTGCAAATAATCTTTTATTTATAAATGATAAAATCTTTACTTTTAGAATATTTTATCAAAACAGAGAAATTGAAAATATGGCATAGCTCCCATGTACTTCACTCCTTTTTATTAACTTAATATGGACAGTTTTTAATTTAATGAAAATATTATTTATAACATCAGTTAAAACACTTTATCGGGATGTTCACATTTCTTCTTAAGCCCATTTCTAGTCCAGTTGTCAAGTAATTTTGCTTTGACTTGATCTGGTGTAGCACTTGGTACAATGCACAAGTTGGATTTTGTCTTTCTTTGTCTCCTTATCATTAATCTGAGATTTAGAATTATGAGAGGAACTCTCAAAAACACAAATTTTATCTCATCACATAACAATTTTCTCCTAACTATGTAATTGATAGCTGCAGATATTGATATTTATCAGTGTAAAGTTCTTAGTTAGGGTGACCTTCTGTGCTGTTTATATGTTTCCAGGAATTGGTTTCTCTACAGGGCTTCTATTCTTTTACAAAACAACGACATTAGAAACCATGATCTGGATACAAGACACTTATTATTGGTACAATTTTTCTGCTTCCAGCCTCTGACTCCAAAGTCACTTTCTGGTTTTTACTAAGATATGGAGATCCATACACATTTCTATATTTAATACCCCTCTATGTAAAACTAAAATAAAGTTCATAGGAATAAACAAAAACCTACCATGCCATGGCTCATTTAATGTTCTCTTCTAATAGATCTGTACCTATCTGCTTCAAAGATGAAGAGCCAGATTTGTTTCAGTTAATATGGATATATAAAACTGATTGATTTTAATATCAATGTAAAAAAATATAAAAATGTCTTAGGATGCACTTAGTTTTTGCATATTACTTTTTAACAGCAAACTTGTGAAAGGAAAAGAAAAATGGAAAGAAAGTGTCTGTCCCAAAAGTCAGACAAGAATGCCATATTTTTAAACTGCACATTTTATTTCCAAATCTAGAAGAAAATAGCTGTTATGAATAATTCACACGAAGTCTTTAGTAGTGTTGAGGGCAACAGGAGAGGTGACCTCTTAGTGTCATCTCTCCTTTATTTAAGTCCTCAGTGTAGAGTGTGCCTAGCTAAGCTACTCTTCCACTCCATCATCTTAAAATCTTCTATGAATTGTCATAAAACAGTGGCCTTTCCATTACCTATCATCATAAAAACAGTCTTCAGGATTTACACGCCTGAGAGCATGCCTTTTCTCCTCTATGTAAGGAGATCTGCTTTGCAGCCCACTTTTACCTGAAATGCAAATGACTTTCCTTCATTTTCTTTCTCCCTTCACTTAAAAAATGTATCTTTTTGGAATTATAGTATTTTTTTATATTTTAGATTTTTTGGAAAGTTGTCGTGAACCTGCATTTTTCTGGATAAATTATGCATTTATAAGACTCGAGATATCTCCTTTCTATCCTTTTCCTTAAAGATGCTGAGACAATTCTACATGCTGTTTTTCTCTATTACATACAATGTCAAATGTTTTTGTATATTAGTAAGAATAAGTTTTTCCATAATTAAAAGTCAGTTTACTTTAACTTAAATCAGATGTGTAGATTTTTTTGCCCTCTAAAACCTTATAAAAATTGTAAGAATCTCAGTTCTTAGGTTAGGGTAAACATTTCTTGTTTGAAATTCCTAATCAAATGAGGCTGTTTCTTTAAAACATAGCAAATATTCCATCTAATGTCTCAAATTTTATATAAATCCCAATGACAAATAGTATCAAGCAAGTTTAAAGATAATATAAACACTTCTCATTCTCTTCTGGTCATCAATATTTGGGATTACTGCAAAAGTAGGACTCTAGAAAAGTCATCAAATGAATCAATATTTTGATAGAGGAATTATAGCATGCTAGAGAAAAGTAAAATCAATCTTGAGTGTTTCAAAACTTTTAAATGTATGCTTTAAGGATATTTCTTGTTTGAACATGTTTATTCTTAGCAATGTCTTACTGCTCTGTACCCTGGCTAACATAAGTAACTGAGTTACCTGCAGAAATTTATTCAAGCTATTTGATGTGCAAATGTTGTCATTTACTACCAGTAAAACTGAGAAATAGTAAACCTTACAGGTCAATAATGAAATATTAAATATTTCTTGATTCATTTTTGAGTCTTACAGATAATAAAAAATAAAGATAATAAGTTTGGTGACAAAACTTGGGTTAATTTACTCATAAAATAATATTAAATTGAAATATGTAGCAGTTACGTGTGCCAGTGTCATGCAACAAAATCTGTAAAGTACCACATAAAACTCATAAAATCATGGAACCAAATAACTTTCCAGAAAAAAATGAATTCCAAAATGACTTTCAAAGCCTAAGATTTTTACTATTACAAAGTAGTTGCTTCAACATCAGATGTTGCCTAAGACCTCTTATATAATAATCCAATTTTATGGTCTCCATATTACTTCCCTCAAAAAAAGTTTATCTGACTTTATCCTGTAGTATTTATAAAACATTAATATACATAATGTTTTTTTCCTTGAATAATTGCAATATAATGAGTCCAAACAATGCTAGAGAAAATAGCACCCGCATGATTTTACAAGAAAGTACGGCAATGTGTCAGGTTGGATCCTTCTTCACAGTTTACAGTTAATTAATGATGTGTTATAAATAACAAAACAAACAGCACTTTGGCATGATGGTGAGTTCCTCTGACTTGATTCCTCTCAGAGGCTTGCCTGTCATTAGCTTATCCATGCTGCTCCTCTTAAGGTTCCAGCTGTCTACAAACAGGTCTATATTGCTATTGAAAACCAACACATAAACCAACCATAAAAATGTTAGTTTGTTAAAACAAAAAAAAAAAAACAGCTTTCTTAATTTACAATTATCTTTATACTTAACTTTTAATAAAGTTTTCAAATTTTCTCCAACATCTTCGAAAGTTAAAGCATAATCTAATTTATGTCTTCCTTATTTTTAAGCTGAAGTTAAATATGCCGAGCAGGATTTGTGATTCATGTATTGAGATGGCTGTGCAATTAGATGGCACTCTGGCTAACGTCGACAGTGGTATTTCCTGTCTTGCAGAACCACGTGGAATTAGTGAAAGAATATGCTTCTTAAAATTATAAAGGGTTTTAATTCTAATCTTGAAGTTGACATAATTGTAATCATCAAAGAAAAATTAAGAAATGACAATGAATTAATTAAAAAATAAGAAATTATAATGAATTGTCTCTCATTACAAAATATAGTGATAGTTATTTCTTTTCAAATTACTTTTACCACTCTGAGGAGGCAAAATTAATGTGATCATTTTGTTCAAAATATTCTAACATGATTTATCAGTATAAAACAAAATGATTGTTTTTTTATAATATGTATGCTTTTGAATGCTGTTTCTGTGTGGAAACACAGAGTTTTGAACTGTTAAAGCAGTATTTGTGTTTACAAATTTTCCTTAGAACCATAAGTAGTCTTTAAAGACACATCACAAAGAAATTTGTAATCTTTTTAAATTGAATGATAATTATTCCCCCTGCTAAATGTTAAATCTGCTTCATGGAATGGCTAATATGCTAAAAGTTTTGGTAGTTAGCAATAACGTATAAGTTATGGAAACTGCCTTTAGGAAGCAGGATTGAATACATGCTTTCTCAGAGTATTCAGTATCCTCTAAAAAGCTGAACACATGGTTCTCCTAGCAGCATCAATATTGTATTAAATATAATAAATATAAGTACTAGGAAATGTCATGTGAAAATTATTACATTTATTTTTCTATTCAGATTAGTTGGTTTTGTTTTTGTTTGTTTGTTTGTTTTCTGTTTTGTTTATTTTTTTGTTTTTCAAGACAGGGTTTCTCTTTGGAGCCTGTCTTGGTACTAGTTCTTGTAGACAAGGCTGGCCTTGAACTCAGAAAAATCTGCCTGCCCCTGTTCCTAAGTGATGGGATTAAAGACATTTGCCATCAGTGCCTGGCACACAGCCAGAGCACGAACATTAACCTAGTATTTTGTCCCCCACTCCATGTAACTTTCTGGTATATGGTTTTTCTGAACCCCACCTCCCCCACTTTAATATAGACTCCTGTCATAAGCAAAGTTAGAGTGTAGAGCTGTTGGGTTATAACCTGGCTTCCTCTGGCTGGTTTCTCAAGATAATCACATCTCTATTAGCTACTAGTTACTCACCATTCTTAGTAGTTCTAAGCCCTGGATTTCAATAGCTTTGTCAATCAAGAGGTGTACAAATGCAATAATTCAATATATATTTTGGAAGACCAATAATCTTTCTTGAAAATACAGTCTTTTAATAGTGTTCAGTTTTAGAAATTTGTGAACAGTCAAGCATATATTTTACACACATTCTGTGATCTCTACTAAAGTACACTGACATAAGCCTTCTGTTCAGTGATACTGCTTTATTATAATTATAGAGCAATGTGATTTCCTAGATGTTTATTCAAATTATTTACTATGTTTCCTTTATTTCTTTTTATTGCCCAATAATATTTTATGTGGTCAATGAACCATTTTGGTATTACATTATCAAAGAATTGCTGCATTGTTTAAAGCTTTTGCTTATTACACATAAAATCTCTTGCCAAAGGATGGCCTAAAAATGTTTGTGTTTCTCCAAAGAATATCCAGAGAGTGAAATCACAGTGGTGACTTCATGTTTAAGAAACTAACTGCTCCCAAATTTTGAAGATGAATGTATCATTCAATACTCTCATATGAATAGTTCCAGCAACATAGGCATATTCTAGCGGGACACATAGTTATATTTTGCATGTGATTTTAATTCATATAGCTTTTGTGGCTGTTCAGATGGACTTCATTTTTCAATATATATATATATATGCTATCTGTATAGTGTTTTTAAAAATGTTTTTCAAGCCATTTTCTCACTATTTAATATACACTTGACCTGAAAATATGATCTTTCTGTTCAACCTTCTAATTACTAAGACTACAGGATTGCACTCTAAAAGTTGCCTTAGGAAAATAAGATTTCATCTGTTACATTCAAATCCTTGATATGTTCTTTGTTTCATTCTGATATGGAGTTTTATCTCTTTTTGTACTCCACTTTAGATGGATTAGTTTTTTTTTCTTCTGTTTTATCCATGTATTAATGAAATAATTTATTTAACATGACTAATCTATAAAATGTTTTCTTTGGGATTTTGCACTGATCTTGAAAACACTACAGGGCATTATTCGAGTTTCTATGGTGTATTATATATTTTTAAATTTTCAATTGAGTATTTTTTCCTAATACTGCTAGGAAAATGTGTCTTTATATCACTATACTATATTCTCACTATTTGTCAAAATACTTGTGCCAAACTAAAACACCATTTTTAGAATGTACAATTTTGGGGACTAACTCTTGTGTGCTATACTTACCTTTCTGATACACATAAAATTATAATAAAATGTCATTAACAGATCTCATCAGTTATCCAGGTGTATTTTCTGATAGATTTTAAATGCCAGGCTACATCTAATATATTCCTTTCTTTATCAACTCAAATCTCATAGGAGAAACTTAATAAATAATTCTTGAAGAGTTTCTGAATAATTAAGTGAAATGGCAATTAACTCACTGAGAAAGCTTCTGAATTCCCTGCAGAATCTCTTTTTTATATGTAATTAATATTTCTTCAAACAATTAGTCACCATGAAAATCCAAGCCATCTGTCTCTGTCTCTTAGTCTATGATTTTCTGCTCCTCAGTCTTATACTCATTTCCCCAGATAAACTGTACAGATATCTGCTTCTTTAACATAAATTTTCTGACCATATGAATGGATTATGAAAGTGAGGTACATATACACAGTGGAATAATATTCAACTATGAAAAAAATAAAATTTGTAGGTAACTGAATAGACCTCGAAAAGATTAGACTGAGTGAGGTCACTTAGACCTAGAAAGACAAACATCACATTTTGACTCTTAACTATGGTTCCTACTCCAAATCTTCAGATTTGAGTATACATCATGGAAAAATACAGAGACTGGAATAGTGGAAAAGGACCATAAGTTGTGGACAGAAAGTGGGGGTATGAGAGGAGAATAGAAGGATACAGGTGAAATACGAATCCTGAAACAGGAAGGCAGCCCCATTGCAGAGAAGAAAGGGAGATCAATACAGAAAGAGATGATCAAGGGATATATATGTATATATAACACCTTAATTATACATATAATCATATATATGTGTATATATATGTATATTATTAATGTTTTAATACAGCTCCACGGAGTCATACTATTCCACAAAAAATATATAATACATGTACATAATATGTATATATTTATATAATAGATAAATAAGTATATAGATAGATATTAATGCATGTGTGCATATGTTCATGATACTCTAAATTAATCACAGAATAATGTAGGAATTAGATGTCCTTCTTTGTTGTATCTCAGAGGTTGAAGGTAATACCATAAGCTACTGACACTACAAATGTAAAATACAAGGAATGGATACATTGAGCTGAATAAGACCTGAATGCTTCCTTCCCAAAGTCTATCTTTCATGGAACCAGAAAGCAGTATGCAAGCTGCAATTAATAGTCCTATCCAGATGCGACACCTATGAATCACAAAAAGAAGCAACACAACAAAATATCCATAATGATACAGTAAGTGGCACTAATATGTTGTTGTTGGTAAACAGTAACTGTCTGATTGGATTAGGCCCATTCAACAGGAGGTAAAAGAAGTTTTGTACTGGAAACCTAACCAGCTTCCCAGGACCAGTGAATTAGTGGACATTAGGAAATAATCGGCTACCTCCACATTGATGTGACATCAAACTTCCTTACTACATTCTAGATATTATTCTTTTATACTCACAATATGAATAACTACCAATTTTATTTTCAAAATAATGCTTCTCTTTACAGCAAATGTAGAACATCATAGCAAACTACACATCAATGCAGAAACAAACAGATCACAGGGAACACAGCTCCAGTATATATATCACAAACCCTCTATCCGTGGATCAGGGAACATTGTGGAAGAGGTGGCAGAACCATTGGAAAAGCCAGAACACCAAGAAGTCTGCTGTCAAACAGTCTATCCTAGAAATGATGACTGATATGGGAGTCCCTTCCCCTCTGTGTGCTGTGATTACCATTAATGAATAAAGAAACTGCCTTGGCCTGTTGATAGGGCAGAACTTAGGTAGACGGAGAGGACTAGACTGAATGCTGGGAGAAAGAAGGGCAGAGTCATATAAATACCACGGATCTGGCAGAGTCAGACAAGCTGAGTCTTCGCCTGTAAGCTACTGCCACATGGCAATATACTGATTAATAGAAATGGGTTAAATTAAGATGTAAGAGTTAGCCATTAAGAAGCTGGAGCTAATTGTCATAACTGATGTCTGGAAGGCTTTATCAGATAGAGAGGAAGACTTCTATAATGGTTAGAACAGGGCTCCAGTTGACTTTCAAACTCAAACTCATAACTGAAAACAGTAAAACAAAACAAAACAACAGCAACAAACGAACAAAGAGTCAATGAAACAAAGAATTGGTTCTTGGAGAATATCAATAAAATTGATAAACACTTACCCAAATTAATTAAAACATGGAGAGAGAAGATGCAAATTAACAAATTTAGAATTGATAAGTGGATGTATAGCACCAAGGATATCCAGAGAATAACAAGGAAAAACTTTAAAATCCTGGACTACACCAAATTGAAAATCTAAAGAAATGGATTAATTTTCATTATAGGTTCCATTAACCAGAATTAAATCTAGATCTGATAAACAATTTAAAAGAACAGTGAAATCAAATTAGTCAAAAGAGAGGAGTCTTCCAACCAAAAATAAAATTTAAAAAAACATTAAGGACCACACAGTTTTAGTGAAGAATTCTAAGAGACTTTCAGATATGAGTCAATGGCAATATTCCTCAATATTATTCCACAAAATAAAAACAGTAAGAACATTTTCCACTTCATTTAGGAGGTCACAGTTACCCTGATACCTAAACTACTTAAAATCCCAAACAAAAAAAAATTACGGACCAATTTCCTTATCATATACAGATGTAATAGAATACTCATAAAGATAGCAACAGAATGCAAAGCACAAAAGAGCAGTTTTTCAAAGCTGTTGGCAAAACAGAGTATGCTAGCAAAGAGATCAAATGGAAAATTCTATATTGTATTGTTTTTATTTATTAGTGTTTTTAATACTAAATAAAGGTCAAATTTCTTTTTTTTTTTAACATAAAATTAAACGGAGAGAAACTCAAAGCCATCCCACTTAACTCAGGGACACGGCAAGGCTGTCCACTCTTGCCATACCTCTTCAATATAGTGCTTGAAGTTCTAGCAATAGCAATAAGACAACATAATGGGATCAAGGGGATTAGAATTGGAAAGGAAGAAGTTAAACTTTCGTTATTTGCAGATGATATGATAGTGTACATAAGCGACCCCCAAAACTCCACCAAAGAACTTATACACCTGATAAACAGCTTTAGTAATGTGGCAGGATACAAGATCAACTCCAAAAAATCAGTCGCCCTCTTATACACAAAGGATATGGAAGCAGAGAGGGAAATCAGAGAAGCTTCACCATTCACAATAGCCAAAAACAGCATAAAATATCTTGGGGTACATCTAACCAAGGAAGTGAAAGATCTATTTGACAAGAACTTTAAGGCATTGAAGAAAGAAATTGAAGAGGATACCAAAAAATGGATGGACCTCCCTTGCTCTTGGATTGGGAGGATCAACATAGTAAAAATGGCAATTCTACCAAAGGCTATTTATAGATTCAATGCAATCCCCATCAAGATCCCATCAAAATTCTTCACAGATCTGGAGAGGACAATAATCAACTTTATATGGAAAAACAAAAAACCCAGGATAGCCAAAACAATCCTAAACAATAAAGGATCTTCTGGAGGCATTACCATCCCTGACTTCAAACTCTATTACAGAGCTACAGTAATGAAAACAGTGTGGTACTGGCATAAAAACAGAGAAGTCGACCAATGGAATCGTATAGAAGACCCGGATTTTATCCCACAAACCTATGAACACCTGATTTTCGATAAAGGAGCTAAAAGTATACAATGGAAGAAAGAAAGCATCTTCAACAAATGGTGCTGGCACAACTGGATGTCATCTTGTAGAAGAATGAAAATAGACCCTTATCTATCACCGTGCACAAAACTCAAGTCCAAATGGATTAAAGACCTCAATATCAGCCCGAACACACTGAACCTGATAGAAGAGAAAGTGGGAAGTACCCTACAGGTGCTGGGCACAGGAGATCGCTTCCTATGTATAACCCCAGAAGCACAAGGTCAAATTTCTTAATTGAAAATACTTGCTTAGTAATTTTGAGATAGGCCTAGAGTTTATTTTTAATATTTTATTAATATACCTTAATTGAGCAATCAACTATTCTATCATCTCCACCTGTCTACCTATATATGTAGTACACTGTACAGTTTGAATATTAGCAAAAAGCTAAATCTGTGCTTTTTACTCTAAATATTCTCTAACATTACTAAATTATCTCTAACATGGCTTGTATTTATTGACTGTAGTTTACTGTTCTAAGTGCTAATTATATATCTTTCATTTAAATATTTTACAATCAAAATATAAAGATAAAAGAATATTGATGGATATCTTTATTTTTTTGTTTATTTGTCTAATTATATTAGTGATGAATCTTATTCTGAATCTCAGGCTAGCCTAGATCTGATAGTGAAACCCACGGCCATTTCTACATTACAGCTATTATCTTTTGGATCTAACTTCCAGAGAGCTGAGAATATAAACATGTAACTCCATCGATGTTGATGTTTTCTCTGATACCCAAAAGCTGATTTAGATATAGTAAGTTACAGATCTAAAGAGTACACTCAATTTGGCTCATTTCCATAATTTGGGGTTTTCAGGTATCTGCATTTAAGGTTAGTACTTCAAATACTATAATATACATGAATAAAGCAGATGCTAGATCATTTTACATTAAAATGGATATCAAATTTATATCTATTTGAATATATATCAAACTGTAACAGTAATTTACTTAATTCTTATGTAAAAAAACTGATCAAATAAACTAATAATTTAATTAATGTTCGCTCAGCTACCAATTTTAAAAGCTATAAACACCACTGAACTTATTGAAAAAAACTTTTGCAATTGCATGATTAATTGTAATTAAATGTCTGTAAAAAAAAAAGCAAAGTTTGCCCTTTTTCTGAACATCAGATTATATAAAATGTGTTTCTTGTCAGCTCAGCTGGTTCAGTTCCAATTTCTTACCACGATGCTAAAATTCTGCAGTCAACAATTTACAAGCCAAAATTTCCCACGGTGAATTCATCCTGTTGGCACTAAAGAGACCGCAGATAAGAGGAGGCCAGTCACTTTCAGATTTATGGCATGGAGAATGATTGGTGTTTTCCAATATGGGTTACAATATCCTAAATTATACTTAGATAAACAAAGAATGCAAAAATAATCAGTATGAAAATAAGCTTCACTTAGAAGGTAATAGAGCAGTGGCTCTCAGCTGTGGGTCACTATGCCTTTGGAAATTGAAGAACCCTTTCACAGTGGGCAGCTAAGACCATCAAACAACACAGATATTTACATTACAAATAACAGTAGCAAAATTACTGTTATGAAGTAACAACGCAGATAACTTTATGGATAGGGGTCACCATATCATGAGGAACTATATTAAAGGACATAGCATAAGAAAAATTGAGAACCACTGCAATAGAAATGCATATCACTAATCTGTTCAAATATTTTAATACCAATAAGTTGCTATAATTTTTGTTTTAGAAACTATTTGCATTAGAAGTAATTTTCCCACTCATTTATAAGGCTGATTTACATACACAAATGCCTTGATTATAAAGTGACGTGTTATCATCAGAAACTTGTTTCTATTCCCAACTTATCAAATGCATGAGTATATACAAGTGTAAACATTTTGTAGTTGGAAATTTTCTGTAATTATTAATACATTTCAGCATGTAATAAAATATTGAATGTTACTTTTTAAAGATTTGGTAAAGTATAGAACATTTAATAAATAATGTCTTGAATAAGTACATCAATGCATTTCATGTAGGTAAACTGTAAAGTTGTAAGTATAGACTCAAATCATGACACTTAAGATTTTTCTAAATGTATCAAATAATGAATATAAATATCAGAACTGAAAAAATACTTAGGTAGGGATGTGTCTATGCATTTCTAGTTATTTAACTTTTTAACAATATAGAAAAATTAAACTATTTATTATGTCAATATATCTCTGTAGTGATAATTAATCAGCAAATGTTGACTATAAATCTATAATTACCTTTTAAAAGTTACTTGAATAAAATTTGTACTTTCTGTTAAATACTAAACTCACTGTTTTTATTTTAATTTCAGTTAATCATTCTTTAAAAGTAGCTGGACTCTCAAAGCATTAACAATTTTATCAAAGAATTTACAAAGCTTTCATATTAAAGCTTTCATATTACTAGTTAAATAATTTGTATTGACAATTTTTAATTATCATTTGAGCCTCCCAAATATATGTGATTATTTTCTAGACTTTTGTTATTAGTCAAATTCACTTAAAATGAATAGATTAGTTAATTTACTCCTTTTGATATCTGAAATAAATATTTATAAAACTTCATTCAATGTTTTGTAAATTTGATTCTCTGAATTATTGTAAGTTGCAATTTGATTAGCTCTTTTGCTTTGGCATTATGTTACTGCCAAGTGTATTTAATTTTCTCTCTTCTTTCTACTATATATTTTGCTATTTCATCTGTTAGCAAGTTCTCGAGCAGAAAGCACATGTTTTTCATTATTGAAGTCATTATGAAAGTAGCAGGAATGTAGCTAAATTCATATTTGAAAGCAGGTTTTTATTATTATTTATTAGGTTTTGTTTTGTTGTTGTTTATTTATTTGTTTACTTTGAGGCATGGTTTAAAATTCGCAAGACTGTCCCCAGACTCAATATTCTCCTGAGCTACCTCTCAAGAATTGGTATTATAGACGTATACCATCACATGTGCTTTTAATGTTGATTTTCTCCTTTTGATCACTGCACACTTAGATTTTCTATAAAATCAAGCAGTAGTTCGGTCATACACTTTTTATCTTCAGCAGATGTTCTGGTCCCTGATGCCTCTACTCTGTACACTTCTAATTCTCATCACCTCCTGACTTCTATGGCTTATCTATGGCCCAAGATACACATGGGTATTCAGCCTCACTCATTCCTGTATTTGTCTAATGTCTAAATCATGGAAATGTTTCACTTGCTTGGTTTAAGAGTCGCCCCATCTGTTTATAACATTTAAGTTGACATTATGTTATTTTTTGAGAAGACATGTTCAGTTGAATAATGAATTAACTGCCTTAAATACAAAAGATTATAGTTTAGTTATAATACTCAAAAGCTTCATATCTGATGTTATTGAATATTCCTCGGTGTGAATAAATTTACTCAACATTTATTATGTGCTTGCTAGTGCTTCAACTATCACAACTAATAATGTATGTGTTACATAAGTATCACAGTTAATGTTGTGCTGATAATAAGGGGGTTATATAAAATTATTCCTCTCTCTTAGAGTACAAAAAAAAAGGTATAGTAGCTTCCAGTACTTTTCCAAGGTCTCTCAAAGCTTAGTTTTAGAAACAAGACACTTACTTAACTGTGTATCCCTGTGTATTTATCTATTTTGCTAAGCCTAACAGCGAAGCCTTTGGAAAATTGTAAAGTCACTATTGTCATTAGGCAGTAAGCATAAGTTGTCCTGGTTCAGAAGGCTTTATTAATTGTTCATACTGTGACAAGGTGGCATGCCTATTGGGTTTCTATGAACTGTTTACAACAAAGTCTGGGCCAGCATCTCTAAACAAAGGTTGAAATAGGAGAGAGCAATTCTGCTGTATGCCTAGGGGAGAATAAGCTCTCTCTACTTAACATCATCTCCTGATGCGCATTACTTGTGGGATGGCTGACTATTAGAATAAGCAAATTCCTCTTCCAGCGTTGGGAATCTATCTAAAGGAAGCCTGAAGGTAAAGGTGAGTTATGTGGTATAATCTGAAAGCATAAAACTTTGTATGACTACATTTCTGACATGCCTGGGCTCGACAGCCTAGGAATTCATGTATTATACATGGAGACACAGCCTGCAGTCCCAATAACTTTCTGTGAATGACAGCTATGAACACATTGTATATCACAGACTTAGGTAGAGTTTATAATGGGTGGATTTCTAAATAGTTAACAAAGCTTACATAGAGTCTCTGGGCTTCCTAATCCCAAAATCTAATTAATATATAAGGTAGAACAACATTTTTGTTACTGCGAAGCACAAATGATATCCCATATAGCTAAAAAGGAAGTGAAAGTCAGAAAATAGGGGCCAAATTTAACATCCCCAATTATTTAACCTCAGGCATATTACTGTCCCTCTTTGAGTTCTCTTTTGTTTGCAGATTTCCATGTTTGATTCTTAATTAAAATTTCATTGTCTTAAACTTTCCCTAAAGTAGTTAAGTAAGATTGTGCTTAGAGTTCTATGTTCCAAGATATTAGATATCAAAAACAGATCAAGGCTTATTTCTGGCTTTGAAATTATAATTGTTCATATTTCTTATTTAAAGAGGTTTTCAAATATCTAAAAGTTCAATGTGTAATAATATTTCTTTTTTTAATCCTGAATGCTTGCTGATTTATTCTACTTTGTCTCTAATAAGTCTAGCTCATTTTTTGCTTTAAATGTAATTGAGAAATAAATTAGCATAAAGTTAATATATTTCAAAGTTCTCATTAAAGAAACCCTACTTACATTTTTTAAATATTTTTTTATTGAGAAAATGAGAAAAAAAACAAGTTTCCACCTCCTCCCAGCCTCCCATTTTCCTCCCCCTCCTCCCACCCTTCTCCTCCTCCTCCCACCCTTCTCCCCCTCCCCCCACTCCATTCCCCCTCCCTCAGTTAGAAACATTAGAGAAACTTATGTGAGTAAAATTTCACTAAACATTTGTCTTTGGCTATGAAAAGACGCCATGAGTAAGGCAACTATTACAGAAGAAACCATTTAATTTGGGGTTTTATAGGGAGAGTTCATTATCATTTTTGCAAGAGGAATGCCAGCAGGGAGATATGGTGCTGGAGAAGTAGCAGATAACTACATCTTAATGTACAGGGAGTAGAGATAGTGGGTACCAGACTAGGACAGGCATGAAATTTTGAAATCTCAAAGCCCAACCCTAGTGATGCATCACTTCAGCCATGTAGTACCTTCAAATTTTTCCCAAGCAATCCCACTGATAGGGACCAAGATTCAAGAATATGAGCCTCTGTGGCCATTCTAATGAAAACCACCAAAATCCAAGGAAGGGAAACACACATACACACAGAGAGAGTTGGAGAGAGAGACAGAGAGAGAGAGAGAGAGAGAGAGAGAGAGAGAGAGAGAGAGAGACAACTATGACCACCACCAACTACAAAATGACAGAAAATAACAATCATTACTGGTCGTTAATATTTCTCAATATCAATGGCATCAATTCACCAATAAAAAGACTCAGTTAACAGAATGGATGTAAAAATGGGATTCATCCTTCTCATGAATACAAGAAACACACCTCAACATCAAAGATAGACATTACCTCAGAGTAAAAGTTTGGAAAAATATTTTTGAAAGGAATGGACCCAAGAAGCAAGTTGGCATAACCATTCTGATATCTAACAAAATGACTTCCAAACAAAGCTAATCAAAAGAAATGGGGAAGAACAGCTCCCACTCATCAAGGGAAAAATCCACCAAAATGACATCTCAATTATGGACATTATTCCCCAAATACAATGGCACCCACATTTGTAAAAGAAATATTATTAAAGCTTTAATCACACATTCAACCCCATACATTAATAGTGGGAGAATTTAACACCCCACTTTTATCCATACAGTGGATGGGTCATCCATATAGAAACTTAGCAGAGAAATAGTATAACTAACAGACCAATTTCAATTCTGAGTTGTTAATTAATTGTGCATCAATAATACTTTGCCACATGGTAATAGTAGAATCTGTATATGTTTTCCAGTCACTTCAGTACGAATGGGACTGTAATATTTCAACCAGAAATTTTCTGATAATGTAGAAAGAAAATCAGTTTAACTCTATCATATAGGCACAATAGTTAACATATTTAAATTAAAAAGTGTAAGCAGTTGATTTTAGAACATGTAAAGTTACCAACATTTCCCATCAAGAAATAAGTACTGTTGTTACCTTTTCACTAAGGAAGACAGGAACAGCAAAAGAAAATAATACTATTCTACAGTATTGCTATAGGATAGGGTCATTTCCGGTTCCCTATCCTCAGCTGCTCAAGAAACTAACTGGGGACATCATCTTGGGCTCCTGGGAGCCACTCTAGGTTCAAGTCACATGCCAACCCTAAGGTGGCTCCCTTAACTAAGAATTGTGCTTCCGTGCCCCCCATCCAACCTTCCTTAATCCCAATCATCCTGTTTCCCCAAGTTCCCCCCCATCCTCCCCTTCTCACTTTTCTCTCCCCATCTCCCCTTATCCCCATCCCACCCTACCCCCAAGATCCCAATTTTCTCCCTGGCAATTTTGTCTACTTCCCATAGCCAAGAGGATAACTATATGCTTTTCCTTGGGTTCACCTTCCTATTTAGCTTCTTTAGGTTCACCAATTATAGACTCCGTGACCTTTATTTATGGCTAGAAACCAATTATGAGTGAGTACATCCCATGTTCATCTTTTTGGGTCTGGGTTACCTCACTCAGGATAGTGTTTTCTATTTCCATCCATTTGCATGCAAAATTCGAGAAGTCATTGTTTTTTACCGCAGCGTAGTACTCTAATGTGTATATATTCCACACTTTCTTCATCCATTCTTCCACTGAAGGGCATCTAGGTTATTTCCAGGTTCTGGCTATTACAGAAATGACCCTATCCTATAGCAATACTGACGAATACCTTGCATATCACCATAGAAACTTCATCTGGTGATGGATGGAGATAGAGACAAGAGACCCACACTGGAGCACTGGACTGAGCTCCCAAGGTCCCAATGAGGAGCAGAAGGAGGGAGAACATGAGCAAGGAAGTCAGGACCACGAGGGGTGCACCCAACTACTGAGACAGTGGGGCTGATCTATTGGGAGCTCACCAAGTCCACCTGGACTGTGACTGAAAAAAGCATGGGATAAAACCGGACTCTGAACATGGCGAACAATGAGGGCTGATGAGAAGCCAAGGACAATGGCATGGAGTTTTGATACTACTTCATGTTCTGGCTTTGTGGGAGCCTAGCCAGTTTGGATGTTCACCTTCCTAGACATGGACGGAGGGGGGAGGACCTAGGACTTTCCACAGGGTAGGGAACCCTGACTGCTCTTTGGACTGGAGAGGGAGGGGGAAAGGAGTGGGGGGAGGGGGAGAAGGGTGGGAGGAGGGGGAGGGAAATGGGAGGCTGGGAGGAGGCAGAAACTTTTTTTTTCCTTTTCTCAAAAAAAAAGAATAATAATACTATTCTACAAGTGAAATAAGCACTATTTATATTCCATTGTGTAAGAATATTTAAAATGTATCTAATTATATGATAAAAGAAATTACCAAAGAGTAGTCTATGATCCAAACTTGACATTTATCATAATAAATTCTTCTGTTCCATTTTATTTTGTCCATTTAAAGAGTTTAGTCTGAAATCTGTATTTGATTTTGCACTGGTGTTTTTATGATTTGTTCTGCTTTGGGGTAAGTCCACAGTGTTCTCTTCATTTCATACTTTAAAAACAACCTCACTGCCAATAGATTTTCAATATCACAACAAATACAGAACAAGTAATGTTGTGTTTTAGAAGCATACTAGCTTTAATAAGTGCACAAAATGAAAGTTTAAACATTGCAATTAGTTAACAGGCTATTGAATGTTTATTATGCCTCGAATGGTTAAGAAGCATTTCAAATTTTAGGGCTATACTTTTGATCATGGCATTCTCTTAGTGCACACATACACATACAAAACAGTCTACAGAAATTTTGTGGAAGAGGTAATTCTTTCATATGAATCTTAGTACAGCTCTTTATAAACCCTTAGGGTTTTAAAGAATCCAATATTGCTTATGAAATGAGAAGAGCTATATTCTCACAGTTGTATATTTCAGAACATCTTCCTTTCACCAAAGATGTAAGAATCAAATTACTATTGTACACATAACTATATACTATTGATATGCAAAGCATTATCTGTTCAGGGATATCTTCTGATATTTCATTTTTATTGTAATGATACAACTTAAGCTCAGCTCACTTTTAACAATGTTAAAGATCAAGGTTTGCTGGTGTTCATTGGAATCTTAGCTATGAGATACTTTCTTCAAATCTCCCTTTTTTTTGTCGTCTTTGTCTGTTTTGGAATCTTTTTGCTAATGTTGCCAGTAGGCAAAAAACCTTTAGATATTTCAGATGCATAAAAGATAATATTCAAATGCCTTTGTCTTATAACTTGAATTTGCAGACGAGTGATGCAAAAGAGGCTTATATTTTTTAGTTAAACTGTGTGCCATTTACTTTGGGTTGACAAATTCCCTGTAGAAGAAATAATCTTGGATAGCACTTATTGACTAAACAGATCAGACTGACAATATAATTAGGATGGCAAATATTGATCTCTAAGGATACCAGGTTTTCATAATCCCTTTCTGAGTGACTGCATCATTAAAAACATTCACCTGGACAAACAATATAAACAGTTATTGCCAAAAGTTGCCCAATAGTTTGAGAATTGTTACAGTAGATTTGGTGTTCCTTATTTTTCATCACATGAAAGTATTATGATTAAATATTTCAGCATGTCATAATTGTGATTAAAATGAGTTAAAACTGTGTTAACAGTATCTCAAACATATCTCTTTTCCTTTACTTGTTTTCCCCATATGTTGGGATGACCTACTCTGTTAGTCTATATATCTGGACTTGGTAACTATGTGAACAGTAATTCACTGCTTTTTGTTTGGACCAGTGAATTGTTTCAGAACTGCCCCCAGCAAAGATAATGAGTTAAAGATCCCAATGGTCAGCTGGAAAAAAATGAGAAAGAAGTTTCTAGTACAGATTTGGAATCATTTCACAAGGGGCTGATGTGGCTATAGTATGTCTATCACAACACTAGAGAATATAGTTTTATATATGGTGAAATTCAATCTGCTCTCACCATGATATATCTGTTTACATGTAATCCTAATAAATGTGTAAATATGAGTTAATGCTCTAATTTAAGACTTATATTGTATAATAAAGTCAGAGTAAAAATTTGCACAAACATATAACGGAGAAGAATGACGAATGGATAAAATTGATAATGATACGATGATTTTTTTTCCCACTCTCCCCAAATGCTTTGACCAAAAATTCTTTTCTATTAAATACAGTCTTATATAATCATAAGAGTTCTCTTTTGGAAGAAAAATAAAGCATGTTTACAGATTTCAATTTAATAAGTTATGTAAATATGTTTCCATTTGTTTGTTGGCTTTGTTCATGTTCAGTGACCACAGAAAACACAAATGTGAAACCTAACTCTCAGCGGTGAATGAGTTTTATTGTCTTCCTTCCTGTTTGGAAAAGGAACAAAGAATTTATTTTTTCTAATATCAGTCCCACTTATTTGCCTAATGATTAATATTAAAACTGTAGTGTTAACTATCCAATGCATGTTGAAAACTCATACTTTAAATGATCTCATCTTAATGTGCAAATGGCAAAATAACTGTACACATTGGAAATGATCATAGAGGAAATATGTTCATAGTACATTAGATAGTTCTTAATTTAAAGATAATTTCACAGGTGCCATCGGTATTTAAAGGATACTGACTTCAATAAGACTTAAATAAGAATGACTTGAAATCTGAAGTGAAAAAGTTCATGTGAATGCTGAAGCACTTCCCTGGTTCCTAGCTATTTCTAACAACTTGCAGAAGACTTCAATTGAACCCCAGGAGTGAATGTGTCCTATTGGCAGGTCAGGATCCTGATGAGACCTCAGGGAAATCACAATGGTATCATGAATAAAAGAACCTGATGAAATCTGACATGGATAAGCAGGTAGCAAAGAAGACTGTAAGAAATGAAGGTTATGGCATTCATTAATGAGTCATTAACCTCGAGCTAGTTGACAAATACAAGGGAATTATCTTTTCCTCAATACACTTACTATACTTCCATTTGAATTTTAGTACGGTATAGCCAAAAACTGAATTGGAGGACTCAGCTGGTAGTTTATATTCAATGATGCAATTTATCACATACACTGATTTTGTGAAATAAAATAGTTATTTAACTATTGGCACAAAAAGGTTGTAAAGTCTATATAACTTTACAGAAAGATTTATAATTATATTTGATTTTTATTTGTCCCAGTTTCTGAGAGCAATTTTTTATAATAGCCTTGAAGTAAGTCATATATCTAAAGCTATCCCTCCATATGATTTTATCTTATTCTGCATGGAACAACTTATATTTTTAATAAAATGGGTATTTCTATGAAGCGCTTTTCTAATGGGTCAATGTGACAAAATTAATTACTTATCAATATTTTGCATGTATTGTAGTTATAGAAATTAGAAAACATTTGTAGTAGTAATGATGAAAATATTTATAGTGACAAGAGATAGTAGCACACCAAATATATTGGGGATTTAATTACAGGGCAGGATAAATGCCAAAGGCACAATTTTTTCGAAACTTTTAAATTAATTTCCTCATTAATCTCACTGAAGAGATGGTGCTGTTAAGTTTTCTCTTTCTTTTCCTCCGTAAAGGAATCTGTGAGACAAAATAATTAGATACATAGCACAAGAATACATCACTAAAAATTAAAGGTCAATATATTAATAAAAGTAAATACAGAGGTATATTTATTTCAAGAGATTCACATACTAAGATATATATACGCATGCCTATGCATAATCATATACATATATATGTTTCTGAATTACAACAAAAATAGTATGCATAATCTTTAGAAAAAAACTTAAATGTATTGATGGGGAAATACATGTTGGTATTATTTAAATCATTAATGTATGCATAGAAATATACTCAATATGAACACACACGTTTTCTAAGGAAGACTGGAATCATAATCATCTTACATAAATATGTAAATGGTAGTTTGCATAATGAATATGTGTGTATGTGTAGGGCAGAAATAGTAGATTATATGACTTAATGAATATAACGACCTTAGTCTCGGATATATTAAGCAATAATAGAATATTAGATATTCTAAATGGTATCCGTAGGACACAAATGCTACTAATAAACTTCTTGTTTCTCTTCCTATGCTGTTGTGCTTTTAACTAAATAAATAGCTATTGTTAATTTATATATGAGTTTTGGCCTTTAGCATCCTCATCAGCATTATAATTTGTGAATTCTCAGGGAATTAGAAAATTCACTTAAAATTTCTGATAATTTGTCATTTGAAGTGCTGTTTGATGCTGATGACTCACCCATTGTGCTTGTCTGCTATGTACTTGCTAGCAGTTATCCCAAGATGCTGACCACAAGATGGCAATGTCCTTAGAGAATCAACTCTTGTAAACTTCCATCCGTGTTTCAATATCAACCTTAACTTTGTAAAAATAAGCCATCTTTCAGTGTGTTATACATACAACGGGGGGGGGGGAGCAGTCAAGCAACTTAATAAAATAATAAGTTCCTCAGAGTCACTCAAGTAATGAGAAGTTTCCAGAATATAACGGGGAAAAGTTTGCATATATTCAGTAATAATTGGGGGTGGGGTGGGGGGCGTACTAAGACTCACAGTAATCCAAACAGACGGAAAGCCAAAAAAACATGTTGCATATTTTAGATTAATAAAATCATTTGGGGAACCAGTAACAGAAATTGGGGAAATTAATAGAATAGGAGAGAAGAAATCTGTGGAATAAGCGGTCTCTACATCTAGCATTTTTCCACTGTCTGGAAATATTATGTAACCAAACAATATTCATATTAAAAACAAAACAACATAGAGGGTAGGGATCCAAACCAATAAAAGAGTTTTGAATAAAAAAATGTTTCATTTTTGTCATTTGTATTTTTAAATTTTCAGTTAATTTTCATTTTATGAAAAAATATTAATTTATATTGTGATAGTCATCATGATTGTATTCGTCTGGGCTAGACAAAGACTTTTAAAGCATCCAGCTTTGGGGACTGAATAGCCACTGGATTCTCAAGTTTATTTGGGAGGGATTTATATTTTATTTTTAAATTATTTTTATTATTTTTTATTTATTTTATGGATTATTCTGACTTTATTATTAATCATAAAATATATTAGCATTCATAAAATTGCATTGTTTCTTATGTAGATTGCAATACATTGACAGCACTCACAGCTACCATTAAACGTTCAACCCTCTATCCCGTAGCAAAAAAATAAATACCCTTTGATATACATTCATTTAATCAGTTACTTTCCTTTAAAAAGTCCTAAAAAGGTACTTTCTGATACTTTTGTCTAGAATAAACCTACAACATATCAACACGAATTGCTTTCACTTTCGTACAATAACCATTTTGCAGTTGAGAAATATAGTGCTTATTTTTACTTTATAAAACCCATTTTTATTTTGGTAATTTAGAATTTCCATTCTGCCAATTACTCTTCTTTTTTGATTAGTTTGATTTTCAATCTATTTTATCTCTGTCAAATTTTATGTACTAAAATAATAAAGGGTAACTAAAAATACAATGTTAACAGACTTCTGTCTTTCTGGACCTCCTTCTCTTGCCATACCACCTTACTATGTCATATCTAATATATCATGTATGAGAACATTCTATCTTGTTGCTGAAATTGCAAATAGAAGACAAATTATTTCACATATAATTTAACAAAAATGCTTGCCATTTAGTTATGTTAGTATTTGTTTTTCTTTTTCTTCTGCATACTTCTCATGACGGACTTTTGGAGAAAGCTCTTGAAGTGTCATTTTAGTAATCTGTGCCTTTATTCTCTTATCTTAATCTCACTATCATATTCTCCTTTCTGGTATTTGACTACTTTTACCTCCAGCCCCCTTTGCTTGTTTTTTTTTTTTTTTTTTTTTGGTCTTCTCTATCTACATACAAGCTCAAAACAGCATATCTTTAAATAAGACTGATATTGAAGCTGATTAGATTAGAAATAAGACTCTAGCCAAACCTCATTGATTTTGATTCTAAAAAGTAGTCTCAAATTTCTTTTTTTTGGCATTTTTATGCTTCACTATGTCACATATACTTTCTACATTAGCAACTAAAATAAGTTTTAGAAACAAGAACTCATGGACTAATTACCAACTTCTCTGATCATCTCAGATGCTGCTACTTAATTTTTATATAATGCATATGTAATAAATTTTATAATATATATTTGTATTATATTTATAGTGTATAAATATGCAATGTATTTATATAACACATATAATAATACATATGTAATAAGCTATAATTTTATTTGTCCACCACTTGCTCCTCACACATATCAGTGTCATTAAGATTGAAATAATCCTTGCTCTCATGGAGATTATATAAATTGAATTAAATCATTTTACATTATTCAAATACTCTAAAACTGATCTGATATTTTGCTAACTGATAGCCACCCTTTCAATTAAAGCATTGAGCTATAAAAATTATAATTCTGGCTTGTGATCTTTGTCCTCACTCTATACCAACTCCTGACTGACTTTCCTGCCCTAAATACATCCACATGTTAGGAACAATTTTAACAATATTTATATAGATTTAACATACACAGTGGCAAACTTGAATCACATGAGTTCAACTTTGATGGTTTCAAAAGCTTCACTTCTTCAGTCATAAAGGAGAAAACGTTAAATGTGGATATTTGTAAATTGTTACTCCTTGCCATGTTTCGTATTCGAGAAGTACATTTTTCTTCTTGGTTTAAACAAAGGAAAGCCTCACCTTTGAATAAAGGCTATCAGAATTTTGTAATGCCATGCTTTCCAGAAGTTTCCATGTTACAATTGCTTAGCTCTAGAGAATCAAACATCAATTCCCAAAGCAATTCTCTAAAGGAAACCTGGTGTGACAATTCAGCAATTACAAAGATCAAGGAGTTTTATCATTTGAGAGAGAGTGTTTCTCTATAAATCAAAAGTTTCCATAAAATTACCATAAACAAAATGAAGATAATAAGGACCATCTGATATTTAATTAAGTTTTAGATATCTCCCTAGAGTATTATTGCTGCTCATATCTTTGAGTTAGTAATTAAGGATTCCCTGTACCCTCTGGGGAGATGGAAAGGGTGGAATTGTATTTTCAGTTCTGAAGGAGGCATTCATGACTGAAATTTTTATTTACTAGGAAGAGCTATTAAGATAAATATTATAAACACTTGTAGAAAAAATTAGTGATACAAAATATAAACAAGAAGTTCTTCAAGAGTTAACACACTTATTTCTGTAAAAAATGTGCATTTTTAAGAGAATGTTTCCAAATGTCTCTTTTGTTACATAAGAAGTTATTTAAATAACCATAATTAGTATCCTTGAATCTTTAAGATAAGAAGGCAAAAAGAGAATTGGATGAAAACAACAGACCAAAGGTCCAATCAATTTCTTCTCCGTGGGTTCATGGTTTTAGCACACATAATATGACCTAAGGTTTGGTCTGAAGAACAAAAATTACCTACATCTATCATATAAAATTTGCTGAACACTGAGAGGAATGCAAATTTATAGTACTTAAATTATTGGAAGCAGCCTGTTTTCTGAGAAATTGTAGTTTCTTAATTGTTGTTCTGTGCCTCACTTTCTTTGTCTTTCGGTGGGTGTAATGATATTTGGTATCCCTAGCTAGCTTAGCTTTGAGTTAGGTGTCTGGTTATGATAGTAGTGGGAATGTCAATGATGTGCTTGACAACCTGAGATGCTCTACTAAAAGCTGTGCAGACAATTTCCTGTCAGCGATAAAAATACGTGCTAGGAAGAATTTTTCTGAACAAGCTTTAAAGGTGTTCATATTGCTGGAAGACAGGTTCTATGATGTTGTCGATTTCTGATATTCCTTCTTTAATTTGACAACCTACCAGGAGCTCACTTAAATGAGAATATTCTGTGAAATGTCTCTGATATTTATTGTTGTCATGTCTCTTGAGTTCTGTGGAGAATTGTCAACCCAGCCAATCACTATTAAGTTTTTGATTTACTGGTTATTTTTATAACTATGCTACTTATCAGAAGTGATAAGGACTCTCTCATAGGAAAAAAAAAACTCAGAATATCACTATTTCTTTTAAAGTAACATATTATATAATTATCTATTAAAACTTTTCTTACTTTAATTTTAACTCGTCTAAGACTAGAAAGCATGATTGTTGGGAGCAGTGAGACCCCAGATCCTGAATTTTTTGTAATCCCCTGATCTGAGTGCCTACAGCTGCTCGGAGCACGAGAGCTTCAGGAGTTCCTGATGGCAGGAGAGTGGTTTCTGGTGGGTTTGGCTGGAACATGGCTATCTCTATATAATCTGCCCCTGAACACAATAAAGGGGGCATTCTTGGGGAATTTAAGGATGACCCGTGTCTCTGGCTGTTTCTCTGTCTGTGTGTGTCTCTGTATTTTAACCTTCAGCCCCCTGGCCCGAAGCTCGCAAACTGGGTGCCAGTGCACAGAGCGAAGACACGGGGACGCGGTGTGGGGCACATGATGAAACTTTAGTAGGGGGATGTAAGGTTTTAATAATCTCAAAAGAAATTGAGAGTATTTGTTATATATGCCTGTGTTCCCGAGAATGGAGAAGTCAAGACAGGATTGTAACGACTGTGAGGCTAACCTGTGCCACTTAGAAAGTTTCAGAAGATGTAGTCTCTTCAAAACAAAATAGAAAGGGAGAGATAGAGAGAGGGAGAGAGAGAGAGGAAAGAGGAAGGGGGAAGAGAGAGGGAGAGAAAGAGAGAGAGAGAGAGAGAGAGAGAGAGAGAGAGAGAGAATATTTACTTGACAATTCTTACAGCATGTTTGAAGCTAAATTGGCCTCTGCATAATCTCCAAGCTTTTGTAGATCATCCTGCAAACCTAGTAGGAAATGATAGCATTAAGACCTCAAGGCTCTCTCTCACTTGTCCCTGTCTTCAAGCCTCCAGTTATGCCTCTGTCCCTTGTTCATGCACTGCTCTGTTTGTCCATCTTTGCCACCTCTCAAACACATTTATTCCTTTTAATTGCACTTTCCCGTCCTGGATCACAGGACCTAATCAGAGCTGCTGGATCCTGACTGGCAGCCAAAATGCAATGTTTTCAATGCAAAATTGCAATGTTTTCAGTACAGATAGAATTTTCCTTAATGTTCTCCATTGTTAACATGTTAATATTACTCTCTAAAACTAATAACGTGTCCTAATTTTGTTAACAATTTCGTTGTCAGATTTTAGCACTCTAATATTTAGTGTGGTCAAAACAAGAATGAAGATATTGGATTATAATTAAATATTAGTTCCATGAGGAAAGGTAGTAGTCATAGAGTCAAGCAACAAGCTAAAAGCACTACATAAACTTCAATATATTTTAAAAATTAATTTCTCATAAATTGTAATACTTTTTAAAATATACCAAATTGATTTAAGTAGTAAAACAATTATTCTATCATTTATTGGACTTCTTTGTTTGTAATTGTAATTAGTATGCAAAAATTTGTGTAATGTATCCTATTTTCAAACAAATGTTGCTTAGCTGTTCTCCTCCTGCACTGATCTCCATTTCGTTTCTACCCTGTTTTCCTTCACACACCCATCTCCTTTATGTCTCCACATCACGTTCATCCCTGCACTTCCTCACCTTCTTTAAAAAACTTTCCTGTCTCATTTTCCATTTTTACAGGCTTTCTAGTTCTCTTTCTCACTTTCCCTTCCTCCTTTTCTCCCTCTCTCTCCCTCTCTTGTGTGTGTGTGTTATGCCACATATTAAATAATAGACAGCCACGCCTATCCATTCCCTTCTTATTCGACTGAATGCTAGTAAACATGGATGTGTAGGAATGTCTTTGGCTCAACATGGTGTCCTTTGAAAAACAGTTTAGAAGAAGTATAACTGGGTCAAATAGTAGATTTGATTTTAAGTTTTTCAGAAATTCCCATTCTAATTTGCATAATAATCACACTGTCTATATTTCCATTCAGTTGTTATTTCTGTACATCCTCTTCAGCATCTACCACATAATAAACCTAAGGTGGAAATTGAAGTTCTCTGATAGAAACTTAAAAAACCAAAATGGGAACTATATTATTGAACTAGTTTCTATGATCCTGGATTGCAAATTAATATCATGAATAAGGTTATATTAACAAAAGTAATCTATAGATCAATGCAATTCTCCCCTAAATTTAGTGATATTTTTCATAGAACCAGAGAACAGTGGCAAGAATAATATTGACACATAAAAGAATACAAAGAACCAAAATAATCACAAGCCAAAAATGTGGAAGTATTACAACACTTAACCTCAAAGTATACTGGAGAAGTATAATGACAAACAATTCTAGTAGTGTCTGAAAAGACAAGCAAAGTGAGTGAGTAAAATAGAGAATACAGAAAGAATACTGCAGAGCTACAGTTTTCTAAGTTTTAAAATGATTGTCAAAAAACATAGTGAAAAACAAACAGAAGTATTCGATCAAATGATGCTAGCAAAACTGAATATACAAAATGTGAAATTAGATACATATATCTCACCCTAACATTAATTTAAAATCTGAAAAAGTTTACTACTAGAGAAATGGTGTAGAAAATTGGTTTTAAGAGACAGATATGCGCTAAAACATTCAGAACAAATGGCAAGTAGTAAAGGAAACGTTCCTAAAAATTAATAAATGGATCTACATAAAATAAAAATTTCTTCACATGAAAGTATCATTAGATTAACAATAAGCCTACATAATGGGTGAAAATATTATAAACTACACTTAAAAGAAAGATACATGCATAATTCATAATGAACTATAAAAGTCAACCCCCCCAAACACAAGCAAATAATAAAGTATCTAAGCAAATAAACAGTTATCAAAAGAAGAAATATAAATGAATATAAGTTACTTTTAAGGTAAACTACCTGGAAAATTCAAATCAAACTACCAGCTGATACCATATCACATTGATCAGAATGGATACCATTAAAATATTTTATTGTTAGAAATCATTTTTTTGTGTTGTAAACAGAAAATATATTCATACATTTTCAACTATTTTTAAAATGTGCTTTAATATGTAAGGTTTTACATAATCTCTTCCCTATCATTTCCTTTGATTTTAATTTGTCTTTAACAAATATTTATCACTTCTTTGTATCATAAAATTATTAAAATTTTGAAATGTTAAAACTAATAAATTACAAAGGTTGATGAAAATGATTTTGAAAAAATCTAGGTTGAGAAAAATATTGTCAGTGGATTTGTTGTAAGTATATCTGAATAGCAACAAGACTGAGAGAAATTCAAGTTCTTGCTAGCAATTAAATGAACTTGTAAAATAGAAATTTAAATCCTTCTTGTTATTTTATGTACTTTTCTTACATTATAGAGAAATTTCTCCCTGGATGCAATTTATCAAAATGTATTAGAATATATATGAATCTTAAAAATCCTACAGTTCAAACAATGACTAATAATACCCATATGTAGAGCTTATATTATAACTCTCAATAAAAGATCACTTATAATTGAGTCTCTAAGAATTTATTAAACATAATATGACTATCATATTCTACACATATACAGTTCAACAACTGTGACAGTTTGAATGAGAATGCCCTATTAGTGTAACCAACTTAATCACTTATAGTATTTAAGTACTCAGTTGCTTGAATTTTTTGAGAAGTATTATGAGAAGGCATGCCTTGTTGGTGGAAGTGTGTTACTGGAAGCCAAATTAAAAACTATTTCCAAAGACATTCACCATTCCCAGTTTCTTTCTCTGCCTACTGCTTGCAGAATAAGATGTAAATTTTTAGTAGATCCTGTGGCCATACTTATGTTCGTCCATTGTGGAATCTATTGGTTTTGAAACCAGAAGCCCCATATTACATGAATTATTTTTTCTTCTCCTGAACAAAGTGTTCTTTTTTTGACCTTTTTTACTGATTTTATTGAGCTAAACATTTTTCTCTGCTCTCCTCCTTTCCTTTCCCCTCCCATTCAACCCTCTCCCATGGACCCCATGCTCCCAATTTACTCAAGAAATCTTGTCTTTTTCTACTACCCGGGTAGATTAGATTCATGTGTGTCTTCTTTAGAGTTTTCCTTGTTGTCTAGGTTCTCTGAAATTGTTATTTTTACGCTGGTTTTCTTTGCTTTATGTCTAAAACCCTCTTTTGAGTGAGTACATATGGTATTTATCTTTCTGGGTCTGGGTTACCTCACTCACTATGATATTTTCTAGATCCATTCATTTGCAAATTTCAATATGTCGGAATTTTTTTCTGCTGTGTAGTATTCCATTGTGTAAATATACCACATTTTCCTTATCCATTCTTTAGTTGAGGGGCATTTAGTTTGTTTTCAGGTTCTGCTTATGACAAACAATGCTGCTATACTTAGGGAAATGCTCTGTATGATTTATTTTATAATTTTTCTTGTTTATGGAATTTTAACAGCACAATATATAGGTAAATGAGACAAGTAAGTATTAAAGTAATAAAGCCCCAGTGAGTTGATTTAACAGGACCAAACACTTGTCACCAAGCCTGAAGAGTTAAGTTTATCCCCATGAACTATAGGTAAGAGAGAACGAACTGCAGTAAGTTGCCCTTTGAAATTTGTACACAAAACATGACAAATTTGAGTGTGCATTTTTGTGCTGCATGTGTGCATGCATACATACAGATAATAAATATTTATACATTTTTTAAAGTAAGGAAAATAATTTTAGCTTCTCTCTCCTCATGAGGTTTATGTGTTATACAGGTATACTAAGTCATAAGAAATTAAGTGTTCAAGAAAGGCATGCTATGAAGTATAAAATCTGTATTCTGTTGAAGGCCATTACCACACTTTTATAAAACTTCCTACACACCTTTTGGCTGAAGTGTGGTAATTGAAGAAAGAACAGTTATTTGATTCCTAAAACTAAGTAACTTGTGTCTGAATTCTTGACCTCTCTGCCATAGGAACTACCAGAAACAACTGGTAGGAGAGTAATAAACGGTCTCAGACTCTTTAACTAAACACTAAATGATTACATATAACGAAAACCCAATTGTTTGCTCTCTTGTAAAGCTTGTCATCACCTTCTCTACCTTTATTCCTGATATATATTTATATCAAATATATTTAACATTGTTTGCCTTTACTAATACTATTAAAATTCTGTATATGTTTAGACATATCACCTGTCATATAAATCATGGTGTGATTTACCAACTGTCAATACCTAGAAAACATTAAATTAACAATAAAACAATCACTCTGAACATGGCGAACAATGAGGGCTGATGAGACGCCAAGGACAATGGCACGGGGTTCTGATCCTACATAATGTGCTGGCTTTGTGGAAGCCTAGCCAGTTTGGATGTCCACCTTCCTAGATATGGACGGAGGGGGGAGGACCTAGGACTTACCACAGGGCAGGGAACCTGGACTGCTCTGTGGACTGGAGAGGGAGGGGGAGAGGAGTGGGGGGAGGGGTAGAAGGGTGGGAGGAGGGGGAGAAGGGTGGGAGAAGGGGGAGGGAAATGGGAGGCTGGGAGGAGGTGGAAACTTGTTTTTTGTTTATGTTTTTTTTCTTCTTTTCTTAATAAAAAAAATTATTAAAAAAAAAAAAGAAATTTCAATTCTTTCCCTCAGCATAAAGTAGCATTTGTAAATTACATATCATAATTCATACGGTTCGCACTGATTTAGTTATATCTTCAGGGATGTTGATCCGCAAGTTACTATTTGTAGTCTATAATTTCCTAAGTGACTCTGATTCTATAATTTCCATTGTTCCAGCTAATGGAAAGAAGCAAAATTCTTCCCAAGAATTGTAAAGTAATGGTTTTGTTTTCATAAAATTATTAATAAATTTTGCCTTCAGAAATGTTTACAAAATAGATATGTTATCATCTACATAGCAAAATAAAATCTCTGATTAGTAAATAATAAAAATTTTTCCAAATGAAAAAAAAAAAAAACAATAAAACAATCATAGAGAATATTATTTTCTCCTTTTTCACATTTTAAAATGAGCTGACAATTTAAAACATCCCATTTTAGATTCATAATCATGTATAAGAGGGAATTACTATAGAGAGAGAAACAAAATCCAGTGGAATAAGGGCTGAATTAAATAAACAGAATAATAAATAGCCCATGGCTTTTCTTTAAGCAACTTGTTAGGAGCAATAAAATCTTTCTTCAGAAAAATGCATATGGTCACTACCTATGAATAAAAGTTTACATACATTTTGATGAATCCTAGATTTCTTGAGGGCAGTTCACACATACAAAAATGTCTACACAAATCTCCTCATATTTTGCCCTGAAGAGCTACTAAATATTTGCATTTGCTTGGTGCTTTGTCTTTGCAATTTTCTAGTCAGCCCAGTTTTTCCTGGAACAAAAATAAATAAATAGTTTAAGCAAGTGACACCAAAGAAATGTCTTACGTGTGTTCACTCCAAATGATTCAATTAGTATGGCGATGAATATTTATGGGAACTCCCTGGGATCCATGGCTCTGTCACATAAAGCTATTTGGTTCAACCCTTCTCCTGTGTACATTTGGGCCAAG
Organism: Microtus oregoni; assembly: GCF_018167655.1. Taxonomy (NCBI): domain Eukaryota; kingdom Metazoa; phylum Chordata; class Mammalia; order Rodentia; family Cricetidae; genus Microtus; species Microtus oregoni. The sequence continues at coordinate 1,385,505 of NW_024543829.1, forward strand.
ATTGATGAAACACTGTAGTTAGTCTAAACTGAAAGATTCTTTTTAGTAAATCTATCTTGCAGAAAAAAAAATCAATGTGTACATTTAGAAATCTACATTATCTAATTAAAGTATATGATAAATGTGTAATAATCTTATGGGTATATTTCTAAATCTGCCTTATAAATAGGGGAGTGTTTGAATAAGAAAAAATCAAACTGAGACTTTTAAAAAAAACTATTTGGTCATTTCTTTATTATATCAAGGATTTCACTATCAATTTAAAAATAATTAACTTGTGCAAAAACATGCACCAAGAAATAGGTTGTAATAAAATAAGACAGATGGGTGGCTATCATTCTGTTGACCTGATAGTAATTTTGTTTCACACTCAACCCATACTAGTTACTTCTGTTCACTTAAACGCATAGAAAAATAATGCCTAAATAAAAAAGACCTATACAGAAAGTTATGTCAAGTTCTTCCTAGTTATAAAAATATATGACCCATAAGATTAGTTCTTTCTGAGTTTTACATTGATAACAATCAGTACCTACACAGGAAGGTATCATGTGCACTGGGAGTGTGGAGGTAGACTCTGCTTAAACATCAATAGGCAAATGACATACAAAGACAACAATTAATGGAGTAAAGTTGGTATTGTTAGGTGAAAACATCATAGTTAGAAAAATATATTTATTCTCATGATGCTTTATTGTAGGAATTATAGTATTACATAGGTACAATGGAATAATTCTTGCTATTAGAAAAGTTACTTTGGGTTCACCGTCTTATTTAGCTTGTTTAGGATCACAAACTATAGGCTCAATGTCCTTTGTTTATGGCTAGAATCCACTGATGAGTGAGTACATACCATATTCACATTTTGGGGTCCGGGTTACCTCACTCAGTAAAGTGTTTTCGATTTCCACCCATTTGCATGCAAAATTCAAGATGTCATTTTTTTTTTTTTATTGCTGAGTAGAACACTAAAGTGTATGTGCCACACCGTCTTTATCCATTATTCTATTGAGGGGCACCTAGGTTGTTTCCAGGCTCTGGCTATTACAATAGTGCTGCAATGAACATAGTTGAACAAATGCTTTTGTAGTATGATTGGGCACCTCTTGGGTATATTCCCAAGAGTGGAATTGCTGGATCCTGAGGTAGGTTGAATCCCAGTTTCCTGAGAAACCGCCACACTGATTTCCAAAGTGGTTGCACAAGTTTGCATTCCCACCAACAATGGGTGAGTGTTCCCCTTACTCCACAACCTCTCCAGCATAGTTATCCTCCGGGATATTGGAAGTAGACAAGATCGCCAGGCAAAAGTTGGGAGCAAGGAGGTGGGGGTGGGTTGGGGGGAATGGGATATGGGGAGGAAGAAGGAAGAAGCGGGGATTGGGGAGAGCTTGGGGGAATGGGATAATTGAGATGGAGGAAGGTTGGATATTGGTGGATATCTTAACTAAGGGAGCCATTTTAGGGTTGGCTAAAGTGTTAGCTCTAGAGGGGTTCCCAGGTGTCCAAGGGGATTTCCCCAACCAGGTCCGTGGGCAGCAGAGAAGAGGTTGAACTGGCCTTCTCCCCTAGCCACACTGATGAATAAATATCTTGCATTATCACCATAGAACCTTCATCTGGCGAGGGATGGAGATAGAGACAGAGACCCACATTGGAGCACTGGATTGAGCACCCAAAGCCTAGATAAAGAGCAGAAGGAGAGAGAACATGATCAAGGAAGTCAGGACCGCGAGGGGTGCATCCACTCATGGAGATGGTGGGACTGATCTAATGGGAGCTCACCAAGGCCAGCTGGACTGGGTCTGAATGAGCATGTGATCGAACCGGACTCTCTGAATGTGGCTGACAATGGGGGCTGACTGAAAAGCCAATAATAATGACACTGGATTTTGACTCTACTGGATGTACTGGCTTTTTGGGAACCTAGTCTGTTTGGATGCACACCTTCCTAGATGGAGGGGGGGGCCTGGACTTCCCAAAAGGCAGGGCACCCTGACTTCTCTTAGGACTGGAGAGCGAGGGAGAGGGGGAATGGAGGGAGGTGGGAGAGAAATGGGATCATGGGATGAGCTGGAAATTTTAAATAAAAAAAAAACATAAAAAACCAAAAAACCAAACAAAACAAAAAGAGAAAAGTTACTGATTTACTACAAATTATATTTTAATAAATACCAGTGCCCATACCATGCAAAACATGAGACAAAGTAAAGCACATTAAAATATTAAAATTTAATATATGAAGTTGGTGTGTTTGTGTGTGTGTGTGTGTGTGTGCGTGAGTAATACTAGTAAAGGAGAGGGGGAGACATAGTGATAACTGGCTCTTCTACTCCAACAGTGGTAATACTTGAAAGCCTCCTCGTTAAGAGGCGGTACCTCATGAACATTTCATTCCTTTGCTGGGGTGTTGAATGACTAGATCTCAGGCAGGTATTGTGCCGACAAACACAACTGCCAGGGGTTCATGTATGCAACTTCCCCATTATGTCATGAATATGCTATATAAGAATCCTCCCTGATCTCTCAGTCTTAGAACTTTTCTGCACCCTAGTCTGAGATGTGATACAGAGAGCATTTGATAGAGATTTTACATGTCGGACTGATCTTTCTTTAATTTTTTTTCTGCAGTTTGAGTCATTGTGAAACTTTGTGGTATACCATACTACAATTGCTGATACCCTACACCCATGCCCATAGGAGAGCAAGAATTGAACTCAGTATTTTCCACAGAGGAAAAGAAGAAGACATTATTTTGGGATGGAGGGAGGAGTCAACACCAATATGAGAGAGTGTCAAAGGGTGTGTTTGGTTAAAGCCCATTGTGTTTATGCACAGAATTGTCAAAAAATGAAACTAAAATAATGAGGAAGTGATAAGTTATTTCAATTGGTAACACGGTTGGTGCCAAAGCTTGCCCTGAACTGTACTCGCAGTACCCATGTGAAATGCTGGGTGATTTAGGCATGTAATCCTAGTAAAGGGAGGTAAAGAGACCTGATGATCCTCTGAACTTTCACATCAGCCAATCTAGTAAAACACCCTGTCTCACTAAATAAGCTGGAAAGTGACTGACAAAGTCTGCGGACCTGAACCTGAACCCTCTTTAAATATGCAAATATGTATACACCTACATCCACATATTGAAATCAGAAGAACACATATATACATATTTGTATTTATATATACAATAACTTGATTAGGAATTAGTGAGTTGTGGAACTGGAAATCTTAAATTATATCACTGAAATTAAAAATCTTTATTGATCATCACCAACTAAATATATACCAAAATATCTCAAGGTATATACAACCACAAATCTATCCTCCCGACCACACACACACACGAAACACGTAGATTTCAAGAGTCATCCAGGTGGATTCTTTGTACTTATTATGGTTCAGACACGCTGATTTCAAGATAAGCATTCTTTTCTTTGCTTATATGTCTATGTTTTTTAAAGAACATATATTCAAGGAGAAGGCAGGCTAAATGCTGAAGCAAACACCGACCAAGGGGCAAAACACCTTCATTATTAATTGAATAATTGAAAACTTTGACCGTGTTTCTGGGCTCTTAGTAATATATTAATAGGTAATGGAAGTCCTCTCCTTTCACAGAGAGTTAAAAACTAAATGGGACGTAGGTCCTATTGAGAGAAGAAATAGAAAACAACTTTGGTTATTGTATCGGCCGATTTCCTGAGATAGGTTTACAAAAGACAACAAACAGAAAAAGGAAAGCAAAACCAGCGTGACACCGCCTTCTCAATTAGGCTTTTACTGTGAGGAATCGGAAAACAAATCATAGCTATTGTGTTAGGAACATCGACAACTAATAAAGGATTAAATTAACAATGAAACAAAAGTACAAAACTGAAGACACGTTTCCAGGGAGCATTGGCAACCTTTGGTCCTTCATGTATGACATATTTCAGGGCTGTTTTAATTTCTCACTTATTTTCATCAAATAAGGTTTTAGTTTAATGCATTTCACTAGAACGTTGGTATGTTGGTACAAAGTACTGATCTATCGTGTTGAATCAGAATGCATCATAGTAGTTTCACATCGGCCCCAAGCTGTATGTTTTCCCTTTTGCTTTTCTCGGGTTTTAAAAGTTAAGTATTCTCAGTCTGAATTGCAGAAGCTGCTATGACTCACAGAATAGCTCTTTGTGCTAAATACTTTTAAACTAAAACCATATAATATAGGGAATCTTAAAATATAATTTGTGAAGAAACATACTATCACACAGTGTGATACTAATTCAATTCAACTGACAAAAGATACAAGGAATTAGCAGGAAACACTAGATTTGGCTCCAGTGTATTCAAATCAGGTTACAATATTTGTGCTGATGGTGATAATAATACATTCTATAATGATAATAGTAATAATAATAATTTTGGAAAGTTTCAATTGTAATAGAGCATATTTGTGTCAAAGGGGGATCTATAGGAGATCAATGTATCAAATATTGTACTGTGCAGGTAGAGTCCAGACTTCAAACAGTGCTCACAGCATGGCAGCATGTGAATCACTGCCTCCCAAGAAATAATTACTCAGGCTGGAGAGATGTCTACACAGTAAGAGCAACAGTAAGAGCACTGACTGCTCTTCCAGAGGACCCAGGTTCAATTCCTGGCACCTATACAGCAGCTCACAATTGTATGAAAATCCATTTCAGGGGCTCTGACACCTTCACGCAATTGCACATAAAATAGAGTTAAATGAATCATTAAAATTCTTTAAAAAACAACTACTCAATAAGGGATTTTTTTGTTCTCTTTACATTTTTGATAAAAAGATTCCTAAAGCACAAATTGTTTATATTCTGTTTAATAAGAGTTAATATTTATCTGTATGACTTTATGTTATATGACTGTAAAGATCTTTTGTATTTACTACATTGAATTAATAATTCCTATATTGAATTAATATTCAATGTGCATAAGTATCAATATTAATTGATTCATTCAATGTTTACATAATCATTTGCATTATTTCTAAATGTTTTCTAAAATAGCTGATGAAGGATAAGTAAAATATGAAATTTGTAGTTAATAAAATTTAATGATAACTAGAATTTTAAATAGATCACAAAGACTTCTTGGAGACATTTTATTTGAGTTTATATTTTTCTCTGGTGGATCATGATTTTTGCTGTATGAGATATTTTTCTGGAATGGAACTGCTTAAAGTAGCTCATTTTTTTTCACACAAATTCTATAATGGGAATATCTAGAGAAAGAATAGCTCTGGAGTTTGTATCTGCTTCTTGTCTGAGAATCTGGAAGCGGAGGAAGGATAGATAATAGCTGGTAAACGGCTGCAGTTTGTATGTGCTACTCTACACGGGCATAGTACCTCGGGTGAAATAACTCCGACACTTGAGCTGCCAATTATAGTTCCTAAAATCACAACTACATAAGGTCCTGGATTCTTCAAACCAGACATCTTTCCCATTGTGTGAATTATTACACACCAGTTCCAAAAAAAAGTATAAAAATCCCAGCCACCAAAAAGGAAGCCAAATACAAAATATAATGCAGCATTATTTCTTCCATTCTGCTTGAATCAATGCTTTAATACAGATAATTAACAAAGACTGATCTATGGGAGGATTGATAGAGTCTACAGGACTATCTTTTAAAAAAATCTAAAGTCACCCATGCAAAAATGTCAACATAGATGGAGAAATGAATTGAAAATCAAGAATTATGGAGTATATCGATTGCTTGAGAATGGAGGAATGAACCAAGCAGCTAAAATACAATGATCTTGGAACAGTAGTCAGAGTCTTTTGATGGATATTTTGCTGTATTGTGGGTCACATAACATCTGTACATTATTTCTTGTTTCAGTAAGTTATCAGAAGTCTTATTCAGGGTAACTGTACTTATGCTTCTTTAACACCAGTTTGGGGGCAGCCAGGGAAGTAATGCTCTGTGCTGAGGCACGAGAACAATAAATGTGCTCTTGTTTGTTTGAGTGATTTTCACCTTTTCAGTTTTTGAGACAGGACCTTGCAACATTGCTTTGACAAGCCTGAAACTCACTGTGTAGATCAATGTAACCTTCAATTATGCCATTCTTTAGCCTCTGTTTCACAAGTGAGAAGATTACAGCCATGAGCCAACATGGTAGAGACTATAATAGAAGCAATAAACATGGAAATATGGAAGTTTATAGGTGAGTTAATCTTTAATTTAAACTCAAATCCTTATTCAACATTTGAGCTCAGCAAACGCAATCATACTTTTATTCTGTGTCAAGAGATCTCAAACAAGGTTAGTTTAATAATTAGAGTATTGCCATAATAATTTATGCATATGTGCAATTTACTTACTATTCTTAGTAAAAGAGTCATTAATATTTTTTGAAACTATTTGTATCCTGACACTTTTACATGTTACTTAGAACTAAGTAAAATTCACTTGCAATATTGAAGATATTCTGAAATGATTAAGGATCTTATCGAATTTAAGAGCTGCGAATATTTAAATAGTTTAATAATAAATATGTAATAAAATTGCTTTCTAGTTCAGGTTCATACACTATACTGTCAATATACTTTTATATGCTATTAGATGTACATCTTAAAATGTTTTCAACTAAAGGAAAAATCAAATAACCAATATAGAAATGTTTATTGATGTATTTGTAAAGCTATTGCCAAATATTTTTTGCAGAGTTTGCTGTCTCCTGTGGATTTCATGATGTGCCATGAAGGGACTGAAGAATAAATGATTGCTTAAAATGTTTCACACCATTTGGAGACAAACTTTATTATAAATTAAAGCTATGGAACAGGCATTTTACTGTTTTTAAATCAGATGCTAGTATAGATTTAATTTATAGTTTTGAAAGATGGATTATTAAACCAGAACTTGAAACTTGACCAGGAAAATGCTTAAAGTCAGAAGGAAAAGTGACATCTGATTTAGGCATTGCTTATGCAACTGAACATATTTAATCAATAGAAATGACGGTAAAGGACACTAACATGTATCAACAGGGCAATATACTATGAAGGATGCTGTCTAGGGAAGAAGGCAACTTAGTTATTTTTTTTTTTTAAATAATGAGCATTAGCCACATTTTTCATGATTCTACTTAGCCGTTATGTGACCCAGAGGGAAAAGGTCCTCTTATCCCTACCCCAAATCTTAAATTGTACCAAAAATTCATGTCATAATTTCCTTTGTGAGTGCTTTCATCATAAAATATAAGTTAAAAAAATCTTTAAGTACACCGAATGGTAGGTTAATACTATCTAGACTATCTTAAAATGTGGTGAGAATATGAAAGTCAGAATTCAAATGTGTTTTTGATTTTCTTTAAGCATGTATTTAACTTTTTTTAAAAAAGTATTCATTTTGTTCTAGGTTATCATAATGAAAAGGGAGCTGTCAATCTTTCGGGCTTAAAATTATGTTCTTTGTTTCCTCCTGCAGAAGATGGGAGTAAATACAGAGACCCACAGTCAGACATTATGAAGAGAGAAACCCTAGAATACACAGCTCTAAATGGGATGTCTCCATCAAATCTGTCCCCTGAAAATTTTGTGAACCCCATGGAAGAGGAATCAGAAAGAATGAAAGAGCTATATTGGATGGAGGGCACCAGGAAAACAAAGTCTCCTAAATCAATGGATTGAGCTCTTGGCTCACATCAATTCACAAAGACTGAGTAACAAGCACAGGGCTACACAGGTCTGTACCAGATCAGCAATTTATATATCATAGGTTTATGTTTAATAGTTTTATGGGACTCCTCAGTGTATTAATGAGTGGGTTTATGATTCTTGTGCCTTCTTTTGTGGCTATTTTCCTTCTATTAATTTGCTTTGTCCAGCATTGATGTGGTTGTTTTGGTTTTATCCTATTCCATTTTATTTTTTAAAAAAATATATCCTTTATTAATCAAATAGAGAAAATGATAACAAAGTATGTTTTCAACTTGTTACTGTTTTTATCTGTTGGCAATCAATCAGTCAGTATCATTATCCCAGTTATTTCCTGAAATGAAAAGCCCACACTAGATGAAGGAAATTCTCCTGTGAGCCACCATCTCGAGGCTGCTTTGGTTCAGAACACACTGACCCATCTCAGAATCAATACTCATAACAGTTTACACCCAGATCCTGAAAGTGCAGGTCATGATATCACATGAGTCTCAAAACTGAATATCACAGTAATGAAAAAATCTATTTAAAAGAAAAAGATTTCTAAACATGAAACATTCAAAACAATAATTCAAATTCAAATATGCAGATAAATCAAAATAGTTCCTAAGGGCTATCCAGAGGTGTCTTCCAGTACTTCTGCACTGTTTTCATCCTAAATAAATACCATACACAATTGCACTGTGTTTGACATCAACCTAGCAATGCAAGCCACTATTTCCCAAAACAGCCCTGCTCAGACTTGAGACTGTTGGAAACTGCCAACTGCATTGTTTTCAGAATTTATAAGCTTGTTTGCCTTCACAGAAATATAATGGTTTAGCTCAAACCTACTTTTAATATTTTCCTATCCTTATTTTTCCACGTATACGATATTAGTACAACTTTGAACTATGTTAGGTCAGGATGTTGTGCTTTGAAAATTGTGTTTTGAATGGCTAGCCTGAGTTTCATAAAACATTTTAATGAAGTTTGGCTTGAGTTTTAGGAGAGAATTAACAGCCGTCTCCGCAATGTTCCTAACATACTCTTTCCAATTCTTTTATTTTGCTTCATGTGATTTAAAGTCTTAAAATTTGCACAGACTATTATGAAGTCAAAGCATCAATCAACTCTAGAAAAGTTCACCGTAAACTATGCCTGCTGTGCTAAATATTTAGTTGTGATTTAATAATTTATGTAAATTATGCACCCATGTTATGTATGTAAATTCTCTTTAATCTTTAAGAAGTCATAAATTTATGTCATATCAAGGAATTATTTTAAATTAACTCTATGAATTATTGAAATAATTTTTATCAATTCTGCATATTTGTTTTATATACCTATATTCTCCTGGACATGTTAAAATTTCTCAGTGATTGGAAGATGTAATAAATTACTTGTATCCTTTTATGAAAAGCTGAAACCTAAAAACCCAATTAGGATATAATTGGTCATGATTGTATGTTTACTAGTATTCTAACTTTTTAAGGGGCAAAGACAGACAGAGCCCTCGACATCTTTGTAGAGCTAGGAAAGACAACGTTCCATATTCCAGACCAGTGAGGAATCCTTTTGCAAAGAAAAAAAAAAATAAAGGTGAAATGTTCTTTAACAAATACTATGGATCACATGTATGAGCCAACACATACACACGTAACTTCACACACATGTTTACCTGCACAAACACACATGGGCAAGTGAGGGAAGGCAGGGGAGAGAAAGACTGAGAGAGAGAGAATCAAAATGTTTTCTCAGGTTCAGAGAAGTCAGAAGTAAGATAAAGGTAAAGCGTACTCTAGAAAAATAGGATCCAGATTTTTTTTTGTTGTTGTTTGAGTCTGTGAGCGCATTAGGATATTCCTCTACTTCTATTCATCTATGTATAGAAAAGCTTACGTTTTCATGAATTTGCCCTTACACTAGAAGTATTAGGTTTTCATTACTTTATCTTCTAAGTCCCCTTTCACCTTTAACTTTGCCTGTTTTACTTCTAGTATGTTCTCTGCATTGGAAATATTAAGAGATTAAAATATACATTTACTGAATATATAGCTCTTCAAAAGGCTTTTGTGTGTGTGTGTGTGTGTGTGTGTGTGTGTGAGAGAGAGAGAGAGAGAGAGAGAGAGAGAGAGAGAGAGAGAGAGAGAGAGAGAGAGGGTTTCTCTGTAGCTTCGGAGCCTGTCATGGAACTAGCTCTTGTAGACCAGGCTGGCCCCGAACTCACAAAAATCCACCTGCCTATGTCTTTTTAAACCACTTACACCAAGAAAAATAACAATATCAGACCATGAAACAGAGTATGTGACCTAGTCCCAACATGCCTAGAGTATTATAGGCAGCAGTCAGTTGATAGCTGAATAGTTAGAGAAATAAGAAAAATTCAAAAAATTGTAGCTATTTATACTTAATAATTTTATCTAGACTTTACCAGTAACACATTTTTATATTCTTTTTGACATGCTGACTTACTGAACAATTATTCATTATTTATCTGGAAAAAAGCCATCACTTTCAGAGATGCAAAGGGGAAGGACACCAATCCTCCTAAAGCATGTGTGTTTCAGGATCTGCATAAGACACCAAAACATAAATAAGCACAATGCGCAGTGCTTGTTTCCCTTTTAATGATTTCAGATCTCAGTTTGATTGCATCTTGAAGACTATTCCTATCGGCTGTTCTTATGCTTATTTTGGTAGAGAACTCAAGGTGTGCTGTTAAGTTGCTAGTATGAGTTTGCTCCATTTTTTTAATGTAGGCACTAAATGCTGTGAAATTTCTCCTTAGCATCACTTTTAATGTTTCCAATAAATTTATATATGTTGTGTACTCATTTTCATTGGATAATAGAAAATTTTGAATTTCTTATTTCTGCCTTGATCCATTTTTTTTGTGTTTTTCAAATTTTTATTTTTTTAAAAAAAGAAAACACTATCTTTTTTTCATTTTACATACCAGTCCCAGCTCCTACCCCCTCCCTTCCTCCCATTTCCCCACCTACCTCTCTATCCCACCGGGAATCACTCCTCAGAGAGGGCAAGGCACAATGCTTAGGGAAAAGTCCAAGGCCCTCCCTACTATATCCAAGATGAGCAAGGTATCTATCCAAAGAGAATGGGTTCCCTGTCAAAACAGTACAAGCAGTAGGGGTAAATCCTGGTGCCACTGCCTGTGGTTATGCAGTCTGCCATAGCCACACAAGGTCACCCACATTCAGAAGAATTCTGTTTTTTTTTTTTTTTTTAATTTCCAGCTAGAGTTGGTGAGCTCCCATTAGCTCAGATAAACTGTGTCACTTTCTCTTCTATCAGGTTCAGTGTGGTCGCATTTATATTGATTTCTATAGTCCATTTGAACTTGAATTTTGTGCATGGCAATAGATATTGATCTACTTTCATTCTTCTACATGTTTACATCCAGTTATGCCAGCACCATTTTGTAGAAGATGCTTTCTTTATTCCATTATATAATTTTAGCTTTTTTGTCAAAAATCATGTCAGTTTGTTTCAGTATTTTTTTGTTTAATTTTTGCTTTGATGATCTGTCCAATGGTGAAAGTGGCGTATTGAAGTCTCAATCTGCCCGTCTGTGTGGGTTAATATGTAATTTAAGCTATAATATTGCTTCTTTTACAAAAGTGTGTGCCCTTATGATTGGGGCATGGATGCTAAGAACTGAAAGGGTATCTCAGTGTATTTAACCTTTGATGAATATGTAGCACCCTTTCCTTTCTCATTTGATTAATTTTGGTTTGAAGTTTATTTTGTTAGATATTAAAATGGATATATCAGGTTACTTATTTGAACTATTTGTTTGATTTTTTTTTTTTTTTTTTTTTATTTTACCAACCCTTTACCCTGAATGACTTCAGGTGTGTTTCTTTCGGGTAGAAGAAGAATAGGTCCTGTTTTTTTTTTTTTTTCTTTTTATCCATTCAGTTAATCTGTGTAGTTTTATTGGGAAATTGAGGCCCTAGATGTTGACCAATATCAATGACCAATGAGGGCTAATTCCTGCTATGTGTATCCTGTGGGGATTCCTAAACAACCTAAGCTAATGCTAGGACAGAAAGTAATTTTGTGTAAACTGAGAGTTGGGACCTACTACTGAGAATAAGGTCCATACATTTCATTGAAGTGAGAGAGGTAGAGCTTGTTTAGGCATGGAACCTTTACCATACATTCCAGTCTCTGGTGTGAGAAGGTACTCTGTAGGCCCCAGGAAAAGGAACCTGGAACCAACCTATCCAAACCCCCCCCCCCACCTTTAATCTATCCTGTAGTAAAATATGCTGAGCAATGGTGCTCCACACTTGTGGGAGTGGTCAACCAATATTTGGTTTAACTCACGAGATATCCCTGCCTCAAAAGGTTGGCCCAGCACTACACTACCTGGATGATCAAGAGCCAGAGACTTTATAGTGCAAAGACCTAGTATAGAACAAACACTATTGGAAAAAAAATGAAATATCTCATAATGATATTTCGCTACACTTATAGATGAGTGCCATGCCCAATTGTCATCAGAAAAACTTTCTCTGGCAACATATGGGTGCAGGTCCAGAGACCCACAGTGAGACATTGAGAAGAGTGAGATGGGTCTAAATTAGAAATCCTTCCTCCTCAGAGCTCAGGGGACCCCGTGAAAGAGGGAGAAGAAAGACTGTAGAAGTGAGAGGGGCTGGAGGACACCAGGATAACGTGGTCCCCTGAATCAGCTAAGCAGTGCTCACGTGGCCTCACAGGGACTGAAGAAAAAAGAATGGGTTCTGTATGAGAGTGATCCGCAAACTGGCTATGGGTGTTAGTAATGTATTCCTTCAGTGGAAGCAGGCGTTCCTCTGTGTCCTTGGCCTTTTCTTGGGACTCATTTCCTCTATTGGGTTGCTTTGTCCTATACTGAGGTGAGGACTTCTGCCTTTTCTTACTGCTTTGTCCTGATAGACTGTTTTCTCTTGGATGCCTGCTCTTTTCTGAATTGCAAATGGATGGGGAAAGAATCTGAGGGAGTGGGGAGGCAGGGAGGCAGCTGGGATGAGTGAAAGGAGTAAAAACTCTGCTTGGAATGTTTTGAATGAGATAATATGATTTCATTAAATGTGGGTATGTATGTATATGTGTGTATCTCTAAAATGCAGAGGATGAGACTGAAAGGTGTCAGAGGGAATCACAGAGTTGTTTTGATTTGCATTTTTCTGATGGCTAAGGAAGTTGAGCATTCCTTAAGTGTCTTTCATCCACTTTAGAGTCTTCTGTTGAGAGTTCTTTGTTTAGCTCTGTTCTTTTGATGATCAATTTCTTGAGTTCTTTGTATAATTTTGGAGATTAGCCCTGTGTCTGATTTGGGATTTGTAAAGACTTTTTTTTTCTTCCTATTCTGTAGTCTGTTGTTTTGTTTACTGGGTCCTTTCCTTTACAGAGATTCCTCAATTTCAGGAGGTTCCATTTTTTAATTGTTGCTCTCATTGTCTGTGTTACTGGTGTTATGTTTAGAAAGTGGTCTCCTGTGCCAATGTGTTCAAGTGCAATTCCCACTTTCTCTTCCATGAGGTTCACTGTGGTTGGCTTTATATTGAGGTCTTTAATCCATTTGCAACTGAGTTTTGGGCATGACAACAGATATGGATCTATTTTCATTTTTCTACATGTTGATATCCAATTATGCCAGCACCATTTGTTGAATATGCTTTCTTTCACTTTCTGTTTTTTGGAAATCTTTATTTTGCTTTTTTTTTTTTGAAGAGAAGGTAAAAAGAAACACATGTAGAGACGGAAGATATTAAGTTCGAGCATAGTGTTCTGGGAATTAAGCCTGGGAATTTCCGGGCTAGGATGGGTGAAATTCACATCAAAAATTTTTCATGTACAATCAGAGTTATTTTTCTTTACTGCAGGACCAATTCTCAAACTTTCTAAAAACATATTAGATTCTTTTTGGGTGTCTGTAGGGCTTCTCTTATATTTATTTACTCAATTTCCTGAATATCACACACTTTAAAATGTCTTTTGCCCAGTGTCAACCTGTGCCTATAAACTCTTCCCAATTTTGAAACAGACTTAATTTCCAAACAGAGAACAGCTAACACGGTGGTGATTTGTTCTCAATTTAAAAGAGCAAGTGGGTCCAGGAAAACTTTGATAAAGTCCTGATGAAACAGGTATTTACAGGATAACATGAGTCCAAATATAGGACTGAAGTGAAATTAAAAAAAGTTTAGATTTTTAGCAATCCATTCTTGAAATGGATGATATTGGAGACTTATAGACTTGGAAAACAGTTTCTGCCTAAATAAATAATTTAATCTATCATTCATTTAGAATATTTCAACAACCCCTAATTGTTCATGATTAAATTCCTAACATGTTAAATTTTATAATGTTTCCCTCTTTTTAAATGTTTAATTAATAATTAACATGTAATGTTTTCTATATTATAGCTTTAAGATATCTAGAGTTCATAAACCAACTTCATTAGGGTCCACTCTAGTGAGATTCACACCTGCATGTGCATTGACAATGTAGGAATCATATATTTCCCTAGTACCTGCATGGGTTAGGCTATTTTAAAACATTAATTTAAAACTTGCTTATAATTAACAGAAGCTTTTTCTTGTGAAAATAATGTAACTGCTTACTAATTAAAAATTAATTTAATAATAATATCCCCCTACCACCAGCACACACATGCCCATCAATGCCTGAGGCAGGTCAGAGAGCTAGCCATGAGGTCAGAGGGTGGGAGAGATGCCACTGCCTGTCACCAGCTATGACACTCAGGAGAGTAGGACCTGTACCTCTCCTGGTCAGCACAATAGACCCAACACCATTGGCAGAAACGTGACTGAGCTAGCCCTGATATTATGAGAATGGAAGACCTTTCCTCCTTACTCACCTGTCATGTGGTGGCATGAACAAGAGAGAGAGAGAGACCCCTACCTTCTGTGGGGGGTAATGATCTTGTACACTGCATATATTTGTCACTTATATTGGTTTAATCAAATACTGATTGGCTAGTACCAGGCTGGAAGTATAGGAGAGGCTAACAGACTAAGAGAATTCTGGGAAGAGAAAGGGAAGAGGTTAGTCACCAGCCAGACCCAGAGAAAGCAGATTGAGAATTCCTGACTCACAAAAGGTACCAAGCCACATGACTAAACATAGACAAGAATTGTAGGTTAATATAAGTTGTAAGAGCTAGTTAATAATAAGCCTGAGCTAATAACGAAAAAGTTTATAATTACAATGGACCTCTGTGGGTTTCTTTGGGACTGAAAGACTGCAGAACTGGCCAGGACAGAAACTTCCATCTACACCTACCCATCATTGGCTGAGGCAAATGGGAGAGGTAGCTAGCCCTAAGGTTGTCAGAGTGAGAAAGCTAGAACTGTCCCTCATCCACTGCAGCATTCAGGAAAGAGGCACCTATGCCACTCTTAGGCAACACCGAAGAGCTGGCCCTGAAGATGTGGGTGTGGGAGATTCAACCCTGAGAACATGGAAGAAGGAGAAGTGGTCCAGCCCCTTGCTCATTGTTGCAAAGGCAATGTAAGAGAACTAAACCTGTAAACATGTTGGTGAGGACTGTTGTAGGAATTCCTATAGCCAAGTGATTTATAATACAAGACTTAAACTCCTTAAGATAGGATAATCATTGAAACATTTATCACATGTTTCTTGCTTGATATTATTTATACTGATTGTAATTCTTATTTTTATACCTGATATTGGTTCTTATTTTATATAATTTTGTATTAGCTTTAAAATTCCCCTAATTAAACAAGAGGGGAAGGTGCTGTAGGAATTCCTACAGCCTGTAGCCTTTAAGTTACCCTGCTCATTTGGGCATGACCTCTTATACTACATATGCCAATGTAAAGCACGCGTTTACTCTTTCTTCCAGTGGTGTGATTCGGTTCCTGCTCCCCATTTGTGCAGATGATTATGATCTGTGAGTCTATCCCTAAATAAATAATCCTTTTTATACTCAATTCTGTGCTAGTGTGGGATCTCTTTTTAGCATCCTTCTTTAGAGGACAAGGGAGAGCTGACAGACGAACCAACCCTGCAATTCCCCAGGCCCAGAACCAAGGTTATTGGTCTGCCCACCCCAATACCCACCCCGTTTTGATATGCTGGAGCACACAGGACCTGTCCTGCAAACCCAAAGCTAGGGGACTTCCATGACACTGGGCAACCTCAGGATAACCATGACTTTTAGTAAGGGCTCAGCATTGACAGGATAGAAGTGACCTGAGTTCTCGAACCAAACCAATGACTCTGCAATAAGCACTTGTAAGTAAAGATATATGGACAAAACAGTTTACTGCATGACTCACTATGTCACACTACAGCTTCCATGATGAGACTTCCTCCCTTTCTTTCCTTTTTGTTTTGCTCTTATTTTATTTATGGGAGTATTGCAAGGGCAGAGGGAGGATATGCATGTATGGGAAATTAATGGGATCAATAACTGTAATGTGAATGATACAACAAATAAAAAGCAAGTTAATAAAAATAATAATTTACAAAAATCAGATGTAAAACATGAACTTATACGCCAATGAGTATAAGTGAACTTACCTTCATATACTAGATAGACCAGATTATTTTTAAAGATAATATTTAGTAAAATTGCAAATTCCCCAAGGGTTTTATAGTTACAGATCCTATATGTAGTTCACATGTAAATCATGCACATTTGTGATAGATATCTGGGGACAGAAAAGCTTGTGGTTTAAAAAGGCAAAATATAGAATAATAACTGTACTAAATGATAGGTTAGCACAGTTTTACTTGAGCGTGTTGATGGATATATGATGGTGTCTACTCCAGTTTGTGATACACAAATATTTATTTATTATTTAAAGTGTAATATGATAGGCCTTGCATCTACTCAGGGTAGAGTATTAAGCAAGCAGGCCTGCATTTCTCCATTCAATCGTGAATACCATTTACACTAAAAACAAGTCAGGAAGTAAAGGACAACAGAAAAGAAGTTCAAGGTTACCTTCAATTTACAAAGAGTTTGAGGCCAACTTTAATTACTTGAAACCCCATCTAAAGAACTTTCAAAGGAAATATAGTAAAGTACAAAATAGAAAAAGAAAACCTTTATGGAAAATGAAGGTATCATTCATAAAGACAGCATTTTAATTAAACCAATTCTCTGCACCTGAAGTCTTCAAAAGAGAAATTTAAAAAGTATCGTGAAAGTTTTGTAAATTAAATTGTTAGTGATTTCCTTTCAAGAAATTGTATTTTAACAATATAACCTGATTGTACAATACACTGATGGATACCCTTGATAAAACTGTGGCGGTGGGGGGGGGGGGGGGCAGCCTGATTGCTTCATTTTAAATGTTCTCTTTAAAATTAGAAAAGAAAACCCAATTCTGTTTGAAGACATCTGCAGCTAAAGTGCCCTGGAGATGAAATATGCACAGCAACTTTCTTTAAACAGTAAACTGAGGAAATTGCTTCCAAATCGTATTGCCTTTGCTAAACTTCAGCCCTAAAACTTGAGGTTATAGTGAGACAATATTAAGCCAAGTAAAAATACAGAACATAACACAAGTGAACAAACCAGCAACCTGAGTAGAAATTTATTAAACTCATCTCCATAAATATTTACACAGTATTCCTTATGGCTCGGCTTTTAAAGCATCCTGGTCCACCAGATGTCTGCTATCTGAATGGGAGGTGATCCTCTGCCATGTTTCACATCCCCCCTTGTATTCCTGACATATAATGACTTCAGTAAGAACCCTGGGGGAATGCATGTGTAAAAGAAATGAAAAGATGATCATGTCCCTCTTCATTTAGCTTGAGTGGGGTCACAGCAGTGTAAATTACTGTGGTCTAAAGTTACTAATAGTATGTTTGAATACTATATTAAGTAAGACTAAGAAATGGTCCGACAGTGTTCTTTTTTTTTATTTTAAACCTTTTTGTTTTAGAATTTTTATTCTTCTCTCATACATTACATCTCAATTGAAATTTCCTCTATCCGTTCTCCTCCCAGTTCCTGTCCCCGACCCATCTCTCCCAGATCATTCCTCCTCCATTTCCCTTCAGAAAAGAGAAGGCATCACAGGGCTATCAGTGACACACAGAGTACAAGATACCATAAGACTAGGCACAAACCCTCCTATCAAAGCTGAAAAGGTAACCCAATAGGAGAAAAGGGTTCCAAGAGCAGACAAAGAAGTCAGAGACTCCCATCGTTAGGAGTCCCACAAGAACAGGCTGCACAACTATAATGTACATTCAGAGGACCTAGCCCAGGCCATTGCAGGCTCCCTGATTGTGGCTTCAGTTTCTGTGAGTCTCCGTGAATCTTACATAGTTGATTTGGTGGCCATATTTTCATTGTTTCTTCAACTACTCTAGCTCTACAATTCTCAGTCCTCTGTAGTCTCATGGCCCTTGACTAATGTGCAGACATTCTCTTTGTTGGCTGCTTGCCTTTGATGGCAGTGTTTCATCATTGTACAACTCTTAATGGTATTGCAATCATGACTGAAGATCAATGCTTGTACAATGGATGGCTTGAATTATTCCATGAGAGAAAACAGTTACTCAATGCTAATGATTTTTAACTTTATCAAATCAGTAGTAAATAGCTATCATCATCAGATTATATGAGAATGAATGATTGCATTGTATTTTAATGCATAGTGATACTTCAAAGAACGAAGCCGACTTGCTAAGATTTACTTGAACTATAATATTAATCTTTCCTACTATCACATTTCCTGGTTATATCGAAGGTAAATTTTTATGAACTTGAATATATTAATGACAGTGTCGGATTCTACAAGTGTCCTACAAAAGGAAATGGTCTGTTTATGTATTTAATTGTCTTTCCTTTAAGTTCCAGTTGCAAATATTTCAGAGGAGGGCAGAAAAAGAACTTACTTTTTTTCATTAATTCTTTTGGGTTTTACCATGTTTCCTCCATTCCCTGTATTGTTTCTGACTTCTCAAAATAGTAAAATATTAGGGATATATAAAGGAGTATATATACAGTTAACTCTTGTCAAATCCGGTTAAATATATTATCTTTACAAACATGGTTTTTATCCCCGTGAACAATAGTGATTGTGGACAATTAAGTGACCTAAACTTGAAGTAAATTTAACTTTCCATTTGATATCAGGCAACAGAATACCTTCATTGCTTGCTTCTATCACACCCAATCCTAACAATGACCAGCCACCCAAACAGACTTCAGTTTTAGTATCTAATGCCACCGTCATGCTCTTTGTCTTCTGCACAGTCTTGACACAAGGCATTTTTCATCCCTGCATACTCTAACTGGCCCATAGGGAACAGCATGTTCACCATGTCTTGTTGGTTGGTCACTGGTTTTCCAGAATAATCACCTTTCTTCCCAAAATCAATTTGAATTCCTGTCTACTCTTGACCACTAGATTTTCATAGTTATGAATAAAGATAAGTTCATGTGGGAACTTGGTACTTCAAGAAAATGTTTATAAATTCAAGGAATTCAAGGAAACCTTAATTAAACTCCCTGAAACATTTCTTTATAGCTCTCCTTATTTATTTTGAGGTAAGGAAAAATATATTTCATTTTCTAAGGAGGTACAGAGACACTACTGGTTCTTTTAAAGGATTTTTTACTAATGTTTTTATTAATCTCACAAGGCAAATGATGAAATAAAAGCCCCACAATTTTAGAATTGTTATTTCCTTTCTTGAAATTGTCCCTCATCTTATCATTTGTGAACAAATACAGAAAAAAAATTCATATTTGATATGTTGTCAGAATCTTGATCAAGAAGGTTTATTAACTTGAAAAGGTAGTCATCCCAGTAGATAAATCACATACTCACTAAGTAACTATAGGTTTTTAGTGGTATTATTTTTTAACACATACATACACACATCTTTTCTATTTAATGACATGAACAATGGTGATACTCAATGCAACTCTTATATGATTCTCTTTGCTATATTATATTATAAGCATTATGATTCAGTAAGATGGATGTCAAATTTCTATTCAATGTGCATTTATGGCATAGTGTTTCAAATAGAATAAGTTATAAATATTAATTCTCTACTCTTTTATTTGGCAATGAATACATAAAGGAAGTTTTAATGAAATCACATTCTATTCAGAAGAAGAAATACAGATGAAATAAAAAATATGCTAGCTTATCTTAAAATCTTTTAGCATAAAGTATCAAAAGTCAGAAACTAATAGACATCGTTGTATTTCCTTGCATATATAAATGAGATCTGTATTCATCTAAATTTTTGTCAACAAAATTACAGCTAGAATAACAGTTATCTCAACAATCTTTTACATGACTTGGTGTCTATCATCATGTTCAGTTCTTATCATCACTTAACATTTATTTACCTTTTCTTCATTAAAGGCATTTCTCCACTAGTGAGGTGACCATACAGCCATTGCTACTAAATTTTAGTCTGTAAAATTCCAACAGCATTTTTGTACTTTCTAAGCATCGTTTGAATTGTAACATTGATTTGAATATGTTATTTCTAATCTGACCACCTACTCAGTTAATGTCAAAACAATACTGTTTTGAAAAAAAGTATATCTTGTTGCATACTTTTAGATAATATAAGAATAACTTTAAAATCGGTTGTAGACATCTAACAAAGAACTAAAAGTTAAGCTTTCATATCTATGCACTGCACAAAATGCTGTCTTTTACTAGTCAAATAAACGTGAACCTGAAGACTGATCAGTTGCTATCAGAATTGCTTCGCTCCCTTATATTTATGCAAGCTAACTTATCTGTCCAGGTGACGCTGTGAATGTCATCTGCATTTAAGAATAACACAAAAGGGGTGGTGATGCTGCAGACCATTAATTTCAAGACTGCGGAGGCAGAGGCAGGAGGATCTCTGTGAGTTTGCAGGCAGCCTGGTCTACAAGAGTTATTTGCAGGACTGGCTCCAAAGTTACAGAGAATCCAGCTTCAAAAAAAAAATAAATAAAGACAAAGCAAAACAAAATGAAACAAAAGCCACAAAGAATATATTATATTTTATTATTTAATTATATTTTATTATTACACTGTATATTATTATGGCTGATTACATTAGCTAAAATTATTGGTCTTTACTGCTCTAAAGTTTAACAGAATTTCTGATTCCTGTGTCTTATGTTGTTTATTTTGTTCTGGAAACTCTTATTTAAGCTGAATGTTTGTTCCATGAAAACTTACTTTAAAATATTGAAATATATTTCTGATAGTTCTAATAAATTTACTTACATTTTTAATGTAGCAAAATACTTGGGAGTTATTCTTCATTGCAGATTTATAATTACTTTTCAATTTGTATCCTCATACACTAAAAATTTTAGTATTAATTTCATTACATTAACAACTTATTGCTATTACTTATGCACTAACAATCCATTTTACAGCTTAAAACTACTTTAGAGTAATTTTTAGATTGCACCATGGCTGCACAAGAAAGATGTACACTGACTGAATTATATTAGCACATTCAGTTCTATATGTTATCTCATTCTTTAAAATGTTTGAAATTATGTTTACTGGTATTTCATTTATTGATATCATTTCTTTAACAAATAATGGAAAGTAACAACAAATTTGGGCATTTCCACTGAGAGCTAAAGTAGGAACGGTACTAAAGACTGAGAATTCTCTTTAACTCACTATTGCTTTGGAGAATTTAGAAAAATCAAGCATAGGTTTTCGTTCTACAACCTTTAAACACTTTAGAACATGAATCTTTAAGTGAAAACATTTACATGTAAATTAAAAAGGATGGATGGGTAGAAAGGATATTCATACTAACAAGCAGGATATAGACAGATAGATATAGATTCCGATAAATAGATAAAGATGATGATAGATATATAGATAGATAGATAGATAGATAGATAGATAGATAGATAGACAGACAGATAGGTGACAGATGGCCAGAAAGTAGATGGCTAGATAGATAGATAGATTTCATAAACAGTTCTGATTTTAAATATTTATGTCTTGATGAAGAGCACAGTTATTTGAGAAGACAGTCTACAATAAAGTACAATGTGAACAGTATTTGTGAGATAAGCTCCACTGGGTCTATTTTAATTCAAACTTGAGATGTCAGATGCAGTTTCTCAGACAGAGTGTTTTCCCTGTGTCCTCTTGTCTTTTTTGATTTGATCTCGCAGTCTGGAATTTGTTAATCCCCTTCTGCTTCAAGAACTTCTTTATGAACATGCTGTGTGTGACCTTGAGCAATGACTTAGGTATGCAGGCTTTCTCCTATTTTTCTGGGCCTGAAGTAAATGATAGGATCATTGCATAGTATTGTTTCATTTATAAAACTGCATTTTTCTAAAGTGGTGACTATATTTAAATCATCGCCTCACATGTAGGGTTAATTCAAAGTGCTGTATTAACTGTGCATGGGGAATTTCAAGATTCTCTTGAGCACTTGAGGAATTGATTGAAAACTAATCTACTAAAAACGAATTTATTAGAGAACAATATTACTTGAAAAAATTAATAACTTATTAATGATTTTGGCAGGTGTCAACTTTTTGGGTATATCGACATTATCTTATTATTGTTATACTTTTATACTACAAGACTTAGATTTTATTCAGTGGTTTTTAAATGTAAAGAAAAAAGAAACAATAGATCCCCTGCTTCTTTAAAGCACAATAATAATAGAGGAAAAAATCAGTATATTTCTTATCCTTTAGGTTAAATTTATTAGCATTCTGCACTGCATTACACTTCCACATTTCTCTTAATTACCTGGAGGGTTACTAGAGCTATTCATTTTTAAAAAACTTGTATTGATTCTTTGTGGATTTTACACTCTGCATCCTGATCCCATGTATCTCCTATATTCTTTCACCACAATGGTGCCCAATTGCCTGACACCAGGGCTCTTGGTTGAGTCATAGGTCATGCTTGGTTGAGTTCTGCCTTCCTGAGCCTCAAAGTGCATAGCTGGTTCCTTACCAGGCCTAGGAAGATCTGATGGTATTTGGATCAATGTGGTTACTCTGGTGACAGGAAGGCTCTGGTTGATTATTCTCCCTTCCCATGTCAAGACCAAGAAGTCTTGGAGGAGTCAGTTGTGTCCTCCTCTAACTCAAGACCAAAAGTGTCTAAGTTGCTGCTGGCTGATTGTGTCCCCTCCCTCAGAGCAAAAATCCTGGGGAACCATAACTAAAGAGACTATTTATGTTTGAAATAGCATGAACTATTTAAGTAACTCAAAATTACTCTGGTGACTATAAATGTCTACTCACAAAGTAAAATACAGTGCATGCATAGTTACACAAGAAATTTAGAAAAAGTCTCTCAAAAACATTTGAAGCAGTCTCTTATTGCTCACTGTTAAGCAATCTTCTAGCACTTGACAAACTTCAGCAATGCAAAACCTGTTGTTTCTATGCAGGCCAATGTATGAGTTTTATACATTCCTCTTAAGATAACAATGCTGCTTTCCACAGCAAAGAGGAGAATATGAATGCAGAGCCTTTCGAAGGTGAGTTTCTATTATGTTACTGTATGCCTATACAAATTTTTAAAAAAATAAGATGATAAGACTTCATTAAAGCATGGTGAAAGTCCACTGCTGTTGCAGTCCTATAGTAAAAATGGTCTACTAAAGAGTTTATTTAGCTGTGGGAGTAACACTAGTAACACTCTCTCTGGAGACCTGTTCCAAATACTTAAAAACATTGCATGGTACCCTCGGGTTAGTTATTAATGTATATGCAAATCTACATGCCAAGTAACAAGTAATCATATGAATATGAAAGACATTAATATGGTAACATCTGTTAGTTCCTTCCTCCCAATAAGACAAGCAATTATATTTTTCTAGGCAATGTAAATGTCTGTTTTACCATGAGTTTTTATTTGCATTGTTGTCACAATTTTGATAGGAAGCAATTATTTTATTGTGGCTACTCTTATTCCTCATGATATAGTTTGAGTTTGGGTTTTATTTCTTCCATTTTATGTGGAAATAATAAACAGATGGTCATTTCCATTTTCCTCAGTTTTAACTAAATTAACTCGGACTGCAAAAACGTGAAAACTCAATGAAATGAGAATGATTGGTCTTGGAATGCCTAATTGCCACTTAAACAAACACAGTCTATGAGACTGAATTCAACTATGTAATTGCTTTCATTTGTTTATTTAGACATTTAAAATCACCTTTGTCCTTCTTTATTCTGGGTTGAATAAGGAGGTCATTAACTTTTTTTTAGCTAAAAATGTTTTTCAGGCTTCCATATCATCTGTATAAATAACATTCATATTAACAAAAAAATCTTTGTTACTTATAAGTATATTCATTCATTCAAATAATATATTGACTACCATGAGATTGCTATTATGAGTTTTACAATAACTTCATAATTGAAAATATGTCTTTTAGTCTCAAAAATTGCTCACTGTTGAAAGAATAATAGCAAAATAAGAGTTGAATATATAGAAAATATTCTTCATGACACTGTGTTTAAATGTGTAAAGTTTGTTATGTGATTTATTCTCTTCAAAATCTTCTATGATAGAATTTTTTTTTTTTTTTTTTTTTTGGTTTTTTGAGACAGGGTTTCTCTGTGGCTTTGGAGCCTGTCCTGGAACTCGCTCTGTAGACCAGGCTGGTCTCGAACTCACAGAGATTCGCCTGCCTCTGCCTCCCGAGTGCTGGGATTAAAGGCGTGCGCCACCATCGCCCGGCTCTATGATAGAATTTTATGAAGATTACCCATCCTATTTTCAGATAGATGCTCAAGAAAGATGATTAATAAACAAATGTGAAAAATACAGATACCAAAGTTCTGAAAATGTCACTTAGATGCTATTTTATGACACTTTCAGATAGTCTGAATCGTGATATTTTGGTTTATAGATGATTATTGCAATTTCCATTGATGAATGAAGAACTCAGAAGCTCAGATGGTGAGACAGGGAGAAACCCTAAAACGTGAGACAAGAAAGAGCTTCAAGTATATATAAAATTAAAGTAGCCGCTTAAGACTGCACATGGAGAAAGAAGGTTAGGATCACTTAATATACAATAGATATTTACAGTGATGTGGTGTGGAAAGCCAGTGTTCAAGCATGTGTTTGTGCATGTGCACATGAGTTTGTGTGCACATGTGTGTGTGTGCCTGTGTGCATGCATGTGTATGTGTATCTCATTATTCCATGATTGTAAATATGCAGTAAACTGTAGTGTTCACAGATTTTGTTTATCTTCTTGAAAGATTTTAAAGACTTTCAAATACATTTTTCTGCTGGAACATAGAACATTTTATATCTTGATTTTTTTAATTGTAAACTTAGAATAGTGCATTGTCCAATGTATAAATTTTTATATAAAATTTGTGATGTTTATTTAGTATATATAGTGTATGTGTGTATTTATGTATTTATATTTGTATGTGTATATATGTATTTATATATGTTTGCATATATATATGAAGACTTGCTATAATTATAAATACAAATCATGATATAATAACAGAAGAGATGTTAAAATCTCAATTTTTGCAAGATCCCTAACTGCTGTATTCTCTTCTCTAAAAATCTTCATTTTGTGCCTTTGATGATATATAAAGTAAAATGATTTATACTTTCTATTTTCTGCATTGTTTCCTTTAATCCATATCACTCCATTTCTTCTCAATTGTTAATATCTCTCACCTGGTTAACACTTTTTCATCTGAATGTACAGGTTTGAATTATTTATTTCATATTACACACAGTGAAATTACTTAGTTTTCTTCATAATTCTGACAAATTGTACATGGTTTAATATCTTTTACCCATTCATGATACTATGACACTTTGTATTGCCTTTTAACATTTAAACTTCATTCATTAAATATTATTCATTGGCCACTGGCAATTATTAGTTCATTGACTTATGCAGACTTTTCATATTTAGGTATAGTTTGCTTCAATTTTAAAAATTAAAACTATGGATTTCACCTAGGATCTTTTGCAGTGATGTTGTCATGTCTTGAAATAGTTAATATCACAATGAAAATAGTTTCTCTAAAATCTAATATTTCTTGAAAACTAGAACTGTATTTTTGACAATGAATATTATTAATAATGATTTTACTCAATAATTTAACTATTTAAATTTAATACATAGAAATAAAAGCTTGTCTGTCATTTACTTTCACAGTAAAGTGGTTCTCTGCTAAAATAAGGAGCCCAGATACCAATTGTTATTAATTTTGATGCCTTATAAACAGATATTTCTTTTAAGGTACATCAAAAGGGGTGTTATAAATATTTTGGGGGGACCATGGATGTTCTTGGTAGAGAAAAAAAAATACCAGGATGACGAGTAAAATTAGGAGTTATTGAATTGATCTCTACTAAGTCACCCAAAGCTTTGTCTATCATTGCCTTTTATAACAATGCTGACATTCAACAATGAAGTAGGTAAATAAATATTCTAGTCACCTTGACCACCTTTCCAGGACTGCCATAAATAGGAATTCTTGATTTAAGAACCTATGAATATTAGAGTGTCTTAATTAATTACTAAATAACAATAATGACCAAATGTAATGTTTTGTATATGTGACAGTATTTAAGATGATATAAAATTAGAGTCACAAAACTATAAAATCCCTACAATTATATCTTGCATATACATAGCTTATAATAGAATCTGGAGACTTCTCTAAGTGCTTTTGTAAACAGGACTGAGGCTGACAATGGATTAATTACAGTAGTGTATAATTAGGGTGCAACTAACCAGTGGAACCTCACTATTTGCTCATCAAGGTTCTCCTGCATGCCCACCTGATTTAAGATAAATGATTCAGTTTATGTGGTGAGAGCAAACATTGAAAGGACTAAGGTTCTCATGCATAATGAAAATGTTTTAAGTTCTGGAAGCAAAAGGAAATAGAATGATTAATGTTAATTTCACCTCACAAATTCGCCTTAGGCTGACTCTGCTCATTTTTAATTCTAACATCTGACAAATATAATTGGATGCACAGTTGTGTTTCTTTTGAACCCGTGTGACTTAGGGGAAACATTGATACTCAGCAAAATAAGAACTTTTCTTAAACAAGCACGATTCTTGCTTCTGTAATTCAAAAATGAACAATTTGGGAGTTTCCTCATTTCAGTACATAGTAAAAGAGGATGTAGTCACAGATAAATAAAAATAATATTATTAACACCTCTGAACACAGAGTCAGAACGCACTAATGGAATAGGGAAAGTTTCCAAATCTTTTGGTCAGAAGATTAATCATCTAAGGTAAGAAATAAAGTTGATTATTCCTCACATTATGAGCCAAATACTCTTACCACTACCAAATTATGGGTCCAAAATAGGCATTCATTCTAGAGTAATAATGAAAAATGCCCTCAGTAACAATATTGCAGATCTACTGTAAATCATAACTTATTTAAATTGGAGCAGTTTCTTGGAGTAGAAATTATTCCAGTGCAATATTTTAAGATATAAGAATAAATATTATGATGTGGTTAGAAGAAAATAAAGTACACACAGTTAATTAGTATTTTTTAAACTTTTTATTATTGTGTGTGGTATTTCTGAGAAATTTTTATTATATGTGTAATTCAGTATTTTATTTTTCTGATTTACATATATATTCATTGTTTCCATATAAAGTTACCTATTTAAGCCTATTACTATTGCCTTTGGAAAGAAGTTTTCATTTTGAGATAGTTTGTCTGCCTTTACCTCACCTAATACACATTGTATCACTATTTTGATATCAAAACAAACATTTAATAAGCTGTTAAAATGACTTCAAAAAATAGACTTCAAGCTAAAATCAATCAAAAGAGACAAAGAAGGACATTTCATATTAGTCGCAGAAAAAAAACATCAAGGGAAAAACTCAATGCTGAAAATCTACGCCCCAAATACAAGGGCAGCCTCATATATAAAATAAATACTTCTAAACCTAAAATCACACTTTAAACCCGCACACTAATAGTGGGAGACTTCAACATCCTACTCTCAAACTGGACAGGACTGTCAGACAGAAAATTAACAGATAAATAAGGGAACTAAGAGATATTATGACTCAGATGGATTTAACATACATCTATAGAACGTTCCATGCAAACATAAAACAATATATCTTCTTCTCGAACCTCATGGAATCTTCTCAAAAATTGATCACATATTAGGTAACAAAATAAACATCAACAGATACAAAAAATGGAATAATTCCATATATCTTATTGGAGAACCCTGGTGTAAGATTAGAACTTAACAGCAAAACTAATTCCAGAAAGCCCACAAACTCATAGAAATTAAACAATGTTCCCCTGAATCATCAATGGGTCAAGGAAGAAATAAAGGATGAAATTAAAGACTTCCTAAAATTCCATAAAAAATGACCACAAAACATGCCCAAATTTATGGGACACAATGAAAGCAGTGTTCAGAGGAAAGTTCAGAGCACCAAATGCCTACATAAACAAGCTAGATAAATCTCACACTAGTGAGTTAACAGAACATCTGAAAACTCAAGAACAAAAAGAAGCAAACTCACACAGGAGTACTAGATGTCAGGAAATAATCAAATTGAGAGCTGAAATCAACAAAATAGAAGCAAAGAAATAATACAAAAATCAATGAGCCAAAGATTTGGTTCTTCGAGAAAATCAACAAAATAGATAAACCTTTACCCAAACTAACAAAAATTCAGAGAGGGAATACTCAAATTATCAAAATCAGAAATGAAAAGGAGGCATCGAAACAGACATGGAGGAAACCCAGAGAATCATTAGGTCAGATATCAAAAATCTGTACTCCACAAAATTGGAAAACTTAAAGAAAATGGACAATTTTCTGAATAAATATTCCTTTCCAAAATTAAATCAAGATTAGATAAGCAAATTAAATAGACCAATAACCACTAAAGAAATAGACCTCAAAATATAGCCAGCCACACTGAAACTCATAGAAGAGAAGGTAGGAAGTACAGTTGAATGCATTGGCACAGGAGACCACTTCCTACAATTAATACCAGTAGCACAGACACTGAGAGAAACAATTAATAAATGGGACCTCTTGAAACTGAGAAGCTTCTGTAAAGCAAAGGACCCAGTCTACAAGACAAAAATGGCAGTGTACAAAATGGGAAAATATCTTCAACAACTCCAAATGAGACAGAGGGCTGGTCTCCAAAACATACAAGAACTCAAGAAATTGGTCATGAATAGATCAAATAATCCAAAAACAAAATGGGGTACAAAACTAAACAGAGAACTGTCTAGTGACTAATCTAAATGGCTAAAAGACACTTAAGGAAATGTTCAACATTCTCAGCCATTAGAGAAATGCAAATCAAATCA
This sequence comes from Microtus oregoni, assembly GCF_018167655.1. Taxonomy (NCBI): domain Eukaryota; kingdom Metazoa; phylum Chordata; class Mammalia; order Rodentia; family Cricetidae; genus Microtus; species Microtus oregoni. Next base: position 1,414,542 of record NW_024543829.1, read on the forward strand.
ACTCTGAGATTCCATCATACACCTGTAAGAATGGCTAAAATCAGGCCGGGCGGTGGTGGCGCATGCCTTTAATCCCAGCACTCGGGAGGTAGACGCAGGCGGATCTCTGGGAGTTGGAGGCCAGCCTGATCTACAAGAGCTAGTTTCAGGACAGGCTCCAAAGCTACAGAGAAACCCTGTCTCGAAAAACCAAAAAAAAAAAAAAAAAAAAAAAAAGAAGAATGGCTAAGATCAAAAATACTGATGACCACTTATGTTGGAGAGGATGTGGGGTGAAAACTGGTACAGCCCCTTTAGATATAATTATGGAAATTTCTCAGGAAATTAAGAAACAATCTACCACAACACCCAGCAATACCACTTTGGGGTATATACTCAGAGAATGCTCAATTATACCAAAAGGATATGTGTCAACTATGTTCATAGCAGCATTGTTTGTCATAGCAAGAACCCGGAAACAACCTAAATATCCCTCGACTGAAGAATGAATCAGGAAAATGTGGTACATTTACACAATGGAGTACCACACAGCAAAAAAGAATAATAACATATTGAAATTTGCAGACAAATGAATAGATCTAGAAAACATCATATTGAGTGAGGTGACCCAGACCCAGAAAGACAAATATCATATGTTTTCACCCATAAGTGGCTTTTAGACATAAAGCAAAGAAAAATCAGCCTATAATTCACAATCCCAGACAACCTAGGCAATAGTGAGGACCCTAAGAGAGACATACATGGATCTAAACTACAAGGGAAGTAGAAAAATACAAGATCTCCTGAGTAAATTGGGAGCATAGGGACCATGGGAAATGATAGAAGGGGAAGGTGGTAGAAAAAGGAGGGGAGTGGAGAAAAATAAAACTCAATAAAAACAAAATAAAATTAAAAATTAAAAAATAGTTTGTCTCCCTTTTACTCATCCTAATTCATACTGTATCACTGTTTTGATATCAATAGAAACATTTAACAAGCTGTTAGGAACAGATAAATATCACCAGACCTATTTGATAAAGCTTCAAAGAATCATACCACTTTATATTTAATAAATTATAATTATAGTATATATTAATATAATAAATAAATTTTATATATCAAACACATTTACATATTTACATCATTTTGACTGGCAATATTTTTTTAAAAAACGAGAAGAACAAAAATATAAATATGGACTAAAATGTCTAGTACATGGAATGAAAAACCTGTCAAATGACTGGTCAGATAGATGAAATGATTCCCAATAAAATATAATTGGTATATCCCTTGGCTTCCCGTTCAAAGTTGAAGAAAGATCATATTTATCTAGATTCTGTACCTTTAACACACAGGACTCAGATGATTCAAGCTGGATATTATAAGAGCTATCCTGTAACTCACTGTGTAGCCCAGGTTGACCTGGAACTCACAGAGATTTACCTGCCTCTACTTTCAGAGGCTTGAGATGGAAGGTATTGTAATTTATAAAAAGTGGCTATTGAGTGAAAGCCATCATGCGACAGAGCTCAGGTGACGGGGTATTTTGTTGGGGGAAAGTGAATGGCAAAAGGAGGATCGGGAGAGGGGAGACTCGCCTTTGGGGAGAGGAATGCCAGAATAGAAGAGAGAACACAAACACAAGCATGCACACACACACACACACACACACACACACACACACAAAGAGAGAGAGAGAGAGAGAGAGAGAGAGAGAGAGAGAGAGAAAGAGACAGAGAGACAGAGAGACAGAGACAGAGAGAGATAGGAGGTTGGCAAGGCCCTTTAAAAAGGAATGTAGTGATTGTGTACAGGAGGTGATCTTAATGTCTACAGGTAAGAATGTATACCCCAATGTCAGGCCAGTACAGATGTCTAAATACTAGCAGAAGGCATGTGCCTAAATTATCCAGCCTCAAACTGGTTCTTACATGTATGCTACCTTCCTTTATACTTGTTTCCGTGGTAACAAAAATAACTATATAAGCTGCCAAGGGAGAGAAAGCATCCCTTGGCAAGACAGGCCTGCCTGTCTGCAACAACTATGAACCGCAACAAGAAACACTATGGCAATACTTATAAAAGTTCAATATGTGGCACTCTCATGTTCTTTTTAACAGACAGTTGCCAGAATGTCTTTAAATAGAATACAGCTTGAGGAAAATCATGCCTCAGACTAGAAGCAGAATCAAATTCACAGGGAATATAAAGTCATAGTCATTGATATTAGACAATATTCTTCATCAGCCACTTGACTAGACAGTCACAGTAACTTAATACCCTCGGTTCTAAATCTTATTATTATACATATGGCTAAGTCTAGTTACCACCCCTTATCAAACAAACATCTCAATACTGAAAATGAAGACCATCCTGTGAAACCACAACAGGACTCTATGGAGATCAAGGCATTGTGTGAGAACCCAGAAACAACAGATACAGCTACATCACACCATCTGCATCTGTACTTTTGGAAACATCACAAAATATGGGAAGAAAAGATTGTTAAAGCTGGAATACTAGGTAACAATCCCTCCTAGGTATTGATTGATTGAGAGACAATAGCAATAATATTGTGTTGGGGGAGGCTGCCCAGACTCCTGAAATAATCACACAGAAATTTGTATTAATTGCAATACTCTTTGTTCAATAGCTTAAGCATATTTCTGACTAATTATATATTAAATTAACCCATTTTCATTATTTTATATTTTATCAAGAGGTTTGTGGTTTACCAGCAAGGTTCTAGGATATTGGTCTCCTGTGTGCAGCTACCTGGCTTCTCTCTAACTACTCCTGTTCTATCTATATATTTTTCCAGCCTGGCTGTGTTCTGTTAATCCATTGGCCAAAAGCAGCTACCTTATTAACCAATGGCAATAAAACACATTTATAACATACAGAGAGGAATTCCATATCATCACTGATAGCCTGTTAATGTAAAAAGGGGGAAATATTACAGTATCCCATTTCTACAAAAAGAGCAATAGTCAACCAATGACTGCTGAGAAAGGGAGAATAAGTTTCTTTCATAGATAAGACACATTATTTGTTGTCTAATAAAAAAATGGTAAGGCCTGAAATCACACACACACACACACACACACACACACACACATACCACACCACACCAAGCATAACTCAGCAAGTTGTTTGTGCATATGTGTGTGTGTGTGTGTGTGTGTGTACATAACTGTAACACCCTCAAAAAATAGTTTATAAGTTTGACCATGAGAGATATAATGCTTGAGAAAGAAAAAATGGGGAAAGTGAAAATATGATGTAATTTTTGCTTTAATTGACAATTATAAGCAATTAAAGCTTTTTACAAAGAAAATTACATTAATGGTGATATCATTTGATTGATATATTTCAGAGAATATGAGATACGGTTCATGTCTTGTGAAATTTATATAAACTTTTATGAGTTTCTTTTGTTCATTTATTAACTGCAAATTGGTGAGTGAAAAGGCACTGCTAAGCTTTCCTGTTAGGTTCTAAGAAAATGTAGCTTTTATTTATACAAGCTTTTTTTTTTTTAATGAAAAGGTTCAGTTCAAGCCACCCATGATTTTTGAGTATGAATTTTGATTCAAAAGAGGAATTTGTGTTGTTGGAAGCTGTTCGTTTGTTCCCTGCCGTTCAGACCCGAAAGAATCACACAGAAATCATATTATTTGCAATACTCTTTGGCCAATAGCTCCAGTCTATTTTCTAGCTTGCTCTTTTATCCTAAACAAACCCATCTCAATTAGCTATGCACCACTACAAGGTTGTGGCCTACTGGTAAAGTTTTGGTGGGCTCCAGCAGAGGCGTCTGTCTCCTCCAGCTGCTGCTACGTGGTGTCTCACTGACTCTGCCTACTCTCTCTGTATATCTCTTTCAGCCTGGCTTTACTCTGTTAAGACACTGGACAAAGCAGTGCCTTTATTAACAAATGGCAATCAAACATAGTCACAGCATACATCAACGATCCCTTCACACATCAAATTTGGAAATTTTTCTAGCACAAAGAATAAAATAATTTCAAAAAAAGAAAAAAAAGAGTGAAATATACACCTCATTAAGCTAGTGCTTGCTTACTCAATGTATTCAGTATATTTTTAAACAAAAAGCTCAATTTTAGCCAATTACCCAAATAAATAATTGAACTTTGAAGGGATATATTACTTGCAATTGAACTTTTTAAAGAAGAATCACAATTTTTCATTATTTGAATATATAATCTACCCACTCAATTTTCCTATCTATAAACAAAATTTTATAGTAATAATGGCTCTGATATAAATGATATAGCACTTTTGAAATATAGTCACAGTTAAAAGGAGATACATGGTGATACCTACATATTAGTAATATTTTTGCTTGAAATTAGGAGCTTGTCTAAGTATAATACTTGTAGAGAATAGTTTGTAGAAGCCTAGTCCTTCCAATCCATTAAATTCAAAGATCCCTGTACAATTTACCTTATAAACAACACCCAGATGGTAGTTGATTACAGCCCCACCTAACTCACTAGGAACTATTTGGGGACACCACTCATCAAATTTAAAGCCTTGGTTTATCTTTCTTTTTTTTCTTTTTTAAAAAAACCTTTACTTAAAATTTTATCTCATACTTTAAGATTTTAACCACACCTTTTTAGTTTAGAAAAATGATAGCTTACTTATCCTTGATCCTATAGCAGTTTTGAGAAATATCCCACAGTTTTTGATTCAAGCCTTTTGACAGACAAAGTCAAATGGGTTTTAATCAATAAGTAATGACACAAGATAGTTTTAAGGTGTCTCTGTTATGCTCCAAATCATGACTGTGAAAAAGAAAATCCAAGATTCACATTTCCACCATTTCATACAAAAATAAATCTTAAAAATATCTACTTTCTGTAATTTCCTGCTAAGATAATTCTACTTTCAGCAAGGGTTTGTTCTAAAACAAACACCAATCATATTGAGTTCTGATATCAGGATTATGAGTAACATGTTAGATGTGGCCACTGTTTATGTCCATTTAGAACATATGACAATACTCTCATTTTGTTGAGAAAAGAACATAACACAGACCTTAAAGGCTCTCTTTGAATTGCATCTAAATTTTATCTTAGAGAAATTTCTTACTGCCTTTGGACTGAAAATGATGACATTTTGCATCCCAATTTCATTACTGAGATAAGTGCTTTCTTACTTGACAGAGCTTGGTCAGTTTTATTTTTTAAATTAAATAAAAATTTTAATCTACACTCACATGAATAGCCAAGAGTTTTTATTGAAATTCTACTGGAGAGTGCATAGACCTTTTAAGACTTGATGTATTAAGGATGGAAAAGTATATAGAGAGGAATTTCTTTCTGATACACACTCTGTTTTATTCTCCAGTATAGACTGCTAAAACAAAGGAATTTAAATTGCAAAGAAAGATTCTTGAAGTATCTGATCACAATGATATCTCCATAGTTGGGTACATTAAAATAATTAAAAAAAATTACATATATCTCCCTCCAATTTGTTATTTTGTGGTGGTAGAAGAGCCATCTTTACATATTTAAATTTTGTTTTTTTCTTAATGAAAAGTGCTGTGTTCTGTTTGATAATATATAACCACCATCATTCACAATTATTTACGCTATTCTGAAGACTGTTTTTGTGGAAATCACCCTCCTTCTCACTGAAATAGAACTAACAGGTATTTTTTGGTTAACATAATATGCAATTTATGTCTTTCAAAACAAATTGTCCAAGACATGAAATAAATTCAATAGGAATAAATTCATTTTGATGTGAACTTATAGTTTACAAGACACAAAAGGAGGGCAATGGAGAGTTTGTTTCTTGTGCTCCAAATTTTAATGACAGAAAATTAACAAAGAATGTGTTAAATAACATCTCTAAGTGATCCACAGCTAGCAATTACTTCAAAATGGTCTATGACCAACATATCTTAAATTGTTTTGTTTATCTCAAAAGTAACTAAAGTAGATATTTTTTGGCAATTTTTTTTTAAAATAGAGGGCACTTTAAAAACTAAAGGGAAGTAAAATCTGCTCCCATAATTTCTCACAACCCAACCTCGGATCCAACTTACATCTTCACGCTTCTATAAACCAAAAACAATCTTTTAAATAGACTCTAAATGAATCCCATTCAAGATTTGGTCACAATGCCTTGAATCTAGTATATGTCTATTGTTCTCAATGCTACTTGCTCTTATTGAATGCTATGCTCAACCAATCTACTATAGAGCTCTGTTTTCATTGGCAAAGGAGAGTGGTCTCAAGCTCTTGCAACCATCTTTCCACAGCCCCTCATATGCTGGGGAAAAAAACAGCCATAAATCCCCACACCAGTCTCTGAATTCTATGGAAAATATCATTTTCAAGGGAATTTACAAATATATTAGCTCATAAGAGAATTACTTTTCAGAGCAGTGCAAACATTGGGTCAAATCTTATGGATAGTTCTACTTTATTCTACAGCCCCAGAGTTTATGAGAAATGATTTGTGAACAGATTCCCAACTTGCTAAACCAGGATTCCCCTAACACCACAGCAAAAATCTACTCCACAATTAATGACACTTTCAAAGATTATTGAAATATATGATGTCAACGACAAACCCGTTAATCCTTTCTGATATCATCTTACCAATTAATAACTTTACCTCATCTTTCAAAGTAGCTTAACATATTTGTCTTGTATAAAAACAAAATTTGCAAGAAGCTTAATATTCTGTTCCCAATCTTGGTGAGCATTTTGCTAAACCTTGCCAATGACATTCTCTCATCTCTGTCATCGTAGTTCATAAAGGAAAATCAGGATAGAATGCTTCATCAGCTAATCCTCACATTTTACTTCCACACCCATGGGAGACATTCTCATTTTAGCTGACAGCTGTAAATTTTTATAATCACTGAGTGATATCTAAGGTTTGCAGTTTGCTGGCCACTTTGTTAGCTGTATTGACATTTGATAGCCAGGCTATACCTAGAAGGACTTTTCAAGGAGAATGGTTTTCCCCTCACCCCATTGACCTGAAGCATTACTCTGGTAGGACACTCATTTTCTACATAGAAGTAGACATAGGCCTGTCAAGAATGGTTGCATTGTAATCAGTTAGACTTGTCAACAATGACATTATACGATGATGAACTCATGGCAAACAACACTCATGATTTTCATGGGGGGGTTGTGTTAAATAGTTTCCATATGAAACAAGGACACTTACAATAACTTTTCATAATTGTGAGTACCAAATCTGCTTTCTTCTTGCATCCCATAATTATATGCACTCTGTGACAATGGAGTAGAAAGTGACAGCACGAGAAGCCATCTTTCTAGTTTCTCCTAGTAGGCATTATCAAGCAGATTGCAGGTCATATATATTTAGGTGCCAGGGGTCTGGTCAGAGCAATTACCTCTTCAATAACTGAAACATCAAGTAACTATATCCTGGCTTAAGTAGTCTGCTGTGTAGGCAGGACACACAGAGGGACTACACCTTAAGCCGAGCATCCTGTAAGCAGCAACTCCCTGGGTCAAACCTCCTGTTATATCCTTGAAGAAGGAGTAAGAATAGGCCTGACCTTTGGTCAAAGTAGAACAAATCCATATCCATGGGGCAAGACATTCAGAAAATTAACTTTTGTAAATTAATTGTTTCTTTTATTTTTACTTACCGACCATATTTTCCCCTCCCACATCACCACCCATTTCATTCTTCCATCTCCCATCTTTGCCTCTCATCCACTCCTCTCATCTTCACTCAGAAAGGAGCAGTCCCCCCATGAACATAACAAAGCATAACATATCAGGTTGAGGCAAGACTCGGCTCCTCCCTCTACATCAAGGATGGGCTAGACAACTCAGAAAAGTAATAGGTTCCCCAAAACCAGCTCAATGCAGAGGGCCTAAGTTGCTCCCATGTAGGCTCTCTAGCAGTAGGTTCAGAGTCAGTGAGCCTCCAAGAGCTAAAGTCAGACGACTATTTGGTTTTCCCCTTTATTACCTTGACCCACCCTGACTCATACAATCACACCTCTCTCCTGTCAGGGGCCAGCCTCCACAAAAATACCTTTCTTCCACAGTGGAGGCCTGGGAATTTAGAAATAAAGAATACAAAGATGAGAATAAAAATAATAAAATGCAGAAACACATAGGATAGTATTGGGAGGAAATTTCAGTGAGCACTGAAAATTCATCCATGTTTAATAATAATGTTAATATTTCTGCTGGTTTCAAAAGGTAGGAGTAGAACAAAAGGACTATATTAACATACAAATTGCAAGTCACAGGATACAATCAACTCTCATGCCCTTGACTCGTGACCTAGACCAAACACGCACAGGCAAACCACTCCCTGGGTGGAATCCCAAGTTATCGCCATAAAGGGAACTGGAACTTAGTTGGATCCTTGGGCTTTTGTTTTAGGTAGAAACCAACTACTTCCCTATATCAGGAGCAAGAGGACTGGCAACTAGCCACACCTGTTGACAATAGCCTTGAGAGAACAGAACTCTCTCAACTCTACTAAGTGGGACCTTTGTTTGAGTTATAAGCACAATTATCTCTAATGAACTAAAAACAAGTCCCAAACTCTCTGACTTTTGGCCTCTTTGGGCCTCCACACTCTCCATCTCCTGGAGCTTAACCCAGCAGTTAACTGTAGGTCTCTGAATCTGCTTCCATCAATTACTGGATGAAGGCTCTCTGATTACTGGAGCTGGGCAGCTCAGGCACCCTCTCCACTGTTGCAGAGTCTTAACTGGGGTCATCCTTGTGGATTCCTGAAAGTTTCCCTGGCACCAGGTTTCTCCCCTACCCCACCTTCATCAAAACACCTATTCCATTATTCCTTCAAACCACCTAACCCCATTGCTCATGCTCCCACCTCCCTCCCTCCCTTCTCCCACCCCATGTTTACCCAGAAGATCTCTTCTATTTCCCCTTCCCAGGGGAAGACTCTCTAGCATCCATCTTTGGGTTCTTCTTGTTAACTAGACACTCTACAGCTGTGGATGGCAGCCTGGCTGTCCTTTCTTAGATTAAGTAGGAGGAGTACATATAGATATCATTCCCTTAAATATTAATCCACTCAGAAATATATTGTAATCTCTTTTTTCACATATTAATCTACCTAATAATGTTTTGTTTAAATGCGAAATTATGTAACTTACAAAGTTAAATTTCTTAACTTGTTTACATAAAATATGATTTTTTGTACTATATTTTAAATATTTTAAAAGAGCCTGCAGATTTTCTCTTTTTAAATTTTATTCAAAAGGTTATGAAATTTACATTTAATTTAAGGAAATGGATAATTTTAAATTTATTTTTGAATCTGTGAGATATATGTTGTAAAATACAGCTCCAGAGAGACCTTGGTAGGTCCCATGACAGGTGAGGAACGCAGGCAGGAAACAAGAGTACGCAATGCAGAGTGCTGCTTAAGTTTATTTAAGAATCAAAATCTTATTTATTATTAATAAATAAGAAATTTGGTATTGGGAAGGTAGGGGGAAAGAGAGAAATACAGAGAGAGAAAGAGGAACGGAGGAGAGGAGAGGAGGGAAAGGGAGGGGAGGGGAGAGCAGAGGAGAAGAATGGTTGAAGAGAAGAAGACATGAAAGGCCTAGAGGGACTTGCCTCTTCTGGGAAGAGAGAGCTAGAAATTAGAACTGAGCAGAGCTTCTCTTAAAGGGGCCTTTGCAACTGCCTACAGAGCCATAGCTGAGGGGTGCTTGAGTCCAAGGGGCAAGGCCAAATTGTGCCTGGATACTAACATATGATATGAGTCTTTTCTTTTGGTGAAATCATATATTTCTGATTGACTCGGGAGAATTTGTTACAAATCTCTCACTTAAATAACTTTTGCACTTTTGATGGTGAGGCATATAACATAAATCTATTACTAATTTCTCCCTTCTGTCCTTTTGATCTCTGTATCTATTGTTATATTACTTTCTTTCTGTGTCTATTATAAGAGTACAGAAACATTCTCTAGACCAATTCAAAGATAATTACAATTCAGTAAAAACTTAAAAAATATCTGAAATCATTTACCATAAAGAATAAAAGTAAAAGGTCCCTGAAAAAGATATTCCACACCAATAATCATTATAGAAATATTAAATAGAATTAAAATTCCATGTAAGTTATCTAAATGACATATAATAATACGGAGACCTCTGAGGATGGTAAGGATATGAAAAATGTAACTTCTTTTATATCAATAATATGAATATCAAACAGAACTGTAGTGATATTTCATTTGCATTTGGATAATAAGTAAAGCTTGCCTTAAGTTCAGAGAGTAAAATAGCTGCACTGATTGTGATGAAAAACACCTTTAATCCCAGTAGCCACACCAGTTTATCATAGAAACCAGGCAGTAGTGGTGCAAACCTTTACTCCCAGGACTAGAGATAGATTTCACACAGAATGGAAGTATAAATTCTTTACTATCCATGTGCATTTAAAAACTAACAGAGAAGAAATACATTTTATTGGTATCGGTTTGTGTTATATTAAAATTAAATCAATATTAAAATACTTAAAATATCTGTATCTGATTAGAAATAATGTCTTAGTACCCTCAGAACTGGGAATAATTGTGGAAGAGCATCTGTTAACATTGTCTTCTATTATAAAAGGAATAAGTAGCAAGAGGATCAAATGAATGTTTCTTCCTGTCAGACTGTGAGCTCTGTAAATTCGTTTGTCTGTTTTTCTGTGCTATATCTTCGCTTTCTAAGCTTTAAAGTTGTACAAAAGTAAAATGTATATGCTTTTTAAACTTGAAGAAAGCATGCATTTAAATTCACAAAATTAAAGACAAAACAATGCATCCATAATATTTATTCATTTTACATTTTATTTATCTCATTTTTGAAAAGGAAATTGTAGGACTTCTTTTATTTGAGCACAATGCCTTCTTGTAATTGCTGAGCGAGTTTCTGCTGATGTAGCAGCCATAACATTGGTTAACACAAACACATACACACTTTTCCTTTCTCCTCTTTTTTTTATTCATTCTTACTCCTTTCCTCCTACCGTTTACATCGCTCCATGTTTCTCCTTACCCCCTGACCACACCATCGTCTGTTTCTTTTTATTTCTCAAATGTGTATCTCATCTATTACTAGAGAGTCACCCTTCCTACAGCTTACTGGGTTTCTGTAAATTGACTGGTTTATCTCATTTCTATGTCATGACACACAGATTCGTTTTTTTTTTTTTTTGGTTGTTTGCCCGTTGAATCTAAATACATACATACAGATATTGTTTTAGGCATAGTAATTACTCCTTCAACATTATCTATCTCTAATGTCTGCCCAGTAAAGGTCAATTCTTAGTTCCCCTGTCATAATCAGCTTTCTGTCGGAGGCATATCTGGGAAAATAACTTGGACTGTTATTGCTTTCTGCCTTGTATAACAATGGCCACTAGCCATTGCTACTTTTGAGAGACAAAATCTCAAAGTAAGAACGATCAAGGCCACTGCCGTTTCAAGGACTCCTCTGTATTCTATATGATGTCAAATTTAAAAAGTACCAACTTCTCCTTCCATATATCTGTTTAAAAGTTTAATAATTTGGAAGAATTTCTCAAAACATATGAACCCTGATATCACCAAATAAAATCTCAGTGTAAAATATATTTTACAGGGTGATTTGAAGAATTAAACTTTCTGATCATAGTCCTGGTGTCTGAAAGTACTCAGTAAATAAAAACAAATCTGATACGCCTTTATTAGAAACCTCTCTACCCCCAAACATAATATCACGATGTATCTCTAGTTAGAAATTGTGGGTTTTGGTGCTAGGAATTGCTACCAAATATTACACAGGATAAAAATAAGTATTCAATATTCCCCAAGATGTGAAGACTTGAGATTGGGAGGTATCCTATTCTTATGTCACATTGAAATTCCACCTATAGTTTTCAGTAGATTAACTAAAATTGTGTACAATCTAAATATTATAGCAATGATAAGAAAGCAATAAGATAATGCTCAGAGTAATTCTCTGATGGAAAAACCACACATAAAGACGGCAATGCCATAACAGCAAAAGAGAGAGAATATGAATTTAAGATAGTATATACAAAAGCACTTCACATAAATGTGAAGTGTAGATAGACTTTTCTTTGAACTTCCAGCTCACAAATAATGGCATGGGTACTTATTATTAATTATGGAAGCTTTGCCTTACTCTAGGCTTGTCCCACTAGCTCTTATAAGATGAATTAATCCATTTATTTTAATCTACATTCATTGCCTTTGTTCTGGACCAAATGTCTGGATTGTTGAGAGTCTCTTATGTTTCTAAAGCATCTCCTCCCTTTTCTCTCTCTGCCCCATAGTCATGTCTATAACGTCTGCCTAGTTATTGGCCATTCAGCGTTTCATTACATCAATCACAACAAAACACCTTTACACAGTGTACAAACATGGCCCAACAGTGAAGCTTAGCATTAAAGATTTCTGTGTATGTCTCAGCTTTGGCACGGAAACTTTTTAAAAATTTGAGGTAAGGATAAAATACCTGGAATTTTCTTTGGCATCTCGTTGTAAGGGCATGTTGTTTTAAATGAGTTTTCAAGAATAATAGGCAGCTGTTTCTCACAGGCGGGTAGGATGGAGGCCAAAATTGGAAATGCCCATGTGTTGAAGTTCTGAGGAAGACCTGTTTCCTGAGTTGTAGCATGGCAATACCTTCTACGTGGAAAAACAAAGAAATCAATCTTCCTGTTCATAAAGGATTTTAGTCTGGTAACCTAGTTGTGTTTCAGAATATTTGCTAGCACTGACACTCCAAGACTACTAATAAAATTTACCTTGGGAATCAGCAACTAGATTAATGGAATTAACCATAGACTACAGGGGACCCATAGTGCTGGATAGAGAGATATACATGAAGAGAGATATACATGAGATTTCCTGTGTTATTTTGAGCTGGGAAGCTGGAAAGCCAGGTTCAGATGATCATTCCTTCACTGTTCCTTGGGTCTATCAGGTTTTTACTCCAATATCTGACTCCCAAGTTCAATTGAGGTAAATCCATCATAATTATGACTGTGATTTTTCTACCTTCGAACAAATTGACATTGGAGGTTAAGACCACAACATACAAGTTTAGGAAAAAAAGAAAAAAAGAAAAAAAACTTTAAGAGCATAGCACCCACCCTGGTATAGATGCAATTCTTCTCTGTTTTCCAAAAGATTAACATTTGCAATGTTTTTATGCTTCAGTGTGAAGTCAAAGTGTTTTCATTTCACACTGGACATTTTCATGTGGTGATTGTTTCCCCCAAACTATAAAAACTCAATATTTATACTTGTATGCTAGTTCCATAGGACTTCTTGAGCAAAGTAAAATAAGCTGAATGACTTAAATTAAAAGATATGTTTTCTCACTCAGTTGAGGAGGGAGTCTTACCTCAAATGTCTATAATAATGTGTACTAAGCTAGAGAGTTTATTAATAGTATAAACTGATTTCTCACATCAATTTGAAATTTGTATTTTAGAATACTATAGAAGTTTTTTTGTTGTTGTTGTTTTTTTTTTTGTTTGTTTGTTTTTTCAAGATAGGGTTTCTCTGTGGCTTTGGAGCCTGTCCTGGAATTAGCTCTGTAGAGCAGGCTGGTCTAGAACTCACAGAGATCCGCCTGCCTCTGCCTCCCGAGTGCTGGGATTAAAGGCGTGAGCCACCACCGCCCGGCTATAGAAGTTTTTGAACATTTCTGTATTAAACACTATATCTGGTAACACCATCTACAATTTTTAATAAGTTATATGTTTAAGGTAAAAATGAAATTTCATATTTCAAGTTATTGCTCGGAACTAAATACACACATATGTAGATATATTGTTTATAATAATTTACATGGATATTATGAGTGTACACATTCATAATGTATTCATGGAAAACATGTCAAAGTTTACAGGATTCAAAGGTTCTAATTAGAATAAGTGTTGGAAGTCCATTAATCCATTCACCAACTAATGTGGGATTTTGCACATACTATGGAAATAGTCCCAAGTAAACTATTCTAGTTTAGAGTAAGTTCTACTCTTAGCATCATTATGGCTGAATCTTCTTTAGTGTCACAATCTCATCTCTTCGGTGTCTGTTCTTAAACCCTGTACATCAAAGACGCTACTGTACTGCGCTAAAAAGAATAGAAACACAGAGGTTAAAGAACACCTTGCTCAACTATGTAGAAGGGTTACAAAGGCATCCCAGGTGTATTCAGAAGCAATTTTATCAATCTAAATATTGCTGGCTATAAGAGAGGCAATAGTAAACTCCACTTAGAAGATTCTGCTGCATGGTATCCCTTTTGCACCCCAATACCTCTTTTTTTCCTTCAGATGCAGACAAGAAGTAGGGGAGATGGTCAGCACATCTAGGTACCAGAAAACCCTGTAATACAGTGCTCTATTAGATGTTGGGATTCTTGAGTGTAAATCATAGGAGTACGATTTGGAGGCTTTGCTCTGGGATGACAGTGTTGCCCATTAATGTTCGAATCATGTTAATACTTAAGGAAGGAGACTAGGGGCATGGTGCTATCTCATTTTCCATTTATCAGGTTACCTTGTGATGATCAATACACACTGAGTTGCTTGTGGGCTGGACAGCTAGCAGGGATGGAAACTCTAGGTTTTTTTTTTAATTTTTTATAAAGGTGAAGTATATATCTTGAAAACATAGTTTCTCAAAGCTTGTGAAAATACAAGGATAGGGGAAGAAGAATTAGCTGTAATTTCTTAGGGACATAGCAGAATAGTAAGAACAAAGGAGAACAATTGCCAAGAACTGCAAAAGTATGGGTTGGGTTATCGACTCAGTGAGATATCCAAATGCAGCTTCAAGGGAAATCACAAAAAGTAGAAGAATCATTCCACTGACTGCATTCCTCAGTTGTGTGTGTGTTTTTTTATTTTTTATTTATTTATTTATTTATTTTTGTCAGTATTTTATCATCCTCTCCCCACCCCTACCCAAGCAACAAATCACGTGGAGCATAACAAAAGAAATCTACTCTAACCTGATCTCAACACCTTTAGTAATGTGGCAGGATACAAGATAAACTCCAAAAAATCAGTCGCCCTCTTATACAAAAAGGATATGGAAGCAGAGAGGGAAATCAGAGAAGCTTCACCTTTCACAATAGCCACAAACAGCATAAAATATCTTGGGGTAAATCTAACCAATGAAGTGAAAGATCTATTTGACAAGAACTTTAAGGCATTGAAGAAAGAAATTGAGGAGTATACCAGAAAATGGAAGGACCTCCCTTGCTCTTGGATTGGGAGGATCAACATAGTAAAAATGGCAATTCTACCAAAGGCAATTTATAGATTCAATGCAATCCCCATCAAGATCCCATCAAAATTCTTCACAGATCTTGAGAGGACAATATCAACTTTATATGGAAAAACAAAAAACCCAGGATAGCCAAAACAATCCTATACAACAAAGGATTGTCTGGAGGCATTACCATCCCTGACGTCAAACTCTATTACAGAGCTACAGTGATGAAAACAGTGTGGTACTGGCATAAAAACAGAGAAGTCGACCAATGGAATCGGATAGAAGACCCGAATTTTAACCCGCAAACCTATGAACACCTCATTTTTGATAAAGGAGCCAAAAGTATACAATGGAAGAAAGAAAGCATCTTCAACAAATGGTGCTGGCATAACTGGATGTCAACCTGTAGAAGAATGAAAATAGACCCATATCTATCACCATGCACAAAACTCAAGTCCAAATGGATTAAAGACCTTACTATCAGTCAGAACACATTGAACCTGATAGAAGAGAAAGTGGGAAGTACCCTACAGCAGATGGGCACAGGAGATCGCTTCCTATGTGTAACCCCAACAGCACAGACATTAAGGGCAACATTGAATAAATGGGACCTACTAAAACTGAGAAGCTTCTGTAAAGCAAAGGACACTGTCACCAAGACAAAAAGGCAACCTACTGACTGGGAGAAGATCTTCACCAACCCCGCAACAGACAAAGGTCTGATCTCCAAAATATATAGAGAACTCAGGAAACTAGACTTCAAAATGCTAATTAACCCAATTAAAAAATGGGGCACTGAACTGAACAGAGAATTCTCAGCAGAGGAAGTTCAAATGGCCAAAAGACACTTAAGGTCATGCTCAACTTCCTTAGCAATCAGGGAAATGCAAATCAAAACAACTTTGAGATATCATCTTACACCTGTCAGAATGGCTAAAATAAAAAACTCCAATGATAGCCTTTGCTGGAGAGGCTGTGGAGGAAGGGGAACCCTCATCCATTGCTGGTGGGAATGCAATCTTGTGCAACCACTTTGGAAATCGGTGTTTCGGTTTCTCAGGAAATTCGGGATCAACTTACCCCTGGACCCAGCAATACCAGTCCTGGGAATATACCCAAGAGATGCCCTAACATATGACAAGAGCATTTGTTCAACTATGTTCATAGCAGTATTATTTGTAATAGCCAGAACCTGGAAACAACCTAGATGCCCTTCAATGGAAGAATGGATGAAGAAAGTGTGGAATATCTACACATTAGAGTACTATGCTGCGGTAAAAAACAATGACTTCTCAAATTTTGCATGCAAATGGATGGAAATAGAAAACACTATCCTGAGTGAGGTAACCCAGACCCAAAAGATGAACATGGGATGTACTCACTCATAATTGGTTTCTAGCCATAAACAAGGTTCTCGGAGTCTACAATTGGTGATCCCAAAGAAGCTAAGTAAGAAGGTGAACCAAAGGAAAAGCATATAGTTGTCCTCTTGGCTATGGGAAGTAGACAAAATTGCCGGGGAGAAAATTGAGATCTTGGGGGTGGGGTGGGATGGGGGTAAGGGGATATGGGGAGAGAGTGGGGATAGGGGGAGAATGGGGGGAGCTTGGGGAAGGGGGAGGATTGGGATGAAGGAAGGTTGGATGGGGGAGCACGGAAGCACGGTTCTTAGTTAAGGGAGCCACCTTAGGGTTGGCAAGAGACTTGAACCTAGAGTGGCTCCCAGATGCCCAAGCCGAGGTCCCCAGTTAGTTCCTTGGGCAGCTGAGGATGGGGAACCTGAAATGACCCTATCCTATAGCAATACTGACGAATATCTTGCATATCATCATAGAACCTTCATCTGGTGATGGATGGAGACAGAGACAGAGACCCACACTGGAGCACTGGACTGAGCTCCCAAGGTCCCAATGAGGAGCAGAAGGAGGGAGAACATGAGCAAAGAAGTCGGGACCACGAGGGGAGCACCCACCCACTGAGACAGTGGAGCTGATCTATTGGGAGCTCACCAAGGCCAGCTGAACTGTGACTGAAAAAGCATGGGATAAAACTGGACTCTCTGAGCATGGCGAACAATGAGGGCTGATGAGAAGCCAAGGACAATGGCACAGGGTTTTGAACCTACGTAATGTGCTGGCTTTGTGGGAGCCTAGCCAGTTTGGATGTTCACCCTCCTAGAAATGGACGGAGGGGGTAGGACCTAGGACTTACCACAGGGCTGGGAAATCTGACTGCTCTTTGGGCTGGAGAGGGAGAGGGAGAGGAGTGGGGGGAGGGGGAGAAGGGTGGGAGGAGGGGGAGAAGGGTGGGAGGGGGGGGAGGGAAATGGGAGGCTGGGAGGAGGAGGAAATTTGTTTTTTTTTCTTTTCTCAATTAAAAAAAAAAATCCAAAAAAAAAAAAAGTGTCACAGCCTCCCTGACCAAGGAAAGGAAAGTACTTAGGGGATCTGCATTTTCAAGTAGGCAACAATGAATGTCTTCCTAGGAAAGAAAACACTTCACCTAAATTCTAGAACAGCAAACAAAAGAAAGGCTGTGCATTCAGAAAGCCAGCCCAGCAGGTCAAAACTGAACCTTGCCCTTGAGCATTAGTGAGTATTATGGATTTGGACTGAATAAAAGCAGTTTTAAAATCTTAATCTTTATGATTTTTTATGTGTAAACTTTTTATTTTTAGCATTATATCTACAGACTCTATTTCTGTATCATTTTCGGATATATCCAAAGTGCAGGATTCTACAAAACAACTTCAGTTTATGCTCCTAGAAATGGTCATTTTTGGTCACCAACGACACATGCCATAATCACCATTAAGTGAGTCTTCAGATTTCAATTCTTATTCCACATTTTCAGGTTTAAAAATAGAGCTAGATGTTTTTTTTTGTTCTGCCTAAAATTTCCAAATATTCTGACTCACATCTAGATCATGTCCTGACTCTTCAGTAGTCTGTGTGGATCTACTTGACTTTCTGGTTGCTATCATCTTTCTGGTTATGGATATTGTAACTACCCATCTCCGTAGCAACGATATAGTTCCCTGACAGAGCCACGTTGGTGGAGATGGAATCTTTGCAATTCTGTGCTGCTCTAAGTGTGCTCTTCTCCAGTGGCCATAATAGAGTAGCCCCTACGTTGCCTTCAGAAATTTGCATTTATGTGACTTTTCTAGGAACTATATGGAAATTGCAAAAAATCAGCCCTTCGCCTTGAATTCCTTATATGTTATCATTTTTTAATTATTTGATTTATTTTTCTCTGTAGCACTTAGGTGCATCTGCTTTGTATATACCATATCCTGTGTGATTGTTCCAGATTTTGTTGCTTGTTGGTTAATTCATAATAGAACTAGTGGCTGTGGGAAGGTTACAGCTAATATCTACCAGCCTACGGGGGCATGGCCTCATGGACTCTTTACCTGCACGTGGAAGGCACGTCTAGACCTTTCCTTTTTCTCTCTGCCTTTCCCCTTGGGCCCTGGTTTTGCTGGTTTGGTTTGCTTGGCCATGGGTTTTTGATCCTACTGCACGTACTGGCTTTGTGGGAGCCTAGGCAGTTTGGATGCTCACCTTACTAGACCTGGATGGAGGTGGGGGTTCCTTCGACTTCCCACAGGGCAGGGAACATTGTGACTACCAGGTGGATTGCATTCAAGTGGTTCCAAATAGCTCAAGCTGTCTTTATTTACACTTAAACAGAGCTTTTTTTTCTACCAGGTTTACATGAACAGCTTTATTATTGGCTGTTATTTTGACTTTTAAGAAATATCATATTTTAAGAAACACATTGTAATCACTATAAAAGCCCCCACGGTGTCTCTTTATGCTTCTCCAAATACCCTTTTCCACCCCTTACATAACCTCACTCTAGACCCAGAATTCAGCGTTTTTCCAGCCTTAACTAAATATCGAGCCAGACACATCCTGTTCTACCAGCACTTATGTCAGCTGGCAGCTACTTGAGGTTACAAAGTTAAAAAGGTAACAGACATGGGTGCAATGCTTTAAGGACAACAATACTCAAAGTCAAACAATTCTTTCATATCTGCAAGATATGCTTTTATACATTTCCCTTTTCTACAAGAGGGTCCCATGTCACAATCTCTCTGTAAAAGGCAGACTTTGACAGACACTCTTTTCTCATCTTTCCATCCCACTATATAATACTTCTTCCACAAATATAAGCTTATGTATATAGTAAAGATGGATCTATCCATCCTGTAGATTGCAGTGCATGTTCCTGCATTAGAATATACTAGATCCTGTGTTACGGGAGGTCCTCCCACTCCTCCAGCCTATTGCAGCTGAGATACCAGCCCATTGGTGCATGGTCTCTCTCCCTTTAAAAAAGGGGCCACTTCCCTCTCCTCTCTCTCTTCACTTCCTGCTCCACTGGCAACTAGACTCCCTTCCTGGTTGCGCAGAGGGCTGATGGTGATCTGGTTAGTAATTCCAGATAAGAGATTTGAGAAGTTAACCCCCTGCTGAATCTCAGGGGAAAATATTCGAGAAAGAACAGAATTTCCAGGGAAAATTAAAGCTGTGGCATGTGTAACTGACAAAGTAAAACTAAAAGCCACCCAAACAATCAACAATATAATGATAATTAGAGAAAATTAGGACACAATCTGCAAAAATTTGTCAAATTCCTATGCTCTCATCTGGTCTACTGGTCCGTCCAAAGTAAGAATCTGTTTCCACAGGTGCCTTGCCCTGAAGAAATGCACTGGATAGGTAGTCATATGCTGATCCGAGGTTTGGTTACCTGGATCCTTAAATTCTTTGTCTTTATCTCATGTAGAAATAAGGGATAAACTCTAATAAGTAGAGGAATCTTTGGTTTGGTCCAGTGGCATTATTGCCAACTCCTGTTTTTGGCCATTCAGTCTTTGCCATCTAAGCTGAGCTTCAGTATAACTATGGCCTTTTTCAGTCTGAAAAACATAAAATTAAGTATTTTAAACGCTAGAGTCCCTGAGATCATATTCTATGTTTAGCCTATGAGCATCTATCAGTGCACTTTAACTGCAGTATAAGGTAAGACTTGCTTTTTAGAAATGATACTAAGTTTTCCACATACTGTTTCTGTGCAATCCATGTAAAATCTGAATTAGGTAAGATTCTGAACACTGTGCCCTACAAATACGCTCACCCTGTGAGAAAGCTACCTACGCATTTTCCCATGTAGACGTTCATATAACATGACAAAAGAACACAGCTAGAAGAGCACAGCTTATTACAGCAGAGGGGGTAGCTTTACAATTTGTAAAGAATAATTATAGACCATTCATTTGGAAATTAAATACTGTGAAAGAAAAAAAAATGAGAGTTCATGTTAAAATTTATTTTTGTAAATTATGTCCGGTGCTCCAATGTGGGTCTCTGTCTCTGTCTCCTTTCATTGCCTGATGAAGGTTAATATTCAGGAGGATGCCTATATGTTTTTCTTTGGGTTCTCCTTATTTAGCTTCTCTAGGATCACTAATTATAGGCTCAATGTCCTTTGTTTATGGCTAGAAACCAAATATGAGTGAGTACATCCCATGCTCCTCTTTTTGGGTCTGCCTTACCTCACTCAGGAGCAGAAGGAGAGAGAGCACGAGCAAGGAACTCAGGACTGCAAGGGGTGCACCCACACACTGAGACAATGGGGATGTTCTATTGGGAACTCACCAAGGCCAGCTGGCCTGGGGCTGAAAAAGCCTGGGATAAAACCGGATTCTCTGAACATAGCGGACAATGAGGACTACTGAAAACTCAAGAACAATGGCAATGGGTTTCTGATCCTACTGCACGTACTGGCTTTGTAGGAGCCTAGGCAGTTTGGATGCTCAACTTACTAGACCTGGATGAGGTGGGGGTTCCTTGGACTTCCCACAGGGCAGGGAACCCTGATTGCTCTTCGGGCTGAGGAGGGAGGGGGACTTGATTGGGGGAGGGGGAGAGAAATGGGAGGCGGTGGCGGGGAAGAGACAGAAATCTTAAATAAATAAATAAATTATTTTTGTGGAATTATAAAAAATAATCTTAATAAGATAAGCACATTTTAGTAAAATAAAAGTTTTACAAAGATCAAGCAAAATAACCAAGAAAAAAATACAGAAACCCACAAACTACTCTCTATTTCTATCATTACCCACAGATATTTCTTTATCTCCCTCCTCCTTTCATAGTCATCTTGACTTGCTAGTTGTTAGTCTTACGTAAGCCAAAATTGACCATTCATATCCTAGGCTCCTGACTTAATTCTGCTGATGATGGTTAAAAAAAATGATGGCATTATGGTAAAAAGAAGCCAATCTGAAATTAATGGCCATGTAAGAACATGTGTGTTTGCTCTCTATCAATGGGAAAAAGGGACAATCACCAAGGAAAGGGCATAAAAATTAATACTATAGAGAGGACTATTAGGAGTTTCTGGGAACGTACAAACTGGAAATAGAAAAAAAACAACCGAAATGAAAAACGGAGATTGAGTGACACTAAAGATATAGACGGAACCAAGAGTGAGCATTAGGAAATCTATGACATAGTTTGCTTCCAAAGGCTAAATGTGAGCACCCTGACCAGACATCTAGAATGAAAATAGAACTAATTACTCCAAAGGTTCCATTAAAATGAGGTTGACCTGACATTGGATTAAAAGATTTGTTAGAGAAGAATGTCAGAGTAAGGGAGGAACTCTGCCTGAAAGCGAAACAGTTTTGAGAGTATTGGAGTTCAAAAGTCAGTAGGCTAGAAGCTTAACAATGCCCACTCTGTTCACAACTCCGCATTTCTTTTATAATGGGAAGAAGAAACATACTATCTCAGAGACAGATATTTAGCCAGTTAGTGGAATGCACTTATTGTGTATTTGTCTTTTTATTTCTGATGACCATTTTTAGACTATTATGCATTATTATTACTTAATAAACAATAAATATTGTCCAAATACCTTTAAAGTACAAATGAGTTTACCCTTCACAGTACACATTTATAACTATATATATATATATGCATATATATATTTATGTTATACATTATTCACTTTGATGTTCATATGCTTTACTATACATTTTAGGCTAAACCATAAAATTCTTATTTATGTATAACTGAATCCATATTTACAAATAAGGTAATGCAGACAAGTGTGTCCAGATGATTTGCTTAGGATACTTGATTGTCGATGGCTAACAGGAATATAACTAAATATCTTTAATCATATTCCAATTTTCATTCTTTAGGACAAAAAAACAAAAGTAATTTTAGGCAATAAAAATATTAATGGGTTTGTGATGAATGTCTTCCTCGAGCATTTTTGCAAATGAAGATGTACTATGCTCTTACAACCACTGATTTTATCTCTAATGGAAAGAACACTGGATCTGAATTCAAACAGGATGGAACTTTGCCACTTTTGTGCATGCACCCACTCCATCAGAACACAGTGAGGTTGTCAACTTAGGTTTATTCATCTTTAAAGTACAATGTAGTTGATTATCTCCCAAGAAATAGAGAGATCATGATATTTACAGCAAATAATAAATACATATTTTTGAACTGAGTAGAAAGAAAGATAAACACAAATAGGATGGTTTCTCTCAGGCAATAATATATTGAAGGATCACTTATGTTAAAAGAAATTTATTGATTTGAAATACATGAAGAAGAAAATACGAAAATGATGTGGAATGAAATTTCTACTCTTTTAATTGCTTTGCTGTATACTGCTTTGCAGGTGACATTGTAAATAAGAAAAGCTGTTTCTTTTATACAGCCAAATAAAGTAAGAGTTAACTATATACCCTGTGTAAAGTGAAAAACTCTAAAATGTACCATGTTAAGCAGATTTAAAGTAGTATTTAAAGAAGGGCAGCAGGAATTGCTCAGGAAACTCAAAACCACATAGAAAGTCTTCAAGATTGCAATATGGAAATGTGATGAAAACCTCATTGAGAACCCAGAAAATTTATCAAAAGGCATATCTGTAAAACCTCACTATATTTAATGTTTCATTATTTTAATTTTTTTGCACCTGCAAAATTTTTCTCCTGACCTTTGCCATTGGATTTTTAGATTGATATTTCTTAAAAAAAATGCTCCTTTGGAAACACAATTAATGATGATGATCTCAGGGCAATATCATAAACGAAGGATAAAGTAAAAACAAAACTATTTAGCAGCAAGAATTATGAAAATAAATCAAGTATCTCCCAGGCATGTGGTATAAATTATAAACAACATTTTGATTTATGATAATTATAGGTAAATTTACCTTATGATTCTAATACAACACATAAATGCCTTGGCTTCTCTCCAGTATCTTTCTCTTGTACATGTGCCCAGTGCACCATTAACACATCATTCTCCACCTGATTGATTTATTTTGTGATCATTCATTTTCTTTAAACTGATTATGAAAAATTAATACCATATTGGAGTATCTCTGTGTTCATTTACAACAATATTCAATGGTTGTGGAATAAAGGTTAAAATATATACACATATTCAGCAACATGTATAACACTCATAAGTTAAAATTTTATTGGATAATTATGATACTGTAACATTAAAACGTTACAGACTGTATAGAATAATAAATAGAAACATGCTATCAGGATTTGATCTGTGCTCTTTAACTACATGAAACACTATTGGTAGAAACTGCTCATTTATTTCCTGGCTACCCAGACCCCCCAAATATCACACAGAAACTGTATTAATTACAACATCTATTAGCTCAGGCTTCTTATTAACTGACTCTTACATCTTAAATTAACCCAGTTCTATTAATCTGTGTATTGCCAAGAGGCTGTGGTTCACTGGGTAAGGTTCTGTTCTGGTGTCTGTCTCCTTTGGCAGCTACATGTCATCTCCTTGACTCTGCCTACTCTCTCTATAAACATCTCTGTTCAGTTTTGCTGGCTTTATTCAGCTAAACCATTGGACAAAACAGCTTCTTTATTAACCAATGGTAATAAAACATATTCACAGTGCAAATGAGGGTAATCCTACATCAAAATGCATGGTAGTATATCATAAGACCTACTGGCTTTGCATCAATAAATTGAGAAATTTGCGTGGTTAGTCATATTTAACACTTATATTTGAACACAGGGACCAATGATCTCTCTTGTTGCTATTGATAGTGAAAAACAGAGAAAAAAAAACACTCTAAAGATCTGGGTTATTTCTCAGGGACAGAATCCCAACTAGAAAAATGAAGCATGGAACTAGAATTTTCAAAATGGATAAACACTTTTAAGAATAAAAAGAAAAAAATGACTGAAGATATATTTTTTTCTTTCTTTTTGCTAGTAAACATTACCGGAACTTATTAATTAGAGGTTGCCAAATTCCACTCAGGATTTTTGAGTCACTGTATGTAAAATACTACTCTTCTAACTTCCTTCTTACAAAAAAATTATAAGTTTGACTAAAGAAGAAATAAATTGGGAAATCTTAGGAAAAAATTAGGTACTGTCCTGGTGACTTTTCCTTTTATTCATGTGAATTTATGCTTAACAAATCGATTGTGGATTTCATTAAGTTACATTCCATGTGACCTTTGTATTATACATTTTATAATTTAATAAAGTAAGTTTATTGATATTATTAGAAATATACACATACCTTTCTTTCTGATATACCTGGAAAATGTCAGTTCACACTCAGTTTTCTGAATTAAATAGCTTTTCAGTATGCCTACTTGCCTTAAACAAAACCAAATAGCAAAAGTCACCTAAATGTATTTTCATGCAGCACACAGATACCCACATACTCATAGTATGACCTCCTTCTTTCAAGAGCACTCTTTATTTTTATGTCTGTCTGTCTGTCTGTCTCTTTTCTGCCTGTCCAAATTCTGTGCCTTTATGATTCTTTATCATTTTCCTGTCAGCAAGTCAATGATTCTCTCTTATCTTTCTATAGGAATCCTTCTGCCATGAAGAGATTGGTTTTTCAATTCTGTCATATATTTTAACATATTTTTTTTCCAAACTGGCCTATGGAGCCATGTACAGCAAAGACTATATATGTCCTTCTTGGCATTGTTATTAATATGCTGAGTATGATAAAGAAGCAAGAATGATGATCCATTAAGCGAGCATACACTTCCACACTGAAATGGTAAAATACCATGATTAAAAGTGACTAAATTTTCACTTTTGTTGCATAGTCAAGAAAGAGAATTCCAATTGTGAGGAGGCATGGCATCTGGCCCCAGGACAGGAAACTGAGCCATCCCATATTTATCCACATTCAGAAAGTCAAGAGTGGACTGCAAGTGGGGTGAGACTAAAAACCCTAAAAGCGTTTTTGGTGGTTTGAACAGGAATGGACCACATATGCTCATAGATTTGAATACTCAGTCACCAGGTAGTAGCAATATTAGGAGATGGGGCCATGTTTGAGGAGGTGTGTCACTAGGGGTGGGGTTTGAGGTTTCAAATTCTCAAGCCAGACATAGTTTGTTCCTCTCTCTGCCTGATGAATGTGGACCCAGACATAGACTTCTCAGCTTCTCTCCAGCACCTGGGTGCTGCCATGCTTCCTGCCATGACGATAATAGAAGAAACCTCTGAATTTAAAAAACCCAAATCAAAAGTTTCCTTTATAAGAGTTTTTGTGATCATGCTATCTCTTTACAGCGATAGAAATCCTAACTAAGATCTAGTGGCGAAGCTTTGTTTGGCAATCCTCCACATACATGAGGTTCGATACCTTCCTGAACCAGGATCATGTATTCCAACATATGAGCTTATGTAACACATTGTTTATTATTATTATTATTATTATTTTATTATTATTATTATTATTATTATTATTATTTGGGAAAGGGTTTCTCTGTGGAACATCTCTAGTCCCTAGTTGTCCTGAAACTAGCTCTTGTAGACTGGGTTGGCCTCAGACTCACAGAGATCTGCCTGTCTCTGCCTGCAAAGTGCTGGGATTAAAGGCATGCGCTATCACCGCTCAGCCCTGGAAGGCGTTTCTAACTCAAACCACAAAACAAAATTCAGATCAAGGTGAACACTATAGTAGCTTTTTAATGATATACATTGATAGATATAGATCTTAAGAGGGGAAGAAAAGGGAGTGGGAAAATATATGGATCAATAAAAATAATAAAAAATATACAGATATGGCACTAATATATATGCGTGTGACTAAAATTCCAAAATTAAAACAAATCTTGGAATGTTTA
Organism: Microtus oregoni; assembly: GCF_018167655.1. Classification (NCBI taxonomy): domain Eukaryota; kingdom Metazoa; phylum Chordata; class Mammalia; order Rodentia; family Cricetidae; genus Microtus; species Microtus oregoni. The sequence continues at coordinate 1,441,023 of NW_024543829.1, forward strand.
ATAAGACAATTTAGAAGTAATTATTTTAAAGTAGTTTAGTAGATTTTCATTGTTCAATGCTGTATATTACATTCAAAAGATGGTCAGAAAAAAATTAAAGAGTGAAGATATCCATAGCATTTGAATTCTCCAGGGAAAGCAAAATTGTTCCAAATATCTAAATAATTGAAACTGTAGTACACTAATTAAAAGAGTAACAAACCAAGTTTATACTTTATAGTATAATTGTTAGCACACTTTTGTTTATAAAATTGACAGTATTTAAATAATATTTATTTTATGTGTATACATTTCTAATGTAAATGATTTATGAAAATCTCTATTTGAAAAATTTGACAAAAATTCTCATTTATATTGTGTATCATGACACTGTTCCAGTCATGCTTTCAAATTCCAGAAGAGTTCACAAAGGAACTGCAAGTTGAGAACACTGACTCAGACATTGTAAGTTCTCATTTAAAACCCATTATATGGGTTGGATTTTGATTAAGTGGTTAAGAATATCGTTTTTACCAAGGACCAAAATCCCGTTTTCAGTTTCCAGCACCCATATTGGACAACTCACAACTGCCTATGAATGTAGCGCTAAGAAATCTGACTCCTATTGGGAGCGAGTGTACCGCTGCTTGGATGAGCTTTGGTGACACGAGCATGAACGTGTGAAGGTCCAGAGCGTCCCAGACCCATGGGGATGTCAAAGCCTTCCCTGACCTGAGTATGGACTTTAGCAAGTGAAGAAATTATCAATTACAGCCCCCCTGCTCCTAAATGGCTGTAGTCTGATATCTCGCTCCTACAGAGACCCGTGCCTAGAATGCCTTGCAGCCCGTCCTGTTCAGGTATATATAATAAATACACTTCATTTCAGGGCTGCTCATTAGAGTACATGACCTACCTTTTTTGTGTCCTGTGTCCAGTTTCTTCATCACCCTTGTCAGGTCAACCACAAAGCTATTCAGTCTGAGGCAGGTGCCTTTTTAGGAATGCCATTGGCAACAGCAACCACATGTACCCATCCACACACACAGATATATGCATATATACATAAATAAAATTAAAATATGGATAAAAACTATCCGTGTATGTGCTACAAAGTTTATATACAGCCAAGTGATATAATTTCTAAGTTATGGTACTATATTAATATAATAGGTTACTTACTTGTGCATTATGTATTAATACACACATAAACACACATATGCTCATGGTTTAAAAAACTTGCTGAATAACATTGTTTTCAAGCCCACAGAAATTCTCATTATCCCTGAAACACTGACATCTTAATATGGTTCTTGAGATTTACTGGTGCCACTTCCAATAAAATATTGTTTGATAAACTCAACTCCATTACTATCGTAATAGAAAAGAATCAAAACAATTTAGTGTTTAAATTATTGCTTTTGTTGAATGTGCTGTCAAATTACTTTAAACTTTGCAATTTCTCAATGATTATTCATTAAACTCGTTTTAACTAGAAGACACAAGTTTGAACCTGCTCTCAGTTCATCTGTATACAAAGCAGAATGAAATAATATGTTTCCACAATTACTTCATGTTTAATTAGCTTTCCTTTACATTTTGATTTTGCATTGTGGTTGTTTTTTTCCTTTTGGGGGTTGGTGCTGGTGGTTTGTTTGTTTGTTGATTTTTTAAGACAGTATTTCTCTGCACAGCATTGGCTCTTCTGGAATTCAGTTTGGAGATCAGAAGATCATCTGGCCTAGAGTCTACAGAGATCTGCCTCCCTCTGTCTCCCAAGTGCATGCGGTTTTTATCAAAACATTATTATTCTTTAATATCTTTCAAAACCCTAACACTTAAAAAAGCAATAATTTCCCTGATATTATCTCTTATATTTGTTTTCAAGGAATAAAGTGATCTTAAATTTAATTATAGCCATTTAACATTAATTGATATCTCAAAATGATGGGAGTTCCTATGCAAGACCATCTTCTTTTATTTATAAAAAATTTATGTAGGTAAGCAAATTTCTGAAATTAGTCAATCAGGAAAATTGAATAAATTGAAAAATACACAATTGAATAAAGTCTCAATTCATTTATACATGCTGGATTTACATTGTTAGTTTTCATTTTCTTCCAATGCATTAGTAAAGGCATTTGTTTTATAAGAGTATCATATCTTATTTTGAAGAGACTGGTCACAGATATTTAACTGATTTTTTTTGTGTACATGTCAATCACTTATGGTTTTATTCACAGCAGTTTTATCAAAACTGTTTTTGTCATTCAGTTAAGATCTAATCTTTCCTATCCCGGGCTCTACTATTGCAGGAAAATAAATTCTACTAACCTTACTTCAATTTCAACATCAAAACACTAATTTTACTTTATCGCGACCTTGAATCTGTTTTGAAACTACAAGTCCTGTATAGGCACATTTCTTTGACCAGACTTAAGCAATATACCCTTATCATTGCTCACAAAACTTACAGAGATGATATTCCCTCAACCGTACTCCAGAACAAAGGAACAGTCCACTATAAGACTATCAAAATACAGAATTCTTCAAACAGCATAAAAAGGTATATAAATACATTGGCTTAAAGGTTTCTGCTACTAATGTTGCACTTGTATTCAACTTCTAAGTTTTATGCTCAAAATAACTATAGAAATAGATTAATAATATGTATAGACATAACATACAGCTCCATGTTATAATGGAATTTATATTAAATAAATCAAAAATATTTAATTAAAATAATGTAAGAAACTAAGTATTTTGCATGTTTGTGATTGTACAACACACAGCTACCATAGCGGTATGATGCACTACTAAGCTTCATTATTTACATTGTTGAGCTGTGACCTTTCATAATATCCCATGTGCTATTATCTAATATACAATAAAATATTTACTGTAACTAAGGAAGTTTTCACTATACATCTATTATGATTAGTAATACAAATTATATATTAGTAATTCTAGCCTGTATTTTTAACTTTTAGAATTTAAAATGCCATAAAATATATGAAACTTTCTATGTTCCTAGAATTGATAAATATCTATAAAACTTTCATAATGCTTTTAAGATATATGAAATAGAAGACTATGCCATAACCATGACATATTTATTTGAAATGATTATTGGTGTTTACCTTCTAGATTAATAAATACATTGTATTTTATTTAGTTATATGGCAGTGACATCCATTGCCAATAGCACTTAAAGTAGCTTATAAAACTGCTTTAAAATTTTGCCATCTAATTTGAATATCAGAAAAAATTTCTAGTAATTCCTTTAGCTAATGAATATAAGCTTCAAGGTATTTACACTTTATACTTAGAGAATAGGCCATAGATGAGAGAAGGATTGAGGGGGACATAGGAGAAGTTGGGGAAGGACAGGAAAGTGGCTGAAGTGATATGAAATATAACATAAATATTCGTACACTCATATATGAAATTCTAAGTATTGACACCATTCATATTTGAAAAATAAAATTGTATAGTCTTTAATATTCTTTCAAGTGTAAGAGCTAAATATATTTAGTGGAGTGATTAGAACTAGCAATAAATATAGACATTACGGGTTTAAGAATGTTTATGTTTGCATAAACAACTCTGTGTTTAAATGACAGAAAATATCAGAGAGATGCCAGTTACTCATATTAAACTATTTGGAAGAAGACAGTGGTTTCAAACACGGGACATAGTCCTGTGTATTTACCCAGCTTTTGATGATCTATTCAATAAGACCATTATGCCTTTGTGTCATTGAATTCTAAGAAGAGTAAGAAGAGTTATGAAATAGGAAAATGTGAGACCTTTAGATTAGATACAGGGTAGAAATCCATCACATAATAGACATCTATAAATCTAATGTCTGTAGTTGCTCACATGGTAGCCAGAAGGTGACTCTGTTTATATAAAATGTTAAGATGTAGTCTATATATTTTACTATATGTTCATATTTAATGCACTATACACATAGTTTAGGGAATGATATTTTTATTGCAGTGTGTCTTTAGAACATTTTCAAAAGCACACTAGTTTTATTTATCTATTTTTATTCTGAAGCAAACTTAATGTAAGCTGAAATATATAAATCCTAAGTATACAATTTTATGTGTTCTGACAAATATAAAAATATGTGGAATAAACTTGAAAATCAAGACATATAAACAGTTCAGCAACTCAGCACAGGAGAAAGTTACCTTCTGGCATCCTCGACTGCTTCCCTCTGGGGAGAGAAGTATCTTCTCTTTCTGTCACCTTTCTGTCACTACAGATCACTTTCTTGAAGACTGACATAAGTAAAGTCACATACTGTGCAATTGTGTGTCTGACTTACTTCTACATGATGTTTTGAAGATATTTACATGTTTTAATGCATTCGTTAGTGGTTTTTATAATAAAAACACATATGAGTTGGTTTTATATTATTTTGCTTTATGCACAGCACATAGAAAATCTCCCGTTTAAAATTTCATTAACAGATTAGGGCATTATGCAGCAAGAAAACACTATTGTAGGAGAATATGTGGGTTTTCAATCCCCTGGCTAACTACTGAGAATGGGCAGGCATTGTCAGGGATACTATGATACATTCAACTTCATTATTAAAAACCTGAAAATTTCTACTCTTTCAAGGTGTGTTTCTATATTTCTGTGGTTTAGCTCTTAAATGAACTCAGAAATTCAGGTGCTGTAACTCTCCATCCCTGCCCCTTGCCAAGAAGCAGTGTACAATGATATGGTCTTTGGAACATCAATAGAACACAACTGTTCTGAATTGAGGAAGCCATTTGTAAATTCATTGTTTAGTGGACTGTGGCTATAACGAAACTATAGGAACTGGGCCTTAGATAAAGGAACTTGACCCTTCGGGGGCATATTTTGTCCCTAAACTTTTTCTTTGACTGCTCTTTTATTTCCTGGAAGCTATGAGGTGAGCATCTACCACATATTTTATAAGGTTATTCTGTTTCAGAATAAACTCAGAAACAAGAAGACAAAGTAACATTAAATTTAAATCAAACCAAAAGCCAACACATACACACAACAAGAAAACATAATAGCAGCAACAAAACTACAAAGTTTCTCAATTCTTCATTTAAGGAGATTTCTTTCCTGTATTTTCAGAGACACAAAATGTTTTAAATAGCAACACATTCTATTGTTAGTCTTTTGATTTTGGATAGTTGGCTGTAGAGAAGCAGTTATTACTCAGCAATTTTTAATTGCACTGCTCTTTTGCCTAGTGATGTAGAGCAATCCCTGAAAGGGAATGATTATTATACAATTAAAATTCAATATTAATAATGATTTATGGAAAGAGGGTTACTTTTCAGTAAAATTGTTTCAAATAGAAGATTACTATGAAATTTGCATTCTACATTACTCATCTTTCAATATATATATTTTAATTATCTACTCCTAGATGCCAAAATATACCTGTATAATATATATGCATTTTAGTCTTGTTTAATGACGATCCTTATATAAGTTACCCCACAAAAATACGAAATAATTTTTTTCTTTCATTGTAAATAGAAAAATTCTGAAACAATTCTGCATACATGGCATATTAAATCACTTTTAATTTTATTGGCATGCACATTGACCTATAATGTGTTGATAAATTATTGGATTGATTTTTACAGAAATAAGAAGATTAGAATTCATGAAAAAAATTACAATTTACACTGATCTTTGTAAACTCAATAAAGCTCTAGTTCTACTATAATTACCATAAAATGAGTTGCTGCTTTACAAAATGTCAATGTGAGTGCTGTGATTAGATATTTCTAGACACAAAATTAAATGTCTACTGAAAAATAAGAGTACAGTCTCAGATTCTCAGGTTTCCAAAAATGAAGTTTTATGAATAACAACAGGTCTATGTTGGGTGCCAAGTATTGCTCCTTTTTCAAAGTAGCTTATTTAATAGTGAATTATTCCTATAAAATGTGAAATCTGCTGAATCTACACATTACATAAACACAGTTGTATGTATGCATGCATGTTGTGTATATACATATTTGTGTATGGATATGTTTCTGATTAATGTCTAAGAAAAATAAAGTCTCATTTCCTATTAGCAGAAAGCAGAGGGATAAGACCAAAAGTTAACATTCCTAGGATTTTGAAAAAAAAAATCTCTCCTTTATACCTGTTATAATTAAATGTTTATCATCCCTCGTTTTTTGAAATGCAAATGCCTGTTAAGCAATCTAGATTTGCTCAATAAATTCAAAGCAATTTTGAACCATTATATTGAAGTCGTTTGGTATTAGGCTACTTTTCTCATTCTAATATTTCACATGAAATCATTTTTTATTAAACAGTAACTGTGAGATTTTTTTAATAAGCTGCAAATTTTCTCTCGACACTTTAATGTTTTCTGCATTTATGTTTACACTCTGGTTCATTCTCAGCAAATGTAATGAAAGTAACAATTGTTTAATGTTTCTCTGCTGTCCTATTTTTAATTCTGGATAAATACCTATTATTGGTTAAACTGTATTCAGCAGTAATTGCAATTGAAAAAGGTCTGTTTCTTATTAATTCCATTCTATTTCCTTTCTTGTGTGTTCAGTGATACAAGATGATGGAGAATATCCACAGACATAATGCTGAGACAGTAAGTGGGTACTACTGTGTGCATATACTTGAAATGCAATCATTTTGGTAGTGTCAAAATGTTCAGCAGACCTAGAGTAAAAAATGTCTCATATAACACATTGAGCAAAGTTATTTCACAAATGTTATTAATGCTGAATCTTGCATTTATTGCCCTCAAGAAATACAAACATTTAATTTCTTTTACTTTCATCAATCACTCGATCCATGTCTGTTAAAAATAGTCCTGATTGTTTTACATGCAGAGAAACAGTTTCCAAAATTCGTGAAGCACAAATTCTTCAACAAGCCAGCATTTTGATGCCATAATGTTCCTCACAGCTTACTTTTGACATCTATACTTCTCTGGAGCACTGTCACTAGGTTTCTGCTAATCAAAACCACACTTCCAGTCATCCAAACCCAGCATGCCAATCGCAGCATAGGCTTGCCTGAGAAAAAGAAAACTCTTAAGCTATTTGTTATAAATCCAAGGTAAACACATAGATTTTTAATAGTTTAATAACAAGAGAAAAATGGGCCTATGAAATAAAAACTTTATGATGATATATCCCATCTCTTAGCTTCAAACAGACAAAACCAGCAAATAATTTTCTATATCCTTTTTCCCCCTTTTCTTTTTATCAATTCCTCTCACTAAAATTTAGGGGCTAAGTCCCTGCTCTGAAGATTTTGGGATGTCTTGGGTATATTTTCAAGAGTGGTATTGCTGGATCCTGAGGTAGGTTGATTTCCAATTTTCTGAGTAACTGCCACACTGATTTCCAAAGTGGTTGTACAAGTTTGCATTCCTACCAACAATGGATGAGTGTTTCCTTACTCCACATCTTCTCCAGCATATGTTATCATTGGTGTTTGTGATTTTAGCCAAGAGATGCCCAATCATACTACAAAAGCATTTGTTCAACTATGTTCATAGCAGCATTATTTGTAATAGCCAGAACCTGAAAACAACCTAGATGCCCCTCAATGGAAGATTGGATAAAGTGTGGCACATCTATACATTAGAGTACTATTCAGCCTTAAAAAAATAATGACATCTTGAATTTTGCACGCAAATGAGTGGAAGTCGAAAACACTATCCTGAGTGAGATAACCTAGACCCCAAAATATGAATATGGTATGTACTCACTCATTAGTGGACTCTAGCCATAAACAAAGGAGATTGAGCCTATAGTTCGCGATCCTAAAGAAACTAAGTAATAAGGTGAACCCAAACAAAAACATATACAGATCCTCCTGGAAATTGGATGCAGAAAAGATCGCTAGGCAAAAGTTGGGAGTATGCGGGTGGGGTAGGAGAATGGGACAGTGGGAGAGAGAAGGGAGAAGGGGAGGGTTGGGGAGAGCTTGGGGGAGTGGGATGGTTGAGATGGAGGAAGGTCAGATATGGGAGCAGGGAAGAAGATATCTTAAGGGAGACATTGTGGGGTTGGCAAGAGGCTTGACTCTAGAGGGGGGTCCCAGGTGTCCATGGGGATGTCCCCAGCTAGGACCCTGGGCAGTGGAGGAGAGGGTGCCTGGACTGGCCTTGTCCTGTAGTCAGACTGAGGGCTATCTAGAATATCACCATAGAACCTTCGTCAGGCGACAGATGGAGATAGAGACAGAGTCCCACATGGGAGTAGTGGACTGAGCTCCCAAGGTGCAGTTGAAGAGCAGAAGGAGGGAGAATATGACCAAGGAGGTCAAGACCACGAGTGGTTGATTCACCCACTGAGACAGTGTGCCTGAACTAATGAGAGCTCACCAAATCCAGCTGGACTGAGACTGAACAAGCATGGGATCAAACTGGACCCTCTGAATGTGGCTGACAATTGGGGCAGTCTGAGAAGCCAATGATAATGGCTCTGGGATTTGTCTCTACTGCATGTACTGGCTTTTTGGGATCCTAGTTTATTTGGATGCATACCTTCCTAAGCCGGGATGAACTTTCCACAGAGCAGGGGAAGAAGAAGTTTGGGAGTGGGAAGGAAGTGGGAGGAGGGGAGGAAGTTGAAATTTTGATTCCTAGTAATAATAAAGTAATAAAAAAACTGAAAAAAGAAAACAATCCTAAAATTCACACGGAACCACAAAAACCAAAGGCGTTAAGCAACAAAAGAACTGTTATTGGTGGGGGTAAAAAAAAAGATTTAGGGATGCAAAAAAACAAACAAAAGAAAAACAAAAAATAAACATAAACCACAAAATGGTTACTATGGCAAGATATCAAATTATATTGTAAATAATTAGTCCTCCTACATTTTGAAGTAGAAAACAAATCTTAAGAGACCCATAACTACAGGTCTGTGAGAAAAAACTTAGCCTTGGGGTAGGAGTGCAGCTGCATGCTGCAACTGCAAATGCCATACTGCCCCAAAATGCATTTTCCCTGGGAGGACCAATTATAAGTAATTGTAGTCAGGGAAATGATTACCTGTTTTCTTTTTCTTAGCATAGCTCTCTGAGCATCTACAAGATCAGTTCTTCCAGTTATTTATGGCACCTTGTATTAGTTTAGAATGTTCATCTTCGGATGAGGCTGGATTATTTTCACAGACTCTTAAACATTTTATTCTGTTACAACTAGTTTTTAGCTTGTGGGATTATTTTTTTAGATGATTATTTTACCTGTGATGTGCCTCTGTGAGTGTGTGTGTGTGTGTGTGTGTGTGGTGAAAGTTCCAGGTCTAACATACTGTACTCTTTTACTTTGATGAGAAGTAAAAATTGTAACTAATATACTTTTTTTCTAAATTAACCAGAACTATCATTATGTAAAAGACATACATATATTTTCTTCAAAAATATTTATTTAGTGATTAAAGTTTTAAATTTTAGCTTTATTGTATTATATTATCAGTAATCATGATTGAAATATTTACTTCAAAATAAATTAGTGTGTTCTTACTAAGTAGGTTTAAACTATTTGCATTTGTTCCATTAAGTTTGAACAATACATTTAAATATTTGCTATGCTATGGCTTAATGTTCATGCTACAACTGAAAGAAATGAAATTTTTTTCTTGGCACTTCTTTATATTTTATAAAAGGCATTTATAATGTTTCCGTGGAAAGTGATCATCAAAAATAAATAACAGAGGCTCCTCTGTCATCACAGCATTGGAGCCTTGTATTCATGTCAAACCACGGCTTCCAAAAAAAAAAAAAACAAAAAGGAAACAAGAATAGTTTATAAATCTGTCTTTTAAAAAATTTTCATGACGTTTCCAGAAGTCAAAATGTATTTCCTCTTGAACATCTGAACATGCAGAAATGATAGTTTCTATTAGTCAAAACAAATGAACTGCATCCTTAGTTGTGTATTAATAAGTGTTTCTCTCAAATGTAAGGTGAAAACAATAAAGTCTTATATATATGAGATCTATAAAATTCCCTATACACTCATGATGGGCAACTCAAAATGCGTGAGTTAAAATGTGTCTTATATATTATTTAGTAACTCTTCAGTATTGTCCTAGAGAAATCCACTACAGACTTGTAAATGTAAAAAATACTTCAACTAATCATGGCTTTATATAACAAAGAAATAGAAGAGGTCAAGGAAGATTTGTAGTTAAAGAATTGCAGCTAGAACTCTATTTCGCCTCCTTCAGTTTCATTGCTTGTGCATAGCTATAAATGTCATATAAAAAGTGTGTGTGTCTGTGTTTCATATTTGTTTGCTTTGCATGTATTTGTATGATTTCAAACTTTTAACTAGTTTTTTTTTTCATTAAAGGTCTGTTTGCGTTTTTGCTTATCCAAATGCATGTTGTATGATTTATAAAAATTAGTGTATTCCTTAATGGATCAAACTTTCTATTTTTATACAGTTAGACATTTATGAGGAGTGACAAACAACTAGAATAGTCGGACTTTCCTCGGCTGAAGACACATCAACTTATTGGTTCATCATCTATACCTGTCTGCATCTACAAAACCCTGGGTAATTTCGCAGCAACTATTGTGCATTTTGATTGTTTCTCCTTCAATCCCTATTAGTAGAATTTTGAACTCACTCTGTGCATTTTTTAAATTTGATTTTTATAGTAATCTTTAATTTTTTTGGCCCTCCCACTGGGCTGTGAGGTTCTAAAAACATATTTATTCATTACCTTATCCCCAGTGCTTGGAATATGTATGTTATATGAAAAATAATTAAAATATTTGAAGCTTTATGAATGGAGGAGATGGCTCAAGGGGCTAGATAAGGTGGTGACCATTTATATCAGGAGCTTCCGTACTAAGGAAAGCTACATGTTTTATGTTACTAAGTTTCCCTATCCTTCTTTCCAGATCTTTCTATGCCTGTAAAAATACTTTTTGAACCTTCAAAGATAACCTCAATTGAATCAAATCTAGATAATCCTTTTCACCTAAAAGCCTGATTCTATCTTTCCAGCATCACTATCCATTCCAGAATCTCCTATGTTAGCAAGAGACACCTCTGTGGTAGAAGAGAAAGCATGGTATCTAAGGATGTAAAAAGGAAAAAAAAAAAGTTCATGAGAGCAAAATGGACCAGAATGGCTGCTGCCAAGGATGCCAGACCTGGTCCGAGTATTCATATCGCTGTCTAGTTCAGATTTGTTGCTTGTTTCTTTCCAGTGGAAAGAATGGCTAAAGATGATCTCTAAATACAATGGACAGTGAATGCAATAACCCATCCAGAATGTTATATACTGTCTTAAATAAAGCAATTAACATACCTGGAAGGACCTTTTCAGTGCTATCATTAGGCTTCCCAGAACTGCTTTGTGACAGACGGGAAGTCTAGGACAATACAATTTTCTTGGAATTCAGAGGAAGCTACGTCATATTTCAAGCACTCAAGGTTCTTCAGTTTTAAAATTTAGTTACTCTAGGGAAACTACAAAATTATTTCCTAGCTTACTATTATCCAAATAAGGAGTATGTGGAGTTGAAATGCTTGTTTTTACTGGTTTATAAAAATACACCCAAAGCCGGGAGGTGATGGTGCACTCCTTTAATCCCAGCATTTGAGAGGCAGAGGCAGGCGGATCTCTGGGAGTGTGAGGCCAGCCTGGTCTACAAGAGCTAGTTCCGGGACAGGCACCAAAGCTACAGAGAAACCCTGTTTAGAAAAAACAAACAAACAAACAAAAAAAACCCACCCAAAATATCAGAAATATTTTTAGTATGTGTGAAAATGCATTCTTCCAAATGAATCCAGACCAAGATTAACCTTTTAAACTCTTAGATTGGCTTTAAACTGATAAGAACAAGTTTGAAAGATTTTAAATTTATTCAAATCACTAAACATTAGTCAGTATTTTATTTCTTTAAATTTTCAGATATCACAATGTAAGAATCTATTAATTGTACATATCCATGGTTTCACTGTGATCTTTCTGTATTGAAATCTGATTTTATGTGTATTATTGACACAACAGCAATAATATTCCCTTAATATATACAGCAGATTATAGTTCTCATGGAACCTTAAGTGAAGCATCTTTTCTGCAAAAATTAATAATAAATATTACTAAAACAAAACACAAAAACATTACTTTTAAAAGTATGATACATTACAACAAACCCAATATTATTTTATTCACTGTCTTTTATAAAACCTACCCACATCATTGTTCTATGCAAGGAGCAATACCTAGACAAAAATACCAATGATATACTGTTTCTTTATTGCTCCAACTTCTGCACATCACTCATTACCATGTTAGGGTCTTTTAATTCTCACAGCCCTGAGAAATGATTCACCAGAAATCCATGAGCTATTGGACAAAGTTTTTATTATCTGAATTAGTTTTCCTAATACTCTCAGCTTAAGTTGCAGGAGATTTTCCTGATTCTGAACTGCATTTTGCCAGTCTTAACTTCATTATGCTCTTCCTTCTGGTACACATGGGTTCTTATTTCTTTAACTCACTGCTGATGTACTTTTGAACCACTCCTGTAACATCTCAGCTTTTAAAACACAGGCACCTTATTGATTTTGTCATGCTGTTCTTCAATGCCTATGTTTCAAACTGAATTCAGGTGAGTAGTCTCCTGAAATCAACTCTATTTGCTTATTCCCTTGAGTTTTAAAAATTTAATTTAATGAATGATGAAGAATAATGTTATGCAAAAATTTTCCAAAATAGTTACTGTTATATTTATTATAATTATTTAATTGCATATGTTCCTTAGTATAAAAAGTTGTTCTGTACTTCTTGTGCAATGAGGAATTGAATTTCAAAAATCTGAAAGGTAAATATTGATTTATATTGAAATTGATTATACCTATATTAAGCAATTAAGCATGTATTCGTGGATATATGGAAAATATTATCATCACTTCATATATATCAGCTGTTTTGCCAAAATGTGATGAACATCCAATTTTGGGCAAACACACACACAGAGTCACAAATATATAATTAATAATGACAAAAATTTAAAATAAAAAGATAACCTTAAAATAAAATTAACAAAATGTGGCGACCAGAACTGATGAATCATACGGTATCTAAAAACAATTCAAGGAAAGAAAGACTAATAAGATAGTTGTAACTGTCAAACAATACTATGGGAAAAGTTAGGCAAAATTGACTTTTGCCTAATAATTAAATCTGCTGTATCAATGATTTTTTTTCTGTTATAAGACTGTAAGGAAAATGTAGGGTCCAAGGACAAACTGAAACATTCTTACATCATATTCATCACATGTGATTTAAGGAATGATTTAGCAATTTGCTATTTTCTGGATACTGAGAACATCCTCTATCCTTTTCTATTATGATCAAAATTAGATGGTCAACACACAAGTTGTTCTTAATATGCAAAGGTTCAACATGGATTTTTGCAAATTGTTTTATCTTTTTTGTTGAAAATTCAGCACTTGAAATTTTGAATTTTATCTTTTCAGAATCAGCACTACACAGTAGGTTGGTTATACTACTATATCTGCATATAACTATGATTGCAAGAGTAATGGGCATCACCTTAGAGGGAGTTTAGGGGAATAAAATCTTCTTAGAAGCTCAGATCATTCTATTTATTTAATTCAGTGTTGTGAACATTATAAAATAATTCAAGGCTCAGTGACACAAGCAATGTGTATGTGTGCTGGTATAACAGGGGATTGCTTTGGAATTGTATTTTTTCAGTTGTATCTTTTATAAGAATTTTTATATGATCAAACTAATGGCTCAAATCAATAAAAAAGAAACAAGCAAACAAATAATAAACAAAACAAAAAGATTTTGTTCTTTGAGAAAAATAAGTTCGACAAATCCTTAGAACAATTAACCAAAAGATGCAAATTAATTAACAAAATTAGAGCTTATTTGAGGAACAGAACAACAGACATCAAATGAATAAAAAGTATAAGAACATATTTTTAAAAGCTTTACTTCACCAAATTTGAAAATCTGTAAAAATAATAATTTTCTGATAACCACCATCTACAAAACAAAATAAATCTAGATTATATAAGCAATTTAAACAGACCTATAAACCCTAGTGAAATAAAAGCAGCAATTAAAGTCTCACAAACAAACACATAAAGAGCAAAGGAACAAATGGTTTTAGCACAAAATTTCAGCCAGATTATCAAAGAAAATCTAACCCCAATACTCCACAAATTATTCTACAAAATTGAAGTAGAAGAAACCTTTAAAAAAATTAAGATCCTATGGTTACTCTAATAACTAAACCACATAAACACCAAACAAATAAAAACAATGGTCAAACAATCTCCCTTATAAATAAAGATGCAAAAATTTTCAATAAAATACTTGGAAACAAATCCAGCAGCTACAAGCTACATCCCAAAGATCATCCATCGTGACCAAGTAGGCTTCATTTTAAATGATTCAGGGGTGGTTCAATATATGTAAACTTATAAATTTAATTTACAGTGTAAAGACACTGAAAGGGCAAAATCCCATGATCATCTCATTAAGTGCAGAATAGGTCTTTGACAAAACCCAACACCCATTTGTGTTGAAACCCCCAGAGAGATTAAGAATAAAAAGATTAAACTCACCACAATAGATGTGAGTTATAACAATCTCATTACCACATTAATTTAAATCAGACAAACTCAAATATTTCCAAAAATAATTACGAACAAGACAAAGTTTTCCCCTCTCTCCATACCTATTCAACATAACACTTGAACTTTTCACTAGAGTAATATGACAACTAAATGAGATCAAAGAGATGAAAGTAGGAAGGGAAGAAGGAAGTATTATTATTTGTGTATGATATGTTTGTATATATAAAAGTCCCTATAAATTCCACCAAGAAATGTCTACAAGTGATTACCATTTTCTGCAGTAAAGTAACTGGATAAACGTACTAAAATCATTAGCCATCTTATATGTGAATGACGAAAGAACTGAGAAACAAATCAGGGACACAAAATCTTTCACAATAGTCTCATAAATAGAAAACATCTTGGTGTAACTAAAACAAGTTATTAAAGGACAGGCATGATTAAAATCTGCAGGAATTTAGTGGAGAAAGTTGTCAGACGATGGAAAGATTTCCCATGCTCATGCATCAGTTCAGCATAAATGACAATCATACCAAAAGTGAGTTTCAGACTCAATGCAATTCCCATCAAAATCCGGACACAATTCTTCATAAATCCTAAGAGGACAATTATAAACACACACACACACACACACACACACACACACACACACACACACACACACTCAGGATAGCTAAAACACACATGAATAATTAAAGAACTTCTGGCGGTTTACCATCCCTGATCTCAAATTGTATTAAAGATCTTCTATAGTAATAAAAACAGCCTCAGCCTGGTACAGACACAAAAATGGACATGTGGATCAGAGGAATTAAACTGAACATCTAGAATAATAATCAGGAGCTTAGGAAATTGAAGAGCTTATGTAGGGCAAAAAAATCACTATTATTCAGACAAAGGGGAAGCCTACAAAACAGAATATTATACCAATAAACCAATAAGCTAATAATATCCATAATGTATGAGGAATTAAGAAAACTGGACATCAGAAAAACAAATAACCCAATTAAAATGGGGTACAGTTCTGAAGAGAACATTTAAGTGGGGAAATTGAAGTGCCTGAGAAGCATTTAAAGAAATATACATCCTTAGTCATCAGGGAAATGCAAATCAAAAACTACTTTAAGTTTCATCTTACACTAATGTGGGAGTCCCCTCTGTATACCATTGGTTAATAAAGAATTTGTCTTGGGCCTCTACCAAGGCAGAATAGAGCAAGGCAAGAATTCCAAGCAGAAATGGAAGAGAAAGTGAACAGCGTCATTGGGCTGCAATGGAGCTGCTGAAGGAGAAAGATGCGCCCAACACTGGATCCACTGGATCCTCACAGATAAACCATGAGTATTGTGGTAAAATATAAAACAATAGAAATGGGTTAATTTGAGATGTAAGAGCTAGCTAGAAACATTCTTAAGCTGTTGGCTAAATAGTATTGCAATTAATATAGTTTCTGTGTGATTATTTTGGGTCTGGGCAGTCTGTAAAATGAATGAGCAGCCTCCTACTACATTACACTAATCAAAATGGCTAAGATGGAAAAAAAGAAATGACAGCTTCTGCTGGCAAAGTTGTGGACTAAGGGGAAACTCTTCTGTTTCTGGTGGAACTGAGAACTTGTACATCCACTACGAAAATCAGGGTAGTGATTCCCCAGAAAGAATGGAATCAATCTACCTCAAGATGCAACTCTACCAGTCTTGGGCATATCTCTGAAGTTGTATACTCTTGTTTTGATTTTGTTGTTTTATCATATTCTTATTTTTTATTTATCTTATTTATTTTTATTATTTTTTATTATTGCTCAGATGTCAGTTTGCTTTCTAAGGATTAACAGAAAGTGTATTAATCCAGATAGGAGGAAAGGTGGGGAGGAGGTGGAAGAAGAAACCATATCAAAATATATTGCTTGAAAGAAAATCATTTTTAATGAAATAAATAAGATAAATTTTATTTGTGAGTATGCTCTTTAAACCATTCTCCTTCCTACCTTCTTCCAACTCCTTCCATGCCCACTTCTCAAATTTATGGTTTCCTGTTCTTCATTAAGTTTACATACATTATCTTCATGTATATGTGTATAATATATATGTATATATATATGTTAATGAAAACTTTAATGTTGCTCATTATGTGTATTTAGAGCTACCACCTTGGGGCTGAGTAAACTATCAGGGGGCTTGACCTCCCTTAAGAAGAAAAACTACAGGTAATTAGTAGCCGCTGAGAGTGGAATATTATTTGCCATTACTTACACAACACACACACACACACACACACACACACACACATATATATATATATATATCAAAGTAAAAGGAAATTATTTCTTCATATTTCCAAAATATATCAACACATTTCCAAGCATGTTGTTCTTGTAATATAAACACTACCATATAATTAAGTAAATTCTCATCCACAACCATTCAATATTCAACTAAGTTCTAATTGAAATGGATTAATTTATTTTAGTTATGCAATAAGCTTTTATGGAAAACTCTTATATACATATTTATCTTAATGCACGTAATAAAAGTTCCACTTGATGAATTACATTGCAAAACAATGCACTTTAAACATTGTCAAAAACTAGAACATATACAAATAAAACAATAACAGCCACAGTGTAATGTCAGGTAGTAGTTATATTAATCAAAATTTTTAAAAATTATTTGTAATTAATATTTTAGAGCTTAAAATATTTTGATAAATCATTTAATAGAATAAATACTGTTATATGGATTATTTCACAAATTAAGGTATATTTGTATGAAAAGTACTTGTGAACACAAATTACACTTATTGTTTCACCCAATATTAGTGTTTGAACTACCAGATTAAAAAAATAATATATAGAATTATCACCAAATTGTATTAAAATTAGCATTTGCAACTTTAAATTTAATATGTATTATAGGAGAATCTAGAAAAAATAACTTACAAATAGTATAATATTTTATTAAGAACTCTACAAAATAAAATTATTTCATGAAATTTCCCTATTTTCAGAATTTGGTCCCGAAGTAGGACAGGATAAATGGCCATAATGCTATTACAAACAATTTAGAAATTTGTGGCTACCTCATTTGGGAGAGTAAATCTCATGAAAAATGTTCTTTTCAGATGAAATACTGAAATAACGCTAATTAAAAATTCATTAGTGAATTAGAACTCTATAAACATCATCTATCATCTTGTAAGAGACAGTGAATATACGATTTCATAAAGCAATGTTTCGCTAATTCCTGAGTTGAATATCACAAACTAAATAGAAACGCCACATTCATGTTAATGAAGATGTTGTTCTTTCTTCCCTTTTCCACACCAATGATGCAATTATTTGTAAATAATTACTGTGTCTTTGAACTGGATATGAAGTCAAAGAGTGAAACACTATTCTTTTATGCTTTATCTATTGTATGTTTTTTTTTTTACATTTCTGTAGATAAATACAGAATTTACACCAAGAGGTAATAGGTAAAGGTGAACCAAAATTCAAACAATTGTTTTGCTATGCTGACATCATGACTGCTAATAGAAATTACTGTCCACATTTGGACGGCATCTTCCCATATCACTGAAGGCAACCAAAAAACTTCTTCAGCTGTATGTTCTTATTCAGTGATGTTAGTTTGTGTCAAGTGGACATTAGAAGCATTGAAGCATTCGTTACACATAAAATGCATAGATAGTTCCTATGTTTGTAAGCATGTGTTCACATTATAAAATTAATCCCCTGAATAAATAATAGGAAAAATGCAAATACCCATAGTTCACTAAGAATACATTGTTATATTTAAATTTAAAACTCTTAAGATGGGGAGGGGGGCTTAGTAAGAAAGGGCATTTTCTGAAATCAAATGAGCACCAAAGTTAAAATCCTAGGTATCACATATTAAAATCCAGTTATGGAAGCCCACATATCTATATCTTCTGGATTGTGATGGTTGGAGAAATCGGGAACATTGTGTCTTCCTGGCTGCCAGCCTAGCTGCAGGCTCAGTGAGAAAACCTCTCAGGGAAGCCAAATGGAGATTGATAGAGCAAGACAGACAACATTCTCTTTTAGCATCCACATGTATACTGTACCACATCCATACAACACTCATATCCCCTTCTCTCATTCATGCACATGTGTGTGTATGTACATACAGGCATACAAATTCATGTGTTATTGCCTTTCCATACAGCTGAAAAAAAAACATTTTGAAGGGAGTTGGGACCATGTTGTATTTAATATTTAGTATATCTTCTGCGCAGATTTCCATCGTCTCTGACCCCAATGGAATACTTGGACCATATATGTAATCTGGGTTCTGTGAGCAATATGCATGCAAGTTAGTTCGCACTGACAACACTGTTTTGCTGCTGTCCTAGATGAGTGGGAAAGTTGTCTGAATTTAACATTGTTTAATTTTTACCGCTCACTCTTCTGACCTCCTGTCCACTGTGCCATCATCTCTCAGTCACGTTCTTACTTGTGGATTCTGTACATCCTTCTGAACTCTATGGCTCTCTTTAAAAAGCTGCATTCACCCTTGGATGCTTTTAGTGTGTTACGAAAATTATTCCAAGGACCATTACTATGATCTCATCCGCATGACTGTTTGTGTGTGTGTTTCTGTGTATCTGTGTATAAATTGTGTGTCTGTATGTTTGTTTATAAGTTCTAACAAAACATTTAATATTCATTTTAACATTGTTAGTATTTTTCTCATTGTACTACTTTCTTGTTTGTATGTAGGATTTTTGTGATGTATCCAGGTCTAGTAATGGCTAAATTACCACCTGATATTTGGGTAACATTGATTATATTCTAAATTATTCACACGCTCCTCCCCTCTCAATGCCACAATGGAACACGTTCCGTTGGAAAAATTCCCCCATTTATTTGTCATCACCTCTTTACTATGAATCAGGAGCATCTAGGAATATTTTCTGAAGCATGAACTGACTCCTATCACCCACTGCTTCCATCAAATGTAACGAGTCAGTAACTGATTTTTTTCAGTCTATAAGCCCTGTTGTACAAACTTGATCTCCCTCTTTTTATACTAATTTACAATTTAGAAAACAGTGTAATAGGGTTCATTATGAAGTTTCAATGTGTGTATCAGTATATTTTGCTGTTCTTTGTTGTCTTCCCCTGTTCCATCTGCCCCTACTGGCTGTTACAACATAACGTCTAGTAATGCCCTTTCTTCTTTCATGGCACATGTATTTTACAGCTACCTCAATGACTCTCTGTCTTCTCTTTAGCTCACTCTTCCCTTTGCAAGGCCCAATTTCTATTTTCATTTCTTTTCTTTTTTCTTTTTTTTCTTTTTTGAAAGCTAATGTCTTTTTAAAAAATTATTTCTTTCATTCTTTAATGTGTATTATTGTTCAGCCTATATGTATCCTGAATGAGGGTTTCAGATACTTTGGAACTGGAATTACAGACTGTCATGTGGGGTCTGAGAATTGCACCCGGGTCCTTTGGAAGAACAGCCAGGGCTCTTAAATGCGGAGCCATCTCTTCAAGCCTTCTGTTTTCATTTCTTTCCTCTCTATCTCAGTGCATGATTTGTCCATGATTCTAGTCTGTTTAACATAAATGAACACTTTTCTGTGATTCTCTTGCCTTCTTTCTGGAAATAAAATTTGTATGTTGTTCATATATTTTACAAAATACAAAAAAAATAGAAAATGTACACAGAAAGTATACCAGCTTATTATGAGCACAAATTGGTAAAACTGTTGGTAAGAGGAATTCGGTGTTTTGAGAGAAATTAATGATGTTTTAAGTTCTACAGTCAGAGAAAGCCTCACCGAGACTCTGAGAATTAAACTAGACCCTAAGGGAGATCACTCCATAATCCATGCACAGATTTGGAGGAAATATGTTTGAAAGAGAGGAAATGTAAAATATAAAGTTCTTAAACAGAAGTGTGTGATGTGCAGCAATATCAACAGATATCCATAATGAAGTTTTGCTGCGTGTGTTATTCAATGTTCTATTGCAATGAAAAGGCAACATGTCCACGATTATTATAAAGGAAAGCATTTTATGAAGGCTTGTTTATAGTTCTGAGGTGTAGTCCATTGTCATAATTGAGGGAAGTATGGCTTCATTCAAGCAGATGTGGTGCTGGAGAAGTAGCTGAGAGTTCTACATCTGGATCAGTAGGCAATTGGAGGAAAGAGATACTGGGCCTGGCTTGGGATTCTGAAACCTCGAAGCTTATTCCCAGTGACTAACCCCCTTGAACAAGGTCATACCACGAAATCTTGTCCAGTAGCACCACTCCCTAGTGGCAAAACATTAGAATACATGAGCCCACGAGGGTCATTCCTATTCACACTTCTACAATGGGTCTAGTTAGATTCTCAACTTATGCCGATAGCCACAGTTCCTGTGTGAGTCCATCCTTGTAAGTCAGGTCCAGAAGAGAGCATTTTATAATATTCCTTTCCTTCCTCCACTTCTCAGGCTCTTTCCATCTCAGCAATGTTCAGAGTCTGGGAGGGTATAGTGTTCTATTTAGTGGTGAACATTCAAGTCCATTTATTCTCATAACATATGTAGGTGTCTCTGTTAGTTACCGCCCCCCCATTGTTTTCTGACTAAGGTTGAGAGTAGAACTAATCTATGAGCCTAAATATAAATATTTAAAAGGTAGCTTGACACTTATCAGTTTATTAGAGCAATTATAGCAGATACCTCCTTTAACCTATTAGATACCTAGCCATGAGACTTGAATAAATTTCACATTGATTTGTTAGTGTGGGACATGGGTCTAAAGATTAATCAGAAATTGGTTGGTTACTTCTATAACAGCAATAACACTGTTTCACCATAATCACTTCTTGCCTGGAGATTACTATATTAGCTCCCTGATTTCACAGCTCTCTCATATCATTGCTGAGTTTTCTCTCTCAGTAACCTGCAGAAAACTTTCTGAGGCTATAAATATTAGCTAAGAGAGAGGAAGCTTCTGATTAAATTTCACCTTGTTGTCTACATATCTTGGATAAAATGTGTATGTTGTCTTCAGCAATAGAGTACACTCATATAGTTCAGATGGGCATTCAAAAGCAATGGCAATAATCTACATTGTTTTGAAGTCTGCTGAACCAACAACTCATAGGTAGTTATCCTACCCCTAACACTGTAATTGTTATGCAAAAGGTTAAAATAGATATATCTTAGTTACAAATTCATTATTTTTTAAGTTTAGATCTACTGCATATATATATATATATGTAAACTTATGTCTGTGGAATTAATCACTTTTTGCTTTATTTATCATTATATTATTATTTATAATGTATATAAACATATTAATGCATTTATATATACCTAATATTGATTAATTAGTGCTTTTTCTGTCCTCGGTGAAATATATATTTCTTTTACATATTGTAAACATACATTACATTATATATTCAAACAATTTGGATATAATTGATTCATATTTCCTTTCCTATCTCAATTTCCACACCCTGTTACTTTTTAAGGTTATTTCTTTAGTGTTTCAGTCTTCAGTGTAGACCTGCCCCCAAAAAATTTTACAAGCATGTTTTACTGTATAATATATTTATATTCACTGGATATGGAGTTCTAAGTCAACAACACAGTCTTGTCATAAATCTCCCCTTTGAAATGATTACATTTCATAAGATTCTTTCTATATGCCTAGGCTGCACTTGCCCTTATTATTGTTCCATTCAGAAATTTCAATATTTCCATTTCTATTTGCTTTAAGTTGTTGTTAACTTTTGGTTTTCTGTATGTGGAATTTGAAAATTGCTTACAATTGTAATTTGTCTCCTCCTTCTGTGGCTTTCTTTTTTTAGAATTATTCCAATCTCCAGTATTCAGATTCTCTGGTATTCTTAATATTTTCATGTTTCTTTTAAACTAACATAACAGAGCTTCTCTAGATGAATTCTTACCTTTTGTTACCATGGTAATTTTATAATAATGTCATGAAGTATTATAAATATGAACTTCATTCAATAATTATATAAATTGAGTAAAATTACTTATATCTGTCTTTTAACCTATATGTATTTTGCAGTTTTGATATTGATGAGTGAACCCAAGATCATAAACTGTTTCTTTTCTTTTTTTTTTTTTTTTTGAGACAGGGTTTCTCTGTAGCTTTGGAGCCTGTCCTGGCACTAGCTCTTGTAGACCAGGCTGGTCTCGAACTCACAGAGATCCGCCTGCCTCTGCCTCCCGAGTGCTGGGATTAAAGGCGTGCGCCACCACTGCCCGGCTCATAAACTGTTTCTTTAAGAGTGTTTGGAGTTGAAAAGATTGCTAAGGGTACTGTCCCTGCAGTACACTATTAGACAAAGTACAGAACCCAGCACCTGCCTAAAAATATGCCGGTCTCAGCCACATGTTTATAATCTCAGCCTTGGGTAAGAGTGGATAAGCATCTAGGGGACTTACTGGGCAGGACCTGTCGCCAAAATGGTAAATTCCTTGCTAAATGAGAGACCCTGATCAAGAATTGCAATGAGAAGTAATGTAAAAATGCACGAGAGAGCATCCTCTGTTCTCCATGAGCATGTTCCATAGGTAAACCTATTCCTCATAAAGACTCAGTTTAATACAAAACGCATCATTTCTTTAATCAGTGAGTCATTTTCTATATTGTTGAAGAAGCAGCCAGTTTTTCCAAAAAGAACAACTCTGAAGTTCTGAGTAGTGAGCTCATTTTCATATGCAGAAAGTAAACATCTAATTTGTTTCTATTTACTTCCAGTGTCTTAGCACTTTCATTATTTTTTAATAGTAGCTGTTATCTTGTGCATAGAAGATCGAGTATTAAAGTTGCCACAGTGAAATAAAGATGAACATAAGAAAAATATACCATTATGTTATTAACTTCCGTTTTCCAACAATACTCACCAGTGGGTATTAATATATCTACCTTCCCCCCTAATTTAATGTTTATATACATATTATGCATTTTACTATCTCTGTCCCTTACTAGCCCGTACAACTTTTCCAATATTAACTCAATATATGCCTTCCTGGCTACATATCCTTTTTTCTCACATTTTAAAACCATATCAAGTACAGCTATTTCTGCCCTATGTTCAAGGGTGAAAGGTTATCCATTGCAACATGGGTAACTTATGTGGGGACATTATCTAAAGACAAATGATTCTCACACCCCTAGTAGCCTAAAGCCATCAAGAGCTCTGCAGCCTTGGGGACCCTTTTATAAGGCTTCCCCTTAACAGAAAGGTGACTTGCTTGATTGTGGATAGGTGACCAGGACTACTGTGTGGTTGTGAGTGCAATGTTCCTGTCATATTCAGAAGACATTGCTTCACAGATGTCCTCTTTGCCTCTGGCTTCGACAAAGTATCTGCCATTTGTTCGAATGATTATGGGTTTAAATACCCACAGGGCTGACTACTGCAGAGTTTCTTATTCTCTGCACTTTGACCGACAGTGAGTCTCTTCATGAATCACTGATCACTGAAAACTATGTTTCTCTGATGAGAGCGGAGAGCTCCATTAACTGAAAGTATGAGAATGAATACTCCCGGATAGAATGTAGTAAATAAGAGATTTAATGACTTGGTACCTGACCCATGACCACAAGGTGGCAGTAAGATATAAAGACCTTTATTTGGGTGGTTCTCTGAAGATATTTTTCCTTCCAATAAATCTCATACAGTATAAGACCAGCAGTGGAGTTGGATAGACACTTTGTTGCTGCTACCACAATGGGCAAAAATATACAGAAGTATATGCCTAGATCTTATTCGCAGTGTGAAAGAATTGGGTTAGAGGGCAAAAAGTGGTAGAAGTGCCTGGTAATAATTCCAAAGTATTTCTCATCTCCAGTTATAAGATTTGAAAAGTGCTTGCATGATATACAAAGCCAATAGGCTCTAGCTATATAACTTAGTTGAGCTTATTTAAAGAAGTTGCTTTTCTAAAGACAACAAATTTGACTGTCTACAAGGTGCAGTCTACAATGAAGACTACAATGACACACACAGCATGTATACAGAGATAATGTCTGACCTATTGCTAAATGTGGAAAATCAAAACTCAAAATTCTAGTTATAGTAAGTGTCCCTTAGAACTGAACAAAGGGAAATTTATTAGGAAAGGTAGAACACTCAAGTTTCCTATTTCCTGAACAGTCTATTCTCTCTGATCTTTGTACCAATATTAAACACTCTATGGCATCCCATAAATCAAATGATCAACACTATTCCTCTCTACATAGGAATTTATTAGTAAATTTGTGATTTCATTGGTGTCATTTCTCATGAGTTCCTTAGCTGATAACAACCAGCCTTCTTGAGAACACAAGAAGTTGTGAAATCTGTACCTGTATTTCTCCCAGAATTTATTTCCCGGCTCAACGGCTTAATTTTATACAGATTCATTGAAATTTCTTAGTGAAGCCAAAATAAAACTCTAATGGTTTCAACTAAGTTAAGACTTGAAGGATCCTAGGTTCTGACTCTATCACACTGAGCCCTGTAATTTTTATTAGATGTATATCTTTCTTCATATGCTTCCCACCTTTTAAAGGTCAATGGTAAATAAAAAATAAAAAATAAAAGGTCAGTGGTATTGGACTAAATGAGACATTATGAAGATTCGTTACACTCTTCTTTCAAGGAGATCTGGACTGAAAAACATTTTGCCTCTAGATTTACTAAAAGCTTGGGCTACCTGAACCACACATGCCTATACTATAGAAATATTTTTATTAACTTTCTGGTCTGCATCAAGCTGTTGAGTTCTACCTAGTGAAATTACTTTTATCATTTGAGTATATTTTAATTTCAATGACTATAATTCATAACTAAGATGCAAATTGAATACTATATGCTATCTATGCTATTTTCCTGATTTGATCTTCTAATGAAAGATTATTCTCAAACAATCTTGAATATAATTAGCTTACAAAAAGAGGTTGGTTAAATGATCTTTCTGCTACTGTTTTAGGCAATAGAACAAGAGTCGTTGGAAATAAAGAGTTGCAGGAGTGACTTAACTTTCATGGAGGAGAACATAATAGGATTTGACAGGAAATGAGGCTACCTACAAAGAGAGTTACGTATTTCCAAAGAGTGGGAAACGTTTACAGAATGAAACCCTAATGTGAATAGATGATTCTAAACCATGGTGACAGAATATAGTTGTTTCTGCTTCTACTGTAGAAAAAAAAAAAAAAAAGAGAGGGGATGCTTATGCTACCACATTAAGGGAGAGCTGCAGAATGTGTTGGCACTGCTCCAAGCAATGGAGAGTTTCAGTGCTTGCCCTGACCTATCATGTTTAGATGACAGAAAGGTGTATGACCAAGTGGGAGTTTGATGATGAGCTAATTTTAAATTACAAAGAACCATGTTCCTACTTAAGCTTCCAGGAAAGTGATGCAATTGGAAATGATTTAGATTAAGTCATTGAACAGTGTGGAGATTTGAGAAATGACAAGAATATGCTGTTTGCCGTAAGCAGTAAACTGTGGAATTTTCATAATTACATCTGATTAGAGTCATGGAAATTGTAAGGTTGGTGGTGTAACAGTAGGGAAGGATGTAACTTCTCTGGATTAACCACACCGTAATACACATAATTTATTTGATGAAAGAGTTTTTGTTGTTTTCTTTTACAGTATTATATCTATTCTGTGAAATCAAATGGCAGGTAGAAATATGAGATCAATCTTAGATATCTGTCCTCCTCAAAACCAACTTAAGAGCTAGAGAGACCATAAACAGCTGAGGAGACAGCTAACTCCCAGAAAATAATTGTTTCCACTGACCTCCACATGCATACTATTGCATGAGCACACACACACACACACACACACACACACACACACGCACACACATACGCAAACACAAATAAGGAAAACAAATAACAAAAAGCAAATAATAAAAAGAGCAACACAAATGCATCAAGAAGTTGAGTAAAATAAAATGGAAGGAAACATTGAAGCCTTAGAGAACTTAGTAAAGGGCTTTTGAAGCATAGGAGAAAACCTTCTATCATTGATTTTCCTAAGGAAAAGTTTATAATATTAATTTTATTTGTGGAAATAAATGAAAAAGGAAGGCTACCTATAATCTCCCATACCAATTTTTTAACATTTTACTATTTAGCTCTTTAGAGAAAAATCTTTGTTGATCTTAGAGCAATAATAATTGAAAATAGTTTTTATACTTAAATTTGTGAGAGATTTTCAAAGAATACTACCACTTTGTATATTACTGAATGCAAGCATTTTCTAATAAAAAGTGTAAATGGGGAAGATAATTTTATTATTACTAAGACGTTTACAGCTGTACTTTGTAGAGAGAAAGGGCAAATTCATGGGAATATAAACATCCATAGAGAATTTAATTAGGTTCAGCAATTGTTAACAATAGAATTCATTCTGACAGAAAAAGTGAATTGACAGACAAGGCTCTTTCTCTGTGAGTCTTCTTTGAATCTCTCCTCACATTGGTATAAAAGGCCTCAGGATAATTTATAATACTTTTGCAAAGTATTCAGTAAATCTCAGAATGTAATGAAGTTGACGCTATCTTCAGAAACATTAGTCATACATTGACTTACTATTAATATTATGTTGTTCTTCACAAATGTTTGTTACTTTTAAGATTACATGTATTTAAATGTCAGGATGTAATAGGTTCTGGTAGACTAATAGATAACACATAATGACCATTTTCTATGCTGATAAAATCTCAACATGTCCCTCATCAAAAGGAATAAAAATATTAATTAAAAATAAAATAATTATTAATATAGTTTTTATTTGCAGAATACTTCTTATGGTACCAAATATTTAATATGAAGTTATTAAGCATCTTGGTTCATCAGTTACAACTTTTCCATTTTACAAATGAAAAACACTAGGGCTTATGGAGATTGTATAATGCATGCCAAGTTAAGTGGTTGGTGCCAGATTGACCTTAAGGAGCTCAGCTGAAGGAGCTTAACTGCTAAGGCTGGGAATTTAAAACAAGATCTGCTGTTTTCCAAGCAAAATGAGAATCACTGAATCTTATTTAGACAAGGGCATATAGACAGGCACATAACATCTAAAGACAGCAATCAAATTTAAACAAAAGAGGTGAGTTTTATTTGAAAATAGAAAAGGTCTCGAAAAACCAAAAAAAAAAAAAAAAGAAAAACTAATGAGCTCATTAACTTTATTTATCATAATTAGGAAAGTTATCCAGAAATGCCCTCTTTCTTGCTAGTTTTGAATCATTCAGATCAGTGGATTGTGCCTTTGTTTTAAGAACAATCAGCTGAGCTCCCAAAAGTAACTGCTTCCTTAAACTTATGCCAGACACATGATGCTGAACGAATGACAAGAGGATGGAACTCAGTTTTGAATCATTCTTCTCATATTATGTTTGCTCTAAAAATAAAGAATGCAAAAATTTAAAAATATCTCACATAGGACACAGGAATAAATAAGAAAATTGTTTGTAAGAACAAGAAAATAGGCTGCAAGACCTTTAAAATTTTGCAGTGTCTGTGTGACAATTGTGTGGTTAAGAACTAAGCTTACTGCTTTCAGACTTTACATGAAAGATAAAAGTCAGGATTTACACAGGGACCATGCTAATCTTCTCTGTCTACTAATTTTAGTTTATGTGATGCCAAAGCGAGGACAGGCACACTTACATTTGAGAACTATAGTCATGATTTGGCGTCTTTGTGTCTTTTTTGCTGTTTCCTGATACATAATAACAATGTGTTTATATAAAAACTTTATATTTTTCTTAGGGTTTTTTACTACAAGGCATATGATATGGTATTAAGACCACCTATTCAAAACCAACCATATGATAAAGTATTACTAAAAATTATTTTTGGTTTTACCTTTGGCATAGATATCACAAACTTAATTTTGGATCATGGCACTGTAGGATAAAGTCCAGGTGTCATAGGCTAAGACTTTTATATTTGTGAGAGTCAGAGAAAAGTCTCCAAGGACGCCTTATCTATTAACTATTACCGTTTATAAGACTAAACCTCTTTCTTTTAAATCCAAAAATCAAAACCAATGCCTTTTGCAATCTCGGCCAAATCTACACAATTAAAAACTTACTGGTTAAAAAAATATTTTTGGTTACACTTACAAGCATTTAAATTATAAAACTCACATTTAGGATCCTATGATCTCAAGAAAATTTGGATACCCATAAAAAGATAATTCATATTGTATAATCATTGAAATAGAAGTAAACATTTATCATTTGAAAGGATCAAAGAAATGGTGAGTCAAGCCTACATCAAGGGAAAAATGCAATTGTATTTATTATTTAGTTTCTCAGGCTGGTTTTTTTGTACAGTGTTTCTTTCTACATTATTAATTTATCAGCAGTGAGTAAGACTGAAGAGGCAATGTATATTCTGTCACAAACAAATCCACGATGCCATCATCTTATTCACACAAAGTTTATTTCCATAGTAATATCTTCACAAGGCTATTTAAATTAACTGGAACTCTCTAACTTAAATACATTTCTACTTAAAAATCTGCAACTTCTTTCTATTCCCCCATCATTACATCATTTGCTTTTAGACCATTACATGAACTTGAAAAGAAATGCATACAATGAATTTACTTGGAATCTAATGGTTAGTTTTGAACCTGAGCTCAGTCATAAGGTGAAAAACAAAATTGGATTCACTTTAAATTTTTGTAACTCCCTGACATTTCTAAGTACATATTAATCAACTGTTTAAAAAATAATCTTTGGTGAAAACCATGAGTTTGAAGAGCATGATAAAGGAGCTTCCAAAAGGAGCATGTGTGACAATATAATAATCCTATTGTAAATGGTGACCTCATGGGACCTGCATATTGAGGGCTCTTGCATCAATGAGCCTTCCACTACATACATGTATATGCATCGTCATGTATCACTTGAAAGTTTATCTGCTTTAAATTTAAATTTTTATTTTTATTTCCTATTTATGTTCATTTGCTTAGAGTTTTGTTCATTTAGCAACCTCAGGGTCCAAAGGAGATCCTTGGAACCCCAAGATAAGGAGTTTCAGGCTACTGTGGGTTTACAGATGTGGGTTCTGGGAATGAACTAGGGTCCTCATCCAGAGAAGTATATTCTCACTCAGTGAGATCTACTCAGAGGATATCTTCAATAGTGGATATACTCAGTAGTATATTCTTACTCTTAGCCATTGAGATATCAAACCCTACTATGTACTTTTAATAAATCCTGTATCTCACCTTTCCAACTTGAACTATCATAGGCAGAAAAACAGGTGTAAGACACAATGAAGAAGTATGCAAAGATAAACAAGAAATCGAAATGCAATTAAATAATTACTAGCTATGGAGGTTATCAACCACTGTGGCAAGATTTTGTAGGAGAGCTGCTTGCTCATCCTGGCCACGAGGAACCAAAACACCACACAGAAACTGTATTAATTAAATCACTGCTTGGCTCATTAGCTCTTGCTTCTTATTGGCTAACTCTTATGTCTTAATTTAACCTATTTTTATTAATCTGTACATCACCAGCAAATGACCTACCAGCAAAGTTCTGGCATGTCTCACTCTGACAGTGGTTCCATGGTGTCTCTCTCTGCCTCTTCTTCCCAGCCTTCCGTTTAGTTTTCCTTGTCTAGCACTGTTCCCCTATAGCTCTACTATAGGTTCAAAGCAGTTCCTTTATTAACCAATGATAGCAACACATAGACAGAAGGCCCTCCTACTCCAATATTTACACTAGTCATCTTTATATTGACAATGAGTGAGAGGAATAAGGACCTTAACCAACCCACATGTTTACCTTGGACTACGTTAAATATGAGCATCTAAGATGTTTGACTAACATTTCTAGAGCTATGATAAAGACCTTGACCTAAAGCAGCTGTGATATAGACAGGGAGGAAAGGCTTGTAAGTTATTGTTCCTTATTAAGGGAAGCCAGGGCAGGCATTCATGCAAAAACTGCATTAAAGGTTATGTATAAGTACTGATTACTGGCTTGTTCAATATTCATTATATTTTGGCCATATTAAGCATTCACATGACCCATTAGTCAGGTGCTTTTTACTTAGCAATATCATACATTAGAAACTGACATCGGCAGGGCTTGTGAGATACATCAATAATATTAAGGTGCCTGCTGACGAGGCTGATGACCTGAGTTCCATTATGATAGCATCAAGTTGGAAGGAGAAACCACTTCCTGTTATTTGTCCTCTGGCTTCCAAATGTGGGCAAGACATGATGTGTATATGAACACATATGTTAAATAACTAAATAAGGTAAAAATTCAACAAAAGGCAATGACAGTGTTCTATACATCTTCTAGAGATTTTCAGGACCAATTATTAGCAATTTCGATCTTCATTCAGTTCAGTTACCTTTAGGAAAATATAATCCAAAGTCATAAAATGGGGATACTTTATAATTTAACAGTTCATATAATATTGACTGTTATTATTTTTCAGGTTATATATACATAATATTTTACTATATGTGTGTGTAAGTGTCTATATATTTGTGTGCAGAAGTAATTTATATACAGATTAGTGATAGAAATGGTTTAAGGAAACTACTTCATGTCTTGGAGCATATCATATGTGGGTAAGGTGCAAAAATTAAGGAAACATACATTGTGAGAGTCTCTAATACAAAGATGTGTCCTAGAAACAATGAAAAATTATTGAATCTAGACTGTCTAGCATAATCCATGTTTACTTTAATGACTTGATCAAACACCTTTCTTAGCATTTATTTAGAATTAATGAAAGATCATGTCATGAGAATAAAAGACCCAATCATTTGGTGTCCTAGAAGTGAGCTTCAATTCATTTGAGTCTGCCTTGTAAATTTCTGCCCAACAAATAAAAACAAAAGTCATCTGAAATTACTAAAATTATAATTTTCTATTCTCTACACAAGTCTCTCAAAAAAGGTTTTCTTTGTGTTTTGCCTTTTGCTTCCTTTCAACTTTGTTATTCCTTGCAGTGAGCAACACTGCACTTTGATAATTTCTACATTGAAAGTCATTTCCTCACAGGCGATAAATCCATAGTTCAGGAGAGTAATTCAATTTTCTTACTTATGCAGCATCACGCTCCATGCTGAGTCCTGACTACTCTTTTGGTTCCATAATAGTGCCCACAGAATCCTGAGCTTAGTTTTGCTGAAAGTTAGACCTTTCATGTCAGATTTAGTAATTGACCTAAGTGCTATAAAAAGAATAATCTTATGCATTTGCATATTAGTTATATAGAGGCCGCCAAATAGTTCTGTTTATGACCTTCCTTCTACTTACCGTTGATCTCTACTCTTCCTCTAATGGGAGAGATAAAAAGAAGTATCAACATCATTATTCTTTCTTCAGCTGTTAAACCTCCTGTCCAAATCTTTAAGTCTGTCATTCACATGCTACCTGGAAAGTCAAAGTCAAATATTCTTTTGAACTCAATAGTTGATATTCTAACTTTACACAATCTTTGAAAAAAAATATGGGAGGAGGGTATCTCTCTAGATCATCAACACTTCTATATATTTTCAAATTGAAATATGAATTTTAACAATATGTTTTTCCTTCCTGAGATATAAACTTGATTTTGGTGTGTTATGTCTTGATTCATATATGTCCATGTTTCTTGTCTGTATGGACTATCAAATCACTTTGGATGAACACTGAGATAAGATTGGAATTATTTTCAGCTTTTTAAAATGTATTTTAAAGAAGCAAGAATCAAATGTATGAACTATTTATTAATTTATGTCCAATGCCTTTCTTTTAACATTTTTTGTATATGATCAAACTTGAAAATGTTGCTTCGACAAGTTTTGTATAAAGTTAATAAGATTTGTATGACACCTTGATTTTTGAGATAGGTTTTTTCTGTAGCCTTGGGGCCAGTCCTGGAACTAGCTCTTGTAGACCGGATGCCCTCAAACTCAAAGAGATCTCCCTACCTCTCTGCCTCTAGAGTGCTGGGATTAAAGGCATGCACCACCACTGCTTGGCTTCCTGAGAATTTTATAGGGAAGCAGAGGAGATAAGTGAGTAGCCAGATTTCTCACTGGTTTCTCCAGGATTGATAGTGCTAACCACAATGGTTTGGTGCAATGTCATCTACTTAGATACTGACAAGTACGCCCTGTTTAACATATTAAGAGCAATTAATAAGGACATTAAAGTGATTCAGTAAATAGAGAAAGTAGGTGGCCATAATAAGAAGGATACCTAAAGCTTCCCCTCAGTCAGGAGTCCTCTAAATGTTGACCTATGGCGGGAAAAGTCAGGTCGTAGGCAGCGGTCTGGGTGCCAGCTGAAGAAGCATTGGCTGGTGGGCTGTGTACTTGCAAGAAAGGTGTCCAGGCTGGTGAACCAGGAGCATGGACGGGGGAGAGGGGTTCCAGTAAACATGTACTGTGGCACCACGTTGGTCACCAGATGAAGTGGAATGCATCAGATGGAGGTGAGACTCCAATAAAAGAATCCCACCCAACTCAGAATACGGTATACTAAGGTTTTCTTTGTTAAAAGTGAAACTCAAGGATTACAATGAATAAACAAGAACGAGATCCAACATCCAGCTGTCACAAACAGAAAGAGGCCAAGAACGTTGTCCCACTGGCTTTTTGGTACCCACCTGGTCCAGACTCTCAAAGGTCATTGACTGAAGGAGTTCCCTATCACAGAATGTATAACAATATTTGAGACTGTTTGAAATATGAAAGTGTCATTCATTATTTTCCCAAAACCTCTAATTTTAATCTTTTTAAAAGTTAAAATTTGAATATTGTATTGCTTGCTATCATAATACTTAAGTGATTAATAATATTTAGACTGAACTATATAAAACAATCTAGTAGTTCTATGATGAAATTAAAAAATATATTTTGAGTAAAGTATTTAAAACACAAAGGTCAAAAAAGACCACCACTAAATAATGTTTTAAACCAAAAAAAAAAAAAAAAAAAAAAAACAGCCGGGCGGTGGTGGCACACGCCTTTAATCCCAGCACTCGGGAGGCAGAGGCAGGCGGATCTCTGTGAGTTCAAGACCAGCCTGGTCTACAAGAGCTAGTTCCAGGACAGGCTCCAAAACCACAGAGAAACCCTGTCTTGAAAAACCAAAAAAAAAAAACCTAAATAATGTTTTCCAACTATGATGGTTCTATTACACTCACGAACTCGAAATAACTGGCTATCTGACCCAATACCTCAACAAATCTAGCACTTAAATTTCAGCAGAATGAATGAATGCCACACTTAGATGAAATTATTAAAAACTGACTATTACTAAAAAAGTATAAGTTTACAACAAGGTGTGTCCTCTTATAGATTGCTCAAGTTCAAAGGATGATACTACATTCATGTGTATTTGGATAACTAATGAACTCTCTAGGTTATGAAGAAAAAAACATATGATGAACTTGGGAAGGGGACATCTAAGAGAAATTGGAAAGGAGAATGGGAGTGGAAACTAAATTACATTGTATAAACATATGTGTTCTCAAAGAATAACAACTAGAATAATTAGAGGAAGTCACAGAGAGGGATCATCCCAGAGTTACCATAAAACCATATTTATTCATATTACTTAGTAGGAAGCATATAAAAAATAATATAAGCTCTTTTACTGATGTCATATTCTTGATAACTAAAAAATACTCTTTTACATTATTATGGTGTTTTTGAATATAATTTCCAAGTAGAAAGAGCCAACTCTTTGAAATACATTTAAAACATAAGAATTTTGGAATATAATTTACAATACAATAGGCCACATTGTTCTGACAATGCAGACATAACTGAAAAGCTTTCTTAAGGCATAGACTACTTCTTGTCAAGGAGTAAGTGCTCCTTTGTCATAGGCCCTCATCCTCGTCTCTTGTGTATAGAATCAATTGAGAAAATGACTGTAGAAACATATGTCATTGAACAGGACAAATGGCTGGCTGTCCAGGAGATGCCAGATTTAGTTAAAGGTTTTCATTTTATTTTGGAAAAAAAAATGCGTTTTCCTCTTTCAATTACCTTCCTTTGCATCAGACACTCATTTAAGAATATTTGGTTAGTTGCCTATGGCATGGAATTTTTTGTGTACTCACGTAACAGGTAAAAAAATTAAGCATTTAAATATTAGTAAAGCACTTAATTACTTATCATTGTAATAGTGTACTATAGCAAAGACGTATTATACCTTTATAGATAACTTTAAGCTGAGTTTAATTAGCAAAATTTAATCACTAGCAAGAAATATCAGGGTTTTTTTTGTTTGTTTGTTTGTTTTTTGTTTTTCGAGACAGGGTTTCTCTGTGGTTTTGGAGCCTGTCCTGGAACTAGCTCTTGTATACCAGGCTGGTCTCGAACTCACAAAGATCCACCTGCCTCTGCCTCCCAAGTGCTGGGATTAAAGACGTGCACCACCACCACCCAGCAAAATATCAGTTTTTTAAAGTCAAAATGCTTGGATTACTTCTTTCATGCAATCTATTATAATCCTGTGGTGTGGGAGGTCCTTCTGTCTATGTGTTGCTTTTATTGGTTAATGAATAAAGAACTGTGTTAAGCCTAGGGCAAGGGCAGAACAGGACCAAGCAGGAAAAGCTAGGCTGTATGCTGGGAGAAAGAGGGTAGAGTCAGAGAAGAAGCCATGGAGCTTCTGCCTGAGACAAACACTGGGAACTTCACCAGGTAAGCCACAGGCCCATAGCAATACACAGATTAATGGAGATGGGTTAAATTAATATGTAAGAGTTAGCCAAAAAGAAGCTAGAGCTAATGGGCCAAGCAGTGATTTAATGAATACAGTTTCTGTGTGATTATTTTGAGGCTAAGCAGTTGGGAACTAACTAGCGGCCTCTCTCTTACATTACTATGTAATGTACATCCAGTAAATCTAAAAATAAGATTGTACTGATTTTCAGTAGCATTAATTAATCTATTATCCAATGCATTTTAAAAACATCACATTCCAAATTTACTATATAATAAATACATTTTGTACATTTTAAATTGTATTTCCTATATAAAAATGTATATAATGCTTTCTTTCTTCCATTGTATACTTTTAGCTTCTTTATCGAAAATGAGGTGTTCATAGGTTTGTGGGTTAAAATCCGGGTCTTCTATATGATTCCATTGGTTGACTTCTCTGTTTTTATGCCAGTACCACACTACTTTCATTACTGTAGCTCTGTAATAGACTTTGATGTCAGGGATGGTAATGCCTCCAGAAGATCCTTTATTGTATAGGATTGTTTTGGCTATCCTGGGTTTTTTGTTTTTCCATATAAAGTTGATTATTGTCCTCTCAAGATTGTGAAGAATTTTGATGGGACCTTGATGGGGATTACATTGAATCTATAAATTGCCTTTGGTAGAATTGCCATTTTTACTATGTTGATCCTCCCAATCCAAGAGCAAGGGAGATCCTTCCATTTTCTGGTATCCTCTTCAATTTCTTTTTTCAATGTCTTAAATTTCTTCTTACTTCATGTTCTGGCTTTGTGGGAGCCTAGTCAGTTTGGATGTTCACCTTCCTAGACATGGACGGAGGGGGGAGGACCTTGGACTTTCCACAGGGCAGGGAACCCTGACTGCTCTTTGGACTGGAGAGGGAGGGGGAGAGGAGTAGGGGGAGGGGAAGAAGGGTGGGAGAGGGGGAGGGAAATGGGAGACTGGGAGGAGGTGGAAACATTTTTTTTCTCAATAAAAAAATTTAAAAAACAGATTTATGGAAATAAAAAAATGTGTATAATGTATGTGTGTGTATATATATATATATAATGTTTTATTTTAATAAACATGTAGACATAAAACAAATTACTTTTATTGAGTTAATTATTCAATACTAGATTCAAGATAGTTTAGCCTTGGCTTAAATCACATACTTAAAGCTACTTAGGAAAAGGGCAAAGCATCAATTAGCACAGGGCTTCAAAGCTTGTACAGTATTTTTTAAAAGCTTCAGGGAGCTCCAGTCTCCATGAAGAAAACCAATTCAATGTTAATGAAGCTATTCCTAAGAAAGGCCTAGGGAATGTAACAGAGAGAAAAGAAAAAGGAGGGGAGGGGAAGTGCGTGCCTTGCCAAATTTGTAACTTAATCTCTCTGAAAACCACCAGATCTCTCATTAGACTAGAAATACCATGTAGTGGAAAAAGACCTCATGGACGTTCAGCTTTCAGAATTATGTTCACCCTCTTTAGGAGAAAATAAAGAAATAGCAATCAAGTGCAAAACCTAATGAGAATTTTCCCATTATATATGTTGCATTTAATTGAAATATACTCTGCAAAGATGCCAGCTACACCTTTCAGATGAGAAATTTGTGCAAATTTAGGTAAACACTCAAATAATTCAGGATCCCACTATGGTAATAAATCTATAAATGTAATAAATAAAACTAAAGACATCAGCTAACTTGATATCTTTCTATAACTCTTACATATGACTTTGGATAATGCACAGTACCTGAATATTGAGAACATGGAGAAAATAGAATAAATTGAGCAAATGGAATTGTCTCAGTTGCTTTAACAGACCTCTGCCTTGGATATTGCCTGTGCTTCATATGCACAGCAGTGTTATATTTGGAAATAATGTGCTCACTCATTGTTAGTCATGGCAATGGTGCACCATGTTCCTTGGAGTATAATATACCTTCCCTAAATTAAGAAAATGAAAGCATGGTCTCAGACTTTTGGTTATAAGGAGTATCTACATACATTTTACGTATCAAGCTTTCAGCTAATTTACCTAAAGATCACATCTTGAAGTTTATAAATGCAAGAAATTCATCTATAATATATAGTTACTATAATGAATGA
The DNA here is from genome assembly GCF_018167655.1 of Microtus oregoni. Taxonomy (NCBI): domain Eukaryota; kingdom Metazoa; phylum Chordata; class Mammalia; order Rodentia; family Cricetidae; genus Microtus; species Microtus oregoni. Next base: position 1,478,474 of record NW_024543829.1, read on the forward strand.
CTATGACCTAATGAAAAAGCAAGGCATTGGGTCATTAGTTACCTATTTTAAGCATTATATAATTTACTATTGTCAATCTAATCTTAATTATGATTTAACTACTAAATATTTTTATTTAACCAATTAAGTCTTTACATGCAGAGATGTTAAATAGTTTCATCAAGTGGATAGAATCTGTCTGATAAACTAAATGTATTTTAGAGATATGTAGTCAGTTTATATGGAGTAGACTATGTTTGGCCTATAAAAACAACACACCAGCTTTCTTGCTAAGTTAGGATGGCTATAATAATGCAGAGAATAATAATAATAATAATAATAATAATAATAATAATAATAATAACTAATTAACTACCACAGCTTTGAAGGCTGTCAAGTTTAGGGTTAGGGTCTATAATACCCAGTGATTGGTTTGGGGAAATTTTCTGGTTTTCTGTTATCTTTCTCCTCATTCTACTAGCATACAGGAGTAATATGTAGATGAAAATTTAGCAAGCATACTGATTCCATTCATGAAGACTACTGCTTATACATAATTAAATAGCAAATATCAAAGTCTCCATAACCAAATGTCACAAAAATAATTTTATCATTGACCCACATGGCATGCGTCTGATGAACAACTTCATTGGTTATTATATTTTAAGCTTCTCTGATTTATATACAAAGCTTCTCTGATTTGTATGTCCAATTTTAAGCAAACATAACACAAGAATCAAAATCAAAGAAAATGTTCATACTATACAAATGTTACATTTGAAATCAAGAAGATTATTTCTATGCATAGACAAAAATAAATTTTAGGGTTTTAATTCACTCAGCCCTGCAATTGAAGTGAAAATGGCGGGCTATACAGATAGCTGTTTCAGGAAAGACTAGAGATAATATTGCTTCAAACACATCCTCAGCAGAAGGCTTTTCAAAGAACAGTACAAAGGTTACCAAGCCAAAGAAACCCAATCTTCTCCCCAAACACTTGGAATTCCATTCTGTGTGATACAGATAAACAGGTTTAAGAAAAAGGATTTTGTCTTTCTCAGTCTTATATCAAACTCTCATCAAATCCTGAAGTGCAATTAATTCATAGAGTACAGAGGATGAGATAGTAGGAGAATCCATATAAGGAATCTTAGGCAAATCACTCCATCTAATAAAGACAGGATAAAATGGAATGCTGCCAAACAGAAAAGGTATAGTATTAGTGCACTGGTTGTCAGGGTTAATTTACTTATATGATTGGCATATGAGGTTAGTTCACGTCTTTAAATTACAAAACTAATTAAACACACCTAGCAATTACTCTGCAAGAAGGTTTTGCAAATTCTCAAAATTAAAGAACGATAAATGCCTAAGATATTAAAGCAAAGGTTGCATGTGATTTTAACTTTAGGTGCAGGAAAATATGAAGTTTGTTGCATTTGAGGTAGTATAATTTGTGATTATATAATATGTGAGAATAAATGTGATGCAAACAACTACTAAAATTGTAGTGCATATGCTATGATGTGCACTCTTTTTGATAGCTCACTTTATCTTTTATATGCAGCTTTACAACTGGGAAAAATTAAGATGATAACTACACTGCTTGTTTTCACTAAGTAAGGCAATTTTTCAGACTATAGTTACAATACTATATTAAGGAGAAATCTCTGACCACAAAACATACAAATAACTCAAAATTAACAAAAGATTTCTTCATTTTGCAGTTATTGTGTTTAAGGACAAACAAAAGTAGAGCTGATGGAAATTGTCCTGGATGGGATGAGATAAAACAATCAGTGCACCTTAATATAAAATAATTATTTCTGCAACCAAATATTCTCGAAATGGGTTTTTAAAGCTACAATTTTTTCTGATTATTGGTTAAATAAAATTCATAGGAAGCCAAATTTCAAGGCTATGTGATATATAAGAGAAGTTTAAGCAAAGTTCAGTTACTTTTTGGAATAAGTACTAGCCAGTTGTAAGCATTTTTTAAAACCTAAGTAAAACATTAGGATATATAATTTGTGTTGGCTACTATTAAATGACATTTATGGCACCATAAATGAGGTGATTATTATTAGCACATAAGCATACACACACACAAACACAAGACAAACAGTGACAGACACACACACACTCACATACACCCCATTTGTGAAACCAATGTAAAGTAAATATTAAAAATCAAATATTATTTCTTAAAGAGAAATCTTTAAATGCATGTTTTTGTTTTATTATTACGAATTTATGACAATGTTATTATTAGAAAGTCAAGTATATGCAACATGGTATTTGGGTTTTTTTGTTTGTTTGTTTGCTTGTTTTTTGGTTTTTCGAGACATGGTTTCTCTGTGGCTTTGGAGTCTGTCCTGGAACTAACTCTTGTAGACCAGGCTGGTCTTGAACTCACAGAGATCCGCCTGCTTCTGCCTCCTGAGTGCTGGGATTAAAGGTTGCGCCACCATCGCCCAGCAGTATTTGTTGCATAACTAATCTCACATCATTATTCCGTCACAAGCGCGCATACAAACACACACACACATACACACATACACACACACACACACACACACACACACACACACACACAGAGAGACAGAGAGAGAGAGAGAGAGAAGACTGAATCAGTCAAACTTACCAGAGAGAGTATAACCAAATAGAAAAACCAGTCAATCTTTCAAATACTTGGTTTAGTCATAACATAGAACTTCCAAAATAATTAATTCTACAAGTCATTTAACCACTGCTGCTTTAAGTCCAAAAATATAAATCCTTTTCAGGGAAGTATAGAAAATGTCACATTAAAGTTTTCTTTCTCAAAATATCACATTTTTATTCAAGTTTCTGATATAAACTCCCTTTATCTTAAAGTGTGCTTTTATAAAGACATAATAAATCAGATGATTGGCATTTCGTTTCCTGCATAAATGTTAACTGTCTGACTTGTCCTCATCTCATAGTTTCAGGAGAACAATTATTTTTTTTTTGGCAAACTAAAGTATTTTCTGTCTACATCTTTATATAATTATCCATTGCTAAATGAATCATCACATCTGTGAAGGACCTCATTTAACAGATATTTAAAAATAACATCTAAAAGAAAACACAAATAAGCATATCAAATGTATAAAGAAAATATAGTAGAAAAATTTTCCAGTTTGAGACACTAAGTTGGGAAAATAATTCACACACACACACACACACACACACACACACACACACACACACCAGTCCTGAAAGAATACATCAGAAAACATCAGAAATCTCATATTGTATTTAAAATGTACTCTTCAAATATATGCTTTAATTGGAATAGTAACAACATACTCAAAATGTACATTATACAACATTATACACTTGGACTAACCATTGTCAACTTGGTTGCCATTAGTGAGTGGTTTATAAATACTACTGAAAAAAAAAATCAGTGCTGCTGTGTAAGTAGTCACCCTTTAAAGATATGTCTACGTGAATTAATAGAATGGAACGTAATGCTGGAAATTGGGGGCTACAGCATTATAGGAACATCTTCAAATTTTTACTTGGAAAACTTAACAACGTCCTCAGCTGTCTGAAATATAAGACTAAATTTTAGATTTTCTAGATAGTCTATTCTTTAAAACCAAGTAAGAGCCGGGCGGTGGTGGCGCACGCCTTTAATCCCAGCACTTGGGAGGCAGAGGCAGGAGGATCTCTGTGAGTTCGAGACCAGCCTGGTCTACAAGAGCTAGTTCCGGGACAGGCTCCAAAACCACAGAGAAACCCTGTCTCGAAAAACCACACACACACACAAAAAAAAAAAAAAACAAGTAAGAGAAGAGTGTTCATCTTTTAAAAGCTCATATTGCCAAAAAAAAAAAAAAAAATCCATGAGGAGGAACACAGCAAAACATTTATTATCATTATTATTATTACTTAAATAAAAGGAACGAGAATATGAAGTAGATAATTTGTTGAAACATATTTGCTTTGCACAAGAGAAAGAAAATTTCCATGAAGATATTTTAGTGAAAACACTCACTTAAAATTCAAATTTATACAATAAAGTGATATGACAACTGTCCCCTTTATAATAGTTAATAAATCATTAATAATTTTCCAGAGTACAGTCAGGCTTACAAGAGTGAAATATTAAATATAGTAAGCACAAGACCTTAAGTGAATATTTTACTAAAATGTAAAATAAACATAGATCAAAATTGACACTTGATATACTTATCCATTTATGCCAAATATTGACATATTTCTAGAGTCAGAGAGACCAGGGTTCTAGCAAGCCCATGAAATGAAACAATACAACTATCACTGCTATTTACTCACTCTTCCTGCATTTAAAAAAAAAAAAAAAAAACTTCTTGGGGATTTTAGACTAATTGACAGTAACTTTGTCACTTATGGAGCAAAATTGGACCAAAAAAATAAGAGATAGTCATGCCCATTTCTTTTTCATGCATGAAGCTTAAAGTTCTTAGTTAAAGAGGATTTTCTGTCAGGCTAGATTTGTTGACAATTGTGCTACTGAGAACTCCTGGCAGCTTGCCTTGAACCTCTTGCATGATGGAGAAGCATATTTCTTGCTGTTTTATATAAGGTATATTTGGTTTGTGAACTCATTACAAGTTTAGGATACACTTGTAGTTAGAAAATTGATAGCAGGAGCATGATTCATTTAGTAATAAAATCAAAAATTGGTAACGCCAGTGCTAAAGGGATGGTTCTGTCTGTAAACTGCTTTTCTTGAAAGCATGATGGACTGGGGCTGATAGTAGTGGTGAACAACCTGGAAATGCAGCAAGAAGCAGGTTTCTGGGCTTGCTGCCCACTCAACCTCTTCTCCTTGCCAAACTTCAGCTCAATGAGAGACCCTATCATAACAAATAAAAGTAATACATTTCCTGAGGAGAAATGACACCTCAGGTGTCCACTTGCCTTCTTACTGTGTACAAACATACTCATAGTGAAATGTGTAACACAGACATAACACATGAAAATAAATAAAAAGTAAAAATAAATAAAATAGGCATCACTAATAGCATGTCCTGTATAAGAAATTCATTTTTAATTTTATTATGAGTTTCAAATTAACTATTTAATTTAATCTGTTTAATGGGTTATTGATAATCCATTAATTTTACTATTATATTTTTATGGGTATATTCTCTTGTGATTATAAAGTCGAATGATAGAACTTTGATTAAATAACTTAACAATATAGGCATCATAGAAAATAATGCACTAGCTAAAGAGTTACTAAATGTGCCTAAATAGAGAACTTGAGGCTAACAACTTACTCAGAATCTTGATCACTCTTGATTTAGTGACCTATTTTTATGTTTCATATGGAATTAGTGTAAGCCAGGAACAGGACATGTCCTAACAAGACAGGGTCATGGATACTCTCCAAATTGTCAAAAAATGAATAAAAATTAAGATATAACTTAAATACTGTGAGCTAAAAAGCTCAGTCTATGAGCCAAAATCTTTCTAGGCAACCATGAATTCTAACAAAATTGACAAAATAAAGGAATAACTTCTAAAAGTCAAGACACCTAGCATAAACCAAAAATAGACCCGTGGCCACAGAAATAGCTCCAGTCAGAAAACATTCTGCCTTTCTTCCAAATAGCTGGTATTTGTTATTGTCTGCATGATCTTTTGGCTTTTTTGTTTTGGGTTTGTTTGTTTGTTTGTTTTTTCGAGACAGGGTTTCTTTGTAGCTTTGGAGCCTGTCCGGGAACTAGCTCTTGTGGATGAGGCTGGCCTCGAACACACAGAGATCCACCTATCTCTGGATCAGAGTGCTAGGACTAAAGGCTTGTGCCACCAATGCCTGGCCGTGTATGCATGATTCTAATGATTCATTATATTATCAAAAAGTCTGTTTAACCTAAATTGGCAAATGTAATCATGGACTTCAAAAAAAAAAATGAAAAAACAAAAACCCATTCCAAATTGAAACAGGTATGGTAGATAAGAATACACATATAGATTAATGAATCATAGGACACAATAAACCATTCTTGGCAGGTCTTATAGTTTATACATTTAAAACCAAAAAATAAACAATCAAGAAACAAAAAACGTAAGAAAATTTAGGTATGAGAAGAGGGACCAATAGAAAGTTAACAAAGCTAAGTACGTGAAAAGATGGAAAAGTTTCTCCCATTTTCAAAAGACAGTCTGAAGATGTGCTATTTTAATTATCAGTGTAGGTTCAACATTAGAAATATTAAGGCTAATAGAAACAGCCTATCAACAAAATTCTTGAAACAGCTTTTAAACTATTCTGCCATTTTCCTCAGCCATCTAATGACAGGTCCCTCACTGAGAAAAAGCCCTCTTTACGAGAACCCAGAGTTCTAGCATAGTTTATAACTTGGGGTGGAAAGGGTTCATCTGGATTACTTCCAGGTCATAATCCAACACGTAGGGAAATCAGAATAAAATCTCAAGCAGGAATTAAAGCAGAAACAACAGAGAAATTGTTGTTCCCTCACTTTTCTTGTTCTCTAGTTCATTCGCATAGCTTTCTTATAGCCCAGAACTACTTGCCTAGAAGTGATGCCTCAAAATGTGGGTTACATTCAAGGCGATATTACCACACACTTGCAAACAGTTCACTCTGACCTAGGAATTTCTTCAGTTTGGCTTTCCTATTTCAAGAATCTAGGCTCTGTCAAATTAACAATAAAAATAAACCAAACAGAAGGAAGTGAAAAAAGAATGAATTCTTTGTGATTAAAGAAACCAGGTACTTAAAAATAAGGGGGGAAAAAGACAAAGTAAAGAAGCTAAGGTAGTAAGGTTTAGCCCTGAATCTGGTAGATGAGAAGCACATGTTTTAAAAATGAGCTGCTCCGAATTACTACACTGAGATTTCCTAAATTGGAGTAAAGATGAGACTAACATAGTTATGGAAAAATAAATGAGACCTCAAAGTCAGGAAAATAAAATCAGCCACAGTCTTCTAAGTTTTCACTCAGTGAAATGCAGTGCTTGATTCCAATGGGGAAAAAAAGACTGAAACATTTTGTTGGTTAATAATATTTATAGTAAATTCTTCATACAATGAAATAAACCATTGAAATTCTACAGGTTTCACTACATACCCCACTTTGTGCGTATATGTGTATACATGTGTATTCACATTTTAAGTATCACAGATTTAACATCCTGCAAGTTCTTCCTTAGAATATTGTTTCATGGCAAAGTTTTTGATACAGGGAAAGGAAAAAGAGAAAAGACAACAGACATGTATTCATCCCATGTTGAAACATGGGTTTCAACTGGAGATCAGTCTACTTGATGCCCATCTTGAATAATGTAGAAAAGGTCATTCTAGAAAAGAGATAGCTACGAGAAGAAAACATTAGTGAAAGGATAATGTAGGCAAATCCATGAACCTCAATGAAGCTGATGAATTAAAAGATAAAATAAAGGATATGTAAAGACCTATAAAATGGCATTTAAGCTAAAACATATAAGTAAAATTTCTACAGTGCATTTAACAATGAATATTTATATACCTATTTTAGTAAACTTACTCATTACTCAAGAGTAATTTCAAGTGAGTTTCAATAATGTTTTGTACATGAAAAACCAAGATAATCATTGTTTAAATTGCATGTAGTAAAATATAGATGACAGATGATGGAAGTAAAATAAGTAGGTAGAACAGAGAGGAGGTAAAGTATAAATGTTATAATTATGTTCAGAATTCAAGATGTAATTGCTATAATTTGTGAAGTTTGAACTATATTTTAAACAAAAGAACTTCAAAGATACCAAATAAAGAAAAAATTCTTAGAACAGAATGAAGAGAAATGGGTAGCATGGATAGCTGATTCATTACTTATTAACAGATAAACAACTCAAGTGTTCAATTTCAAAATCTGTTGCAGAATAGAATACTTGTTTATGTATTTAGAGATATATTGGGTCTGTGTTGCAGAATAATTGTTTAAGTACGTAAAAATGAGTTACGTTAATTTACGTTACATTTGGTGAGCTATGTGCAGGTGTGTTGCATTTTTTGTATTGCAAATAAATGATTAACTATGTGAAGATGTGTATGTTCCTTCTGTTTATGCATTTGATTAACTACGCGAAGATCTGTTGCTGTTTCACTTTACCTGCATAAGGTACAAGATTCACCTGATAAAAAGCAGACTGGCTAATAACTAAGGAAAATAAAGATCGATGCGACTGTTGGGAAAGGAGAAAAGGGAACCAGCTAGTCAACCAGCCATGGTCAGTCTACTCAGGAGCAGCCAGCTTGGTCCTAGGAAGCCAGAAATGGAAGAAACGAAAAGGAGGATGACCAGTATGCAGATGAGGAGAAAGCCTCAGGGAGCACGTCAATTAATAGAAGTGTATTTTAAGTTTAAAAACATTACTAAGAACAAGCCTAAGCTAAGGTCAAGCATTCATAATTAATAATAAGTGTTTCCATGTCATGGTTTGATGGATGGCAAACCAAGAGAGCTTGCTACAAAAATCAGGGTGCAACATGTTGAGATATGAAGTGTTCCATTGTTCTCAGATGAATTTGTAATGTTTAGGCTGTTGTTTATGTATCTAAGATCAAGTAGAAGGGGCATTTTCAGGAGTTATCGAAGACATCTTGCATTTGTAGAGCTATAAATGTTTTAGGAGAGAGATTACATGCATAAATAGAACTTAAAATTTAGCTCATTTATCTGAGGTATGAAAAGTGATGAGAAACCATGGGATGTGTAGGATAACAAACAATTCCTATCCTAAGTCATGTTGAATATGTTTAAAATATCTCAGCTTAAAGATATGAGGATTTGTACTTCTTTGGTTTATCAAGATTTCATTATATTAGAAAGATATAAAGAAATAAGAATTAGACACCTTTTCAATAATAAATATAAATATTTTGAAAAATATCATTTTAAGCACTAATATGTCAATGTATAAAAATGATTTTGAAAATAGTAAAGAAAGCAAAGTGAATAGGAAGAAATAATTTTTAAAAATAAGAAACACAAAAATGAATATCTAAACTTTTGAAAAAATTAAGTAGTGATTTATTGCACCAAAAATTAGAGGTTTAAGGTTTCCATTTTTTTGTATAATAACTAAATTTAATGTAAAGAATTATTTCTTTGTATCCAAAACAGATCAAGTAAAAGAGAAATTCAATAACACTAAAGAAATGAGAATAATACACCCCCTCACCCAGCTCCTTCTGCAGGGCTGTCTTTCTTTCGCACGACCCAGCCCCCCCAGCACCCCTCCCCAACCCTGCCCTGCTGTATGCTAGGACCAGTGCTCAAGTACAGTTTCAAGCTCCTAAACTAAGGCGACCCACCCAGAGCGGTGAGTGCCTGACTACCGGGCAGGCCTCAGGGTCCCCTGGAAGGGAGCCGGGCACCTTCAGCTCCAGCGCCAGGATTCCTGCGCGCTTCTGGATACCACCCTACCCCCCCTTGCTCCATTCATCCTGTTGGCCCTGGATCATTGGGCTACCGGCGGCCCTGTTTAGTTGCTGGGGAATCCCATTGGGACGGGAACGGTTCCTGCTTCTACACCGAAGAGATATACCCAGAGAGTCAATCACAGCAAAGGCTGGACCAAGAGACCAAGCCCCTCCTGGCTCCATTTGAAGGAAGAGATGGGAAGGCGCCAATACAAGAATTCCTCCAACAACCTGAAAGGCAACATGACACCACCAGAAACCAGGGATCCCAAAATAAGAAAAATTGTACACCCTACTCCTGAAGAAATAGAAGAAATCGACTCAAAAGTGAACTATATGAAAACAATAGAGGACCTTAAACAGGAGGTGAAAAACTGCAATAAACAATTAGAGATTACAAACAAAAAGGTAGAGGAAATGAATAAATCGCTCAAAGACACGCAAGAAAACCAAGAGAAACAAGAAAAAGCAATCAAACAGGTTAGGGAAGCGGTTCAAGACATGAAGAATGAAATGGAAGCAATGAAGAAAGCACAAACCAAGGGAAGAATGGAGATGGAAAATCTGGGTAAACGAACAGGAACGACATAGACAAGTACTAACAACAGATTACAAGAGATAGAAGAGAGAATATCAGACACTGAAGATACCATAGAGAAAATAAACACACTGATCAAAGAAAACAGCAAAACCAACAAATTCTCATCACAAAACATTCAGGAAATTTGGGACACAATAAAAAGACCAAACCTAAGAATAATTGGAGTAGAAGAAGGAGAAGAAGTGCAGCTCAACGGTACAGAAAATATACTTAATAAAATTATAGAAGAAAACTTTCCCAACCTGAAGAAAGAGGTACCTATGAAGGTTCAAGAAGCATACAGAACACCAAATAGGCTGGATCAAAAAAAAAAAAAACATCCCCTCGCCAAATAATAATCAAAACACAAAATACACAAAATAAAGAAAGAATATTAAGAGCCACAAAGGAAAAAGGCCAAGTTACTTATAAAGGTAAACCTATCAGACTTACACCTGACTTCTCTATGGAAACCATGAAAGCCAGAAGGTCCTGGATAGATGTACTGCAAAAACTAAGAGATCATGGATGCAAGCCCAGACTACTATATCCAGCCAAGCTTTCGTTCACTATAAATGGAGAAAACAAAATTTTCCAGGATAAAAACAAATTCAAGCAATACGTAGCCACAAATCCAGCCTTACAGGAAATTATAGAAGGAAAATCACTAACCAAGGAGTCCAACAATGCCCACAATAACACAGTCATCTGGAGACCTTTCACCAGCGCAACTCAAAGAAGGGAAACACACAAACCCTACTACTAAAAAAGTGACCGGAGTTAACAACCACTGGTCATTAATATCACTTAATGTCAATGGGCTCAACTCACCTATAAAAAGGCACAGGCTAAGGGATTGGATACGAAAACAGGATCCAACATTCTGCTGTCTACAAGAAACACACCTCAACCAGAAAGACAGGCACCTACTCAGAGTAAAGGGCTGGGAAAAGGCTTATCAAGCAAATGGACCTAAGAAACAAGAAGGTGTGGCCATACTAATTTCTAACAAAGTTGACTTCAAACTTAAATCAATCAGAATAGATGGAGAGGGACATTTTATACTCATAACAGGAACAATTCATCAGGATGAAGTCTCAATCCTGAATATCTACGCCCCTAATATAAAAGCGCCCACGTATGTAAAAGAAACATTACTAAAACTCAAGGCAGCCATCAAACCACACACACTAATAGTAGGGGACTTCAACACTCCTCTCTCACCAATGGACAGGTCAATCAAACAGAAACCTAACAGAGAAATTAGAGAATTAATGGAGGTAATGAAGCAAATGGACTGAACAGACATCTATAGATTATTCCACCCGAAGAGGAAAGAATATACCTTCGTCTCTGCAGCTCATGGAACCTTCTCGAAAATTGACCACATACTCGGTAACAAAGCTAACTTACACAGTTACAAAAAAATATTAGTAACCACCTGCGTCTTATCAGATCATCATGGATTAAAGTTAGAATTCAACAACATGCTACCCCCAGAAAGCCTACAAACTCATGGAAACTGAACAGTCAACTACTGAACCATACCTGGATTAAGGAAGAAATAAAGAAAGAAATTAAAGTCTTCCTTGAATTCAATGAAAATAAAGAAACAACATACTCAAACTTATGGGACACTATGAAAGCAGTCCTAAGAGGAAAGTTCATAGCACTAAGTGCCCACTTAAAGAAAACAGAGAAAGCTCATATTGAAGACTTAACAGCCCACCTGAAAGCTCTAGAAAAAAAAAGAAACAGCCTCACCTAGGAGGAGTAGAAGATTGGAAATAATCAAACTGAGGGCTGAAATCAACAAAATAGAAACACAGAAAACAATCCAAAGAATCAATGAAACAAAAAGCTGGTTCCTGGAGAAAATCAACAAGATTGATAAACCCCTATCCAAACTAATCAAACGGCAGAGAGAGAATACGCAAATTAATAAGATCAGAAATGAAAAGGGGGACATAACCACAGACACAGAGGAAATTCAGAGAATCATCAGATCTTATTACAAAAGCCTGTATAACACGAAACTGGAAAATGTAAAAGAAATGGACACTTTTTTAGATAAATACCATATACCAAAGTTACACCAGGACCAGGTGAACAATCTAAACAGACCTGTTGGTCGCGAAGAATTAGAAGCTGTTATCAAAAACCTCCCGACCCAAAAAAGCCCAGGACCAGATGGTTTCAATGCGGAATTCTACAAGAACTTCCAAGAAGAGCTAATACCTATACTCCTTAATGTATTCCACAATATAGAAACAGAAGGGTCATTACCTAATTCCTTTTATGAAGCTACAGTTACTCTGATACCAAAACCACACAAAGACTCAACCAGGAAAGAGAATTACAGGCCAATCTCACTCATGAACATCGACGCAAAAATCCTCAACAAAATACTGGCAAACCGAATCCAAGAACACATCCGAAATATTATCCATTATGATCAAGTAGGCTTCATTCCTGAGATGCAGGGCTGGTTCAACATACGAAAATCTATCAATGTAATCCAGCATATAAATAAACTGAAAGAAAATAACCATATGATCATCTCATTAGATGCTGAAAAGGCATTCGACAAAATTCAACATCCATTTATGTTAAAAGTCTTGGAGAGATTAGGGATACAAGGGTCATACCTAAATATAATAAAAGCTATATACAGCAAGCCGACAGCTAACATCAAATTAAACGGAGAGAGACTCAAAGCCATCCCGCTTAACTCAGGAACACGACAAGGCTGTCCACTCTCGCCATACCTCTTCAATATAGTACTTGAAGTTCTTGCAATAGCAATAAGACAACATAATGGGATCAAGGGGATTCGAATTGGAAAGGAAGAAGTTAAACTTTCATTATTCGCAGATGATATGATAGTGTACTTAAGCGACCCCCAAAACTCCACCAAAGAACTTATACAGCTGATAAACAGCTTTAGTAATGTGGCAGGATACAAGATCAACTCCAAAAAATCAGTCGCCCTCTTACACACAAAGGATAGGGAAGCAGAGAGGGAAATCAGAAAAGCTTCACCATTCACGATAGCCACAAACAGCATTAAATATCTTGGGGTAAATCTAACCAAGGACGTGAAAGATCTATTTGACAAGAACTTTAAGGCATTGAAGAAAGAAATTGAAGAGAATACCAAAAATTGGAAGGACCTCCCTTGCTCTTGGATTGGGAGGATCAACATAGTAAAAAATGGCAATTCTACCTAAGGCAATTTATAGATTCAATGCAATCCCCATCAAGATCCCATCAAAATTCTTCACAGATCTGGAGAGGACAATAATCAACTTTATATGGAAAAACAAAAAACCCAGGATAGCCAAAACAATCCTATACAATTAAAGATCTTCTGGAGGCATTACCATCCCTGACTTCAAACTCTATTACAGAGCTACAGTAATGAAAACAGTGTGGTTCTGGCATAAAAACAGAGAAGTCAACCAATGGAATCGTATAGAAGACCCGGATTTTAACCCACAAACCTATGAACACCTCATTTTCGATAAAGGAGTTAAAAGTATACAATGGAAGAAAGAAAGCATCTTCAACAAATGGTGCTGGCACAACTGGATGTAAACCTGTAGAAGAATGAAAATAGACCCACATCTTTCACCGTGCACAAAACTCAAGTCCAAATGGATTAAAGACCTCAATATCAGCCCGAACACACTGAACCTGATAGAAGAGAAAGTGGGAAATACCCTATAACAGATGGGCACAGGAGATTGCTTCCTATGCATAACCCCAGAAGCACAGACATTAATGGCAACATTGAATAAATGGGACCTACTAAAACTGAGAAGCTTCTGCAAAGCAAAGGACACTGTCACTAAGACACAAAGGCAACCTACTGACTGGGAGAAGATCTTCACCAACCCCGCAACAGACAAAGGTCTGATCTCCAATATATATAGAGAACTCAATAAACTAGACTTTAAAATGCTAATTAACCCAATTAAAAAATGGGGCACTGATCTGAACAGAGAATTCTCAATAGAAGAAGTTCAAATGGCCAAAAGACACTTAAGGTCATGCTCAACTTCCTTAGCAATCAGGGAAATGCAAATCAAAACAACTTTGAGATATCATCTTACACCTGTGAGAATGGCTAAAGTCAAAAACACCAACGATAACCTTTGCTGGAGAGGTTGTGGAGGAAGGAGTACCCTCATCCATTGCTGTTGGGAATGCAATCTTGTGCAACCACTATGGAAGTCAGTGTTTCGGTTACTCAGGAAATTCGGGATCAACCTACCCCTGGACCCAGCAATACCACTCTTGGGAATATACCCAAGAGATGCCCTATCATATGACAAAAGCATTTGTTCAACTATGTTCATAGCAGTATTATTTGTAATAGGCAGAACCTGGAAACAACCTAGATACCCTTCAATGGAAGAATGGATGAAGAAAGTATGGAATATCTACACATTAGAGTACTACGCTGCGGTAAAAAACAATGACTTCTCGAATTTTGCACGCAAATGGATGGAAATAGAAAACACTATCCTGAGTGAGGTATCCCAGACCCAAAAAGATGAACATGGGATGTACTCACTCATAATTGGTTTCTAGCCATAAATAAGGGTCACGGAGTCTACAATAGGTGAATCTAAAGAAGCTAAGTAAGAAGGGGAATCCAAGGAAAAACATATAGTTATCCTCTTGGCTAAGGGAAGTAGACCAAATTGCAGGGGAGAAAATTGGGACCTTGGGGGTGGGGTGGGATGGGGGTAAGGGGAGATGGGGAGAGAAAAGTTAGAAGGGAAGGAGGTCGGGCCTTGGGAAAACAGGAGGATTGGGATAAAGGAAGGTTGGACAGGGGAGCATGGCACCACAATTCTTAGATAAGGGAGCCACTTTAGGGTTGGCAAGAGACCTGACCCTAGAGGGGCTCCCAGGTGCCCAAGCTGAGGTCCCCAGTTAGTTCCTTGGGCAGTTGAGGATAGGGAACCTGAAATGACCCTATCCTAGAGCAAAACTGACGAATACCTTGCATATCATCATAGAACCTTCATCTGGTGATGGATGGAGATAGAGACAGAGACCCACACTGGAGCACTGGATTGAGTTCCCAAGGTCCCAATGAGGAGCAGAAGGAGGGAGAACATGAGCAAAGAAGTCGGGACCACGAGGGATACACCCACCCACTGAGACAGTGGAGCTGATCTATTGAGAGCTCACCAAGACCAGCTGGACTGTGACTGAAAAAGCATGGGATAAAACTGGACTCTCTGAACATGGCGAACAATGAGGGCTGATGAGACGCAAAGGACAATGGCACGGGGGTTTGATCCTCCGTAATATGATGGCTTTGTGGGAGCCTAGCCAGTTTCGATGTTCACCTTTCTAGATATGGACGGAGGGGGCAGGTCCTAGGTCTTACCACAGGGCAGAAAACCCTGACTGCTCTTTGGACTGGAGAGGGAGGGTGAAAGGAGTGGGGGGAGGGGGAGAAAGGTGGGAGGAGGGGGCATAGGGTGGGAGGAGGGGGAGGGAAATGGGAGGCTGGGAGGAGGTGGCAACTTGTTTTTTGTTTTTTTTCTTTTTTTTTCTCCTTTTCTCAATAAAATAAATAAATAAATAAATAAATTTAAAAAATTAAAAAAAAATAAGAAACACAAAAATGAATACCTAAACTTTTGAAAAAATTAAGTAGTGATTTATTGCACCAAAAATTAGAGGTTTAAGGTTTCCATTTTTTTGTATAATAACTAAATTTAATGTAAAGAATTATTTCTTTGTATCCAAAACAGATCAAGTAAAAGAAGAAATTCAATAACTCTAAAGAAATGAGAATAATACAGAGGAATTTTCCAGTTGCAACACAACTTCAATGAGTAATTATTATATTAAAAATGCTAATTTAATTTTTAAAAATCTGTGTTAGTGTACCAAGATTTAAATGCTCAAAACTGTGTTGAAAAGTCTTCCAACTAAAACAGAATTTCATCATTAAGTGTACTATCTTGTAATAATATAATTAGTAGTTTAAGGTAGACTTACATATATTTTATTATTATGTTGGATTTGCTTTGTTGTCTGGGTAGTTTACAATTTATATATACTTTTTATAGCAATAAAGATCATAGTATTGGATTAAAAGCAGACATGTGGATCAATGAAATTGAATCAAAGATGCTAACATTAATCCACATACCCATGAACAACTGATTTTTGACAAAGAAGCCAAAACTTTACAATGGAAAATTAGAAAGCATCTACAACAAATGATGCTGGTGTAACTCAATATCAACATGAAGGTTGTCAATAGATTCATATCTTTTTGCAATGCACAAAACCCAATCCCAGTTGAATTATAGACCTCAACATAAATCCACTTACACTGAACCTGATAGAAAAAAAAATGTTGAAGTAGTCCTAAATATATTGGCACAGGATACCACTTCCTAAAAATAACACAAGTATCACAGACACTGAGAGGCCTACAAAAAAGGAAAAGATCTTCATCATCCCCACATCGGACTGAGAACTGATTTCCAAAATATATAAAGAATTCAAAAAATCTAGGCATCCAAATACCAAATTACTCAATTTTTAAAATGGGCTACAGAGCTAAACAGAGAATTCTCAACAGAAGAAATTCAAATGGCTGAAAGATATTTAAAAAATTGCTTAACATCCTTATTCATCAGGGAAATGCCAATCAAAATGAGATAATATCTTACACCTGTCAGAATGGCTAAGATCAAAAACATCAATGATAGCTTATGCTGGAGAGGAAGTGAGTAAGTGGAATACTCTTCCACTGCTGGTGGGAGTGCAAATTGTATAGCCACTTTGGAAATCAATATAGTGTTTTCTCAGAAAAGTTTGAATCAATCAACCTCAAGACTCAGGAAGACAAAAATGGTATTTACTCACTCATAAGTGGATACTAGACATAACGAAAAGGGTAACAAGGTTACAATTATCAATCCCTGAGAATCTAGGAAAAGAGGAGAACCCTGAGAGAGACATGTATGAACGCATGGAAGGGAAATATATAAAATATCCTGACCAAATTCGGAGCATGGGGCGGGGGAGGGAAGGGTGAAAGGAATGGGGGAGGAGAAAATGAGAGGACAGGATGGTTGACATGTGAGAGGGAGAGCAAGGAAAGAGATATCTTGATAGAGGGAGCCATTACGGCATTTGGGAGCAATCTGGTGCAATGGAAACTCCCAGAAATCCACATGGATGTCCCCACCTAATACTCCTAGCAATAGTTGGGATGTTGCCCGAACCAGCCTTCCTCTGTAATCAAATTGACAATCACCCTAATTGTCTTCATAGAGCCTTCATCCGATAACTCATGGAAGCCGATGCAGAGATCCACAGCTATGCACTGGGCTGAGCTCCAGTTGAAGAGAGAAAAGAGGGTTGTATGCGCAAAGAGGGTCAAGATAATGCAGTTTGAAGAACCTGCAAAGAACTGAGCTAGGCTTTCTGAATGTAGGTGGCAGTTCTGTGGCTTGGGAAGTCTGTGAGCCCACCTGCAGTGGGATCAGGTTTTATCCCTAGTGCATAAACAGGGTTTTTGGAGTCATTTTCCTACGAAGGAACACTGTGTTCAGCCTTGATATACTGTGAATGGGTTGGTCCTGCCTCAACTTGATTTGCCAGACTTTGTTACTCCCCATGGGAGGCCTCACCCTTTCTGAGGAGTGGATTGGGAGTTGTGTGGGAGGAAGGCATGAGTGAGCAGGAGGAGAGAAGGGAGGGAGAAATACGGCTGGAATGTAAAATTAAAAAAAGAAACTTTAAAAAATTATTTTTTTAATTTTATTTTACATTTTACCCACAATTTTCCCCTCCCACTCCTCCTGCCCAGCCTTGCCTTCCCCCAGTCCAACCAATGTCCACTCCACCAGTCAGATAAGGATTTTTAAGGGGAGTCAACAAAGTCTGGCACATTAAGTTGGGGCAGGAACAAGTCCCTCCCCTCCGCATTACACTATACACAGCCTTAAAAAAATGAAGACAAATAGTACTTTTTAATAAAGCAACGATTAATATTTATACAAACAATGTAAATTTTAATAATAATCAATTGTTTAAAAAAATCAGAACTTGAAGTTTACATTAGGGAAATAATTTGCCTTAAGAAATTGTTCTAATTTTTCAAAATACTTGAAATGAGAATAGATTTCTTTACTTATTTTTATTGTTTATGGCTTTTACCTGATTGTAGTTTTATAATTCATGGCCCCTCAGAGGACACTTTGAAAAAGAAATTTTTCTCTATAGGGAAAATATTAGGCTCAGACATTTATAACCAGTTAGTTTTACAAATATGTCTAGGTATTGGTATAGTTTAAATTGGATAGGAGGAAAGTATAAAATAGAATACAGAAGTATACGACTGTACTCTTAAATGAATAAACACAGTTAGCTCTATATCATGAAGCACAGAAGCATGTCTGCATATTGTAAAAATTATTAATGTGCTAATTAAATCAAGTTTTCAAATCATGTTTTGTCCCATATTATTTTACATTTGAAAGAAAATTTTTATTTTCAATAAAAAATTTCCAATGAATGTTGCAAAATGTTGTGATTATTAACAAGATCTTTGAACCCAGAGACAGGGATCGAACTCAAATTTAACAAGGCATTCTTTTCTACGTGGCTTTGGGAGCTTTGAATTATATTCAAGATCCTTAACTAGAAGGCTGTAGCGCAATATTTAAGGTATTGTAAGCATTCTGAATATGCTGTTGAAGAGATCAAACATGATGACTAGATCCTTCTTTCAACAGTGAAGAGGATGGAAAATCATTCAGACCTGTTAAGATTGAAGAACAGAGCTATAAATTCCCACACAGCATTTAGAACTGGATGCAGTGATGGTCACTCAATAAATGACACATTTATCCATGAAGCTGATTTAAATTCAAGAGTGTGTTTCAAACTCTATTACTTTCTACATATCTCTCTAGAAATTCCATTAACATGAGCAAGTAAAATATTCTTATTAGGCTTTTATGATTGGGTTTCATTGATATTTTGATTTTTCAAACTTCCTATGAATAAAAATTATATCCAGCTCATTATTTTTATAAGCATAGTTGGAAATGCCTAAAGTAGTGGCCATTGTGAGTCATTCAATTCCAAATGAAAGGTGATGGAAATCAGCACATTAGCAGAGAGAAGATCTGTATTTCCTCAGATAAATGCTATGCTAGTTTAAGCTTTTAATTATCTACCATTTCAATTTCCTTGAGGAGTGAAAAATTCAAAAGTATACTGTCAAAATAAGTGATAATATTTACTCTGATACAGAAATCTGGAGTTGTATCCCAAACAGACATAAATTTAATAAATTTCTCTGTTAGGTTCTTAATGTTTTATTTCAAAGTGCTATGATATATGCTTTTTTGTTTCATCTACACAAGTCCAGATAGTTTTAAAATAAAAATAAAATTTTAAAATATTTCAAACTTAAAAATTGGAAAAAAGAAAATGGAAAGTCAATTATTTTGCATTTGATGTAAGTAATATTTCATAATCTCTAACAGATTGTACTCATCCCTCATAGTTTATATAAAAGGTATATATACATTGTTTTCTGTAAAACACTAAACTAATATTTAAATATATTTCCTATTAGAAATTATTTGTAATTTCTGTAACACATTAAAAAAACAAATGCCATCAGAAAAGACTCTACAATTCTCTAAATTGTATTTATTCTTATAAATTTCATACATGGGTACAATGTGCTTCATTATATTTAACCCTTGTATATCCTGAAATTCCTCCTGGACTGTTCACCTATTATATATCTTGTCTTGTAGTATAATATTTTATCTAAATTATCTTTCATCATAACTAAGGAAAGTTATAACTGTGTAGTCTTCGACTGCCTGAAAGAAATCAGAAGGATATAATACTACCTAAGTAAACAGGAAGAACATTGTAAGCAACTTACAAAATTCTAGAAATGACAAAGACATATGGCTACCTAGACAGTCACACAAACTTCTGTAATGCTGGGGCATCCATCTTCAGCCTACAGTTTCTGGTGGGCTTTTCAATGTAACAGAAAATTTGAAAGGATATCCTACTTATATTGGCAAAATTCATTAGTCACATTCTTTTGTGTCCCAAAGAATGTCTAGAAGACTATTCCATGAAGCAGGAACCCTGAAGGACTGTCTACCTTTGTTTTGTCAAATTCTGTATTCATTTTTCAATTGTCCCTGCATGTCCAATTTATACAGCCTATTGTCAAGCAGTCCAGGCAAGAAGAGCAGGCTTTTTGTCTAAATGGCTGGCTTTGCCTAATTGAAAACACACACTATTAGGAGTTTTTGACACCCATCATCCATTTGAAGTAATTGGTGCTGTCCAAAACAGATGTCTCTCACTATTAAGAAAAGTGTATGTTTTTAAAATATTTTAAATGTCATATTCTGTAGGTCTTAGAAATGTTTGAAGATTACCTATTTGATATTTCTGAATATCTAGAAAACCTAACTAATGACTATAAAATTGACTATTATAGATGTCTATTAATTTGTACTTTTAACTATATATTGCATTTTAAGTGAGGTGCATAAATATAATACCTTAAACAAGAGTAGAAACATACATAATATAACAAAATTGATCTTAAATAAGTATAAAAATCATGAAAAACATACCAGTGTAAAGTATTCATTTCTATATCATATTCCTCTTTTTTCTTTAAGAAGCGATTGAATATTACCATCAATTATTCATAACCCATCCCTTTAAATAAAATCAAACAATTATAACCAATGTTTTGGGAAATTGGCATAGTCGTCTATACTACTTCTTGCTGATTTGCAGCATTGGTAATATTATGGCAATCCTGAGAAAATTTAGAATTTTGGGTAAATCTTGACTGTAGTAGTCTCTGAGGCCACATTATTTCAGTCATGTTAAATTATGTGGGCCATAAAGAATTATGAAAATAATGATTTTTTGTGTTATGAAATCCACTACAGAGGCTTGCCTCCTAAAGCATCTATGGTTGTTTGAATGAGTATGTTTCTCATATATTCATATGCTTTAATACTTGGTCCCTAATTTGGGGAGAATTAGGAACTGTGGCCTTGTTGGACAAGGTATGTCACTGGTAGTGAACTTTCCAATTTCAAAAGTTCAAGCCATTCCCAGTTGGGTATCTTTGTGTTCTCTACCCTTGCTTGTGCTTGAAGAAAAGATGCAAGCTCTCTGCTTCTTTATTAACACCATGTCTATCTATCTACTGCCATGCTCCTTACCATGAGAATGATGGATTTGCTCCCTGCAACTATAATTCCCACTAAACTCATTCTTCTCTAAGTTGCCTTGGTCATGGTCTCTTCAGAGCAACTGAAAACTGTACAAAAGGTGCTACAACCTTTTCAAATAGTCCTTCTACATGCAGACCTAGCATTTAAATACACAAGCCTATGAAAGAAATTTCATTCAAAGCACAGCAGTGATACAGCATATTCTTAAAATAATGCTGATCGTACTATAAAGAGTTATGAGTCTCAGAATAATGTTCTTCATACAAGTACACCACAGGAATATTCATAATGGTTCACCTCCTTGCTGTAATTACCCTAGGAACTGTGAAGTATGGGCACTTTGGGTATTCTTTTTCTATGCTTTGACCTGAATGAATAAAGGGTCTATGTCATTAATTAATTAGACACTGATACCCATAAATGATGCACATCTTAACCCAGGTTTAAATCACAGGCAAGTTATTAGAAGAGTGATATATAATCTTGAAAACAATTTTAGAAACACAAAATGCTTAGTTCAAGATGTTAATAGCAGGTACATTTTTCTTAAAGATTAGTTTATTAAGTAAAATCAGTTGTGAGTACATTTAAAAAGTAATAAATTCTTGAGGAAAAGTTGACATGCCATAAATCATGAAATCTAAAGGACTATCACCACACAAGACAAAGCTAAGCAAAGACAATAGAAGCACAACAAACTGGCATCTTTACCTTCTCTCTGTCTATTCATGTGAGCCAAAGAACCTTAGCAAGGAAATTTGAATACTTTAGTATGGATCCATAAACAGCTCTATGTCCTGATCAACCCTCATCCATAGTCAAACCTCCTTTCTATTCCTGTAGAACTACTTGAAAACAACTACAGATTGCACTGTCAAAGAAATTTCAATAAGTAATAAACAGTAGAGTCCATGTTAATTTTTTTTTTAAGTGAGAATTTTGTAATTTTGGAAATATATGATCAGGAAAGTAAAAAATAAGAAGAAAAACATAAACTAAACTATATGCCTTTTATACATATATACAGAAATATAATAGTGAAATATATTTGAAATATACTCTGAAAGTATTAACAGGATTCACTGGAAATGTGACTTTGCATACATGCTCACAGGTCTTGAGCCTGAACCTTCATTCTGACTAGCAACAACCAGGCTCCCACCTTCTGTGCTACTATTCCTTGATGTTAGTATTCAATCTGAGCAGTCTGTATCTGCGTAGTAAGTGATGTGCATTCAGTAGCTGAATCAGTTTTCAGAGATTGGCATGAATGTCATTGTATAAGAAATTGAATCAGAGAAATGTCACAAGCTTAGAAGGAAGTGAAACATATAAATAAAAGGTATCTTTTTGTAGGAGGTTGATACTTCTTCCTAGGCACCTGCTTAGGAAATAATGATGAACTTGGGTTAGATACAAATAAGAGAATGGCATGAGTAAGATAGGTTCAAAGGAAATGGGATATAATCATATCTGTTATTTTGTCTCCAATTCTAATATTTGTATACAAAATGGAAGACAATCAAATGACTTCTTGAAATGAACATATATTTTACTGCCTCTTGAGTAGGAATATAACTTATTGACCAGTCGCAGAATTAGGTGAACAAGCTTGGATATTAATCCAATGGAGTCAGAAACAGGGCTATAAAAGCTTCTTTAAAATGAGTTTTATTTTACAGTTCTGCACACTGAACTTTAGGCTTAATGCATAAAAAAATCAATTGTACTTTGAGTAAAACTATTACCATGATATTTGAAAGGATAGAGGGCAACAGAAAGATTATTGAACTCGAAGTGGGTGGAGAACAGAGAACAGAATTCTGCTAGAAATTTTGGCATGTAAAACATTTAAACTTAGCCACAGCTTAGTAAGTTTTAATAATATATTTGTATCCAAAGACAAAGAGAAGTCTTTTAAAGTTTATTCTTTGAACTAACTTTAGATTTAGGAAATGCTCCAAAAACTATGGAGATTTTCTTTTTCTTTTTTTTTAGTTGTCACCACTATAATCATTTTTCAAAAATCATAGCTCAATTGCCAGAACTTATGAAGTACATTTGGACAATATTACTAGCTTAAGTTTTTCTTTAAATTTATATGTCCTCAGTAATTTTTTGTTCCAATATCAAACTTAAGATTTCATATTATGCTTATGTTTTTCTCATTGTCTTTAGTGTCTCTCAAGAATTGCTCTCGCTTTCATTCCCTTTCACAACTGTGACCTTGTCAAACAAGATTGATGACTTATTCCATGTAATAGCAGTCCATTTGTGTGTGTAGGATACTTCACCATGATGAGAGCAGATGGACACACTTTTATAAATTCTTAAGAGACTACTGTTGGAAACTTTTCAACATATCACATCATGAGGTCATGTTGTCTATATGTTACAATTAATAATGCACTCATCTCAATTTCTTCACATAGAATTAATGTCTTGTCTTTTGTAGCACACACATGGGGGAGGAGAAAGAGACAGGAAACAGTGAGACCAACAGAGAAACAGAGATGGGTAGAGACAGAAAAAGAAACTGCAACATGGAGGGAACAGAAAGAAAGAAAAAGAGAACAATTTAATTATTCAATAATAGAAACTTTAATTTGGATTCTTTTCAATAAGAATGTATGTTTCTTGGCTAATATGTTTATTTTTCTATATAAAAGTAAGAAAGACTCAAAACAACACTTTTATTTTCTAATAATTGCCAAAGGAAATTAAGGAAAAGTAGATAGCATTGGTAATAAGATCACAGGCATTATTAAATGACTTTCTGTGGAGTGGAGTGTTTATATAAAATTCAATCTGTTATTTCCCTAATATTATTTCATATGACCTTCACTTATTCCAATGAAAAATAAGCCACTGACATCAACCACGATACAGGAAAGACAAACTAGAAAATACCTACAGTTACAAGTCTATACAAATGTAACTACAATTAAACACATAAAAAGTAGAGAAGAAAGGCAGCATTCCAAGTGACTTTGGACACTTCTTATACGGATCAAAAATGCATGCAATAAATACATGGCCCACATATAGATGGATCAGCAAGTCTGAAGCTTCTTTAAGAGTATACTAGAAATCATCAGATAAACGTGTTTTAGCTTAAAAGGATCAGGTTTACACAGTTGTAGAAAATGTTACATTATAAAGAAAGAGACAAAACAAAGTAAAGGTAGCATTTTATTAAAATTCAAAATAATGGTCTTTACAAATATGTATGAAAAATATTATAAATTTTGTGTAAAATATATACACTAGGTACTAGATAGAAGATAAGCAACTGCTTCTGTGGATTGTTTTCAATTTTATTCTCTATATGTGTAGAGTATGAGGAGCTACACACAAGGTTTTCCAGTAGTAGGAGTGATTATGGCCTGAAATTTAGTTCCTAAATTTTCTTCTCCAAAAACAATGTGTTGATATCCCCTCTAAACTTGAAAATGATGGCAAGAAAAGTATTTAAAAGTACTTTAATATCATTGGCTTACTATCTCTTATGTTATTGAAAATATGGGATTGGTCTTGCAAAGGTGTTAGGATATATATATATATATATATATATATATATATATATGATCTGAATTTATTGTTCAGTAAGTAAATGACATGCTAACAGAACCAAGGGCATACATGTGTATATATTTTATAATACTACATTTTTTAGTTAATGACAATACAGTAAATATCTACATTTATCAAAATTTTAATATTAAGAAGAACACTGTGAAATCTTTTGTGGAATTAGCATTTAAAAAGCCAGATATCTAAGATAATCAGCACTATTATGTGATTTTCCCAAATGAAAATAAGAAATGCTGATAATATGTGCACATGAAAGTAAGTATTGAGTGAACTGAATCTTCAAACATCCACAACTAATTTTGTACTTGCAAATATTATGATGTCATTCAAGACCATTAAACTCATAGAGACACAGGATGAGTCTGAATACTCTGAATATATGTTTAGTCTATTTTTATTTCAGTAGTACTTTGTTTTCTATCGATTTTAACTTGTGATTATGCTACTTTGAGGACTAAAAATATGTGGTTTTTGGTAAAGATTATGTAAAATTGTTTAATACATGATTTTATCTTCAATGTATAGCTTCATTCAGCTATACAATAAAAATAAATTTTCAACAATTACTTTTCCATCACACACACACACATTCGTTATCTTTGTGTTTCTATGAATTCCCGATTGCCGCTTTAAAGTATTTGCTAAGGACAAGATAATTTGACCCCACCTTTGAGTATAAGAAAAAATGATATTAATTAACTACTTGATGTCATCAAGATAATAATTTTACTTCCTGAATGTTAATATTTTAAAATTTCTGCAAAGACATCATATGAGATGAAATTTTAAAATTTTACCCATTAATACTTTTTTTGTGTGACAAGATTTCTTACTGATATTTCTCAAGCTTACTAAGCAATAAAAACTGACATATTCCCATTTTACATGCATATATTATTTTGTTTCCTAATAAACCACAGGCACTCCTGAAGTGGTAACATTCAAACCTTCAAACTAGACAGTCAGGAAAGTCACTTCTGTAATATTAGTGTTAATCAAGTTTTTGAAAATCATCCAGCAACAATAATCCTTTTAAATATTGAATGTGTTGCATTTTATCAAAACCATAATATCTTTTGGGAATAATTCTTTCTTCCCTAACTTCTAGAAGAACATCTGGGTGTTCTCATGAGCCCTAAGCTCAAATCCTCTTAAAGGCTTTGAGGATGAATGATTGTTGTCATGGTGACTTGGATTCTGAAATGCGGGTAGAAGAAAAACTGACCTCACTTCCTCTTCCTTTCAAATCCCACATTACCCA
Source organism: Microtus oregoni (assembly GCF_018167655.1). NCBI lineage: Eukaryota > Metazoa > Chordata > Mammalia > Rodentia > Cricetidae > Microtus > Microtus oregoni. The sequence goes on from NW_024543829.1 coordinate 1,504,627, forward strand.
CATCAATTGCCTTCTCCATAGCATGCAAGGGAAATAAAAGGGAAATATATCTTCTCTATTAACTCATAACATAGAAAATTGAAAATCGGGATTTAACTTCTCTTCTGTTTATGTTGTAAGTTCATAGCATTATACTTCATGGCAATCAAAATCAGTGAAGCCTGGGGTTTACTGTCTCTCTTTGCTTAAAGATCACATAGGAACAAAGAGAGAATTAACGAACATAGTTTCTTCTAAGTAACTTCGGTTTAATTCATAACAGTTTAATAGCTGAATTATGTGGTTCCTGTTTTGAACAGGTGAAACAGTCTTGTCTGTGTATATATATGTTTTTCAGAGGAAAGGTGTATTAAAGGTCTCTTTTCTCCTGTATTCCTCTTTGCCCCACCTCTTTAAGACATAAAATTTTTTTGATATGAAATTTTGAAAAAATTCACATATTTTGGCATGTAAATCATGACTTATCATGATTAGTTATAATATTAACTAACAGAACTTTATTAAATTAATTGAGGAAACAACTCTACGTTGATTTCTTATTTGTATTGAACTTATAATGGTAGGAATTCAAATGTTGAAGATGCTTCATTGAGCTAGACATGAATTTATAAAATCCTAATGACGGGATTTTCTGCATTCATATACTTTTATCTGACCCATTAGCCAATCAAATTTTCTTAAACATTTAAAATAATCGAGCATATTTTAAGCAACTTGGCTCTTAATTTAATATAGGCTGAAATAAATTAACCTGTTTTTAAAATGTATAAACTGATATACAATGTCATTTGACCATTCTTTTTTGGCAATCTGTATTCTCTACATTGTAGGGAGCTGTTAATTCTCATAAAAATTTTGCTTTCCTGTTCTGCTACTCTCCACTCTCATCTTCTGTCCAGTGGTGATAGCCAAGTCTTAGATCTAGCTCAAGAACCTAGCAACAATACCATTACTGTCTTAATATTGCTGATTGGGTGGCTTTCTCTAAAGGGGAGTTAATTGGCCATTTTATAGTAATGTCATTTACTACATAACATTTTCAAATCTTATGGGCAGGGACCAGGGGATCTGAAGAGATGTTTCCAGAGCATGGCCTCGAAGCCATTTGTTTCATCTCTCTTTCACCAGATACACCTGAATTATGCTGGTTGTCTTTCTTACAGAATTTGCCATGTCTTAGTTCATATAAGTTGGGGTTAAAAGTCAACTTTCATTTATTTGTCTCATGGAAAGATCCACTTTAAAAAGCATTATATTTTCCTAGAAAAAATATTCATCCTTAAATGCAGAATGATCTCAATGTAAAATTCACCTGATGAATTGTTAGCTGTTAATGTCAGAAAAAATTTATCATTTTGAAAAATGTTTCTATATCTTTTAAGTGAATTCTTAATATTCTAATTATTTGTTTGTTGTTTAAATGTTTGATATGGAAGCGTTCAGGTCACGCTGCTTTTGACATTTGTCTTATGCACTTCAAGGAGACTTGGAAGGAAATAAAGTATTTCATAGAAAATGATGACCAACCTTGAGTAAAGATTTTTCTTCTTTTGTGGGGCTTTTTAAATAGATTTTATTGAGCTCTACATTTTTCTCTGCTCCTATTCCTTCCTTCCCCTATTCTTCAACCCATTCACATGGTCCCCATGCTCCCAACTTACTCAGGAGATCTTGTATTTTTTTTTTTTTTTACTTCTAAAGTAGATTAGATCTACGTATATCTCTCTTAGAGGCTGCATGGTTGTCTAGGTTCTCTGGGATTGTGAAGTAGGCTGATTTCCTTTGCTTTTTGTCTAAAAGTCACTTATGAGTGACTACATATGATATTTGTCTTTCTGGGTCTGGGTTACCTCACTCAATATGATCTTTTCTAGATCCATCTATTTGCCTGCAAATTTCAAGATGTCATATTTTTCTGCTGTGTAGTACTCTATTGTCTGAATAAACCACATTTTCCTTATCCATTCTTTGGTTAAGGGACATTTAGGATGTTTCCAGGTTCTGGCTATGACAAACAATGCTGCTATAAACATAGTTGAGCACATGTCCTTGTGGTATGATTAAGCATCCTTTGGGTATATACCCAAAAGTGGTATTGGTATTTTTTTATTTAATTAAAAATTTCCACTTCCTCCCCTCCTCCCATTTCTCTCCCACTCCCCCCATCCCCCTTCCTCTCCCTCTCCAGTCCAAAGAGAACTAGTGGTGTTTTGTGTCTATTTTTTGAGTACAGTACTTTATTTTAATTAATTTAATTTGGCTTTTAAAAGTTTTTAAAATAAAACTTTCTCTTATAGTCTTATCCTTTGCTAATTTTATCTACTCAACTGAATATTTTGTAATTTTAACTTATTATTAAATAAAATTTGTTTGTCTCTCTACCATTTTGGATTGAATTTGTTCCTTATTATATAATTTTGTAAATTTTACTGGTGTTCACAGATTTTAGATTTTTGCCTCTATTCTAAAGTGAGGAATGTATTTTTATTACTTTCCCACTTAGCAGGCTTTTTTTTTTAGTTAAAATTAGTATTATTTAACAAGCAATATTCTCAGGTTCATTTGGGGCAAACACTTTTAATTTGATTCCTAAATGATTCTTCGAACCACTCATAAATCAGTGCTTTGTCTCTCTCTGTCTCGGTCTCACACTTATGTACACACACAAACACACAACCATCTTCTATGATTTATACCTGTGTTTTCCCTGTAGCGCAATCCCTGCCTTTGTTCTTTTTGCTCTCCTCTTGTACCTTACCTCATTGTATTGCCACCCTTGTAGCCCTCTCACTTCTCTTGATTACATGTTTCTATGAAAATGTGGATATACAGAGGGAGATAAGAAAACAACAAAGTTTCGGAAAGTGGATGTAGTATAGCTGAGAAAATTGCAAAGACTTTTGACTTACAGAGTAGTTCTCTTTCCACGGGATGTTTCAGAATTTACTCTGCCAGTTACCTTCCCAGGTCTTCAGCAAGAAAAAAAGTGAAGTTCCCTGACTTAGGCTTAGAAAGACACTGAAGCTTATCTTCAGGCAATTTTCAAGATCAGCAGTTCATGCACAGCTTCCAAAAGTTCATCAGCATCATGACTTAACTGTCCTCTACAGTTTATATCCTCAGCATACGTTGCTCAATCATACTGAATCTCTCTACTTCTTCACCTGTGAACTCTACATGTTCTTCCATTCCGAGGGATCTTAGTCCTTAGATGGGGCAAAGCAAAGCAAATGAGTTTTTTTGTCTAATTTTTCTTATTGTAAAAATATATATGAAAATCTCAAAGTTGATTTTTGTTCATGTAACTAAGTATTTCCTGTCATTTTAAAATGTGAACATTTAAAGCCATAAAAAGAATCATGAAGTTACTGTCTTGCTCAGTATTTAACTCATACATATTTCATATAGAAGCACAAGAAAACTACTACAAATGTACCCTTTCATAAAAAAGTCAGTAAATATCAGTGATATGATCCGTCATTTCTCAATTTCTCATTGACTGGTGTAGTAAAATCTCTTCCACACTTTTAAATTCATTGGAAAATATTCTATTTGCCACCTTTCTCTTCCCATGTTAAGTATAAACTGTTGCCTTGTGTGCAATGTCTTTTCACTGCCATAGTAAACACTTGGCACCAATTAACACAATTCTCAACAGCAAGTGAGAAAGGCAGAGAAACAGCCAAAGTTTTCCACCTACATTAAAAAAATCATTTTCGCATCAATTTGTTAAGTCTTTAAATCCTTGCCATCTGCAACCCAACACTTTCTCCAGTGTTGGATGAGAGATACATAGTCTCATTTTGTTTCACTTAGACTCACCGGACCAAGTCCAACACAGATAAAGAGAACAAAATCCAGGGTCCAGTGTTTTAATTCACTTTGGCAGTGAAAGACACTACTTGGACGGGAAACACTGACACACTCACTAACAAGAAAGCAATCAAAGAATGTAAAGGGAAGACAAAGATAAGCCTTTAGAGGTCCTCATGGCTTGGGCATAGATTTTATATAAGTTATATAAATATTAAATAAAGTGATTGTGTATGTGTTTAGAAATTTGCGATCAAGATTAATCAAGGTATATACATAATATATTTTGTCTATATGCACAGAGCAGGGAACATAGAGGAAGACACATTAGGAAATTAATTGGCACAAAACGTTACTCTCCCCACATAAGTCACTGGTCGGCACCCAAACTGACTTTTGCTTTGATTCAGTGCACTCAAATGCACTGGGTAGGCATGTAGTGGCTTTGAGGTAATGGTAACAAAAGTAGATGTATGTGGCCAGAGCGTGTCTATGAGTCCTCTAAATACAATATTTCAGACCTGGAAAAGTACATTATTCACTCATAAGATAAAAAAAAAACAGCGTATTTTTTGCTGAAGAACTTTAAACAATCGGGTTGAATTTCAGCACGCATAAATCTGATTGTTTTAGTAGAAGCATGCTAAAATATAAATTGTGAAATTGTATAGATGAATCCAGAAAAAAACTGCAGTGGAAAATGTCTTTTTGCCCAAATAATCTGGCTGTGAGAATTGAAAAGTCTTAAGTATCCCATGACTTTAGAACATTGTTTTATATAAATAACACACATCTCTCCGAAGAGCAGGTAAAAGATTTTAACCATACACTTGATGTTCTAAAAGTTGCACATTGTTGACTTTTGCAGTCTTCTCTGTGTTCCACATTGCAGAGCTTTCAACTTTCAATTAACTCATGGGTAATATATGGGTGTTTTGTTGTTATTGTTGTTTTATTTTTTGCCATTGTCATTAAGATGTAGCTTAAAATCTCAAAATCTTACTGATTTTTTAAAGTTGTTTTTCTTCCTTTACTCTTTACAAACATAATTTATGAAACTGACTAATGGTTGACCACTCTTGTTTGCACAAATCCTAATGCATACTTAACTAACCCTGACAACAGTGTAGCTATAGGATAAAATAGGATTTCAATGATATTTTATGCATTTTATATCTTTTCATAGATTAATTTTTTTGTAGCCAACAATGTTTGAATATGAACTATTTCCTAGAAAATATACTTATGAGTAACTATTATGTGCAAAATAATTTTATAAAACCATGATAGATCAGCGAAACACCCAAAGTTCTCTCTTTCCCAGAGTACTGTCTTTTTTGTGTGTGTGTGTGTGTGTTTGTTTGTTTTTGTATTTTGAGATAGGGTTTCTCTGTAGCTTTGGGGCCTGTCCTGGACCAAGCTGGCCTAAACTCACAGAGTTCCACCAGCCTCTGCCTCCTGAGTGCTGGGAATAAAGGCATGTGCTACCACCACCTGGCTCCAGGATACTATCTTTTTCCTTTGTAAAATGTAGTATAGAGGACTCTTTCTTACATCTCTCTATTATTTTCATTATCGTATGTCATTGTTACAGTTATCAAGGTTTACAGAACAGCAATTCACTGATTGTTTCTGTAATTACATTTTTCTCTAGCATCTAAAATAAAACAAGAAATATTTTCCAGCAATCACATTGACTTCTATAATTATTATATATAAGAACTTTCATTTCATAAACTAGAGTTAACAAGAATCTTTGTGAGTGCAGAGAAAATTTTTAAATTTATCGAAAGATAATTATTAAGTGATTTTTTTTTCCATTCAGCTTCTAAAGGGTCTTCATTCTGATGGTACTAATTAACAATTGTGTTCACATAGACCTGATCATTTCCTTCATAAACTCAATTTCATCATAGTAAAGATACTGAATTTTTTAACCAAACAACCTAAAAATATGCTTCATTTTTCTGTTTTAACATTTTCTTATGTTCATTTGATACAAACTTATCTCTGGAGATAGATTTTACTGACTAAAAGTGCATACTGCCTGTGGTTACTTAACATTTGCATTTGCGGGGGGCAGTTTAGAGCAGACTGTAACTCCAGATTCAGGGAAAATCCAGTGTCCTTAGAACCTTTGAACACCCACATTCCCATGCACATGCTCACACACAAATGAACACCAGATTCATAAAAAAAAATAAAAATAAATCTTTAACCTATCTTTGATCTTAAACTCTATGCCAAATCTACCTACTTTATCATATGTCATAATTATATGTTAGTTTCTAACAGTTATATTCATAAAAACAGGCTCTTTCTTCCAAGTTCACAACCCTTGGAAGCCATGATGAAATTGTTCAAATCTATACAATATTCCATCCTGTTATCCAACATTAGTCTATTGAAATTAAAATCTGCAAAATACATTTGTATTCATCTGTTTATGAATTATTATCTTGTCACTGTTGTGTATATTAATTCTACTTTGTGTCAAATGTTACCATCTTTATTCCTGAATTATGCCATCTGTTGTTATTTTAGAATCTTAATTTTGATTTCCCAATGACAAAAGGAACATGGTTTTGTAGCTTTTTCATTGTTTATTTTCTAATTTCAATAGCATTTCTGCTCAAGTGTTTCTTGGTTTTTGTAAAGGAATCTCAATGAATCCCTTCCCTCAAGCATTCTTAGCCATCCACTCAGATTTAGAGACTGAAAAAATGTCTGCATGGATCTCCCTAAAGAAAAATCAGCTGTGTTTCAGCTAATCTTTCTTTATAAAAGAGATGCTGGTTGGAGTTTTCAAGCATTTAATTTATAAACTTAGATAATTCCTAAATTTAGCTTTCTTTATCATTGAGAGAGACTAGTGAGTAATGAGTATACAAGGCATATCTGCTAAGCTCACAAGGTATGGAAAGATATTACACAAGCAAGCAACTCCTATTAGCTAGGAACAGTCTTCTTCATGAATCAATTGATTACGTGTTTTTCTTAGAAGATTAAGTGATGAACTCTATCTAATACATCATACTAGAAATTTCTCCTGTTCTACTACTTGGGAACTTATGGGCTGTTTAATGGTTTCCAAAGGAATGATGATTCCCATTCTTTAAGCTCTCCAAGTTTCTACTCACACACACACACAAACACACACACACACACACCAAACAAAAAATTCCAAATCACTTCTTATTAGCTTCTCCAAATTTTCAATACGTGTTTTGATTTTCTTGTAATCTCTTCACAATCCTTTATTTCCTTGCAGGCAAGTTCAGGTTAGGGTTTCAGTAAATCTTAAAAATTATAGCTCTTGACACTCCACATTCTATGCACTTCATCATAGATAATAAGAACAAAATCTGTAGACAGGTTTAACTGATGGGTTAATATAAAAATATTTTCTATGAAAATTAATCCCTCACTCAGTACTGGCTGCTTCCTTTTGTGATAACACTACCAAAACAGGTTTTATTACATTATATATGATGGTCTTCATATGTGTCCAATATTCTAGTACCCATGTTCTTCAGAAGATGTCATTTTGTTATTGCATGCCATACGCCCAGTAAAGCCTTTGTTTCTTAGATGCTTGAACTACATTCCATGATGATAAATGAAGATATTATTCATATTTTATAATTGTAAATTAAAAAAAAACTATCTAGAGAATTCTCAGTTATAAAGCGATGGTGACAAATCTGTAACCAAAGCTGATCAAATTATCAAGCTTTAGATGACTGTAAATCTCACATATGGTCAGATAAATATTTCTTAATTACACAAGCCTGTAATAACTATAATAATATATAATAGGTGATAAGAACAGGTATTGATGAATTGGCAAAAAGAAATATATGTTTGAACAAAGAAGAGAAGCGGCAAAGAGACAGGGAATTCCTTACTTATATTGAGTAATAATTTACATATAAATGAATGAACAAACATTTTCATGAGCTCATGGGTCACAAGAAAATAAATATAAAGGTGTTAGAAACAAGTAATAGCTACTACGATGGCTGGCTCAATAAATGAGTAACTGGAACTCATAATATTGGACAGAGAATACTTGGCCTTCTACAACTTAAATGAGAAATGGTGATGGGTTTTGAAAAAAAAAATTCAACTGGAAACGAGGCTCTTTTCGATTTAACCTCAAAGTAAGTTTGCAGCAATGGGTTACTAAGCTAACTTAATTTACAGGAAAGCTACTTAATTCCCCACATTGTGACACTTACCTGTCAATCAAACTAAGTATTCTGTAATAGCAGGAACTGAAAGGTGAAATAAAGTCTTGTTGTGTGCACTAAAATGATAACAAGAAAATAATGGCACTATTGATCTGTTAATTTTATATTTATTGAAAATTGACAATGCATACAATGCTGTGATAAGTATCTGTTAAGCAGTGGATGAGAAAAAGATTTTACAGGCAGAAACACGGGATCAATAAATATATTTATAAATAACATGGGCAGCAAAATGAAGGAGTGGAGCAAAAGAACATAATAAAAATTGTATCTATTACTGTATTATGGGAGAGTTAGTGAAATTTACTTTACCTCATGGTTAGAAAGTTTTTCTTGGAAGATTAGTGGGAGACTTAAACACTACACTCTCCCCACTGGACAGGTCTGTCAGACAGAAAATTAACAGAGAAATAAGGTAAACAATGGATGTTATGACTCAAATGGACTTAACAGACATCAGTAGAACATTCCATACAATCATAAATGAATATACTTTTTTCTCAGCACTTCTTGAAACCTTCTAAAAAATTGATCACATAGTAGGTAACAAAGCAAACCTCAACAGATACAAAAATTGGAATAACCCCATGTATCTTATTGGATCACCATGGCTTAAAATCAGAGTTCAACAGCAACACTAATTCCAGAAAACCCACAAACAGATGTAAATTACACAATGCTCACCTGAATCATCATTGGCCAAGGAAAAAATAAAGAAAAAAAAATAAAGACTTCCTAAAATTCAATGAAAATGACCACAAATCATACCCAAATTTATGAGACACAAGGAAAACATTGTTAAAAACAAAGTTCATAGCACCAAATGCCTACATAAAGAAGCTGGAAAAATCTCACACTTGACTAAATAGAACATTTGAAAACTCTAGAACAAAAAGAAGCAAACTCACTCAGGAGGACTAGACAGAAGAAATTAATCAAATTGAGAGCTGAAATCAACAAAATAGAAACAAAGGAATCAATGAGACCAAGAGTCAGTTCTTCTAGAAAATCAAGCCTTTAACCAAACTAACCAAAAGGCAAAGAGAGAATATCCAAATTAACAAAATCAGAAATGAAACGGGGGACATAACAATGGACATAGATGAAATCCAGACAATCTTTAGGTCATATATCAAAAATCTGTACTCCACAAAATTAGAAAACTCAAAAGAAATGAAAATTTTTTTCTGGATAAATATCACTTACCAAAATTAATTCAAGTCCATATAAGAAAATTAAACAGACCTATAGCTATTGAAGAAATAGAAACAGCCATTAATATTTCCCAACCAAAAAAAGCCCAGGACCAAATAGTTTCAGTGCAGAATTCTACAAGATTTTCAAAGAACTAATATTAATATTCATCATGTTGTTCCACACAATAAAACCAGTAGGAACATTGCCAAACTCTGTTTATGAGGGCAAAATTTCTCTGACCCAAACCTCAGAAAGATATTACTAAGAAATAGAATTACAGACCAATCTCACTCATGAATATTTATGCAAAAATACTCATTAAATACTAGTAAACTGAATTCAAAAACACATCAGAAGAATCATCCACCGTGATCAAGTCAGCTTTAGTCCAGAGATGCAGGAATGGTTCACCATATGAAAATCTGTCAGTGTAATCTACCGTATAAACAAACAAACAAACAAAACCATGACCATCTCATTAGATGCTGTAAAGGCCTTTGTCAAAATTAAAGCACCCCTTTATGATAAAGTTCTTGGAGACAGCAGAGATGCAAGCAACATACCTAAACATAATAAAGGTAATATCCAGCAAGCCAACAGCCAACATCAAACTAAATGAAGAGAAATTCAAACCTATCCCACTGAAATCAGGAAAAAAAAAAGGTTGTCCATTCTCTCCCTATCTATTCAACATAGTTCTAGAGGGTCTAGCTAGAGCAATAAAACAACAAAAGAAGATCAAGGGGAAACAAATTGGAAAAGAAGACGTCAAACTCTAACTATTTTCTGATGATATGATAGTTTATATAAGTGACATCAAAATCCTACCAAGGAACTTCTACAACCCATAAACACATTCAGTAGTGTAGCAGAATACAAGATTTACAAAAAAAAAAAATCAGTAGCCCTCCTTACACAGATGATAAATTGGGAAAAAAAATCAGAGAAACATCACCCTTCACAATAGCTACAAATAACATAAAATATTTTGGAACAACTTCTCCAAAACAAGGGAAGACCTGTATGACAAGAACTTTAAATCTTTGATGAACAATATTGAAGAAGGCACCAGAAAATGGAAAGATCTTCCATGCTGTTTGGTATGTAGAATTAACATAATAAAAATGGCAACCTTACCAAAAGCAATCTACAGATTTAATGTAATCCCCATCAGAACCTCAATAAAATTCTTCCAGAACTCAAAAGAGCAATACTTACCTTCATATGGAAAAGCAAAAATCCCAGAACAGCCAAAACAATCCTGTATAATAAGGGAACTTATAGAGGCATCACAATCCCTGACTTCAAACTGTACTACAGAGCTTCAGTACTGAAAAACACCCTGATATTGGCATGAAAACAGACAGGAGGACCAATGGAACTGAATCAAAGACCCAGGTATTGATCGACACGCTTATAATCACCTGATTTTTGACAAAGAAGCAAAAATTACAAAATGGAATAAAGAAAGTATATTCAACAAATGGTGCTAGCATAACTGGATATCAACATGTAGAAGAAAGAAAATAGATCCATATCTATTCCCATGCACAAAACTCAAGTCCAAATGAATCAAAGACTTGAACATAAAACTAACCACACTGAACCGCATAGAAGATAAAGTGGGAAATACACCCGAACATATTGGCACAGGAGACCACTTCCTAAGTATAATCCCATTAGCACAGACACCAAGAGAAAAGATAAATGGGACCTCTTGAAACTGAGAAGCTTCTGTAAAACCAAGGACATGATCAACAAGAGAAAATGGAAGAATACAGAATGGGAAAATTTCTTCACCAACCCCACATTGGACAGAGGGCTAATCTTCAAAATATGCATAAATCTCAAAAAATTGGTCATCAAAAGAAAAAGTAATCCCTAAAAATGAAATACAGTCCTAAACAGAGAACCATCAACAGAGGTGTCTAAAATGACTATAAGACACTTAAGGAAATGTTCAACAGCCTGAGCCATCAAAAAAATGCAAATCAAAACAACTCTGAGATTCCATTTTACTCCTATAAGAATGGCCATGATCAAAAACACTGATGACAACTTATGCTTGAGCGGTTTTATGATAAAGGCAACAATCCTGCATTGCTGGTGGGAGTGCAAATTGGTACAGATGCTTTGGATAACAGTATGGCAATTTCTCAGAAAATAAGAAAACAGCCTTCCTCAAGACCCAACAATACCACTTTGGGGCATATACCCAAAAGATGCTCAATCATACCCACAAGGACATGTGCTCAACTATGTTCATAGCAGCATTGTTTGTCATAGTCAGAACCGGAAAATGCCCCTTGATTGAAGACTGGATAAGGAAAATGTGGTACATTTACACAACGGAATACTACACAGCAGAAAAAAATAATGATATTTTGAAATTTTCAGCGAAATGGATGGATCTAGAAAACATCATGTTGAGTGAAGCAACCCAGACCTGGAAAGACAAATATCATATATACTCACTTAAAAGTAACTTTTAGACATAAAGCAAAGACTAACCAGCCTATAATTAACAATCTCAGAGAATGTAGAAAACAATGAGGACCCTAAGAGAGACACACATGGATCTAATCTAAATGAGAAGTAGAAAAAGATAAGATCTCCTGAGTTAACTGAAAACATGGGACCATGGAAGACTGGGAGAGGGAATAAGAGGAGGGGAGTGGAAGGGAGGGTAGCAGAGAAAAACATATATCTCAGTAAAATCAATTTAAAAATTTAAAAGATTATTACCAGAGGTTTTAGTCTTTAAGATAAAGGACTCATTGGCTTTATAAATTACAACAAATAGCTAGTACACAATTAGGTTATATAGGTCAATAGCCTCTTGTTAATAATATAAAGTTCATATTTATTCTCTATATAAAATTCCTACAACTGTGATCACTTACATTATCTAATCTGGTGTACACAATGATTATTATTATCTACCTTCAATAAATTGTTATATTTTTCTCAGTATTTGAAAACTATTTTCAGGGTTAAAAATTTCAACAAGTTTTGCCACTATCTTTCAGTATTTCATCCAGTGAATGTGTATATACTTTAAAATATACACTAAAAGTAATGTATAAAGTAATTACGTCTTAAAATCACTGCTAGGGCTACCATAGTCTGAAGACATTTCTCATATCACCTGAGCTCATAATATTTTTCAATCAAGTGCCCCCAGGTCTCTCTTTGCACTGATGGTCTAACATCTATCCAGAAACAAAAGAAATAAACTAATACCGCGCACATAACCAAGAAATTAAATTATGTTCCCTTTCTTATACCCACTAATCTAGATGTTTTAATTGGCCATCAGTGTCATCAGCTGTCACACGACAATTTTTTTGTATCACTTTTAATACGACTTGTGGTGACGATTCCTTCTCTATGCTTATCTCTGTTTTATATGTAATAATTTTTCTGTTTTTTGCCCTCTTTCCTTTCCCTGATGTAGTATGCTAGGAGAGTTTATACAAGGATAGAAATTTATTTGTTGCTACAACTACAATGATTCAAAAACTGTACATGGTTCACAGCACTACTTTTAAAGCGAGGACAAGAGTTTGCCATAGTTTCTGTAAGTATGGAATATGAAAGAACAAATATAGGCAACAAACTTAAAAATATAACTCCCCCAAAATCTAAATGAGAAATTTTAATTGTCTGTGATAAATCACATTTCTTCTTAATTGCATCAAATAATTATAAATTAAGAATGAACTCAGATTTTTTTTCTTTTTTTCTTACCATTTCTTTGTAAATATGTGTCATGCTTCTAAAACAGAAACCTCTGATGTTTGATACACCAAGAATGCCTGAGTCAGTAAAGATTTGACACATTAAACTTTCTATAAAAGAATTTCTGGCTGAGTGAACATTACAAGCACAAATTTTTAAATACCAATTTTTTCTTCAAAGGAAATATACACATGATTTTATTGCTATCTTTAATCAAGAGTAGCTGTGCTAACATTTAACAAAACAGAACAATTACGTATAGAAAATAGAAAAGTCATTAAAAAAGCAGTAAATATTATTTAAATATGTCTTCTTAATATACATGACCTGCATATGATTAATGAAATAATGGGTAAAATAGGAATTCTCTTATACATGTTATGGTATTATTCATAATGGAAATTAATTGCATGATATCAGTATAATTTTAGGTAAATGTAGAAAATGGACATAGCATAATAATTATTATTCATGAAATGGAGAGAGGTGAATAAAGATGCCATGTTCTCATCACTGCATATATACATGACTGAATTTAATTAGATTTTAGTTTGAGAAGATAGTTCAAATGTTCTCATTAAAAGTGCTGTTGCTAGCTTTTATCTAATGGTATTAAGAAATGATTGACACAAGTCAATAGTGCATTTAATACAAAATCATTTGACTTAGGAAGGTAGCATCAACAAAATTATGAAACACAAGTTTACTTCAGTATATTGTAAGTATTTAACCTTGAAGCAATGGACTATTGACTTTAGAAACTGAAAACTAGGTCCTGTCTTATACACTATTCATTATGAAGGGATGAAACATCACACAAAACAAGCTATTTAACAACAAAAATTCAAGAATATGCTTAGGAAAGTTTGTACTGATCTAAATGATATTATCAAAGTTTCCAAAGTTTAGATTTGATTATAATAATGCTCATCCACTGAATGATTTCTAAAATTAAAGCTCATGCCTTTACTATTGTTTCATTTTAAAATCTTAGTTCATTATTTACTATATATCTATATATCTGTATACTTAAATGTATACTATATATACTGTAAATATATCAAAAGTTATATATATGTATATGTGTGTGTGTGTTTAAAGTGATCTTGAAAAATGGTCTTACAAATAACCTTCACCTTACTATATTTTGACAACCAAGGAAGTAATCATACAAAAGGGATTTATTTACCTCAAGAGAGTCAGGTACACATTCTGTCATTGACTCTGGGAGGTGAAAGAAGTTCAACACAAATAAGGGTGTTCCTGAGAAGGGAAGCAGAATGTCCTTTTAAGACAAACAGAAATGTTTGTGTGTTCTGTAACTTTGGATAAAATTCCAAATGTTCCTTAGCTGACCGCTGCCAATGGAAGAACTTTCATAATTGATTTTCAATTCACATTTAATTTTTGAAATACCTTATATGTTTAGTAAAAAGCAAAATAAAATTATGTTAATCTAACAATCTGCCTTGAATCTGTTTTAGTGAGTCCACATCATTTTACCTCATATAATTCTTGGGTTGAAGAAAACAGACAACCAAAAATAAAATCATTATTATAATATTTTTATACTTATGAGCTGTAAGCTCACACATTCTGTTCCTATTTTAATTACTGGCCACTTATATGTTATCATGAGTCACTTTTATGTAAAGAAAGGGAGAGAACAAGTTATAGATAAGTGAATTGTCCTGTGTCACAAAGCTAATAAACAAGTCTGAGATCAGTAGCTATTGTGATGAATTGTGACATACTTTTTAATAATCTTATACTACAATGTCAAGTGCTGTTTTAAAGCATATTCTCAATTGAGGAGTGTATGTTTTGAAGTAGAGTCCAGTAAAATATGTGTTTGGAGAACTATATTGTTAAAACCTTAGGACTTTATTATTAATATAAATAAACCTTTTTTAATATCAGATAAGGGTTACTAATATTTTATAAGCAGATATGTTAAATCATAACACTTAAAATAAGTTAACACCATAGATCCAAATCTATAGTGCTCTAAGTCTCTGTTTATAAACATGAAATTAACAAGGTACTGAATTTTTTCTAAACTAGGACAGCCAGTGTTTTGTGAAACACTTAACCATCAGTGGAATTAAACAAATGATTGTTCTTCAAAAGCTGTTAATTGTGAACCGCAAGGAGGTGGCACATGCCTTCAATCTCAGGACTTGTGTTCCATAGGCAGGAGGATCTCTGTGAGTTCAAGGGCAGTCTTGTCTACAAAGTGAGTTCCAGGTTTTTCTGTTACTCAGAAAAACCCTGTCTTGAAGTAAACAAAACAAAACAAAACAAAGAAAAACTGTTGATTGTGAATACAATATTAATTGTGAAAATGCGAAATTATTTTTTTCATAACATTAATTCTAAATAATTAATTTTAAGGGGTTGAAATAGAAAATAACTTCATTATTGTGTCTTTGTTTTATTTTATTTACCTCTTTGCTTTTAGTCAGATAGGAGAGAGATATTGATATGTCCATTCATTCATATATGCATTCAGTCATTCCATTTAGTATGTTCTACTTAGTTTTGGCATCATCAAAGAATAAACTCCTGGCTCTATTCCTCTTTCAAACAAGAGGGAGAGAAAATTCAAGAGATTTCCCAATGGAGTGTTGAGTGGCTCAGAGTAAGAAAAAATAAACCTGAGGTGATAATATATAAAAGCTGGAGAAAAAACGGTATAGATTGACAACCCCAATAAGTGGTCTGAAAATCTGATTCAAAAAAAACCCTAAAGATTCTGCTCAGTTTTTAATCATCCACAGGTTTCCTCAACTATGATACTTTTAAATTCTAAAAAGGGAATATGTTATATCAAATTATTACAAATAATATTAATTTTAAAATAGTACTATGTATAAATAAGGCTTTTTAAACATGTAGGCATGCTATTTCATTTAGATATTGTCTGTGGTTTTGACTTATAATGATATATCTAAGTAGTGACAAAACAATGTGAATGAAAAAACCTAAAATGTTTTACCTGCACATTTCAAATAATGTCTGTCAAATACTATACATAAAGAACTTTTAATATCACATGCTATGAAATGATTCATCCTAAGAGACATAAGTTTAGCTACCCATCTAAGGCTTCTTATATCCTGTAAAATCAACTTGGCTAATTTCAAACACTGCCATTTACTAAGTATTGCATTCTTCATTTGAAACTAATGTCAGTCAAATATTCCTGTGTGTGTGTGTGTGTGTGTGTGTGTGTGTGTATACATTATATATATATATAATGAATGTCATATAACCTTATTATTTAGTAATAGTATCAATTAAAATAAAGTCTAGTTCTTATTTTGATAGGAATGAAATTCTTCACAAAATGTGGAATTTTATGTTATTTGAAGCCTATTATGAAATATCTTATTAGAAAATTTAAAGTTGGGAATGATGCTACTTTGGGGTGGTTTTCAATACACTTCTGGTTGCCAAAAATCTTTTGGCAATTATATCTCCATATTTTATTGACTCATTTTCTTTTAGGGAGAAATATTTAAAAATTAAATTACTGTGAATGGCCTATATAAAGGGCTAAGGATTTCTTCAGGTAACAGTCACTCTTTAAATACATGAAAAATCTGGTTTTAATACGAAAATACAAGTCTTCCCTCTATTCATATTGCTACATCAGAAGATTTTCCTTAACACATAAAATTTTCACTCACTTTGTATTAAACGTGGATGCCGTCTCCATCTGTATAAAACAAATCTCTGTTGTCAGTTTCTAGTACTTGTATTATAGTCAAATGTGTCTCCAATTATTTCTGAATATCCTCATTGTGTGTTCAATGGACTACTCAATTTACAAAGACCTTAAAGTCAATTCATAATTTTTTCTTTTTTGTTTTCTTCTCCAAATTCACTAACTGTCCAAAATGGTTAACCTCATTGGATAAAAAAGTGCCAATGATTTTAGCTCACTTCCTCTTTTCTCTCTATACTGTGCTTTCCTTCCTCCACCTGAATAAAATGATTAAAGAACAAAATCTGTAAACATTCTCCCCACGTGCCTAGGCTCTTTCTACTTTAAATCACTACAGTAGCTGGCTTCATCATGACTCTATACTCTTGAATTTTATATATGCCATTTATAGAGCTTTTTATCTAACCACATTCTCAAACCATCTATAGTCCATGACATTTATGGAATAATTTAACAAATAGGATTTAAATAATTAAGTTCTTCATTGCTCAAATGAATACAAATATTGAATCATGGAATATAAATCTTAAAGTACTTGCCATTATTCTGTAAAATACCTCAGTAGAATACCAAATACAGCCTCAAAATCTAAGCGCAATGAAGTACAGACACACGCAAAGGTCCTGATCCTTTCACACATGCTTAGACTACTAGTATTCTTTTTTTAACCTCAAATACAGACTAGTTTCTGTTGACCTTATAACATCATCTTAAATAATCCTAGTACCGTTCAAGAAAATCTCTGGATAAAGAAATAAAACAAAATTACTTCCTTTATTCAATAAAATAGCATTAAGTGGCAAAATCTGTTTCTAAGAAATTAAAAAAAACAATCTTATAGTCATGAAAACAGTGCTTAAATAAGAAGAAAACTTCTCAGTCTTAGTAACAAAGAAATTAAGGTTTTTGTTCATGCTAAAACCTTAGTCTCAACTCTGCAGTGTTTCTAGTGATAACATCTCCCAGTGTGTGCACAGCTTCTTCTCCCAGAGGAGCAGAGGCCAATGAGCAGTTCCTCATTTGCAAGAAATGATGGCTAGCAGTTTGGACCCATAGGATAGTTCTCTGGAGGATCAGTAAGAAGTAGAGCTTTCCTTGTTGCCTAGGGAAGAGTTGTGCTGGGGCAGCTACCTAACTGCTGTTAAAAAGCTTTAGGGAGAATTGGTCATGACCTCTTGACATGATCTCTAACAGTTGACTCACCAAACAGATTGGAAAGAAAAGTTAATGAATTTTGATGTCTTAAAGAATAATTTGAAAGTCTCCAACATTTTCCCGGGAATTGAGGAAGCCAGGCCATTTTGCAAAGGAGGGCACACACTCAGGAAAGACTACAGAAGGGCAGTTCTCCTATATTTTTATTATAATCCGGATCTTTTCAAAGACAGGGCAAAGTCGGAGTTGCAAACTGTTTGGCCAAGTTTATTCCTGTCAAATATTTATTTACATCTCTATATCATTCTTATCTTACAATAATCATAGCAGAACAGAAAAGCCAGAGGTCAAATTTAACCAGTTTCCCTGAAAGACTACAAAGTAATTAAGGAGAGGCAATAAGCAAAAACAAGCTCAGAAAAAGAGAGATAATCAGATGTTTAGTTACCAACCTACAGATTATTTGATGTATATAAATGAGCAAAGAAACTTATTCTTGTAAGAAAAAGAAAAAAGGGTGAAAACATTGTCCTTTATTAAAGAGCAATCCCTGGGATTTCTAGACAAAGTTATATATAATCATACAGTTCTTTGAAATTTGCTAAATCAATAAACATCTCTCACTTAGAATGTGAATTTGCAAGAATTAACTAATAATGTGAACTAATAATATTAATTTTAGGATCATATTACTTAATATTATCTTTAATAATCTACAATACTAAAAGTTGTAAAGTAGGAGGGCTTTTTTGATTTGTATTTTTCTTTTTAATTTATTTTACATATCAACCACAGTTTCCTCTCCCTCCACTTCTCCTGTTCCCTCCTCTGATCTCCTTTCCACCTACCCCCCCCCCCCATCCATTTCTCAGAGAGGTTAAGGCCTCCCATGGGGACTCAAAAAAGGGTTGGCATATCAAGTTGTGGCAGAACCAAGCTCCTTCCCCTAAAGCAAGTATGAGCAAAGCATCCCACCATAGGGAATAGGTTCCAAAACATCAGCTCCTGCACCACGGCAAGATCCTGGCCCCACTGCCAGGGGCCCTTCGAACAGACCAAGCTACACAATTGTCAAGCATATGTAGAAGGTCTAGGTAAATTCCACAGACTCTCTAGTTGTCAGTCTAGAGTCCATGAGCTCCCATGAGCTTGGGTTAGCTGTCTCTGTGGGTTTTCCCATCCATGATCTTACCCTTTGTAAATATAATCTCTCCTACCTCTCCCTGACTGGCCTTTCTGAACTCGGGCCGGTGCTTGGCTGTGGACCTCTGTACCTGCTTGAATCAGTTACTTCGTGAAGGTTCTATGATAATTAGTGTAGTTATCAATCTCATTACAGGAGATCAGTTCCCTACTATTGCTAGGAGTCTTAGCTTGGATCACTCTTGCTTGTACATTCCTGGGAATTACCCTGGCATCAGGTTTCTCCCTAACTCCATAATGGTCCCCTCTATTAAGATATCTATTTCATTGCTCTACGTCTGCATCCTTCCCCTAATTGGGACATTCCGATCCTTCATGTTCCCATTCTTTATTCTTTCCCCTCTACCCCACTTTGTCTCCCCCTCCGTTTACACAGGGCCATCAATGCTTTACTCTTAGAGTCTTTTAATGTAGTAGTTTTTGGTACCTACTGGAGTTCTCCTGATCATAAAATTATTTCAAATGAAAATGTTTGCATGGCCTAGAAGAGAATCTACAACTACCATTATTTTTTCTTATCTTTTTCTTTTTTATTTTAACAAGTTTCCACCTCCTCCCATCCTCCCATTTCCCTCCCCCTCCTCCCACCCTTCTCCCCCTCCTCCCACCCTTCTCCCCCCTCCCCCCACTCCTTTCCCCCTTCCTCTCCAGTCCAAAGAGCCATCAGGGTTTTCTGCCCTGTGGTAAGTCCTAGGTCTTTCCCCCTCCGTCCATATCTAGGAAGGTGAACATCCAAACTGGCTAGGCTCCCACAAAGCCAGCACATTAAGCAGGATCAAAACCCCGTGCCACTGTCCCTTGCGTCTCATCAGCCCTCATTGTTCGCCATGTTCAGAGAGTCCAGCTGGACTGTGACTGAAAAAGCATGGGACAACACTACAACTACCATTTTTGTAACCTAATACAATTTCTATTTACATTCTAAATATGTACCTTCATGTCCACAAAGAAATACAGATTTCACCCATCATCAAAGATTTACACCATTACAGAAAGCCACAACTGATCAAAACAGAAGAGCTTGAGTGTCCATTTCTAATCAATACATGTGAAATACTGCTCTGATATTTAAGACTCAGGGAACATAGCAGATGAGAAGACAAACAGATACTCATAACCAGAGGAGAAGGACATCTGTCCCTAATATTTTCTTCTGAAACTTCAAAAAAAAGCACAAAGTAGGGGTGATGGATCTGTGAGAAGTTAGAGGTAAATATGATCAAAATACCTTATCTGAAAATATCAAATAACTAATAAAGTTATTATATTATAAAGAATTTAAGAATGCAAACTCAAAAAAGCATCAAGAAAGAATATAGGGACTAAAGAGATAGTTCAGTGGTTAAAAGAATTCCAAAGTACCCAATTTTAGTCCTTAGCATCCACATAAGCTATTTTACACACACCAATATCTCTAGGTTTAAGAGATAACTGCCTTCTCTTCTAGATTCTGTGTACATCAGCACACACATACATAAAAACCCACACAGAGACATGGAGTTTATTAATTATTTAAAAAGTTAAAGTACTTTCAAATAGAAGTATAAAAAGAAGAAGAAGAAGTATAACCCATACCCAGTGTTGTGGTTTTTCATTTTCATAAATGGCCAGGGAAGCCTCAGTTTAAGATATCAAATATGTCACTGTACCTTCCAGGAAACAGGTCCCCTGCTTGTGAAACAATTGTACTGCATTAAAATATTTATAGAATTAAAATACAAGCGATGAAACATAATGTTGTAAGACTTGGGATGAAGTAAATACAAGAGTTAGAGTTAATGCCGTAAAGAAAGTGGCTAGGAGAGTCTGCTTCTGAATAATGATGAAGACTTTTCTGTAGATGTGACTCATCAGCTCCAAATCTGGACACCAAGTTTCTCTGCATCTTAGCTTGTTGTCAAGAGAAACATGGTTAAAAGATGTGCTCAAAATTTAAGGCAATTGGTTCTATGCAACGAGACAGAAGACACTTCAAAATTACCAGGCATGCTGTATTTTATAGATAGGAAAAGCACAGTGCTTCTACCAGGATGAATAAAAGCAGAGAGTTTGTTCTGAATAAAAAAATGATATTTGCAAGGGGATATATTGTGTTTGAAGACTGAGTGGAAGACAAATTCAAAGCTTCAGGTTTGAGGGTGAAGAGTGAATCTTTCTCAATGTAACCTCAGCCTTTTGCTTAAACACAAGTTCTTTTCCCACTATTGATGTCCATTGCATTTAAAGTGGCCCAGTCATTAATATAACAAATCACACATAATCAGCAAATTACCTTTTCACTTACACTTATAAAAACTCTTGTAGTAATTGATTTATTAATCAACTTAAATAGTATTATAAGCTACTAATCAGTGCTAATAATATATACTATGTGTATGTATTAATACTAATTGGAAACTTCCTAGCTATGTGGAAAATGTGTCATGGGGAGGGTCATTATGTGCTCAAGTGGTATGTTCTTGTTTGGATAAATAATAATACCATTTTAAATATATATATATATATATAAATATATAAATATATAAATATATATATATATATATATATATATATATATATATATATATATAAGCTGGGCAGTGGTGGCTCACGCCTTTAATCCCAGCACTTGGGAGGCAGAGGCAGGTGGAAATCTGTGAGTTCAAGGCCAGCCTGGTCTACAAGAGCTAGTTCCAGGAAAGGAACCAAAAGCTACAGAGAAACCCTGCCTTGAAAAAAATAAAAAAAGAGTATATATATATATATATATAGTATATATATATACTATATATATATATATATATATATATACTATATCAAATATTTATCCCGACTTCTCTCTCTCTAGACTATTTCATTGCTACTAACTTCATAACAAGAAATACATCCTATCAGTTAATGGAATCACTTTTATTAGGGCATATAATTCAAAGTTGTTCATATTTTGTTCAAACATTTTATTGAGACGCCAGTGTTTTGTCTTGACTGACCACAAATTCACAGAGATTCGCCTGCCTCTGCCTCCTGAGTGCTGGGAATAAAGGTGTGCACCACCATAGCCCTGCTCCCTTCCTCCTTTCTAATGTTTAGAATTTTACCTAAGGGCTTACTGCACTGCTGGCACTGTGAAACATAACTTAATGTGAAGCATCACCTTTAACCTTCATAGTAAACGCAACTTCATTCTGTTGTCATTCAGCTCATAGATCAGAAAACTAAAATCTCTGAAAGAAAAAGGAAAGTACAGAAAGTTCCGGGATTAACATTGGCTCCTCTCTTGTCTTTTATTTCTCTTAGGAATTTATTGATTCTTTCAATTTTTTTCTTTGTCTTTTCCTCAGTTTCTTTAAGGCATTTGTTCATATACTCTTTCAGAACTTCTGTCATCTTCATAAAGTCATTTTAAGGCATTTTCTTGTGTTTCAGCTGTTTTAGATTATTTAGGTCTTGCAGTTGTAGGTTAGCTGGGCTCTGGTGATACCATATTGCCTTTTCAGTTATTGACTATGTTCTTACAGTAGTGTTTATGCATTTTGATTTGCAATGACTATAGGCTTAGGTGTTGATTCCTGCATTTGTTTTTGCTAAATGGGCTTTTTGTTCATTGGTTTCTTTCCTCTCTGGACTTTTCCAAGGAAGCTTATTTCTATGTTCCTTGTCTGTGTATGAAACATGTTTTTTGTTTTGTTTTGTGTTTGTGTTTGCGCTTTTTTTTTGTTAGAATAGGGAGCTGAAGTTTCCATGGGCAAGTTAGCACTTAGTGTTTAAACAAAAATTATCCTTAAAGATGGCTATACTTTTCTCCTTTATCGTATATTCACTTAATGTTTTGTTTTACATAAAGTGGGTATATCCTTTACACTTTGATTTATTTATGCTTTATCTGTCTTTGATGTTTTGTAACTTTCTTTTTTTCTTTTTTTATGATTGCTTCAATACCCACTTTTAATGATCATCTTTTCCCTCATCTTTTCCAAATACAGTCATAGGTGCCAAAGTCTTAGCTCAGTGGATAAGATCACTTGCGGCTCTTTCTAAAAAAAAAAAAAAAAAAAGAATGTGCTGTCCAGAACCTACATCAGATGGCATGTGCCTACCTGTAAATTCAGCTCCAAGGTGTCTGATATCCTCTGCAGAAACCCCATATGAACATTCATGTAAACACATACACAAACACACGAACACACACACACACACACACAAATAGCCTTCCCCATAAAGATAAAAATCCATTTACAATAATGAGAGACTGACATTATAAAAATTCTCTGGAACTAAGAAATTCATTAAATAAAACTGACACTTTTATGAATCTTAAAGTCAAGAATTTGCAAATGTGTAAATTTTAGGAAGTTTTATGTCTCTTCAAAAGTGTTAGTTATCATTCCCTATATTCTATTCTTTCCACTTGCCTCCCATCACCACTCCCATTCAATTCTTCTGGGTTCTCTTTTAACCCTTTATTCTATCATCCTCTATTCTTCCTTGGAAGTTTCTCTCCTTCTTTGTTAATTACTAACTTCCTAAACTTTGTAGATATTCTAAATGAAACACATATGTCTAAAGCTTAAAATTAAATATCCACATATAAAAGAAAACTTATATATCTGATATTTATGCCTGATTATTTCATCTCTGTCTCTTCCTTTCCCTTCCTTTTTTTTTCTCCATTCCCCTTCATATCACCACAGTCATAAACCAGAGTTCATGTGACCACTAAGACAAATGACAGTGATTTTCAAAGCAATAAAAACAGTGAGAATCAATTCCCATGCTGGGACCTTGGTAGAACTTTAGCTTATAAAATGATTGTAAATATGTTTATTTCATTTAAGTCATTGAGTGACTTAATATGGCTGTTTTATTATAGCAGCCAGAGAAGACTCACACACTTGCAAACTGCCATTCTACCCTAACTATACTGCCAGTCTTATTTTCATAGATAAATATATTCACAGGATTCATTGCGATTGGAATGCTCAGATCTTCATGTGATTCTGCAGAACCAAGAGAGCACTTCTCTTACTCTCAAATGAAAGCATCATCATCACAGGACCCCTAAGCTGGAAGCATAATTTATGCTTTCTTAACCTGACTGTCTTGTGTGCAAAACATTTCTAGTTGTACTTAATCGCCCTGACTTCTTAGTTCTCTTCTATTCCTTTATTCATTTGCTTACAATTTCTACATTCCTGGGTAGATGCTCCAGTATTAAGTCCATGTTGTAATGAATAGCACAAGTGCAAAGTGAAAAGCAAGTGAAACCAGCTGCAAAGGAGTGAGCACAGTCTGGCAAGGAAACAGGGACGTGTAAGCCAGATATCCTTCCACTCGTATTATCTTTCAGTAGGTGATTCAATGGTAATTAGGAAAGTCACTTACTTTTTCTGAACTTTGTTCTAATTTTCATTTTTGTGGATTTTTTCTCTTGTTTCTTTCAATTGTTTAAAAGGGAGATAGAAAACAAATAATTTGGGTGGGTAGGAAATTTGGAATGTGTTGAAGGAGGTGTGCAGTGTAAAACATGATCAAAAACAGTCTATGAAAAAGCAATTTAACAAAAATTAGACAAAACGGGTCAACAATAACTACATTTCATGAATTATGTAACTAAAGACATTATCATAAAGTATAGCAATGATGTGCTCAGACAGAGTTATTAGTATGCAAGGATTAAGGAAGGTAAAAGTGGAAAAGCTTATAATTTTGCTATCAGATAGGGATTCTGTCATAAATTACTTCTCAAACAATTATATGAAATAAATTAGATGACAATTGTAATCTAAAACATGGTTTTGTATCTTTTTTTTTTTTTTTTTTTTTTTTTGGTTTTGCAAGACAGGGTTTCTCTTTGTAGCTTTGGTGCCTGTCCTGGACTAGCTCTTGTAGACCAGGGTAGTCTTGAACTCACAGAGGTCCACCTGGCTCTGCTTATTAACTGTTCGGGTTAAAGGCATACAACACAACTGCCCAGCTTGGTTCTGTATATTTTAAAATAAATTTAAATGTCTGCTTTTTGTAAGTTGTAGAAAACCCAATTTCCAAAATATAATTTCTAATTATTTTTCTAAATTTGGATATTATTTATACTATATGATTTTAGCTGAACCAGTTGAGATTTTTTCAATCAGTTTAATTATACTTCATACATATTCCTTTGATAGTCTTTCATTCTTCCTGTACTTCAAGAAAAATACACCATTTAATACTAAATTTCATAACAACCTTATGTACTGTTGCTGTCACAAATCCCTTATTTTATAGTTTTCTTCAGAGGAAAAAATATTTGATAGTTAAAATAGGTCTCATGGAAGGTGTATTAAAATGCACTTAATTATACCTGCCTTGAACTTTATGAATTTTACATCATAATACATATAAATCCCAGACTTTGCTCATGCTTGTTTTATAATTGCATACTATCAAAATAGTTTCTAAAAAGTTCTTATGATACCTGTGCGATTTATGACAATTTTCTTTGATACACTAGCAATAGCAATTATTCCACTGGGTTTAGAAAACTCCTTACTCTTTTAATACTAATTGCAGGAAGAGATTATAAATTTGAAACCACTCCTTTTCTTGCCTAATGCAATTTTCAAACTACAAACAGAGAAAGAGAAGAAAGCAAGCAGAAATTCATGATAAATATGCATGAATATGTATTTAAAAATTTATGTTATACTTCAGCATACTGCTTGTATTCAAACTCCACTTTCACATTCTCAAACTTATTGATTCAGAATTTCATTAGAAGGTTAAAGTTCTGGCACTATCCTTAGCTCTAAACAAACAACTTTAATTTTTCCATTTATCATTTGTCTTTACAAAGGGCTTTCCAGAAGTCTGCCTACCTTCTTTTTTTACTGCAATTCAGCTATTCCTATACTCATCTCAACCAGCATAACCTTAATGTTTTCCCCTCTGACTCTAAGAAAGTTGCTTATTTTCAAAGGCAGATCAGAATCTTTTAACGACTATCACTCACAGTAGATATGGTTCTTTTGTATCCTCTGAATAATAATGTTATTTTTAATCTTCATTTTAAACATAATTGTTCAGTAATAACCCAGCAATGTCTAAATTTCGTTTGCATATGCTCCTCTTTTTTAATGTAGTTTGAATGTATGACTTCACTATGGTGACCTTATTTTTTTTATTTATTTTCCATTCAAAAATTTACACTTCCTCCTCTCCTCCCATTCCTTCATTCTTCTAAGTTGAGTCCATTTATAAGCAGAGCCTTTGGATAATTTGTTAATTCTAAATATATTGATGCCTATATTATACAGCAAAATGAAGAGTCCTTGAAGAAGTCAATTCTGTTCCAATTGACTTTTCTTCTATTAGTTCTATTGGTTACTACTCATTAATTCTAGGGACATTTGTTAAATGCCCACCATAGGGAAGAAAATGAAATAAGATATAGATCTCTATTACTACTCTCAGGAAAATGAAGTAGACATATAAATATACTGTGATATAAACCCAGGCCAGAGAAACGCTGAGTTTTAGTAACTCAAAGGAGACAGAAATGTGCTTTGAACAGAAATAAAAAAGGACTTTTGTTGTTGTTGTTGTTGTTATTGTTATTTATTTTCAACAAGAGGTTATTCACAACCTGATTCTAATTAGAAATAGCATTTAAGATGAAGTTTCTAGGTCAGGAATCAGGAAGCATTCTGGAAGAACTATTTGAAATTTCAAAGTTCCTCATCACAAAAATTAAGTTTTAATATACTTATCCATTGCATTAGTGTTTCTATACTGTAATGAAACACCATGACCAAAGCAACTTGGGGAGGAGAGGACTCAGTTGGCTTACTCCATCAATGAAGAAAGTCTCGACAGTAATTCAAACAGGGAGGTGGGAGACGCCATGGAGGTATGTAGCATACACAGAATCTAGGACTACCAGCTCAGGACTGGCCATGTCCACAGTGAACTTTTCCATCTCCCATTGACCACCAATTAAGAAAACACCTTATAGCAGGATCTTCTCAGCTGAGGCTCCCTCCTCTCTGATGACTCCAGCTTATGTCAAAGTTGACATAAAACTACCCAGAACACCCATCAAGTCTTATATGTTTTTTCTGCCACAGGTAGCAAGGAAAAAAAGCTTTTATTATCATTTTCTATAACTCCTTATCCCCCTTATACCACCATGAAAATATCGATGATAAAAATGATTAACTAGTACCTTTTCTATTTTGCTGTTGGCATCATCATATTTCTAGTTCTTCTTCTTTTTTCCATTTGTTAAATATGAATTATGTAAAAATGAAATTTTGTATGTTCTGGGCATGAAGCTTTTGTAATATAGTGAGAAAAGTCTTGTAGATGTGTGCTTCTTTTTCCATGTTGATACTGCCCCCTCTTACGTTGGCATTTTGAAATTTCTATATGACACAGTGTATCTGTTTTCTTGGTTATGGGTTATGCTCTAATTCACATGTTATCAACTTGATAGTTTGAATTGTTTCTTTATGTTTCTTCCTACATTTCTAACTATTTTTATTTTTGCTTGTTCTGCCTTTCATTCATTTCAAGTTGAATATTATATACTGTATTTTAAGATACATAAAATTTATGTCCTTCAGTATAAAATCTCCCTATTGCTTAAGTGCTATTTATGAGTCTTCCTTTATGTTCAATTGGTCTGTATGTTTGTTTTTGCTTAGATTAAACAGAATCAGCAAGACTATAACTTCACAGCCAATTTTAGGGTATAGAAGTATAAAAAGCCTATGATTCTTTTTTAATGACTTTTTCTTGAATATAAGATAATTTTTCAGTTCAAAGAAATGTATAATAATAGCATTAATTTTAGAAAACTGATTCTGACTGCAAATATAAAATGATTTGGGAAAAATAACTATAAAATGTTACTTTTTCAGCCTCTAAACAGTTTATTTTCTATTTTACTTTTCACTATTTATCATAAAAATAGTCAGTGTTTATAGCAGAAATATCTTTTATACAACTTCAAAAGACATACTTTAAAATGTTTCACAGTTTATGGTCCTGGAGATAAATGGTTCAGCAGTTAAGAGCCCTAGCTGTTCTTCCAGAGGACCTGGGTTCAATTTCAGAACCAATAGAAAACTCCCCACTCTCTATAACTATATTTCCATAGGCTCTAATACTGTCTTCTGGCCTCTTTGAGCACCAGGCAAGTAAGTGCCACAAAAACAAACAGGAAGTCAAAAACATTTATACCTTGCATAATGTTCCACAACAATGGTATATTTATGAATATTTTATTTTAATTGTATCTTTCTGTATTTTAAAAAGAAAATTAGATTTTGATCATTAAATTTTTCATAGACACTAAGAACACTCATTAATATTTTTAATCTCTAATGTCTCTTGGCAAAACAACCTAAATATTCTATGCATGTAATTGAAATATCTTCAAAATGTACATTTTATTTCCCCTTATCTTTATATATGTATTCTATTTTTCTTTTTGTATTTTTGTGTGTTTGGTTTTAATGAATATAAGTAAGGTGGCGAGGGCCATTATAATATTTTACATGCATTTTAAGAGAAACGTATGAGTATAAGGAAAAAGTGTTCTTGAGTGTTGACAATTTAAGAATAGGAATGATTCCAAAAACTCAAGTAATAATATCAAGAAATGATAAGTGGGATTTTATTAAATTGCAAATCTTCTGTGTAGTCAGTGAGGCACTATCATGCATAATGATGAAAAAATATTTGCCTGCTTGTTGTGAGAGGCCACTTGTTCATTTTGTGGCTTCCCAGACTCCCAAAATAACCACACAGAAACTATATTACTTACATCACGTAGTAGGTGTGGAGTCCGAATTCACGTGGATGCCATATGAAAAAGAATGCTTAAAAGAATCCCCACACTAGCTCAGAATCCTCTTGAGAATAATAGACTCACAAATCAGAATTCTCTGCTGGAACAGAGAACAGCTACTGAATCCCACAGCTGGAAAAGAGGCCAGACACATGCTTTACATTGGCATAAATAGCATAAGAGGCCACACCCCAGTGGGCGGGTAACTTAAAGGCTACTGGCTGTAGGATTTCCTACAGCAGAACTCCAAATAGGAGCCTCAGAAAAACCCTATCAAATACTCAGAGACTATTTGCAATTATACCAGACTTAATTATCATTTTAGTTTCACAGGATACCACAGATAGAGCATTGCCCCCATGACAGCTGGAAGTAATTCTAGAAGATGATGTCTTCTATCCCAACAAAGTTTTTCCTCAGGGTAAGGGATATTATTTAGGGGTTGATAATAACTGTTATAGGGTTAGGGGTTAGGGGGAAATTATGTAAGCTCAGGGATCTCTTTGAAAAAAAGGGGGGATAATTGGATGGGATAATAGATTAGTTTGTGCTTATTCACACTAGTAATAATAGTGAGTAATAGAGTGAATACTTGTGAACTATTATTTATTAGCAATTTACATTGATATAGATTTTTGTATATTGATACAAACTTAAATTATATTGAATATGTTCCTATTTTTGTCAACAATTTTGTCTACCTAGGCAAAATTATTTTGTCATATTGAATGCATGCATGCTTACCTCAGTCAGTAGAGCATGAGACTCTTAATCTCAGGTTCATGGGTTCAGGTCCCACGTTGGGCACCAATTTGTTGTAAGAGGCCTCTTGTTCATTTCCTAGCTGACCAGACTCTTGAAATAACCACACAGAAACTATACTATTTAAACCACTGCTTGGCCCATTAGCTCTAACTTCTTATTGGCTAACTTTTACATCTTAATTTAACCCATTTCTATTAATTTGTTTGTCCTCATGAAGCTATGGCTTACCTAATAATGTTCTGATGTCTGTCTCTGGCGGGGCTACATGGCTTCTCCTGACTCTGCTTTCTTTCTCCATTCATTCAGTTATTTTTTTCCCCACCTAGCTCTGTTCTACCCTATCTGGCCAAGCCAGTTTTCTTTGTTCATTAAGGTAATCACAGCATACAGAGGAGAATCCCACATCATCTGCTATACATCTGATAGAGGAATAATTTCCAGAATATAAAGAAATAAAAAGTATTAAGAAATAAGAAATACATATATAAAAAATGTTGTAAATAGGGGCGTCGGGGCTGCATCCCCAGCACCCTGGCAGCCTGGCTAGCTTATGCTCCGAAATAACAACACACAAACTGTATTCATTTAAACACTGCTTGGCCCTTTAGCCCTAGCCCTTACTGGCTAATTCTGTTATCCCTATCAACCCATCTCTAATAATCTGTGAGCACCGGTCTTACCTGGAAAGGTTCAGCATGTCTAACCTGGCGGCTTGCTTCATGGCGTGTGTGTCTGCCTGGGAGCGGGGCATGGCATCTCTCTCAGGCGTCTGCTCCCGAGAGGAGAGCTGTGGAGTCTGACTTCACTTCCTCTTCCTCCCAGCATTCTGTTCTGTTTACACCTCCCACCTATCTTCTAACCAATAAAATGGGCCAATGCAGTTCCTTTATTAGCCAATGACCTTCCTCCATCATAAAAAGATAAGAATGTAAACCACAAAATTAAATAAACTAATTAATAAATGATAAAATGAACAAATGAAGTATCAATATTCAATAAATACAATAAATACAATTCAAATCAAAACTTCATTAAGATTCCATGTCCTTTTAGTCAAAAAGACTGCCATTATGATAGTAAATAACACTAAGTTCTGGCAAAGATGTGGGGAAGGAGAAATATATATTCTTTCAAGTGTATATAAAAGGAGGAAGACTCTAAAAGCCATCATGAAGATTCCTCAGATAACAGGATTAGCATAGGAATTAAAATTTACTTCACCTGAAAATAGTGCCAAGAGTTCTAAGTAAACTAGCTTCAGATACAAACACATTTGAATGTGATGTGTCATTAGCTACAGTAGCCAAGCTATGGATCTGAGCCTGGTGTTTAGTTTAATGAATCGAAAACATGCAGTACATAGGCAAAATTGAATTACAGCCAATAAAATCATCTCACTGTCAGAAAAAAAAATGGATAAACATGGAGACAGACAGTGATTTATAACATTTATAAACTCAAAGATTTCATTTCATAGCTTTAGCCTTGATTTTCTTCATACACAGTTATATCAAGAAAGACACACAAACCTATATAAACATATGACATTACAGCAGAAGGAAGACAATTTCTTTTTTTTTTTTTACACACACACGCACATGTGCACGTGCACACACACACACACACTCGCTCTTTCTCAGGAACATAAACATTAAATAATTAAATAAATTTTAAAAGTCTAATGTTCTGTTGCATTACACAGCTTCTCTTGGTACCTGAGAAATGCAGCAGATTAGGGATTTTTCTCAGCTAAATAACCTTTTATTTCAACATTCTTGTACCTCATTAAGAAAAGGGAATTTTAGTTGAAGCAGTAGAACAAAATCATTCAGAACAGATGTACAAAGATCTTCACATAAGGAAGCCATGGGAAAGATACATCTTGAGGGAGAAGTGAAAATTGTTGAGGCGCTTCTTCATTCAGCTGAAAATATTAAATTCTTTTCTGTGTGCTTTCCCCCTTTGACTCATGGGCTGTATGAAGATGGCGGGCAGCACCGCCACAGTCTTCTGTCTTTGCTGAGTGTCCACCTAGTTGTTCTCAGTCATTCAAAGGGAAATATTGGGAGGCGGTGGCGGGGAAGAGACAGAAATCTTTAATAAATAAATAAATTAGGAAGACAATTTCGAAAGAATGTAGGAACAGCTAGGAGGGAGAGTGAGCACCAAAGAGATGAATGAGATCAAAGCACATGACACTCTCAAGAAAATGTCATCACTTTCAGTGAATGCTTTTCCAAAGATTTTAATGGAAAACAAACAGTGGTATGTTATCTTTTTAAAGAGCACATCATCTTACAGTGGTTATATATCATAATTTAGTTAAGATTTAAAGCATGAAACTATAGTTATCATGATGTTATTTATAGTCATTCTTTTGGAAATTTCAATACTTGAATACACATAAGCAGACATAAGATTTATGCATAACCTACTGTGAAGACCTTGGCTTATAAATTTACTGAGAAATAATCTATGCTCTATAACCTTAATCTATAAAAACTTAGTCAATTGAGTTTCAATAAGATGTCTAACATAAGCTACCTAAAAATTTACCACTTCTAGTAAAATTAGCAAACCTATTGCAAGCTGATATAAAATATTTGCAAGACATATTGTTGTGGAATATGTGTTTAAGTTGGTAAAAATGTGTTAAATTTGTTTATGTTGCATTTGTTTAATTATGTAAAGGTGGGTTGCATTTGCAATAATAAAAGTTAACCTGGTCTCAGAGAGATAGGATTCACAACTTGTTAACAGAAAGTAGAATGTGGGTGACAGTGTATGGCTCGGGCAGACTGCAGAACCACTGGCAGTGGCACCGGAACTTATTCCTACTGTTTGGACTGTATCTTAGAATTCTCTTTGAATGATACCTTCCTTAGCCTAGATATAGTAAGGAGGGCAATCACCTTCCCCAAAGCAATGTGCTTTACCAGTCTCTGAGGAATGAGTAGGGGAGAGAGATAGGTGGAGGGAATGGGAGTAGGGGAGGGAGAGGGAACTTGGATTGGTATGAAAAATGAAAAAAAGATTATTTGCTTTTTTTTGAAAAAAAAAGAAAAAGAAAATAAATTGAAATTACAAAAAAAAGAAAGTAGCAGTGAGGAACTTAGGTGGGTTTATAAGTTGGGGTGGTGAAGAATGAAGGAAGTTTCCGGGACATGAACAAATAGAGAAAGCTAGCCAGTTCCACTCTCACTCTCTGAGCTTGCCAGCTTTTCACCATAGCCTTTGAATCCCGAGTTTCACTAGAATTATATGATTTAGTTAAAGCAACCTTTTAGGGGCAGCAACAGAACCATTGTCTGGGGAAACAATTTCTGGCAGGATATGGCCTGAGCAGCTGAGCCCCTACGAATTTAAAACTCAGTCACTGTGAGAAAGGTGAAACAGTAACCTGTATTTTATAAAACACTTCAGTAAGTCTACAAAAGAATCGCCAGGACAGAAAGAAAGCAAATAACAGAATAATTGGGTAAATGATTGAAATACATTTTCCCAAGGTGATGAAAATATTGGATAGAAAATAACCTCATGAAAATATTGTTTTATTAACTATATATACATATATATATATATGAAAAGTGAAAAGACTACATATATTAGTTGTGTATTAAAACATCTATAATACTATATCCAATGCTAGAGAAAGGAACAAACTCTGGTGGAATTAAAAAATACTTAATACCGCTTAAGGAAACAGATTGGCGGTTTATTATAAATCTGCCTGTAATGTCCATGTGACCAACTATGTCACCCCAAGGCATTTACCCATGAGGCACTTGGAATGATAAACTTCATTGGAATAAGTTTTATTTAAACATAAATATATTCAAACATCATATACTAAGAATACAGGAACATTTTGGAAATGTTTTTGTCTTGGATAGATAGTGACACTTAGATTTTAAAGAGTTTTATTGGAAGATAATTTAAATTCAGGAGTTGTAGGTTCTGGACACATTGTATACATGTGTTCATTCAGATGTGCTAAAACCATAAATGGGGTCTTCTTTCTTGATCTAGCTCTCTTCCTGTCTAAGATGATGAAGTTCTATTACATGATATTAACAAGAAATATAGAGAGATCCTAGAAACAGTATTTTCAAGTTAAAATGTACACTTAGAGAGTTTGTTTTTGAGAGCATTGGAGAGCCAATTTCAGTGATCTACAAATTCCTCTGAGTTGAAAACATAGAACGCATTAGAGATTTGGATATGAAACCATCTTCAGAGTTATGGCAATGTTACATTTACTGCAATGGGAAAAGTCAATCATCTCCAAATGATTTAAATGCTATAATGAAGGCAATTTTTATCTACTTCAGCATTTGACTAGTTTATCAACGCTATTGGGGAACTTACACTGTACCTCAGTTCGGCCTCTAAACTCTAATCTTATTGTGTCCAATTCCCAAGTACTGAAATTACAGCCGTGCATCTGCATGCCTAAGCATGTCAGATTGTCACAACAGAACTCCATTTGAATGCCTACTTACCATGTCAAGTTTTCTCATTACCCTTCCTTGTGAGAAAACAAAGTTAAAGTGTATTAACACTAGGACTTAGAGAAATGGGGAGGGTGTGTATGAGAAAGGAAGTGGTTCCAGCTTTCTGGGCTGAGTTTACTAAGAGAATTCTTTCAATTTCTCTTACTTTCCAAGCCAAAATTAAAAAAAAAAAAACATTTATTTCTTAAACTCTAATTTCTTCAGAGAATATATTTTAGAGTACTCCATTATTTCATTATTCTTTAATGCTGTTAAAATTAAAAATTTGTAGATCAGTTTTTTGCTGCCATGAAAATCATTGTGTCTCCTCTGTGATGGAGAAAAGACAGAAATAAGGTGAGCATCCAAACTGCTTAGGCTAGGTCAGGGAACCCTGATTCTCTTCGAGCTGATGAGGGAGAGGGACTTGATCGGGGGAGGGGGAGGGAAATGGGAGGCGGTGGCGGGGAGGAGGCAGAAATCCTTAATAAATAAATAAATTTAAAAGCCTGGAAAAAAAGTATAAATTAAGTGCAAAATCATTAAGATTAAAAAAAAAAGAAAAGACAGAAATAAAATAGAGAAAATTTCTTTGCTTAGGGAGTGTATGTATTTGATCCAAACCATATTCAACATAGCATAAAACAAACCTCTTTCTAGCAAAACTATAAAGAGGCACAAAGGGACAGTATCAGTTGCAGATGAAGAATTATAATTATGGACACACAAGTACTGCTCTGTGCACAGGAAAGTAGCTCCAGCAGTGATTGATCAACTGTACACGCAACCATTAGACCCAGTACCATCTGCAATACTTAGTGAACGTCATAATTGCTTCCAATGCATCTAAAGCTTAGACACGGCTAGAAACTATCACTAGCGGCTCCAATTTAATTAGTCAGTTATGGGCTAACTTTTCACTGTATTTTAAAATACATTTGTGAGGATTATAATGAGTTGGTAAGTTGGAAATTATGGAGGGCACAAAAGAGTATAAAATAGAATTCAATTTCTTCTTCCTTTATTCTTCTTAACTTTGCTTCCATTTTTCTTAAAACCACACACTTTTTGTCATGGGAAAATATGACATACATGTGGCAGTTAAAATGGAGGAAATTAAATACTTTCAAGTAGTCCCTGGTATCTTCTCATATTATAAGATACCTGTCTTTAGAGTCTACAAATTGCCTACTATTCAATATAAAAATTACCAGGGCAGTTCTTATCACTGTCAGGACAAGTATGTGCATGTCTGTGTTTGTGGAGAAGTGTTTAGACAATGAAGTCCACAAATTTGAGCATAGGGGAAAATTAGAAGGGAAATCATCTCTCTTTCTATCTATATGTCCGTCTGTGTATCTATCTATCAACCTATGTGTGTGTGTGCTTGTATATATATATATATATATATAATTTATATATGCATGTATATATTTTTATATATGGAACAAACTGAGACTTTCCTTCAGAAATAAATGTTTTGCTTCCTCCTATTTCACATTGCATTTCCCAAAGAAATATGTCCTTTGTACAAAAGGATCAGTTTGAGTGAATCTTCTCCCATAAAGATGGTCTTAATGAAGTGAGTACTTTCTGTTAATAAACAACAAAATGTCATGAACATAATTCCTCCCTCTATCAAGGTATCTCTTTTATTACTCTCCTTCCCCATCCCTCCCCTAACTCTACTCTCTGGTTCTCCTCTCAAGCTCCCCCGCCCATCAGTTTACCCAGGAGATCTTTTATATTTTCTCCTCCTACAGTGATACCTGCACCCCTTTTAGAGTCCTCCTTCTTCAGGTCATTAAACAAAGTATATTTTAAAAGAAGCTTAAAGGACATTCCATTTTTTTCTGTATAATAAGGCATAGATAGAATTTGGGAAACTAAGCAGTGGTTTTCCCTTACATTTTGAAAACCAGGCTTGGTGGGGTAGGAAACTGTACTGGGTTCCTTAACAGCACTAAAAGTGGAGTTGAAAAATGTCTAAGAAGAACAAAGGCTACTGATTGTGGAAATAATGTGTAATAATTATTTATTAGAAGATGTAAGCAAGATAAAATAAAAAAGATACAAACTGGAAATGTTTACCATAATATAGACCACGGTTAGGGTAAATGTATATCCATATGTGAAGATATGACAAAATAGATGGATCCACTTGTGCAGTAATTAAGTATAATAAAGAGTATTCAATGATACATTATCAGGAAACTCATGACTGCTGCCTCACAAATGTTATGATACTGCATCCAGTCTCTAGTTCATGGCCACTTTTAAGGAACTGAACTATTTGGCTACTTAGTCTAAATTCCTTATGATGAAATACTCTTAACTTACCATATTCCTCCTCAAAAATATCTACTAGTTCAGAAAGCAATACACTGGCATATTAGAAGACATAAATACTTCTGAAAGTTTACCCAAGCTCCTTAATGAAATCCAGTTTCAGATGTTTCCCCTTCTTCTGACCTGTTCTATATTATATGATTCAACTGCCCACTGAACCCTATTAGTTAAAGATTAGCTGGACAATGAAATTTGCAAAGAAATTACAAACCCTCCTTCCCAAATAATCCCTCATCCTAAAAAACACAGAAAAAGAAAGTCACACCTGAAAGAATGTAACAATAGGCAGACACAAATCCTAATAATCAAGAGTATTGTGTGCTCAACATCTCTCTACTAGTCAATGAAAAAGAGGAGTAACATAGCCTTGATCTCTGATGCTCAACATCTCTCTACTAGTCAATGAAAAAGAGGAGTAGCATAGCCTTCATCTCTGATGCTCAACATCTATCTACTAGTCAATGAAAAAGAGGAGTTACATAGCCTTCATCTCTGAAGAGCACAAATGGAGAGAAAAAAATTAGGTGTATGTGGCAAAGTATATTACCCTCAAATTGAAAAAGATATATTTAATAAATTATTGGATAAATGAAAACTGTTCTTTATTTGAATCATCACTTCTAAACATCTTACAAATTAGAATACTGAGTTGATGTTAAGCTACAAAAAAGTCTGCCTACAATTTTGTATGTCATTTCTCAATAAAACACATTTGCTTCACATTCACATATATTTACTGATAAAAGTGCACCAAATTTGTACATTCATATAAAACTGAAAACAAAACCCCTAAATGTGAAAATGTTTTATGTTCTCAACTAAAGTCTAACTGACATCTTATTCTAAGCCATCATTTACATGTCTAAGTAGCATCTTATGAATGAGAGGCTAGAAAAATATGTATTTAAAATAAAAGACTATAGAAGTGAAATTTGAAATACAGGATGCACTGCAGAAGTAGGTTTTAGAGTGGCTTTTAATCATTTCCACCTGCTATTATAAATATATTTTCATAATTTATTTGATTGAAATGTAAAATATTTGCCACAAATAAATATAATGCATGCCATTGTTTCTCATTTTTTCCAAGTGGATTATAAACTTGTAGTTTTCATATATCTGGGAGATTTTATTGTCCCTATGGTTAGATTGATTTCATAAAGCCAACTGTGGTGATTTGATTGACAATTTCCTCCATAAACTCATATGTGTGAATGTTTGGTCCCTAGTTGGTAGACTGGTGGGGAAGGATTAGGTGGTATATATTGGAGGAGGTATATTATTGGGGTGGGTTTTGAGATTTCAAAATCCAAAGCAATTCTTGATTAACCTCCTCTATCTCATGCCTGGAGATCAGATCTAAGTTCTCACGTACACTGTTCCATCATCACATGGACATTTGAGCTCCCATGTTCTTCAACAAGATGGTCATAGACTCTAAACCTCTGTAACCATGAAACAATAAATATTTTCTGTTGTAAGCTGCTGTGGCCATGGTGTCTCATTACAGAAATGGGAAAGTAACTAAGATACAAACTATTATGGGGGAAAGACCTATGTGTCCTGAAAGTGTCAGCAGGATGAGTCACCAGACAAACAGACTGCAGAGAGATAATCCCTTCAAGCAATCACGTAAACTTAGAGACAGACGCTAGTCATCCATTGAGATGAGACTCCTGATTTGTAAAACTTTGTGGTTACAGCATTACAGTTAGATAATCTAGGCCCTAATTTCTCACTCATAGAAACCAAGAGAAAAACACTGTGTGATGATTTACACTAGAGTTTGGGGTAAGTTTTAATAAAGAATCATCAAATTAATTCAAACCCAGCTGTGAACTACCTGGAAGAAATCCTAATGGCGGATATGTGACCATTAAATCTATTTTGACTGCTGATGGATTTTACTATGTGCAAACTGTCAAACAGTTGGAGAGGCTGGTGGATGAGGGAGAGACAGACTGCAGGAAGACTTTCATCAAGTAGAAGAGCCAAAAGAAGACTTGATGGGATACTGAATATTAATAAAAGAAGTCTGTGTTTCTTTCAAGCCAATAAAAACAATGAGGATTTTTTGAGTCATGCTTTGGTCTAAATTAATTTTCCAACGTTCATTTTGATGGCTACATAAATGCATCCTAGAAGTTCAGAAGTTCTAATATGTGATGAGAGATTATTGAATTAGTTAAAGAAAATACTTGCTTCTAACACGGGTTTGACATATTAGTGGAGTTTGGGAAATGCCAACATGTGAGGATGATGGAACTCACAATTATGTGGGTGAATCATAGGATCATATTTATCTTGAAGAGCAAGCACACAAGATAAATAAGAAAATGCAGAATATTTTGTACAATGACAATTTATGAAATGAAATTTTTTATTTTTTTAACTAAAATTTTGGCACATTTAAAAATCTTCTGGCTTATATTATTATCCTAAATATATCAAGAAGACAACATTAGCAATTACTGTTGATTTTGAAATATAGGATGCAGGAATTAGGTTTTTCATCAACATCATAATCAACATCAATATGTGAGCAATAAATGTAACACTTCAGTATGTGTGTGTGTGTTTATAGAGTTAAATTGGAAGCTATAAGTAAAAATAGTGCTTTTGTTAATTTTGTATTCATTTTACATACCAACTACAGTTCCCCCTCTCTCCCTTCCTCCCACAACCTCAAGACCGACCCCAACTCACCCTCCAATCACTCCTCAGAAAGGGTAAAGCTTCCATGTCGAGTCAAAGCCTGGTGCAGTAAACTGAAGCAGGTGCAATAAGTTGAAGCAGGACCAAGCCCTTCCTGCCCTGCATCAAGGCTGAGCAAGGCATCCCACATAAGGAATGAGCTCCAGAAAGCTAACTCATGCACCAGGGGATAGATCCTGGTCCCACCGCCAGGGGCACCACAAACAAATCAAGCCTTAGAACTCTCACCAACATACAGATTCCCTAATTCAGACCCATGCAAGTTCCCAGCTGTTGGTCCATAATCTCTGAGTTCCCAAAGAGCTCAGGCCCGCTATCTCTGTGGTTTTGTCCTTCAGGATCTTGACCCAATTTACTCATATAATCCCTCCTCCCTCTCTTTGACTGGACTCCTTGAACTCTGCCTGGTGTTCTGGCTGTGGGTGTGGTCACCTGCT
This sequence comes from Microtus oregoni, assembly GCF_018167655.1. NCBI lineage: Eukaryota > Metazoa > Chordata > Mammalia > Rodentia > Cricetidae > Microtus > Microtus oregoni. The sequence continues at coordinate 1,544,286 of NW_024543829.1, forward strand.
TCCCTTGGTTACTAGATGTAGGTTCTATGCTGACAGTTAGCGTATTTATCAATCTGATTAAAGGGAAGGTCAGTTCAGGCACCATCTCCATTTTTGCTAGGAGTCTTAGTTGGGGTCCCCCTTGTGGATTCCTAGGAATTTCCCTAGAATCAGGTTGCTACCTAACCCTATAATGACTTTCTCTATCAAGATATCTCTTTTTTAACTCTGCTACTCCATTCCTTCTCAAATCAACCATCCAGTTGCCTAATGTTAGAATCCAATTTACAAACAGGGTACAGATATAAACAGGGAATTCTCAAATGGCCGAAAGACTTTTAAGCAATTGCTCAGTATCCTTAGTCGTCAGGGAAATGCAAATCATAATGACTCTGAGACACCACCTGACACCTGTCAGGATGGCTAAGGTCAAAAACACTGATGACAGCTTACATCAGAGATGTAAAGTCAAGGGAACACGCCTCCATGGCTGGTGGGAATGCAAACTTTTACAGCCACTTTGGAAATTGGTATGGTGATTTCACAGAAAATTGGGAATCAATTTACAAGACCCAGCATTACCACTCTTGGGTATATACCGAAGGACATTTAATCATACGCAAGGACACTTGCTCAACTATATTCTTAGCAGCATTGTTCTTAATAGCCAGAATCTGGATTATTACTCAGCTATAAAAATATATAACATCATGAAATTTGCAGGTAAATGGATGAAACTAAAAAAAAAAAAATATCATCCTGGGTGAGGTAGCCCAGACCCAGAAAAATAAATGCAATACATATTCACTTATAAATGTACACTAGATATAAAGCAAAGGATAACCAGACTACAATCCACAGCTCCGGAGAAGCTAGGTAATACAGAGGACCCTAAGAGGGATTCATAGATTGATTTGGGAAGGGGAAGTAGATGACATCTCCTGAGTAAACTGGAGTGGGGGGTTTGAGGAGAGTGGATGTGGGGTGAGAACAAATATTGCTTTAATCAACAGTTGTTTATCTTAAAAAAATTTCCACAGGAGAAAGACGGTTTTTCTATTTCTCAGTATCTTGAGATTAAAAAGAAAATCAAAGCATAATTCTGCAAACTTCATTTTATTTGATTATTACTTGGCTAAATGATTTTGCTTTATCTGCCTCATGAGTGACCTGGTATAATGTACTTAGAACAATTACGCAGGTGTCTCAATGTACTAGGTGCCTGGTATCCTAGGTAACTGCTAGAATATGAAAACTCATCTCCTTCCTGGAAAACTAGTTGGTTCAATGTCCAATTTATGCTTAAGGTTAAACAGTAAAGAAGCAATCTCTATTTTACGAAAACAAAATCCCCTCCTGATCCTCCAGTTTCCTTAAATGTCATTGATGGATTAGCTGTGAGAAAGTAATTGCTAAGGCTGACCATTATTTTATATTTAGACGGTGAGGATTAAAGTGAGATCAAGTAGGTACAGGAGTAAAATGGTCATAATTAGGTAGCGATGCTTACATTTATTTTAATTAACTCTGCTTTAGACTTTCTATCCTTGAGAGCTTTTCAGATAAGTTTCCAGACGGAGCCTCTTATTTAACAACTGAGTCCATCCATCTCTCCCCACCCACTTTGATCTACTCTTCCCGCTTTCAGACATTTAACTGTCTGTCTTTACTGAAAGAAATGTTGAACATATGTTTCTTTTAAAGATTCATTTCTGAAAATGAGAACAATATACTCATGAGTAAAATTAGGGGTTACTTGATTTTCAAATAATATCCTGAATCTTTGACAGATAACTTTTTACATAAGCCTATAAAGGTGTTTTATATAATAATATAAAACATCATTAAGGGTTATGCATATCATAATAAATTTTATTCTACCGTTATTATTGATTAATATAATATTTCACATTTTTCTTTAATAATGCAAAGAAAAGTAGACTTTTGTAGGGTTCCTTCAGAGGCAACACAAGGTTGTTTTCATGTTTACAGTTATTTAAATGACTAAGTTAGTTATACAAGAATATTTCCAAGTAACTTAGAACATGATCAAATGTAACTTTCAACATCATTTGCAACAAATGGAACAGATTTCAAATATGAATAATTATATAAGATAACACTATTATCGAGGCATTGCAACTTTTCTCTCACAGAGTGGCATCCTTAATCTCTAAATCTGAGACTGTATAATTATATGTCACTCTGTTTAACAACATCTGCTGAAAAAGGAATTTTCTTTGATGATGAGTGAGAGCTGCACTAAACTATGTGTAGAAATATTTAGATGGCAGCTTGATACTTTGTCAGTTTAGTCAGGCATGGTTTTCCTTCAGTGCAGTTGCTTGTACCTCCAACTAGAAAATGCATGTTTGGTGAAAACACTTATGCCACTATTGTACCAAAAGGTATGTCTTGTCTTGCCAGTCATGAATTCTTCTCCAGAAGCCCACATAACTCCGCCTCCCTCCTGTGTACTGGTAAAACTAAAGAGGAAGGAGAAAGCCTCAATAGTGGCTTGATTTTGCTGTGTGCAATGACAAAAGTATGTGGTGTCTTTTTTGTTTGTTTTGATTTTTGATACAGAGTTTCTATGTGTAGCTTTGAAGTCTGTCCTGGAACTCACTCTGTAGACTAGGCTGGCCTCGAAAATACGTGATGTCTTAATTAATGAGATCTTCATAGTCAGATCTTGTGAGAAGTCAAGAGCTACAGCCAGTGGCTTGTATTATTTAGAGCATAGTCCCTGCAACCCTATTGGTGAACAACCCTAAGAGAGATCATCTTGACTACAACACACTTCCTCCTAGTGGGTAGTTTTCACTCCCTGTTACCAGCTCTCCAGAGGAATCCCATGACTCTAGTATCTCTAACATCTTGTTTCTCCAAGGTAATTCAGGCTCAACTTTACAGCTTCATTAAAGGGCTTCTCTCCTAGCACCCCTTTCAGGGACACCCGTGGTACAATGCCTGGCCTCAGTAGCTTTATTCCCTATCTCCCTTCTTCTCTCCTTAACTCTATAACCCGAACCACATGGCCAAAGCAGACAAGTTCTGCTCCTTGCTTTGGATAGAAAATGGTCCCTTTATTGTTCAAAGGCATCTTCACAAGCTTTCTGCCTGAATGTGACAGTCATAAAACTTGCTTTGTAGACCAGGCTGGCCTCAGACTTGGAGATCTGTCAGCTTCTGCCTTCTGCCTTTCCAGTGCTGGGATTAAAGGTGTGCACCACCAAACCCAGCTCTATGTTTTTCTTTATATTGGAAATTTATCTGGCTGGGATCTCATCCTTAGGTCAACATTCCGTTTATTCCATTTCTTAATCCATATATCTCCTTGAATAAAGGATTTAGCTCTGATCTATTTCCTGGTGCTCTTTCTCTCCTCAATTTTTTGTTTTTGTAATTTACTCTTCTCAACTTGTTGTTTTATATTATAAACATTCTTTAGAGTTACCCTTAATAACCACATGACAGAGTCTTTACTAGGTTGTTTGGAGATTTCTTCTGTCTATGGAATTACCCGAAACTCTTCACTTTAGCCTCAGACAGACTCTTCAGACAGGGGCAAAAGCATCTGCTTTGTTCACCAAAATATCACAGGAATGATCTCTAGGTAACATAGCAAAATTCTTCTCCTCTGAAATATTTTAAGTGAGTTTCTCCCCCCCCCCAATTCAAATAACTCTTAGGATCTCTGTTTTCCATGTTCTTACTTGGATGCTCATTAAGCAGTGCTTAAACATTCTACTGCTTTTGTAACCCAAAGTACCAAAGTCCAATTCCTCTAAACAAAAGAATGATTAGGCCTGTCACAATAATTCTCTAGTCACTGGGCCAGTTTATGTTTAACTGATTCCAAATTGTGCATATTTATGGATAGTGGCACAATATGTTTAATATCCTACATGCTGTTTCACATTTCACACACACAAACACACACATATATATGTAAATATTTAATATATATTTATAGCTAAAATTTTTCAAAATGCTTTCTTTTATCTTGTTAAAATGTCTAGACCACTATTTTATCTGTAATTCCCCTTCCCCTTCCCCCATTGTGTAGCAGTAAATATTCTTTAGCATAGCTTAGTACCCAATGAACAGCCTATCCACAGCATCTGCCTCTACTCCGCTTGTCCTCATTAATTGCTGTTCTTCACACAGATTCAGCTTAAAAAAAATTTTTCATTTGCTAAGGTGTCATTAAGCAATTGCTTAAGACCATCAGATTTATCTGTTGCTAAGGGATTGCTATGGGCAATTAAGCCTTCATGAAGTTTAAGATGTTTAATCGTTTTCGTCAAGAAGCATGATCTGAGACCACCTAAATAACACACTTATGCGTTTACACGATAACACTTTATGAATCTGTTATAGCAATTTCAGAAATATTTAATTGAGGTGAGATCTTTCCCTAGAGTCGATTGTACTTCATATATACAGTCCAGATACTTAAAGGCAAGGAAGAAAAAAAATGGTTTTTTGCCTACTTCTATTTATATTTATCTGTGTCTGTCATAAGAACATATTCTTTGGATTTTCAATATGGACTAAAGACTAGTGATGCTCTAGTATTTAGAACTTTTATGGCTGTCAATAGCAGATTGGCTTGCAGAAGAATCTTGTTGTGGTATATTAGTTGAAGAGTGTTATATTTGTTTATGCTGTGGAACATTTGTTTAATGATGCAAAGATGTATTGCAATCTTACTTTGCATTTGTTTAACTCTTGTGAAGCTGAGTAACTTTGCCTGTCTAAAACCCATGCATGGTCTAAATAAATGAATGGCTGGTGGCTAAAGAGGAGAAAGAATAGGCAGGACTAGCAGGCAGAAAGAATGAAGAGAAAGAGACATCTGGGAAGAAAAGATCGAGGAGCAAGGAAAGAAGGGGCCAGTCACCCAGCCACACAGCCAGCCAGGGCAACAGTAACCAGGCAGGAAGTAAAGGAGTGACAATGAGAATTATGGAAGGAAAAAAGTTTGGGTCTGCAGTTGTCACCCAGACTGAGAGGAAACCAAACACAGAGTAAGAAAGATGTGACTGCCTCACTGAAAAAGGTACCAAGCCATGTGGCTAACACAGGTAAGACTTATGGGCTAATATAAGTTATAAGGGTTAATAAGAAGCCTGAGCTACTGGCCCAATCAGTTTATAGTTAATGTATGTAGCGGCGTAAACGAATGCAGACAGATTGTAAATATATATATAGTTTTAATGTAGAAATAGACTTACAGAACCACCGTTCCCGCGGAGACCAGGAAAGCAGAAGAGAGAGCTCAGAGCAGGCTCTCCAAATTTATAGGCAGACATTAGCCTGAGGCGAACACGCCCCTTAAGGGGCGGGACTTATCCCTACAAATGTAGATCTCTGTGTGATTTCTTTGCGACTTAATGACTGCGGGAACCATGCAGAACAGAAACCTTAGACAACATGCCAGTGCTGAGGGGCAAGTAGTTTTGTAACTCTGTCTAAAAAACTTCTAAATACTTTGAGAAAATGAAGGGATAAAATGATGTAGGCTGTTTGCATCTATCTTCCCTGGATCAAGTAACAAAATGAAAAATAAGCTCAGGAAGATATTTCCCAGCTCTGGATATGCATAAATAATAAAAAGTCTTCTAAGTCTGTCTTCAGAGAGACTCATCTCTCTAATAGACAGGGGCTCAAGTTGCCTAAAACAAAATATCTTCATATAATTTTCCAACTTGAAATATATTTTGAATTTTCACCTTGAGGGACGTTTCCTAATAAAGTTCACAATGGTTATAAATATCAGAGATCTTATTACTTGGACAGAAATATGTGGGATCAACTTGATGAGATTCGGACATAGAACTCTGAGTCTGGGGGTTAACTTTGCCTACTGAAGCGGTCTCTCACCTTTCATTAAAGGTGCATCCCCACCCTTTCAGGGCATGTCTGGTGGTGCTGTGAGCAGACATTGTGAGATTAAGATGGCAGGTAATATAGTCAAACAGTTGGGCCCAATCAGGTTGTGACGAGAACACGTGTCAAGAAACTATCATGTGAGTCATATAGATTTTCTGAAATCGCTATGATTCTTTTTCCTGCTACACTCTCTGCTGTCATGTACCTAAAGTTAGTATACTGAAAAAAAGATTAGACTAGTGTCTTGCATGCTATGTAGGCACCACCGCTCAGACACGGGCATCTGCCATATCGCTGTTCCTTTCTGGGAAAACACTTGAAAACATTGGTAAGGGAAATTTTCACAGTGGGCAGTAAGACAATCATGTGGTTTTAGATTTTGCTTTGGAGTGAAATAGTTAGGTATGTGATTGTACACTAAAATATGGGCTACATCCAATGGTTTGACTAGATAGATGGCCAGAATTTGGAAGATGCATGATTGGGAAATGGGTGATAAAAATAATTACAAAGCACTAATGTGGGCAGACATGCCCATGTGGAATAAAGTACAAAGATACTTGTGTCCTGTGTAACTGCTCACCAAAAGTAGCTTCAGAAGAGAAGGAATTTCAAAGTCAAGATGACTCACAAACAACAGAATTTTTTTCCACTAAGCTAAAGTTCTACTAAACTGATAGTAAAGATTTCATCCTTCACCATTGTTGCTCACTGACTCATAAATAAAGTGGCTATAGTGCAGGAATGGAAGCTATGTAAGAGCTACACAATATGGTTTTCATTTGTCAATAATAACCTGGTTATAGATGCTGCTAAGTGCCAAAAACCTAGAAGAGCCTTGGCTATGACATTATTCCTTGGGGTGACCAATCCTGTCCTCTTGTAGTAGGTTGATTACATTTAGCCACTTCTAGTATCACAGAAATAGAAGCACCTAAATCTTATTCTCTTATTTGTCCTTGGTATACATTTGCCATCCTTGCATACAATACTTTTTCCAAAGGCACAAAGAATGGACCTCCAGAAGGCCCCCAGGCATCTTCAGTGTACTCTACACAAAATTATTTCTGACCAAAGAACTCATTGCACAGCTGAGGTGGAATGATGAACTCACATGGATGGAACTTACTGGTCTTACAATGTTGACCATAATCCTGTAGCACTTCTTTGACACAACAGTGTAATAGCCTTTTAAGACTGCAGTTATAGCACCAAAGGGAAGTCTAGGATAGAGGTCTTTAGAGGCTACAGCATCTTAGTCAGCATCCAACAAAGGTTACCATTTATCATATAGGAATAAGGCATGCAAATGGAATTGGTGAAATTTATAATTACCTAGTGAACCACAAACATTTTGAGTTGGGTTTCTGTAACTTTGCCCTCTGCTGACCTAAGAGGTCTTGTTTAGAAATTCTTCTGCCAAGAGGAACATTATTCTACTAAAATAAAAGTAAAGATTTTCCTTTGGCCAATTTAGGATCCTATCGAATCAACAGGCTAAGAAATGAGTTAGTGTTAATAAGGTGAATAACCCAGATTACAGCAAAGTAGTTTGAATACTATTTCACTATTCAAGGTTTGTAAGAGTAACTTGAGTCAAGATATTTTAGGATATTGTTTGGTACTAACCTATACCTCCTTATGATTAAGGTTACTGCAAAATGATAACTACTCAATTCAGTCACTAAAATAAAAATAGTACAGATGCCTTAGAAATGAAGGTATGAATCACCCTTCTACCTTAGGACATAGATTCAATGATTTGCTTGCTGAGTGTAGAATTAAGGAAAAGGGGTTTTGGAGCATGATAATTACAAATATCATTTATGATCACAAAGGCAATTGCAGAATCAAACACCATATTCTAGTTGTTTTTTTTCTGTTTGTTTTGTACTATCTGAATTGTTTTTATTATATTTTATATTATTTATATAGATCCCAGTTTGTTTTTTGAGAGAGAAAGAAAGACGGAAAGAAAGGAAGGAAGGAAGGAAGGAAGGAAGGGAAGGAAAGGAAGGAAGGAAGGAAGGAAGAAAAGGTAAGAATTTTGGTCATTAGTGAGATGGGGAGAATATGGGAGGGTTTGAGGGGAATAACCTTTGATCATAATAAATTGTATGAAAAAAATCTATTTTCAATAAAAAGAAATAAAAAATTATTGTTTATTTTTATCTATTTCTAAGAATGCTTAAGTGCATATGCACATATATTAAGCATATGTTTCTGTTTTAATTCTCTGTTACTAATTTATTATGTAAAATGATAGAGATTAAAATATTATTAATGATATAGTATTACAAATCTATGTTATCGTATTTATGTTATAATAAATGTTACGTATTTCTGAGGGACTCTACCATCTATTCTAAGAGAAGAATTAATGCATTTTTAGCTGAACATGAAATAGATCTTGCTTGATAGGACAATAACCTTGTGGTTGCCCTCATTTGGAAATTAAGCATGACTTACGGAATTTTGGCTAATTTATGTAAACTTGACAATAACTAGAATTATCTGCAACAATAGCTGGAGTCCGAGAAACAGCATATGATAAAATGATAAGCGTACTACATTTTACATCAATACCCATCTTCTAGTTGCTGGTGATAACAGGAAAAGGAAGAACTTCTGGATACTTTAGTATATCCAAATTAATTTCGATGATATACCTCTTTTGTTCCCTTCAACTCCATTCAAGCCTCATGCCCAGGAACTCGACTTAAACATATTCCATGTTTATTTGTACCATTCTGTTTCGTAATGTTTTTGTTTTATTGCTTTTCTTTTTAGGTTCTTTGTCTGTTATGATCTTTATTTTTGGTTGATTTTCTATTTTGAGAAAGAGAGATACAGCATGTACTTGTGTAGGTAAGAAAGTAGTGAGGAGTTTGGGAAGAGTAACATAAAGAATATGATAAAACTTTATTGAATGAAACTTTTTAAATAAACAAAAAGTAACATCCAAAGGAAGTTTTAGAACGTTTCTCTCAAGTGTTATGGTGGTTCTGGAATTTCCGTAATTCACTACAGTTGAGGGTTAAAAACGTGGTAGTAAATCAATCTCTATCTTCTTACCGGCACATGGCTTTATCACAGGCAATGAAGTTCTTGTTTGCCGTTTGACCATGGTGGGAACCAATCTCGCAATACCATCTTGAAGAGGTACTGTCACAACCAACTTTGTTGATGTAAGTTGGTTGAAAAGCTGATCCTGAAGAAGTTCTTAGATCTGTGTAGTTTGACGAGTGATGATAAAGTGAAGGATCAAATAAAGAAGTCAGAATTAGATCCCAGGGACACAGTGCTGATGGGGTGGAACAGCCAGGAGCAACTAGGACTCTATGCACCTTAGGGATTATCTGAAAAACATTTTTTTCATATGTCACAATTTTTCCTTTCTAGGAGAGATGGAACTGAAATATGCATTCATTTGTAACACTAGTTGAGACTCCAACTCAGGCCATTGGATTCTTCTCAATCAATCATTTCTCTAATTGAAGTTGAGTGTCATCTGTGTCACATATCAGAGTGAGAGATTGATGTAAGGAGCTGTCAAACGTTTTCAATTATCCATTAAGCACTTTTGAAACCAGGTGTGTAGAAAGGGTATGGCAGGGAGCCTACCAAACAACCACTAGAAATGTACGGCAACCATGCTGTTTTACACAGCTTCTGATGCTTAGCAGGGTTTCAACCTTTTTAAAAATTATCAAACAATGACTATAATAATATCTTTTGTGGAGGCCTTATGGCTAAAGTATTATAAGCTTACCAATTTTACCGCCCTTATTATTCCCATGAAGAGATTAGGTGTTTTTTTTTTTTTTTTTTTTTTTTAATAATGAAACGTCAAATAGTCAAGGGCTGTCTCTCTTCACATTTTTAACAAGCACTTGCCAATTTCCTCGATAAATCTGACTCTTCTATTGGTTTGGTTTGGTACTCTTTATTTCAGCTCTGTATTTGCCAGTAAGGAGAATTACTAAATTCTGTTGTCCATAAATGTGAAACATACATGGTAGTTTTATCTTGTGGGAGCAAGTGCCTGTGACATATCCCTTGACATTGTTATTTAAATACAGCTCATTCAAGTCAAATTTCTTTAATCCATTCTACCTTTGTTAGAAAATCATTTGAGGGAGGCTGATGGAGGTGGTGGAATCATCTTTTTTGCTTGCTCGTGCTATAATTATTTCAGTGACTGGGAAAATTTAACAGTGAGTTGTGCTTTAAGCACTATGTGATAGTCATCATCTTTGATCAGTCTTTGAAAGCTTCACTGCGGATAACAAAGATGAAAAGCTATTACGCAGCATTACAAGGGTATGCCTGCTCAGGGTTTATCATGCTTTTTATTATTGTGCCCCTCTGTTGTGAGGGAAATGCTCTCTAACACTCAGACATAACTATTCTATTTTATTTGTGTTATATAAATCTTGCTTCCCTTAATTAAACTTAGTAATAAAGTATCTATGCTGAGGACTATGCTGGTTGGTGTAAAAAGACTCTATGTATACTTTGCTTAACATAAACATTTTATCAGAAGGATTTTTCTTTTCTGATTATGTTTCTGAATACTTCATTCTGTAGTTTTCATTATGACTATTATCCTTAATACAGAATATACATTATTGGATACAATGAGGGATATGTAGTTGCTAACTATCTAAATGAAAACTCCTTGAATAAACACATAAATAGTGATGACAGAGTCACATGACAATTGAATTATACTTGGAAACTGATTGTTGGTAGAAGCCATTTGTTCATTTCCCAGCCATCCAGACTCCCAAAATAATCACACAGAAACAATATTATTTAAAACACTTCTTGGCCAATGATTCTAGTGTATTCCTAGCAAACTCTTACATATTAAATTAACCTATTTCTATTATTTTATATTTTGCCATGAGGCTCATGGCCTGCTGACAAGGTTACAGCAAGCAATCCACGTTTTTTCTGCTGACAACTCCATGGCTTCTCTCTGACTCTGTCTACATTCTCCCAGAATTCTGTTTAGTCCAAAACAGCTTCTTTATTAATCAATGGTAATAAAACATATTTATAGCATACAGACTGAAATCACCTCCCCTTTTCTGTCTAAATAAAAAGGAAGGTATTAACTTTAACACAGCAAGCTTACATACAAAAAACCAGTTACCTAGCAAGAATTACAGTTGCAATATTTATATCTACTTTATCTTTTATCATAACTAAGAAAAACTATAATTATAACTACCTATTCTTCAACTCCATTGAAGACTCCAGAAGGATACAATATTACTTAAGTAAAGAGGATGTGTATTGTAAGCAACTTCCAAAACTTAAAAATTGACAGAGTCACCTCGCTGCTTGGACAGTCACCGAAAGTTTTTCTGTAATGTTGCAGGCGCCCATTTCAGCCTACTGTCCCATAGAATCTGACATGAAAGCAGGATATTTTATGAAGGAGAAAATTTAAAAGACAGTTTCACCTATATTGGCAGTTTGTCAGTCACTTTCTTTTGTGTCCTGCAGAATGTCTGGCAGACTCTTTCATGAAGCAGGAACCCTGAAGAACAGTTTCACATTCCTTAGGCAACTTCAGCAGTCATTTCTCTGTGGGTCCTGCATATACAGCATACCATCAAGCTGTCCAGGCAAGAGCAGTTTCTTGCCCAAATGGCTAGCAAACTCTATAAGGAGCCTCTTTGATGCCCATCCTCCTCTTGAAGTAGCCTGGTGCTGCCAGGAGCAGATGTGTCTCATTGTCATGAAAAGTTCCAGGTTAGTAAAACATTTTAAGTGGCAATTTCAGAGCCCAACTGAGAAAATGCTTCTGCCAAAAAACAAACAACAACAAAAAAAAAAAACAAAAAAAAAACATGCTTATCTCTGTGTAGCATTCCTTTTTTAAGTTCTCTCCAGTTTTACATAAATGTAGTCGACCACACTGTTGAGCCAATTTGTTGGCAGAGGCCACTTGTTCATTCCTGGCTACCCAGACCATGAAATAACAACTCAGAAACAATATTATTTAAGACACTGCTTGGCCATTGTATCTAGTGTGTTCCTAGCAATCTCTTACATATTAAAATAATCCATTTCTATTATTTTATATTTCACCGCAAGGCTCCTGGTCTACCAGCAAAGTTACAGCTAGTAGCTCATGCCCTTCTTTTCTAGTGGCTCCATAGCTTCTCTCTGACTCTGCTTTCTTTCTCCCAGAATTCAGTTTATTTTTCCTGGCCTAGCGTTGCTCTTCCTGGCTTAGAACCAAAGCAGCTTCTTTAATAATGAATTATAATGAAGCATATTCATAGCATATGGAGGGGAATCCCCCATCAACTGATGGGATAAATAGGTAATTGAAAGAGTTGATGAGAGGAGGGCTTTATTTTGCCCCAGGTTCTAGAGGGCTGCAGTCGATTCCAGAGACAGAGTGGTAGCAGTGGCTTGGAGCAGCAGAGTTCACTAGGAGCTGAGCAGGGAAGGAGGAAGGTGGTTAATCTTGTATAGAGAGATATAACTTTCATGTATTTCCAGAATCCAGTCCCCAACTCCTAAATTTCTCTCAATGTCTCAACAGTACCTGTTGGCAGAAGCCGTTAGTTCATTTCTCATCTACCCTGACTTGAAATAATCACACAGAAACTGTATTATTTGCAATACTGCTTAGCCAATAGCTTAAGCATATTTCAGGTGGTGCTGAAAGAGTAGATAGAATCCTACATCTTGTAGGCAACAGGAAGACGACTGAGATGATAGAGAATAGGAAACCTTAAAGTCCACCCCCACAGTAAGACTCTACCTCCAACAAGGCCAAACCCACTCTTACAAAGCTATACCTCCTAATACTGCCACTCCCTAAGAGACTGTGGGGGCCAGTTGCATTCAAACTACCACCTATTAGCTGTTTCTTTATATTAGATTTTGTTATTCTTTCCTTGCATGTAATATCATACAAATAATCTTTTAAAAAATCTGCCTCTCAGTTATTCAGCTTTATTTTTCATGGTCAGTTAACTTCACATTGTTGTGGAAGATAGCAAAGTCATTTAAATATTTTCATATTTTTAAATTTTATTTTGGGTAACCTGACAGAAGGTACTGATTTGAATTAAATACTTTAAATCAAATAGCCTGAATTTGACTTGCATGTATATTTTCTCTAGTTTCTTAATAGGGTTCTCTTTATTATACTACTGTGTCTACGAATATAATTCCCATAATTACTTAAATATAGTCATTGTGATTTTGCCCTCTCTATTGCAAATGGCTTCCTTTCTCTCTCTCTCTCTCTCTCTCTCTCTCTCTCTCTATCTATCTATCTCTATCTCTCTCTCTCTCTCTCTCTATATATATATATATATATATATTACATTTCTCAAATATGCATCTGTATTTACATTTGTACTCTTTTTCTTCTCATGCCAGATTATATTCTTGACTGATTTGTATGAGTATATTTTAAATGAAATAACTGCACCCATAATCCTAATTTTTTATATAATAGTGTAAGCAGATTTCATTCTATTACTGCTACCTTGTTAAAAAATTCTAGTTAAAAAAGGTTTTTAATTAACTAAAATCTTCAGAATAAGAAAAGAAAATGGATTACTAAGAATCACAGATGTAAAGAATGTACTAGCAGTAAATGCTTCAGATTTTGTCTGCCTGATATATGTTCCAGTCTGAATACTGAAGGCCAACCTAAACATCATTCAAATACAGTCTCCAAAATAACTTTTTTTTAAATTAAAGATACCACAGCTTTGCTATAGGAATATACCTACACAGTAAACTTTGAGTATATTTAAATAGTATGAGACAAGGAGGGCATTTTGTTAGTAAAACAGTGAAGAAATATAGGCTAGTTTCTTATATACATTTGATCTTATAGGCCCAATACAGAATTGAGTGTCAATTCTTTGTTTAAGTCATATTTCCTGTGCAAGCAATATGGGGGGAATATATTACCTGTATTACTGAAATCTTAAAAGAATGTAAAAACAAACATTCCTAGAGAAATTGGTGTCTTCAAACAAGGTGCATAAACAGGAAGTTCATATAAAAATTTAATATTCTTGAGTGGATTTTCAAAGTTCTTGAAACTGTATTTAAACAGACAGGTAGGAATTCTGTTTTTTCTCTCATTCTAAAGTCAGCTTTTATTGTCTGAGTTTCTCTTAATGTGGCAAAAATTAAAGGCAGCATTCTCATTATTATTTTATTGCTTAATTCAATATTATAATTTGCCAAATTAAAAAGGGAATCTTCAATAAAATGTAAGGCAAAAACATTTGTAGAAAGGTTTCATTCATACTTATAAGACAAATTCCCTTTCACATCATAAATTATTCTAGAGTAATTATGTCATTTGGAATGCTTACACATTTTACTTAGTCTTTGGTCCTCCCTAAAATACTTTTAACCAATACATGTAATTTAATCATCTATGAGTTGTGTTTTCATTAATTTTATTATGAATAAATAGGAACTCAAACTGAGCTCTGAGTACTAACTATTGTATGTTGTATTGTCTGACATTGTTCTTTTTATAATATATAAATATCAATGAAGCATCAAAGGAAAGAGATGCAATTGCCTTGAAATTTTACCTGTGTTACTGCTCTTCTCTCCTACTGGAAACATGTTTTAGTGATGTTTTAAAACATGTTCTCTGCAAGATAAATGTGTAGAATATTAGTAATTCCCAATATATTGTTTGCCTTGTGCATATTATTATATTATACATTTCTAGGAATTAAATAAATGAACATTATACTGCTTAATTTTGCTTTGAAACTAAGAATGCATTGGCTTCTCAAATACAAGTTTATGTAAAATTAATTACTTTATTTTCTTGTAATTAAAAATTAGATGAATTATATTAATAAAAGTAAAATGTGGGTAAGTATATGTATTAATAAATATTAAGTTTTAAAAGATGTCTTATCAGCACAAAACAGACAGAATAATATGTTGCAAAAAATTCTGTTTTTATTGCAGGCTTTGTGCCATAATACAGAAAAGTTATTGTTAGAAAAATGACTCATGGGTAGAAAAATTGCTCATCAATCAAGATTACCTGATATTCATTCAGAGGACTCAGATTCAGGTCCCAGCTCCCTCATGATGGCAAGCAACAATAGATAATTCCAATTCCAGGGAATCTGACATTGTCTTCCAGTCTCCACAGGCACACGGCATGCGCATAGTGCACAGACACACATGACAGTAATATACTCCAAATTTGTAAAGAAATAAATATTACTCACAGATAGATTGATTTTCATAATACTTAGTCATTAAATTAAATCCAATTAAAAAAGTAAAATGGAGGTAAGAACCTTTTTTTAGTATTCAAGAATACTATTAAGGTCAAAACATTGATTTTAAAAGGAGACTTGAAAAGTAGGAGAATCAATAAGTAAGAAACAGTGGGAAGACAATTTTAGACAATAGATAAAATGAGATCTAGTGTCTTCCGTGATTATGTTAAAAGCAGAGACCACAAGGAACCTTAGGAGGTAAGGAAGAATAGTGGAATTCAAATGAGAACATAAAGCAAAGTCACTTTGGTGATTATCCATTCGTAATGTCCTGAGTAGCTTTGAAACTAAGATCGCCTTGGCTTCTCAAATATAAAAGACAATGTTAGAAGATCTCAGAGACTGTGATAATTTGATCATGTCTCTAATTCATGCAAGAAATGCTCTGATGATTTTAGTAATATAGACTTTTAAAGTCGGAGAAACAAGGAGGCACTTAAGGATCACAAAATGAAATAATCAAAAGGGAAGAGAAATGTCTGTACAGAGTAAAATAAAAGCTCAATTTTGTATTGTAAAATTATTACTCAGAATCTTAAGGGAAACCACTTTGGTTTGTATCTTTATGCCTATTAAAACAGATTTGCTGGTTAGCAACCAGATATTAAATTTATTCTCATGTTTGTTCTTTCATATTTATTGTAGATGCGTATAAAATTGATCTTCATAAAATTGTTTTACATCATGTCTTTGGTCCTCTCTGAGCTTTTTCACTCATCATTCCCATTCATGGTAAAATATTTCTTAATGTACTGTACTTAAGATACATTCTGAAGTAGATCCACATGAAAAAGGACATGTGGTAGTTTTCTGTCTGGGTCAGTATTACTCAACAGAGTATATGTTTCCTTATTGATTTACATGCATAATTCAGGTGACAGGCACACACACACACACACACACACACACACACGAATAAACACATACACATATGAGCTGGTATAGGAGGGGAACTTATTTTGAAGAAGGGTATCAGTAGGACAGAGGGGACTAGATAGTGTGGAGAAGACTAAAATCACTCAATATGTCCATAAAAATGTCAAAGAATAAAAACTAACTATAAAATGAACTATAAAGTCAAAAGATCTGCTCCATTTAAATAATGTCTTAGCATTGAATAACCTAACCTATGTATACCAAGTAATAAAGTACCATATCACCTAATAGGCTTGTCAAAAACTTAGGGTAAATATCAATAAAAATTAGTTGATGTCAGATTAACATCAGTTTCCTCAATGCGAAGATGAATGATGAAACTATATGATGTTAACATGTTAATATCTATTACTGGGTATGAAAAGATAAAATTTATTCAGGCAATTTCAACTATTTCCCCTTTCCTGGTGTATATATTAGGATACACCTTGTTACTTGGCTTCTTTAGGGTCATGGACTATAGGTTCATTATCTATTGTTTTACAGCTAGTATTCACTTATGAGTGAGCACATTCCTTGTTCATCTTTCCGGGTCTGGGTTACCTCACTCAGAATGTTTTTTTTTTCTAGTCTCATCCATTTGCATGCAGGATGTATCCCTACTTCTTGTATTGGCTTTTGGGATCCTATTCTCTTTGGATGGATACCTTGCACACCCTAGATATAGTAGGGAGGACCTTGGACCTTCCCCAAAGCAATGTACCTTATGCTCTCTGAGGAGTGGATTGGGGGGAAGATTGAGGAAATGTGAGAGAAGAGAGAGTGGGAACTGGGATTGGTATGAAAAATTGAAAAAATAGTTTGTTTTTTTAAAAAAACAAAGAATATCCTGATTTTTTTAAAAAAAGATAAAATTTCATAGGATCAGAGGTACTGTCTTTGCTTACTACACAATTATTAACTCATAGACCTATTGATCACAAATCCAGTCATAATATGGCTTGTTTCTTTGCGAGAAACTAGGGCTAATATGAAGCTTTTGACTAAACAAAATGGTTATTTGAATGTTTATTTGAAATACCTGTAGAATTATGTTCTTCCACATGCATTCAGAATCCTGGCAGATTTTGATTCAATGAGCTTATAGAAATTATAGAAATGAGGTCTTTTCCCTTCATCCATGTCATTTTGTTTACTGCTCATGGAATTTTCTTAGATTCTCTGATATGTGGTACTCTCCATCTTCCAAATCAATTCTAGAAAATGTGCTTCCTGTTAAATTCCTCTCACATTTTGTTCCAATTCTCTTTAGAAATATATGTAATTAAGTTGGGAACAGGCTTGCAAATATTACGGTCAACTCATTTGAGACTTTAATTTAAGCAAATATGTTTTCATACTTAATGTCATATTAAAAAATGCATAGCTTTTGCTAGTTGCAGGTTCCACCCACACTTAAAGGAAAGAAATTGATCATGTTTGAGAATGACCAAGATGATTTAAATATTCTTCCTTCAGGGTATTGTGCTGCAGCATGCGCTCAAATCTATACATTGAATTGTTCATTTGAATATTCCAAGTTGCTTCTTTAGTGTGTGAGGTGGATGGTATATTAAACAAACAGTTTAACCTTGCTTTTAAAATTGATGCTTTAGTGTGTTGATATCATGGGTTATTTATCAACTTCACTAACATGTCAAACAACTAACATTTTTGAGAATTTTATCTTGCACATGTTGACATACACAAGTACTACTGAGACATTCAGAGTATATATCCTTTATGTTCAATGTGTTCAACTACTCTGACATAATTAATTTGCCATAATGTTATATGATTATCAATATTGAGGTAACAATATTGTGATAACAGGAAGAAGAATACAGTAGTAGGCAACATTCACTATCAGTTTTGGGATACATTTTTTCACAAAAAAATATAGAGGCCATTTACTGAATCATTAGTTACATAACCATTTTCTCAAGCCTCCTGGAGGTAGTCTTGTACAATTATTCCTACTACGCTCCAGTTCAGTCCCTTGACTCAGAAGATCTCATAAATCCATGATAATAAAAGGAGAGGTCGTCTTCTATTAGAAAACACATATCCATCTGCTGTTTAGATTGTGTTTGTTCAACTGACGTTCTGTTCATTGCCCCATAAGCTACATGAGACAAGAAAATCTGTCACACTTACCCCTCATTTTCTGTAAGCATAGGGTTTTTCCAACCCAGGGAAAGATCTATTAATCCACTAAAATTAAAACCGAAAATGGGAAAGAGTTCATTGTGGCTTCCAATTTCTATACTCTTACCTTCGTGTTCCATCCTGCAGTCTCAGATTTGATGCATCATCAGATTTGATGCATTATCACAAACCATCAGCCAGGATTAGAGTGACCAAGACAAAAAAAAAAAAAAAAAAAAAAGCTGTACTGCTTCATTAACCAATGCAGAAGGAATAAATAGCTTTCCTCAACTTGGCCCAAACTCATTTCTCAACACCCTGGTATCCAGAGTTCTCAAAAGGCCTGAGTAATGCTTGCTTATTCACATATGGCAGATACCTAGGGAAGCAGAGCTCCCATGCAATCTCTTAAACAAAATCAAGAGCAATCAAGATAGCAACACTGTGGGAAGATTGTGTGTGCTCACTTAATTTTAATTGTCATATAGCATTGTAATCTTCCTTAGCCATATGCAGTTGAGAACTTTCTCTGTAGGTGAGAATGAATACTACAAATTTCAAAGGACATTGCATTCTCTCTCACAGAAGACCTCATCAAGCAATGTCTTCCTAATAGTATTTATCATTCTCCTTCCTCTTTTAGATAATCTTTCCCTGGAATACTTTTAGCTTTCTTGCCATTATGCCAATTGACTCTGTTGAAAAAAATTTCTCCCTGTCAATTCTTTCATATCCAGTCTGAGATTTGCATCAGCCACAGAGTCTCAGTTTCTGGCATTATTCCCAGGACTTTGGCCCAGTACCAGTGAACATTAATCTCTCAGGCACTCCTGCAGTTTGGGAGGAGAACTTTCTTATTACAGAGACTGACCCTGAGTAGGATTGAACCTCAAGAAGTCATTTTTACTCCAAGTCAGCAGCTCTTGAGCTCACTTTGAAGAGCTTGGTCTTGTGTTTTAGGGAGAAATAAGTCTCCTGGATAATTTCTTACCACAAATTTCCAAAATTCCCTCATTTAATTCCAAAAAAAAAAATCTTTAGAAATTTCCTTAGTTTTAGAATCTCTGAATTTGAGGATATTTATTTTCTCCCATGAATGCATTCGATCTAGTATTTTCTCAAAAGATGATGAGCCATTTCAAAAAGAGTAAGATGTTTTAGGTACCAAGCCTAGGCAAGGACTCACTTTATCATTATTATTCTTAGAGCATATGAAGAACAAGAGATCCATGACAGAGTCAGTGAATTAAATTATAGCAATATGTGTTATTTATAGAACAAAGACAGATATATCGAGCTACTTACTACTTTCAGCTTCATCTGTCTCCTGGAAAGCTGAATCCACAATTTAAAATTCCCTGGTGTGCTTCTCTCTTCCTGGGTACCACGCTTAAGCAAAGTAGATGGTGGATTGCCAGAAAAGAGCACAGTGACTACAGGACTGATTCTTCTGTATCTTAGTGTTTTGACTCCATTTGACACTAAGGCACAATATGTCAGGATATAGGCACCCATTTGTGTCTGTCCTTATATTCAAAGAGCATGCCTCTCATTCTAACCTTTAAGTTTTTAAATATATGAGCATAATGCTTATAAGTAGATATGAATACCATATGCATGTATGGTGCTTGTACAAAATAGAAAATTGTCTCATATAACCAACAACCAAAGTTACAGGTACTTGTGAAGGGCCATGTGGGTGACTGGAAACAAACACATCTCTACATCACTGAGCCACCTAGGAAGCCCCATGCGTCTCAGTTCTAACAAAGTCTAATTAACCATGGTCCATTGTCTTCAAAGTGGCTTTGTTTCACACAAATAGATGTATTCCCAGCCTCACTGGAAAACATATGAACTCATCTGTTACATTAAATATTAAATATTACCTCACATATATGAAGTACATTATTATTGTACATATATTAATTTATTCAATTAAGACTACCTTGCAGTTTAGGGGTGAGCCTTTGTGTCTACTTCCCCTTCTTTTGTGGGGATTTTGTCTTGATTTGAACTTGTACAGGTTTTGTGGGCACCATCACAGTCTCTGTAATTTCATTTGATTCAGCCCTGTTGTACTTGAGGAACACTAAATCCTCAGTGTCCTCTGTTACTTCTATTTCTTAAGTCATTCAGTCTCCTTTTCTGTGTAGAGCCATGAACTTTTAGCAATTATTATCTGCTGTTAAAGACAAAGTTAAGTTTTTCAAATGGACTGTAACTGAGTGTATACAATATACCATGCTGAAAAAAAATTATGGCCGCCTTGAAAATTCCTAGCCATACATTTATTTTAATGGTGACATACTACTATAAAGAGCTACCATCATAGTAATAATTCACATATCAACATGCACAAAATTAACAGTCGCACAACCAATAACACTTTTTAAAATAGTATTTTCATCAATGTAGAAAAATTCTTCAATACTTTAATATAAATTTATGATGTTTTTAGGAAACTTGTATTTTGAAAATCAAAAATTATTGTGATGAAAAGAAAGAATTCCAAGCAGTGGATAATTCATATATCTAACATACATTATAATACATGTAAATTTTTAGAAATCAATAGGATACAATATTCCAATATTTTCTAAAAACTTTTATTAATATCACTTAGCATATTTTCCTCTGAGACATTGTAATTTTATATCTAAAACTGATCTGATTCTCTTTATATGTTGAAAATATATTTGTAACATGCTCATACTTTACCATAGTTCTACAATTATTTGGAATGCATGTATGAAACCTCTTAGAAGGCTATTGTTTGCCTATTTACATAGATATCCATTGAGAAGTTTTATTCTGTATAGGATCACACTTCTCTGCTTTTCGAAAAGTCAAGGAAGTTTTGGTTAAGCACTAGTAACTGTATTTGTGATTTTCTTTTCTTTTTATAGAAAATAGATTTTTTTCTCTCATATAATACATCCCAATCAGTTTCCCTTCTCTCCAAAGCTACCCCACCTACCTTCTCTCTAAGATCCACTGCCCTTCCATTTTTTCTGAGAAACGAGTGGGCCGCCAATAGATATCAGTCGATACAATAATACAAGAAAAAGCCTTCATATCAAATATAGCCAAGGCAACCCAATAGGAAGAAGTGTCCCAAAAGCAGGCAACAGTCAGAGCTTTATCTGCTCCCACTGTGAGGAGTCCCACAAACATCAATCTATTAGTCACAACACAGACACAGAGGACCTTATGCATATCAATGCAGGCCACATACGTGCTGCCTCAGTCTCTGTGAGCCCATATGAGGCCCATATAAGTTGATTTGGTGATCATTGTCTCCAGTTGTCTTTCATTCCCTCTGACTCCTACAAGCTTTCCTCCCATTCTTTCCCAGGATTCCCCAATCTCTGGAGGAAAGGACCAAACAGAGGCCTCCAATTTAGATTCTCTCCCTGTATAATGTCTGGCTTTGGGTCCCTGCACCTTCTCAATCTGCTACAGAAGTCTCTCTGTTGATGTTGTGACAAGGTATCAATCTAGGAGGACAGCATAATGCCATTGGGAGTTGTTTTGTTGTTTTTATTATTTATTTACTTTTGGTCTGTTGTGTTTGGTCTTACCCTTGGTTTCTGGGTAATGCAGGCAGTGAAAGGCATGAGCTCCCTTTCCTGGTGTTAGTCTCAAATTAAACCAGGCATCGGTAGGCCACCCCTACGAGTTCTGTACCACCCCTGCTACAGCACATCCTGTAGACAGGACAGATTGTAGGTGGAAGGGTTTGTGGCTGGGCTGGTGTCCAGGCTTCTATTTCTGTAGTCTGCAGAGTGTCTTCTCATGCCAAAGAGACTAAAGCGTAGTTGTGAAGGCCCCATGCAGGCACCAGCTCAACCTCTCTATGATCAATGAGCTTTGTGGATGTTGTTCTCGTTAATAGGAGTCCTCTGTCAAATTTTGACTAGTGACCCTCTTTCTGAGCATGAGCCTGGGGTTGTTTATGGATTTCCATGGTATCCCCTCAGCCAACAATGCTACTGTATACAACACAGTTCCACCACCGGAAGCCTTGCCTGGCTATAAAAGATGACTAACTATTTCAGAGACTATATCCTCCATTACTACAAGTATGTACTGGGGTCACCATCGGAGATTCCAGAAGTTTCTACTGCATCAGGTTTACACACCACCTTCCAAGGATGACCCCAAATTCCAGCTGTCTCTTTCTAACATTCCTCATCCTCTATCCCATCATATCCACAGATCCAGTCCCCACCTGCTGCATACCACCAGTACTATTTATTCTATTTCCCCTTCCCAGGGAGATCCATGCATACTACATAGAGCATCCTCTTTACCAAACCTCTCTAGGCTTGCGGATCACAGCTTTGTTATCACTTACTTAATAGCTAATAAGCACTTACAAGTTAATGTATACCACATTTATCTTCTGGAATCCTGGTGACCTCACTCAGGATGTGGGTTTTGTTGTTGTTCTATCCATTTGCAGTCTGATCTCCAAAATATACAAAGAACTCAAGAAATTGGTCATCAAAAAAAAAAATAATCCAATAAAAAATGGAGTACAGACCTAAACAGAGAACTCTCAAAAGAGGAATCTAAAATGGCTGAAAGACACTTAAGGAAATGTTCATCATCCTTAGTTATTAGGGAAATGCATATCAAAACAACTCTGAGATTCCAACTTTAAAAATGGCCAAGATCAAAAACACTGATGACAACTTATGCTGCAGAGGCTGTGGAGAAAAGGGAGCACTTCTGCATAGCTGGAGGGAATGCAAGCTGGTACAGCCCCTTTGGATGTCAGTTTGGTGATTTCTCAGAAAATTAAGAAACAAGCTTCCTCAAGACCCAGTAAAAACACTTTTGGGTATATATCCAAAGGTTGCTCAATCATGCCACAAGGACATGTGCTCAACAATGTTCATAGCAGCATTGTTTGTCATAGCCAGAACCTGGAAACAACCTAAATGCTCCTTGACTGAAGAATGGATAAGGAAAACATGGTGCATTTACACAATGGAGTACTAAACAGCAGAAAAAAAAATAATGACATCTTACATTTTTCAGGAAAACAGATGGAGCTAGAAAACATCATTTTAAGTGAGGTAACCCAGACACAGAAAGAAAATTATCACATTACTCACTCATAGGTGGTTTTTAAACATAAAACAAAGAAAACCAGCCTACAGATCACAATCCCAGAGAACTTAGACAACAATGAGGACACTAAGAGAGATTTAGATCTAATCTACATGGGAAGTAGAAAAAGACAAGATCTCCTGAGTAAATTGGGAGCACAGAAACCTTGGGGTAGGGTTGATGGGGAGAGGGGAGATGCAGGGAGGGGAGCCGAGAAAAATGTAGAGCTTAATAAAAGTCAATAAAAAAGTTTCATGATGTCATTTTGTTTCTAGCAACTGAGTAGTAATCCATTGTGCAAATATACCACATTCTCTTTAGCTGTTCATTAGTTGAGGGATACCTGTGTTGTTTCCAATTTTTGTCTATTGCCGAAAAACCAAAAAAAAAAAAAATTCTGTCTATTATGAATAAAGCCACAGTGAACATAGTTGAGCAGATATCTTTGTGGTATTTTGGGGTATATTCTCAAGAACAGTATAATTAAGTCTTGAGGTAGATTAACACCAAATTTTCTGATTTGATTTTCAATAGTTTGTATTTCTTTCCTTCAATATGTCTAGTCTTACTTGGTACATATATGAATTTAAGTAAATCATTCCATACTTGATATTAAATAATTTAGGCAAAAATAAAATAGTCTTTGGTGTGTGACTCATTTGACCCATTCTTTAAGTCTATTACATTTTGAGATTCTACTGTTCAATAAATATGCTACCCTTCATAAAGCCACACTTCACTCTCTGAGTGTTTTGGTCACTTTATTACTTGGTATTATATTATATTATATTATATTATATTATATTATATTTGCTATATGTATATAATATTTCCTTGTGTCTTTTCCTTATATACAATCCTGATCATTTGTTTTACGTTTTTGAAACTCATAGTATATAGTAAACAGGCCTTCAGATAAATTATTTGCTCATAATAAATCATGAAGTTATTTCAGTAAAAGGTTCATATGGTATACATCTAATTTTATCATTTATTAGAGATGAAAATGTATGCACTGATAAGATTGCTGAGTTGTTTATTTTTACACAATTACAATTTCATTAAATATTTGTTATTTTAGGACTTAGCACATTTCCATGAGTTTATTGATATTTTCATATTGAGGCTGAATTTGCTGATTCATGTGAGTATGCAGTACAAGTAGATGGTCAGAAAAATTATGTTCAGAACCAGTTTAAGAACTTCTGAAAATTCAGTCCTGTTTGCAAGTTAAATTTGTTTTAAATGAAACCCAAGTCAGGAACTCAAGCAGCAGTTAAAATAAAGAAAAGTCAAACATTCCAAAACAACATACCCAAGATAGATAATTTGGTACATGTTGAAGAAGTATAAAAGAAAAAAAATTATAGTCTTCAATTTCTATACCTAAAACACTATGTTTGTAGTAGATACAAGCATTTTCTTCTACAGTAAAACACTGTAATTCAAGAGGAGTAACGTTTTCAAATCTGAGACAAGAAGTTTCACACAGCCTACTTTGGTATTGTGTGATATATTGGTATGTTTGGTACACAATGAGAAGTGCGTATATTGATATGTTTATAATCAAGGCTGTGGTTAAGCAGCATGATCTAACACAGTTGAATGATTCCATCAATTCCTCAGGATTATTCTATGATTTATTTTTAATTAATATTTTTGGGTAACATTGAGAACCCTTTAACTGCTGTCATAATTTTGGGGCTTTCACTTGCAGTCATGGTACCCTATGCGAGATCACGATCCACAATTTAGAAATCTTGGAGCTAGAGAAGACTTAAGTGGGAATTAAGACTAGTTGAGGATGCTTTTATAATGCTCTTTGTTATGATAAAATTGAAATACAAAAGTATGTCAATTAAAATACAACAAATGCCATGAGTTTAGAAAAATATTTAAATCTGAGAAATCTTCTATATCAGCAATATTCACATTTACTCAAGTCCTAATGATTCTTTGGACATTTTTAAAGTTATTTATTTTAATTTTATATAAATGGATGTTTGCCTACATGTATGTGTGCTACCTTTTCATTGTTCAAGGAGACCGGAAACAATGTTATAGTTCCCGAAACTAGAGTTATTGACAATTCTGAGCTGTCCTGTTAATTCTGGGAACCAAACATGGGCCTTCTGAGAGCAAATCAAGTGCTCATAAGTTCAAATTCATCTCTCCAGGCTACCCTTTTACTGCTTCTTAAAACATTTTTCCTGACCACAATATCCACAGATAATCACATAATGTTTTATTTGGCTATGGATTTAATTTCATACTATAGAAAGTAAATGACCATCACCTGTCTTTTCTTCAGCACAATGATTTTGAAAATGTTTCATTTACTTTTATTCATGTAGTTACACACACCAACATTTGCTTTGCTTTTGTTTGTGAGGACTGTGACATTATGGGGATATATCTTCATTCACAGACTTTCGGATTGTTTCCAGATTAGACTTATTAAAAATGAAGTCATATGAATATTCACGCTACATTGTTTGCACAAGTATTCACCCTCTTTTCCTTGGGGTAAATGCCTTGCAGGGAGAGTGGACCATCCAGCTTTCAAAAATGATAAGTTGGATAGACTGAATAATTCACAATGTATAGCTGTTTAGTTTCACATTTTCAGAGTCTGGGATGTCTAAGTTGAAGATGACAACAGCTTCAGTGTCGAGTAAAACTTCACTGTCTGTTTTATTTTCTGGAATCTTACACAGAAGGATGAAAAAGCTAAAATCATGTCCTCAAGTTCATTTTAACAGCTTCCATCCCACATGTGATGCCCTAATGTAGTTCAATGTGCTCTAGGCCACCGAAGAAGGTAGGGGTCGTAATTTATTATGTGTCGCCACTTCCACGCCTTGTGGTAACAACTAGAAATGACATTATTTAATTGTTTGCTGTCCTCCATATTCAAACCACCAGCTGTTTAAACACCTAAGCTTCTTCCTTGCCTAGTCTCAGACATCCTAGTAACTGTAAACATTTCATCGCAAGTGAGCCGAACTTTCTCTGAACAGTGAGCCTGGGACAGTTGGTGATCTGAGCACCTCCCATCACATACTGTTCCCAGAAATTGCAGATATTCATAACACAAAATGCCACACAACTAAAGGTATAGCTCTCTTACACAATATAGGTGCATCCCTGACTGTTTACCCTGACCACTCTAGTCCACTAGACAGGCTCAGGTACTTGTGTGTATTTTCCTAATCCTTTCCCCTAATATGTGTGAAAAAAAGAGACCAATCTTCATATAGAGGATGATATGAAGACAAAATCTACCACATTGCAGTTAAGAAAAACTTGCACAGCTCAGGACAAGAGAAAGGAATCTTGAAACTGGACTTCAAATGATGGTCACAGGGAAGAGAAAAGAACAATCTCTCTGGGAAAATTATTCTCCTTTTGAGCAACTTCCTGGTGTGAAAATTTACAAGCCACCAACATGTTAACTTCTAAGTTAAGTCATGTCCTTTCCCTTCCAGTGTGAACTACAAGAACATGCACAAATTGCTTCCTCCTTTGATGTCAACAAAACTGGTAAGTAGTTTCAAAGAGCCAGATGCCTGACAGCATTGGGTATTTTGGCAACAACTATATACATATATAGATTATTAACAGTGTCTAGATCAAAGGGACTTCGCTGTACGGACTTTCTTCTGTCTTAGAAAGGGTGTTGTAGGTCTCTGTCTCTGTCTCCTTTCATCGCCTGATGAAGGTTAATATTCAGGAGGATGCCTATATGTTTTTCTTTGGGTTCTCCTTATTTAGCTTCTCTAGGATCACGAATTATAGGCTCAATGTCCTTTATTTATGGCTAGAAACCAAATATGAGTGAGTACATCCCATGTTCCTCTATTTGGGTCTGGCTTACCTCACTCAGGATAATTGGGCTGACGAGGGAGGGGGACTTGATTGGTGGGAGGGGGAGGGAAATGGGAGGCTGTGGTGGGGAAGAGACAGAAATCTTTAATAAATAAATAAATTTAAAATAACAAAAAAGAAAAAGAAAAGATGTTGTAACTATAACTCAGGGGCTGAGAAAGACCATTCTTACACAGTCAAGGAATCAAGGAGGTGCCCAGATAGTTTGATTGGTTGGTTTGTGTTTGTTTGTTTGTTTGTTTGTTTGAGACAGGGTTCATTTGTAGTATTTGAAGGCTGTCCTGGACCTAGCTCCTGTAGAACAGACTGGCCTCAAACTCACAGAGATTCACCTGCCTCTGTCTCCTGAGTGCAGGGATTAATGATGTGTGCCACCATCACCCGGCTAGTTTGGATTCTTCTGAGGGATTTGTCTGAATTTTCAAGGAGGTGAGCAAGAACAATCTTCCTTCAGGAGACTGAAGGGCCCACTTCTTTGTGCTTCTCATGTGAAGATTTTACCTTGCACAAGGCATCAACAAATGAGGCATGGACTAGATTCTTCCTCCCAGTTTTAGAATATAGAGTAAGAAATGTCAAATTAAAAAGGAGGAAGAGGAAAAAAAGGAAGAGAATCACATTGTGGGTTCCAACTGAAAGTTTCCTATTTGCAAAGAAGGGAGTCTTGAAGGACAATGTTCAAATCCATAGTCAGAGCCCAGGGATGTTGGAGCTCGGATGACACAATCAAGGCATGTGTAGTATCTGTAAAAGGGGTTTTTTTTTTTTCAATCTGCTTGCATTGCTTTTTAGTATCTGTGAGCATATCCACAGTTTGCATGCAGGTTCTTTGATTTTGAAATGTAGATACTATCACACTAATTACAGACAAATTTTCTATCATTAAAAGACTAAAATCTGAATATACTTCTGACTACAGATGCCACCTATTCATAAGAATTAATAAAAATGAATTAAGGTTATATTTATAACATATAAAGACTCTCAGAAACTCCCTGAAAAAGAAAACTAAAATTCAAATGATTGTTACTTCTTCATATTAAAATTTTCTGTTGCTTTCCAATTTTTTCATCAGTGGATTCAGTGTGATCTACATTTGTGTTTCTACATCAAACACTTTACTATGGCACCTTTTTCAAAAGCACCAAACTATGTTCATATCATCTTCAATCCAAAGATATTTTATCTGTCTTATTTTCCATCTAGTGTAGAGATGCATTTTCTCTAGAGTTAAAAGCATTTCCTTAATCCATGTTTACAAGTATTATATAATCATAGGTAGATTTAGAGCCCCCTGATAGATTCTGATCAATCTAGCTCATAAAATTTTAGATACTTTAATCCCTTCTCATTAGTCAGACTCACAGTCAGCTAATCTCTCATAAAGGAAGTGCAGAATGCCGCTTTGTGTTTTATCTATGGCTTTCTAGGGCTGGGATGTCTGCAAGTAAAGGGACTCAAATAGATGAGTTTAGAAAATACAAAAGTGTTCTTTTCAAGTCATCTACAGCGAATCCATGCAAATAGAATGTTTGCATTTCAGTTATTTTTCATTTATTGTTATTGATTGTGTGGCCTATTTTCAGAAAATACTAAAGTTTATTTTTTACATAAATTCAATACTCTTGTCTATTTGTTTAAGATGTTAGTGTGAATTTTATTATTTTTGTTTTGTTTTTCAAAGCGGGGTTTTTTTTGTGTAGTCCTGGCTCTCCTGGAAATCACTCTGTAGAACAGGATGGCCTTGAACTCACACATATCTTTCTCCCTATACCTCCTGAGTACTGGGACTAAAGGTGTGTGTCAATTCTTAATCCTTTCATTCTTACATCTGAGATTAAATCAGATGTGTAATTTCTGCTTTTAAAATTTATTAAATGTTTGGCTTCTCCATTATCATCATAAACAATGTTGTATCATTATGAACTCATGCACGTGAGCTATTGCAACCACATTTTCAGTTGTAATAGATACGAGGGATTTAGAGAAAAGGTTCAAGTAGCTCTAGATAATTTTAAATTTTAAAATGAGATCTAGAACTGGAGTGATAGCTCAGTGGTTAATAGTGCTTAGTGCTTTTATAAAGAATCTGAATTTGGTTCTTAGTACCCACATCAGACAACCACACCAGCTGTCATCAACTCCATCTCCACGGTATATGACATCCTCTTCTGTTCTCCAAAAATACCTGCACACATGTGCAGAAACCCACACTCAGAGCAACATTTACACAAGTTTTTAATGTTCACATCCAGTCTAGGAAACAAACATCTCCTAAATCTCCAGGATATTTGACCTTTACTCTTATAAAACAAAGGATGCAGATATGAGCTATCAGGATTTTGAAGACACTACAGTTCCTGTCTAAACACCATTCTCTGGCTCTTCTTTCAGGAATTTAATCTACTCTAAGTGGATCTAGAAGAAGTTTTCAGGGCCATGGGCATGTTCTGATGTTTTTAGAGTATCACATTCTTGCATCCTATTACAATAATATCATATTGTTAAAAGCTTGGCTGACCATATATCATTATATGGAAATCAATGACTTGTAATAAACTATCCTTAAAGCATAGCAATGAGGTTTCAGTTACAGGGAATGGTTGAAAACTTGGATCACGATTTATGTATTTGAAAAGTCTTTAGCATTTTTTTTGAGTAGGGCGACTGGTTAACTGCTGTTTATAGAGCAATGCCTACATTCACCCTGTGGTTCCTTTAGTTATTACCACAATTATCAGTGTCTTGGGATGCATATTTACAGTAAGCAGAAATATTGCTATTTCTCAGGCTTATCAGAGGCTTTCTCTACCCTTAAGAAATTATAAACTCCTATATGACAATAATCTCATAGAATAATCCATAGTTTTCTCTGAAATTTCTTTCTTAAAAAGCATATTTGTACTTTTTGCCTTTAACAGGTCATTCTTCTTAGCAAATCATGGTATCAGCTAAAACTTAAAGAATATTTCTTATGTGCTCAGAATAAAAATATGATGCAAATGTCTCTAAAGAAGTGAATTTTTGGCAGAGAGTAAGTGACTATGGAGTGTCTGTTTTGTCCTTTTAAGAGACAAGTCCTGCTCACTCCCACAACCCCTTCTGCTAGGGCAAGCAGATCTTCCTCCTGAGTCATCTCTCTCTCTCTCTGTCTCTCTGTCTCTCCCCCATCACCCTCTTTTCCTTCGCCTTCTCTTCCATAACCCACCAAATAAACTATACCTGAACTTTCTCTGCATGCCATACCTATGTGTCTCTCGCCTGCTGAAGCTCCTCGTAGGACAAGCTGCCTCACTGACCCATCAAGGTCTCTCAACCACCACCTCCCACCCACCTGGGACCCACAGAGACCTACTAACCACCTGTAAATGATCTGCCAGTGTTCAGCAAGCTCCGTTTTTCCTTTCTCTAGGCAACCCCTTCCCTACCCATCTGAAAATGCTCTTTTCTTCTTGCCCCCACTCCTTCTATTCTATCCCTGCGACTGCTACCGATGCTCCTGCAGAAACCAACATGGTTAGTTGGATCCGTGAGGCAGCTGTTTCCAGTTCAAGCCCTTGCTTCCTGCCACAGCTTGGGTCGCAGTGGCTTGGCAACAGGGCGGACCACAGTGCTAAACAATTTTCCTCTCTACTTCATGTATGAATGAATTTGTGAATGGTGTGGCCACATGGTTGTAATTCTATTTTAAATGTATGTTCTACACAACCTCTATGTCTCTCTTGTTATTATATTTAAAACTACTGCAGCTCAAAAAAACGTGGCTTCTCCATGGAACACGTGACCACTGCTATTTTGACTGAGGTCAAGTGACCTCACCACCATCTTAACTGAGGTCAGGCAACCTCAGGGCCATCTTAACTGAAGGCCAGGTCAAGTGACCAAGTCCTCCCTCTTTACTGAGATATATACCCTGCCTGATCCCAAGGTTAACTTGCATTTTTGACTCTATTTCCTCTTGCTGACTCTGTTACATGTGTGTTTTGTGCAGTGGCATGCCTTTGGTAGGGCCCACCAAAAGCATCTACTTCACCCAACTCCTGTTTAATTATGTGTGTGTATGCGCGTGCATGCATGTGTGTATGTGAATGCATAAATTTAACTTAACTCTAATGTATGTGTATTTGTGTCTGTGTGCATACATGTGACTTAAATGCACATACTTATTGCTAAACATTATATCTCATTCCAAACCAAAAAAAAAGCAGTAAGTCTCAAGTTTTAAACTGGTATGTATATTTAATCCAACCCTGCTTTAAAATATATTAATCTCTTCTCTACTATTGTCAATTCTACTGTTAAGCTTTTATTGCACGTAGTTATTTCTTCTAAGTTGAGAGTCAGTACAGTCAAGTTTAGACCCAGGTCTCTAGGCAGATTCTATACTGTAGTTATAACTCATCTATACTGGGTAAACAGCCCTCAACTGCTCATAGATCCTGGGAATATGATATTTAAATATTTAATTTAAAAAAAAACTTTCCATAACAGAAAGAGACAGGTTGGCTCTACTTCCTCCAAAGAAGACAGAATACAGATATGCACAAAACAACAGCCATCTGCAATTTACTTCAACTGCCAAGCACTAACTACTGGGTGAAACTGCCTTTCATCCAAAATGAAGATCTGCAGACAGTAGACAGAGTCACTGGAATAAACAGGAAGCAATCTTGAAAATCCACCATCCCAACTCCTTTAACCTGTTATTCCTACCTTTCTGCCTGTTTATTATAAAAAAAAAAAAAAAAAAGAGATGGGAATGTAATGGTCTGCTCTATCCCTTTAAGAAACAAGCCCCACCCACTCCCTTCTCTTGCCTGAGTGATCTCTCTCTCTCTCTCTCTCTCTCTCTCTCTCTCCCCCCCCCCCTTCTCTTCTATAACCCACTGAATACACTATACTGAAACCCTTTCTCTGCATGTCATGCCTAACTGTCTCTCACCTGCAGTGGCTTCATGTGGGACAGACTGCCCTGCTATCCTGCCAAGGTCTCTCACCTGGAACATACAGAGGCCTTGGGTGTTGGGACTGGCTGCCCCTTGTGGCCCCTGCCACCCCTCTGGGAACTGTGCACTTTTCACTAAACCATTACAGTGCCCAGATTCAATGGCTACATCTGTAAGAGAACTCCTGCACCTAAGAGTATCCCAGCACCAGCGTTATCTGGATTCTTTAAGACATCACACATTTCAGTAGTTGCCATCATTTCTAATCCTTATTACTTCTCTCCCGTGTGATCCAAATATTTTCATTCATCATAACTTTTATCATTTCTCTTTCTCCTGTTTTTTCTTACTGGGGCTCCAGCTATTCCTCTCTTCTCACTTGTTTTTTTTTTCCCTGCTCCCCATCCCTACCCCAATTTTCAGCTTCCCTCCTGCTCCCTTGTTCCCTTTCCTTCTACCCTCAACAATTTCCCCCATTCCTCCTCTCTTTGCTTCCTTCTACAGCTTATTTCTCTTTACTGTTTTTTAAAGATTTATTTTTTTAATTATGCACATGTGAGGGAGGTAGGTGAACACTACTTCAGGAACCCACAGCAACATGAAGATGGAATCAGAACCCAGGAAATAGAGTTACATTTTTGGGGCTCCTCTGCAAGAAAAGTGCATGTAACTGCTGAGCTGTCTCTCCAAAACCATCTTAAGTTTATTTTGCTCTTTCAGAGTTTCTGATCTTGGAAACTAGATTCATTCTTTATCTGTACTATGTGGGGTGTGTGTGTGTGTGTGTGTGTGTGTGTGTGTGTGTGTGTTGTATGGATGAGGAAAAAGAAGGAGGAACAGGAGGGAGAGATAAACATAGATCTATAGAAACAAAGAAAAAGTAAAATCTATTTTCTCCTACTTACCAAAAAGGTAGAGTTGGTGAATGACTGCCTTAAATTTTGTAAAGTGTATTAATAGTGGATTTTAAAAAGAAAACTTAATGTCTCTATGTCTTCAGTAAATTGTCTTTGTGAGAGTCAAAAATCAAGTTTAGTGGGGTACATCTGTTTGAAAGTAAACATAAATTTAGAAAAAAATTGAAAATTATCTTAAATGCATTTTGGTTTTCAAAAGGAATTTGATTAGTTACAGAATATCAGTAAACATAACAGACACATTTTGAAAGAGGAGAAAAATAGACACAGATTCAAAACAACAACACCCTTTGAAGTTC
Source organism: Microtus oregoni (assembly GCF_018167655.1). Classification (NCBI taxonomy): domain Eukaryota; kingdom Metazoa; phylum Chordata; class Mammalia; order Rodentia; family Cricetidae; genus Microtus; species Microtus oregoni. Next base: position 1,577,711 of record NW_024543829.1, read on the forward strand.
CATTGGCTTAAATTTATGTTTTCCACTTTTGTCAGCATTTTTACTAGTACTGTATGAATAAGGGTATATAAGCAGATGTTGAAACTGTGCTTAAGTCCTAATATTTAAGGAACAGATGGCTACATAAATGTAATAATTTACTAAATATATATGAAACTAGCTTATCTGAAGCCCATGTTACTCAGCAAAATAAACAAATAAAGTTTTTATAAAAACTTCTTTTCATGGTACTAAAGACAGTTGTTTTTTCTTCTTCTCTCTCTCTTTTATTTTTTTACCTAAAGAGCAATCACTGTGTATAGTAGTAGATATCTAGTAACAGTAAAAATTATGATAATAATACAGAGAGAGAAAGATACTGGGTATATCATAAAAGACACTCTAAGCATGCATGGAAGAAGCAGGGGTAATGGCTTTGTAGCGTTTGCTCTTCCAGAGTACTCATGTTTAAATCCCAGAGCCCATATCAGGTTCTTATCATCATGCATATCTCCAGCTGCAATGGATCCAGCATCCTCTTCTAGCCTAGGAGGATACCAGCACATGTGCGACAAAAACACACATAAGCATGGGCTGCCCACAAAATGAAAGCCTATTCCACCTTGCCTGAAGGTTAGAGAGTTTGAGGTGTGTCAAAGTTGTTGACAACTGTGACTAAATGCCCTGACTTAGGGTTTAGTTATTGGGTATTGGACATTAAGACGGCCCTAGAGACAGAACCACTCCACCCTGAGTAAATGTCAGAGAATTCAAGTGTATTTCTGTTCCTTCTGTTGAATTAAGAAGTTTGACCTAGGGAGTGGCTACCTTCAGCATAGTTGGTGGGTTCATTGCCTAAACAACAGAATGCTTTTCTCAAGAATTAATAGCTTGATATGTCAATGTACTGAAGTAACTGTTCAAGTTGCTTTTTGTATCATGTAAAAGCAATCTTTCCCCTTCTTCCTCCATTTTTGTATTGAGGTATAAAAATGTGTGATAAATTAAACACAGGTGAACTCAGAAGAAGAATTCAGTATTCAGTATTTTTGCTGAGTTGCCTTCCCAATATTATCCTGTCTCTGTGATTCTTTCTTATTTCTATTCTTCCTACCTAACATTTCAAATCCTCATGCCCCTACTCTGGAACATGTTAACCCATCACAGGTAGGACCATGGCAAAAGTCATTCCAAAAAAGCTACCACAACATATGGCAATCCAACATGGCACAGCTTGCAACATAAGCTCTCTCTCTCCCTCTCCCTTTCTCTCTCTCTCTATCACACACACAAAAAAAACACAATAAATACATAAATATTAAAATCTTTAAAAGTGAACAAAAATTTCCTTATTTATTATTTGTCAGTTTCCTCAACAATTTTTGTTTCTTCCTCCTTTCAGCCACTTGACTGTGCTGATGGCAAACTGTGTTATACATAAAGAAAAAGAAAAGTGCAGAAGCCCAAAAGAAATTGAACTAAAGACAAAAATGAAGTATTGTTTTGTATATGTAATTATATTTTAACTAATATAGTAATGATTAGCTAATATCGCAGTATAACTTTATATTTAGTTATATCAGTATTTTATTCATAATATTAAAACAAAGTATATTACTCAATAAATTGTAATGTTCTACTTACTAGCTTAAAATTGTTTCTAAATTATCCAGTGTTTTGCCATTGGCATTTTGAGTAACTGTAATGGTCTGAACTGTCCCTTTATGAGACAAGCCACACCCACTCACTCCCATGTCTGCCCAGACAAGCTGATCTTCAGCTTCCAGTTTGAGTCCCTTATTTTAGGTCTCTCTCTTGAAGAGGCAGCTTCTGTCTTTTCCTTCTCCCCACTTTTCCCCTTTCCTCCCTCTGTTTCTCTCTCTCTCTCTCTCTCTCTCTCTCTCTCTCTCTCTCTCTCTCGTTTTCCCCCTTCTCCCCTCCCCTTCCATAACCCACTAAATAAATATCCAACTTCACTCGACATGGTGTGCCTATCCATCTTGGTCTCTCACCCACCATGAGGCTTCCTTCTTAAGACTTGGCTGCCTTTGTGGCCTGCTGTGGTCTCGGGATGTGCTGCCTGCTGCCACTCGGGGACCTGTGGCATTTTACTTAGATCATTACAGTAACAATCTACTTTATTTCCAATTTGCATAATTACACAATTTTTGTCATTTCAATGTGTTTCCCAAGAAAGAGCTGCAATCATTTGACACTTCAAATGAACAATTCCACCTTTGCTTTTTTCTCGTACGTTTTTCTAATGCAGATAGGCAGTATTTGATTAAATATATGAACTTTATTCAGCACTCATTTTCCCAAAACAATTACAGAAGTATACTCTTGAAACAAAATAACATAATTAAAATAACTTAAATTATATGATAAATATGATAATATTTGGGAATTAATTGTGCCTGAGTAATAAAGCTGGAGAATAGAAGTGGATTAAACTCTAACAAGTTTCAAGGAATCTTATTATTTTGAAATCATCATGTTGATTCAGGAAATAAAACATATATAATATTCATTAACTGAAAACGAATAGTAGCAGTTACTTATACAGCAAACTTCCTAAAAATTCATATTTACTATACTTAGTCATTTTTTTAATTACAAAATTATTTTCCTACATAATATAAATGCATTTTAATTTGCTGCTGGGTTTTAGAGCATTAGTATATGTGCGTTAACATATTAAATGTTTATGTTAAGTTTTGAATATAAGATGTCCTCATAGGCTCAGGTGCTCCAACACTTTGTCCTAAGCCAGTGATTTAGAGGAATGAGCTTGAGCTTCTGCATTGTGCGTGGGTGAGCAGAAGTGACTGAGAAGTGTGTGCTTTGAAATCCTCATTTGCCTCTGGAGCCTTCTGCTTTTTATCCCAGTTTTATGAACAAACTGAATACTTGGAGTTTCTGACAACTATAACAGCATTCTAATAGGTCTTAATAATAAAAGGCCAGACACAGATATAGGGGGGAATTCTGAGAGAGCAGAGATGAAGGAACAAAATCACAGTCACCTTACCTACTCAACTTCCCAGGTAAAAAGAGACTGAGCCCCTATCTGCTTTTGCCTTATCACTTCCTCTCTCTGTATAGCCATATCACTTTCTGTCTATCTGTACAGACCCCCAAACCTCTGTATTTAGCTAATGTCTAGTTCCACCATCTGATCTTCAGACAAGCTTTATTTGTACAAAGAAGACATTACCACAGATGACTATCATTGGCAACAGGCTCCCCCAAACTGTTACAGCCCCCAATTGTAACAGGGCTCTCTTTAGGAACTCCAGTCCTCTCATACATTTATAAACCTTAGTTGTTCCCCATGGCCCTTTTATCTCTTAAGGTCATTATCATCTGGGTGTCTCTTGTGTTGGAAAATCTGGCTGTCAGCACAACGTACATTCTTGCATATGAAGGTATGGAAATACAACTTTAATAATTCATTAAACAACCATTTTTTTTAAATTTTTAACTCCCATAATTCAGCTTGGGGTTTGCCAGGACACAAATGGGGTGGATGCTGGGGTGAGCCAACACATAGTAACCCTGGTTCCAGGCCTGAGTAGTTGCAGGCTTAGTCAGCCCACCAACTCTCCCTTGTATTCACCATGAGGATGAACTATCCTGCAATGTTCACCACTTACAGCAAGGCAGCAAGGGCTGCAGCCAGTTCTGCTTGGATGTCCTCAGGGTCTGATCTCCCACACCTATACCTTAAGGTCAGCACTACCATGTTACCCAGGCGTGGCACATGTTGCAACTCTCTCCAAGCTGCAGGATTTTCACAACACAAGGCAACAACAGGATAACCAAGAGGAATCCCGATAAGGACCAGCATTGATAGTGTAGCAGAAACCAGAGGCCTCAAACCAAACCAATGATTGTTTGCAATGAATACTTGCAAATGCATGCAAAAACGTATGGATTAAAGGATTTGCTGTGTGACTCACTGTGTCAGAGTACAGCTTCTGTAATGAGATTGATTTTTTTCCTTCTCTTTTTTTTTCTTTTTATTCTTAAGTTTTAGTTTACTTTATTTGGAGTAGAAGAGATTGCAAGGGCAGAATGTAGATGTGAAGGGACAGGAAAATGAATCGGATGGAGATGCATGCAAGTTGTGAAAGACACAAAGAACAAATAAAAAGGAGAAAACATGAAACTAGCTAACTAAATAAAATCCTATCTTTTATGAACCTTGTTTTCGAGTCAAGACACAAATTATATAAAAATCCACACCAGTTTAAAAGTATCTTTGTAGCCTGTATCATGTGGTTGCTTTTAGTCAAGATGGCGGTGAAGTCACATGACACTCACCCATTCTAACCCTAACAAAGATGTTCAGCAGCCAGGTATGGCTTATATCCCATAAAGAAACATCTCGCATAGTTTCTTTAACATTATCTAAGCATAGACATTTAAGTACCAACCTGGAGTAACAAGTTTTCAGTTAATTTTGTTGCAAATATTACAAAAATTTAAACATACCCAATTAACTTTCTACCAGCCAACAATTCTTTACCTGTTTTGGTCTTAACCTTTCTGCTGGCTGCAGTTTCTGAACCCTGTCTACACAGAGACTTACTGGCTGTGTGGGAGCCTAGGCAGTTTGGATGCTCACCTTACTAGACCTGGATGGAGGTGGGTGGTCCTTGAACTTCCCACAAGGCAGGGAACCCTGATTGCTCTTTGGGCTGACAAGGGAGGGGGACTTGATTGGGGGAGGGGGAGGGAAATGGGAGGCAGTGGCGGGGAGGAGGCAGAAATCTTTAATAAATAAATAAATTAATTAATTAGTAAATTAATTAATTAATTAATTAATCTTAAAAAAGGCATGCCTGGGTCAGAAAGAAGGTGAACCTTAACCAAATTTCAGAGCCAATCTGTTAAAAATAAAAGTAGAACAACATAAAAATTTAATATTAACAATACTCAAATGATATTTGAATCCCTATTGCATTAGATCTTATGGTCAGAAAGCCAAGAAGTAAGTTCTGAGCCCAAGCCACTGAAGACAGTAGAAACAGCAAGCTTAGATATTCAAGGAAAACCAATCATAAAAAAATAAAGTCAACAAAATTACACAGTGAGGTCATGCATTGAAGGAAAACAAGTCAGAACACTATATACTCACACATACAAAAGAGACAAAACTAACCTTTCGGCACAGGGGGAAGGCCATAAGATCAGCAGTTACTTTAAATGTGGGATATGTAGGATCAGGAATGCAGGTGGACTAACAGCATAGCTGCAACCTACATTCCTAACCTACAAATCCAATACCTCGTTTTTTTTTTCTTTTGATTCTTTTACATTCAAACCACAGATCTCCCACTGTCTTCCTTTTCCCTCCTCCTTCCCCCTCCAGCCCATGTCCATTCCCTCCTCCCTATGGGTAAGGGCTTCCATGGGGAGTCAGCAAAGTCTGGCATATTAAGTTAGGGCAGGACCATACCCATTGCCCCTTCATTAAGGTTAAGCATAACATCCCACCACAAGGAATGGGCTCCAACAAGCTAGCTCATGCACAGGAATAGATCTTGGTCCTACTGCCATTGCCCCTCAGATATCACAAGCTTCACCACTCTCTCACGCATATGGTTGTCCTAGTTGGATCCCATGGAGGGACCACAGCTGTCTGTCTAGAGTTCAGGAGTTTTCACGAGCTTGGTTCAGATCTCTTTGTAGGATTCTCCGTCATGATCTTCAACTCCTTTGTCCTTATGTTCCCTCCTCCCTCTCTTCAATTGGATTCCTTGAACTTGGTTGTGGATCTCTGCATTTGTGTCTGTTTCTGTCAGTACTGGAAGAAGTTTCTAGCTTCTCTGGAGTTGGATGGTAGTCTGGTTATCCTTTATGTTACATCTACCTGGGGTGAGTTAATAGGGTGTTTGTCTTTTTGTTTCTGGGTTATCTCACTTAGTATGGTTCTTTCTAGTTCTATCTATTTGCCTGTACATTTCATGATGCCATTGTATTTTACAGTTGAGTAATATTTCATTGAGTAGATGTACCACATTTTATTTATCCATTCTTCACTTGATGGGCACATAGGTTGTTCCTGTGTTCTGGCAATTACTAATAATGCTGCTCTGAACATTGTTTAGCAATTAAGTATTTAGGATTGAGTATCCTTTGGGTATATGACCAAGATTGGTATTGCTGGGTCTTGAGGTAGACTGATTCTCAATTTTCTGATAAACCACCATATTTTTTTTCCAAAGTGGCTGTACAAGTTTGCCCACTTCAGAGTAAAGGGCTGGGAAAAGACTTTTCAATTAATAGGACTAAAGAAACAAGCTAGTGTAGCTATTCTAATATCTAACAAAAGACTTCAAACTAAAGATAATTAAAAGGGATAAAGAAGGACATTTCATGTTCATCACAGGAAACATCCATCAAGATGAAATCTCATTTCTGAACATCTATGCCCCCAATACTAGGGCACCCACATTTGTAAGAGAAACATTGCTAAAGCTTAAATCACATATCAAAAACCACACGCTAAGAGTGGGAGACTTCCATACTCTCCTCTCACAAAAGGACAGGTCTGCCAGACAGAAAACTAACAGAGAAATAAGGGACTTATCAGATGTTATGATTCAAATAGACATAACAGCCATCTATAGAGCATTCCACTCACATACAAAAGAATATACCTTCTTCTCAGTACCTCATGTAACCTTTACCAAAATTGACAGCAACATTGAAAGAAAATCTCAACAGATATAAGAGAGAGAGAGAGAGAGAGAGAGAGAGAGAGAGAGAGAGAGAGAGACCCCTGTATCTTTTCTGATCACCATGGCTTAAAGTTAGAATTCAACATCAATGCAAATTCCAGAAAGCTTACAAACTCATTGAAACTGAATAACTCTCAACCACATTAATTCTGGGTAAGGGAAAAAGTAAAGAAAGAAATTAAAGACTTCCTATGATTCAATGAAAATGAAGGTACAACATACCCAGATTTGGGGAACATTATGAAAGCTATACTAAGAAAAGCTACTGGCCCTAAATGCCTACATTAAAAAAAGTTGGACAAATCCCCAACTAGGAAATTAACAGAACACCTGAAAGTTCTAGAACATAAAGAAGAAACCTCACCCAAGAGGAGTAGACAGGAAATAATAAAATTGAGGGCCAAAATCAATAAAATAGCAACAAAGAGAACAATACAAAGAATCAATAAAACAGAGTTAGGTTTTCGAGAGAATCAGCAAGATAGACAAACCCTTATCCAAATTGACGAAAAGGCAGGGAAATGACATCCAAATTAACAAAATTAAAAACAAAACAAAAAAAAAAGAGCCATAAGGAATACTCTGCCCCACCATTGTCCACTACCATCAATAACTTTGTTAATTTGCTGAATTATCCCTGTTATCTAAATAAATGCTGTCTATACTGAGGGTCAAGAAAGACAGATCTTTATTATGGTGTTTTGCAGAGAACTACCAGAGAGGATATATAAAGATTGTTCTTTGGAATGGGGTATCTAAAAAATCCAGTTCTCTCTTTTTTCTATATCAAGTATACAGACTTATTTTTTTTCAGAAAATGCAGACATATGGAGTAAGAAATGAGGAAAATCGAAAAAAAGCCTCAAAGGTTTTTACAGTACTATTATAAAGATTAAGGTTAATCCTTATAAAGATTAAATTTATCTATTCTTGTAAGGATTAAACTATTTCTCATGACTAAATGATCTCTAATTACTGTAAGCCTACAGTTAAATTCCTAGAATTCTGTAAAAGTAGGTTTCACATTCAATGATGTTTATAGAAAAGCAAAGTCATTTATTTGTATACGTGTCCATCTGTTTGCATGTGTGTGTTTGTGTGTGTTATTTAGTACATATATAAAATTCTAGTAGTCCTGCATTTTAGCTCATTTGAAAATTATTTCTAGGATATTGACTTTATTGAATTACCTCATCTTATCTGAAGAAAATTTTCTCCTCAAATATTTAGCTTCCTAATAACTTTATTTACAAAAAAATATGCTTTCCTGAAATTTATATGTTATACTTTTGTCCTCAATTTTTCTATTTTGTGTCAAATAGGAAGAACTTATAATTATTTTAATTAATATTACAATCATGTTCACTCTTTTTTCAGTACATTTACATGTGTAATAATAAATTTTAAAATTCAGATTGTTTATTAATTTTTGGTTAGGCTTATGTGCTTCATGTTTTTTAAGACCAAATATGATTTTAAAAACTGTATAAAATTCTCAAGGAAAAAGTAAAAATAAATTAAATTAATAAATAAAAATTCCTTCCATATTTTCAATTTTTTTTTCATTCTGCTGTAATGGTTAAATACTTATCAGTTCTATTCTGTCACTATTCTTTCAAAAGAAAAAAGCGACACATGGAAGATCATTTGACCTAATGCTTAGTTGCCCTAGATTATTTTCAAATTATAAATAATTACTAACAATAATTTTATACTATGGAAGACAACTCTATGATTAGTAGTTCTGTGAAATTAGTTTTCAGATTCAAAGCATTATATGGCCAGGTGTAGTGCTGTACACCTTTAATCCAATCACTCAAGAAGGAAGAGGCAGATGGATCTCTGAATTCAAGGGCAGACTGGAGTACAAAGCAGTTTCTAGGCCAAACAAGGCTACACGTGAGATCCTGTCTCAACCAAACAAATTTATGTGCTTATAAAGGGAAATGAATATAAATAAATATAATTGTAGATTATGTTAGGTTTTTGTCTTCCACTTGTCTTTGAAACGTGAGTGCTGGAGACACACAGAATATCAAGTGTGGCCAATGAATCATGGTGACCACTAATTATCATGCTGGCTTTGTTTCACACTTTCCCATGAACACACTTAGGCAGGTTTGTAAGTGGGTAGATTAACCAGTATAAAAGGAGCTTCATGATGAAATCCAAATAAATTATATGCCTGTTTTTCATCTTTCTGGTCGTGGCTTTTGGCTACTTCTAATCTAAATTTAACAAATTCAACTGGCTCCCCAATATGGAATGTTCAAAGACTCTGCACTTCTTTTCCATCAGTAATAAATAAAAATAAACTTATTCTTCAAAATAAGTTAGAAAGTGAGAGACCTCTACATTAATTTTCTAAAATAAATAACTAATATTCATTATGAATTTGTGTTACGGTACCATGGAGAGTATGCAATAAAATTCTTATTTTACAAATGAATACAGGATTTTTCCATGGGCACATAGTATTCCAAAGACAAATCCAAAACAGTGGTTTGTTTTTCCCAGTTCTTGAAGTTTTAGTCTATGCACTGTATGTGTTCATGGGTTTACTATAAAATTGTTCATTTGTTTTCATCAAATATTCTTTTTATTGTTGATATTGTAGCACAAATAATAAAAACCCAGAGACAGATATTGGGGTTCAACCTGAAGATCAAAAGCAAAAGTAGTCAAACCACTAAGGAGTTTTTATCTCTTTGAATTCTTCAGATAGAAAGAGAGTGAGTTACTGTTTCATCCAACATTATATTCCTCTCTAGTGCTGGGATTAAAGGCGTGCACCACCACTGCCCATTCTCTATGCCTAACTAGTGTAACTGCTGGGATTAAGGTATGTGCCATCACTGACTGCCCTATGGCTGACTAGTGTGGCTGTTTTGCATTCTGTTCTTCAGGTAAGCGTAATATATTAAAATGTATGTAAAATATTACTATATTTCTCCTTTTGTGTAAAATCATAAGACAAAGCTATAACTAATATTTTAAAACTATATACAATAAATACAACAACCATATACAGTATAAACTTACAATAAAAATATAAACAATAACTAGTCTACTTGCATTTGACAAATACAGAAAAAACACTCCATATCTATTCTATCTTGTGAGTCCAAAGTCTTGTAGCAAACTTACTTTCTATCATAACTTGCCTTCAACTCCCAAGATGGAAATAATATTAACTGAGTAAGCAGAAAGTGCAAACAAGCAACTTCCAAAATATTGTGAGAAATGACAGAAATATCTGGCTACCTGGACAGTTTCTCTGCAACACTGAGGCATCCGTCTTCAGCCTACAGGTCTATCATATCCGACAGACTTTTCTGTGAAGCAGAATATTCAGAAGGACTATTCTTCCTTGAAATAACAATGTTTTGTGTTTACTTTCTTTTGTGTCCTGCATGTTCAATTAGGACAACATACTGTCAGCAATCAAACCAAGGGATTTTCTTGACCAGTGGTTTACTTTTTCAACAAAGAAAGCAAACTCCATGTGGAATTTCTTTGATGTCTATCATCTTTTATGAAGTAAATTGGTGTTGCCAGGAGCAGACATGTCTTATAGTCAAAACGCAAAAAGAACTGATATTATTAAAACACCTTAAATGCTGTGGATTTCTAAAGTGTTTGAAGATGACCCGTCTATTTAAAACATATCTCTGTTTGGCCTTGAAAACATATCTAATGTGTCTACAAGTCTGAGTATAAGTGACTAATTACTAACCTGCATTTACTTTGCATAACATTGTTAAATGGCTATATAAATACAATTCCTTGAACAAGATTAGAAATGTATGTTTTCACAAAATTAATATCAAATTTGAATCAATGTACAAAATTTGTATACAACATCATACAATACTTTCCATCAGCAGTTTTCTTTTCCTCCATTCTTCTCTTTTACCAACCCCACTGTGCATCTTTAGTTCATTAGAGCAAGAATGGAATGCAAGTAAAATATCATTAAATGGTTGCTATGTTTTGGTTCACTACACATTGACAAAATGTTGCTCTTGTGAACCTTGGATATGAAGTCAATGAGAAATTTATTTAATTTAATTTTAGAATGCATAGGCAAAATATATAATTTATAAATTGACCTACTTAGTATAAATATACATAATTATTGAGACACTAAAGGTTTTGCATAATAAAGATAAACATTAATTGTAGAAAAATAATACTAAAGGTGCTTGAAATGCCACAGGGAAACAATATTTTATAACTTTTCTTTTAAACTGTATGTTTGCAATGTATATGTGTGCTTACATATATATTACATGAAACATATATCTTCTGTATAAATATATACTTTAAGTGAAGCTATGATACATGGAATGTTCATATTGCTACAAAGTCTCATAAACTAACAAAATCTCCAGTACCAGAGAAAGAAAGCCAACAGTAGGAATAGGCTAATGTAAATGGAGGAGATGTCACAAGGCCTCATCACTGGATAAAGAGTTAGAAATAATCAGTGACTGCTAAAAGAGGAAGAACCAACTTTTCTAATCTCAAGTAGTCTGCCGCTAAATATATGTATATAGAAGCAACATTAAATAGGCATAGTAGGTTGTAGATTTTAATAATAATAATAATAATAATAGAAGTCATGAATTAGACATGACAGAGATCAACTTGAGAAAGGGGAGGGGTAATATTTATGAAAAGAGAGTGCTGATTATGGTATAAGTACTTAGTACTGAGGCAAACATTCCTGAGTACTCCATAATCATAACTAAGTCCCCTAATCACAGAGATGTATCATTCAATTTCTTCCAAGATTGAAATATGATCGACTGGCCTCTGAATGCAAAAGCTCATGTTGTATCTCAGACAGCACATGATCACATTTTTTTCTCAATGTTATGCATTACCCGGTTCTACCACTTGCTGGGGAGCTATTAAAAGGTGATGGCTTCTGAGGTGGAGTAATACATCCTTAGGGAGAGAGGACACTAGAGGTTTCCCCTTTCTCTATAGCAGTGATTCTCAACCTTCCTGATGCTGCAACAGTTCTTAATGTTGTGGTAACCCCCAACCATAGAACTATTTTTGTTTCTACTTTTTACCTGTAACTTTGCTCTGATTATGAGTTGTAATACAAAGAGCTGCATTTTCTGATGGTGTTAGGTGACCCCCATAAAAGGGTTGTTCAACCAATTAAAGAGGTCACAACACACAAATTGAGAACCACTAGTCTACAAACTAACAACAATCGTTGGAGTCAATTTCTTAAGAAAGAATAAAACAAAAGTAAAGAATGCAATTTATTAGCATCTTTGAAATGAAATATTTGATCTAGCATTAAAAGTGGAATGCCAACTTTTTGGCATGATGGTGATGCCTATATGAGGACTACCACTTACAGAGATGTTTAGACAGAAGGGTTCTCAGAATATACTAGGACAGTGTTTATCAACCATTGTTTCTCTTCTAGAGGGCCTCCATTTTATTCCCAGCACCCACATGGTAGCTTATAAACATGTGTAGTTCCATTTTCAGTGGATATGACACTTTCTTCTTACCTGCAGACAGTGCAAAGGAAAACACTTATGCACATAGAAAAAAATTAAAGAAGAAGAGAACATGAAGTTGTTGGGAACATGAAACAATTGAAAGTAGGGGAGGAGATGAATATAATCAAGACACACAGTGCACCCATGGAAAATTTTCAAATAAATGAAAGTACTGTAAATCATAACTGATTCTACAAGTTCCTGAAAAATGCTGGCCTTTATCTTATGGCCAAAAGTCCAGAGTGTTTTCAATTCTTGATATATGTATATAATACCTATTGGACTGTCTGAGACATTATTGAAAGTACAATTTTAAAATTTCCTCAGTTTTCAAAAAAATACACTGTTTTAATATTTAATGTCTCTTTAAATGTCCAGAGACTGCTAATTGTGGGCTCCCATAAAATAAAGATCTAATTATGTACACTCTTACTCCATAGAAGAAGAAGTAAAGCCATAGTAAAAATAATAAAAAATAAAAATAAGTATGCCCTAAGATCCAATGATGCTTAACAGTCAACACACAACACCTGGGTCTCACATCTGATCTTCTGGGATGACCTTGTATGTTCAGTGTGTCTTACAATTTGGGTTGACTCCACTTCACACTTAATTTGTCTGTGTAAGATTTTCAGTTTCCTGGGGTCTCAGATATTTCAGGGTCTCATCTATAACTGTTCTATCAAGACTATAGCTTCTGTGTTATGCCATTGAGTCAATACTACTCAAATGTTTCACTCCAGTGATGCTAACCCCTTTTTATTTCAATAGATTTTTTTCAACACTGTGATGAGCCTTCATTGTTGTCATGAATCAGAAGTTTCACTTTCACAGATTTTTAAATCAAATATATCACACAAAGAGCTGAGATAGAGTGCTTGAGGGAATCTCAAACTTTACTTGAAACTTAAAGGCCAGGCTTGCAACATCAGTATTTCTCAGCATCTTATCTTCAAAACTCCCACAGAGCAGCACATTAATCTCCAAGCACTCAATAGGTTTTCCATCTGAACATTAAAAGTATGTCCAGAATCCTTCTTCAAACCAACATGGTCAGATCTATCACAGTAATGCCATACTCTTGATAACAATTTCTCTTTTGTTTCTGTTGTTATGATAAACAACACTTTCAAAAGCAACTTAAGAAGGAAATAGTTTATTTCATTTTATAGATTATAGTTAATCATCCAAAGGATCAAGGCAGGGACTTGAAGCTATAACCATGAAAGAACACCCAGTGTAATAGTTTGAATGAAAATATTCCAAAAGACTCAGATATTTGGATACTTTGGTCCACAGTTGACATATGGCCTTGTTGGAAAAGGTATGTTACTGGAGAAATACTTTGAAAGGTTTAAGATTTGCTGCATGTCTAGTGGGTTCTCTACTTTGTTAATGTATAGAGCTTTATTTTTTTTCATGGTATCCTCTCTGCCCTGTGACTCTTTGACTCTTACACAGAGTACTGCCTCTCTCATGGGATTTTCTAAGTTCTGAGGGAAGGGATTTGATGGAGATACCCATTTTAGGGATGGATGTTCCAGGCTTTCTTACACTCTACATAATATCTGGCTAGAGATATCTTTATTTGTCCCCATCTGCTGCAGGAGAAAGCTTCTCTGATGATAATGGAAGAACAAAGCCCTGGTCTATGATTTTACCAGAATATCATTAGGAGTCTTCCTTTTTCAACTACTTTTTGTTCTTTGTTTTTGATTTAGAGCAGTAGTTTACCCTAGCTTCCTGGGCTCTCTAGTCTCAGTTTTTGTTCAGGATACAGTGTCAGGGATGGGTTCCACCTCCTGCAGTGGGTCTTAGGTCAAATCCGTTATTGTTTGGTTACTTGTACAAACTTTGTATCATCATTGCCCTAGCAACTTGCAGACAGGACACCACTTTAAGCAAAAGGGTTTGTGCTTGGGATGGTGTCTATGTTTCTCTTTTGATAGCATGCAGTGTGTCATCCAGTACCAAAGACACTAACTTGTAGGAGAAAAAAGCTCTGTAGGTATCAGTATCAGCTTGACTTCTCCATGGTCAATAGTAGCTTAGGTGTTGCCATCAGCAATGGGACCTCGCTGCCAGTTTGTAGGGGGTAACCTATTGTCTTTGCATAGCCTGGCTTGCTTGGGGATTCCCCTTGGACACACTTTAGGCCACAACTCATTTAGATGTAACCCAGTCCTGTAGGTGTATTTTCTAAATTAACGACTGCTGTGGAAAGGTCCAGCCCAGTGTGTCTAGTGCCTTCGGGGTTAAAAGGTTCTCGATTTTATAAGAAAGCCAGCTAAGTCCTAAGGACAAGCTAATAAGGGGCAATACTTCAGGGCCTCTGCTCCCGTTTCTGTCTCCAGTTCCTGTCCTAAAATTCCTCAGTGACAGACTGTGTCATGGAAGTGCAAAATAAAATGAATCCTTTCCTTCCCAACTTGCTTATAGTCACAGTGTTTTATCACAGTAATAGAAATCCTAAGCCATCCTTGTTCAGAGCTATGGAAGAAAATTTCTGCTTGCACTAAAAAGGATAGATAACAACTCGAAATGCTTGTTTTGGGGCTAAAAAAGGAATAGTAAATTACAGCAAACAGAATTTTTACAATGAAATTTATTTTAACTGTCGAAACTGGTGGAAGCTGAAGTGTAACTAGGTAGGATTTTAAATTCATCAGTTTGCATGGATTGCTTTAATAATCATAGATGAGATGGAAAAAACACCTAGGAAGATGACCAAAAATCTGATACAGAAAATTATTATAAACTGCAATCTGTGATATTTTAGGATTTATCATTGTTTCTCTTGTGTCATTTGAATTCAGTTATGGACAACTACTTCATGCTTTTCCTGGGAAATCTTATTTATGCCTCTTTCACCTTATTGTCTTATTTTTAATGTTTGTTTCACAGACACATACTTATATTTAAATAGAAACAGTTATCAACAAAAAGGAGTAAATTTTATGTTTATCTAACCTAAAAGTAACAGAAAAAGAAAAAAAGAATAATGAAAAATATTGAAGAATTATGACTCCCTCTTCACCTTTGCGGCTGAAAATATTGCAATGAAGCAGCTCTCATTTCGTTAGTAAAAGGATCTTACATCGGAAACGGGTTGGAGGAATCCCTTAGTTCCATATACTACACAATGTGGGCATCACACTTTTCTTTGTTCTGACATATCACAGAATTTTCACATTAGTTTGTAAGGAAAGTCTTAGACAGGAGAATACATTGTTCATCTTCTATATCTGGGCTCCAACTAATGAAGTCTTTTATGCTTTGGCTATACACACATGGAGTGTAAGAAAGCATCCTATTTAAATGAAGCCCATACTCTAGGTTGTTACCATAAACATAGAAGACAACCCCAATAATTGAAGACAATAAATCAATGTGAGTAATGAATTCTTAGCCATCTGATATAAAATTATAATATCCTATAAATTTAAAACAACTATTGTGGACCTTTTACAATTATAAGATGAGTTATTTTCTCTCTTTTAAAAAAAATAATTGTGTTTCTTTCACATTATATATCCTGATTATTGTTTGCTCTCTTTCTACTCCTTCCAGCTTCTTCTCTCCCCCCACCGGGATCTACACCCTTTATTATATGCATTACATAACAACAGACTTCTATGAAGTTATAGAAATAAATAAATATACTATATTAAAATAAAACAAGTACTTATACATCAAAATTATATGAAACAAATGAATAGAATGGAAAAAGAGAGAAAAATATGTATGATATAACGTTATGATAAGACAAGAAACATCTAAAGATGCCTCTAAGTTCATATTGTGCTGACTATGCCTGCTGAGCATGCAACCTACCCTTAGGAAAGAATACTTTGCTTCCTCAATGACACAACTTTTAAGAAAACTAAATTTTCATTTACAAGTGGTCTTCAATTGGAGATTATTTCTGAGTCAGCGATTGGGGCATGTGTCCTTATCTACCTTCAGATCTAGGATCCCTACCTTCAGATCTAGGATCCCAACTCCTGCAGATCCTAGGCATACTGACCTAAGTCTCTTTGAGCTCACATGTGTAGATCCTGTAAATTTAGAGGGTCTTGCTTTGTGTGTGGTGTGTGTGCGTGTGTGTGTGTGTGCATGTGCATGTGTGTGTGTTTGTGTGTGTGTGTCCTTCATAGTTTCTGGCTTTTATATACTTTCTGCCTCCATTTCTTCAGACTTCCTTGAGCCTGAGTGAAGAGATTGGGTGGAGACAACCCATTCAAGACTGAGGATTCCATGCTCTCTCCCACTCTTCACGATGTCTGAATGTGGGTGTCTTCATTATTTTCCCATTTGATGCAGGAGAAAGCTTATCTGATGATGACTGATCTATAAGCACAGCAGAAAGTAATGGAAAATATTTCCATTGCTGCTTTTTTTGTTTGTTTGCTCATTTGTTTTTTTTGTGTATTCATTTTCATGGAATTCTTGAAAGTCTTTAATTTCCTTCATAACTTTTGTACTGATCCATTTTTCATTGATGAGTGAGTTGGTCAGGTTATCTCTGTTTGCAAGCTTTCTGTTTATAGCTAGCTTTAATGTGTCATTGTTGGATGTTGTTTCATTTTCATGTATCTGTTGAAAATTGCTTTGTGTCCACGTATATGGTCAATTTTGGAGAAAGTTTCATGGGGTGTTCAGAAGATGTATTTTTTTATGTTTGGGTGAAATGTTTTATAAATATGTGTCGGATTACTGATCTATAACTTCAGTTACATCCAGACTTTTACTGTTTATTTTTGTCTGTGTGATCTGTGTATTGTTGAGAGTGATATATGGACATCATCTACTCTCATTTTGTGATGTTCAATCCCCGTGACTTAGGATGTAGTAATTTTCCTACATGAATTTTCATTTTGTGCATAGATGTTGAAATCACAATGTCCTCTTACTGCATTTTTCATCTGATGAGTGTGTAGTATCCTTCTGTATCTTTTCTCATTAGTTTTGAAGTGGATTTTGCTAGATAATCATTTGGCTACACCAGCTTACTTCTTTCATCCATATTTCTGAAATATTTTTCCAGGCTTTTACTCTGAGGGGAATATCTACTTTTATGTCAATGTGTGTTTCTTGGATGAAGCAGAAGGATGGATGTGTTTCTTTTGCATTCATTATGCTAGTCTGTGTCCTTTTATTGGGGAATTGAGTCCACTGATGTTTAAAGATATCAATGTCCAATCTTTGCTGATTACTATTATTTTGCTGTTGCTCTCTTTCTCCTCCTCCTCCTCCTCCTCCTTCTTCTTCCTCTCTCTCTCTCTCTCTCTCTCTCTCTCCCTTTCTCTCTCCCTTTCTCTCTCTCGCTCTGTGTGTGTGCATGTGTGGTGTGTGTTGTACATGCCTAGATGACAGTTTTAGACAGAACAATCAGGGAAACATTCTCTAAAAGTTGAACTTTTGGTATAAATTAAAGTAGTCTTCTAAAGAATAAATTATTTAGGATTCTGAGAAAAAGATGGAAAGGAGAAAAGGGTGAGACCATAGTCTACATCCCTCTTGTCACAAGTCTTATTTCAAGGTGGCTGATTAGAGTTTGAGTGACATCAGCTGTTTTCTCTGCAGACTCTCACAACAACTGCACATTCTTAAAGACTTCAGAAATTATCATATGATTTCAACTATTTGTGGTATATTTATTCATACAAAGCACTTTACCTTTTACACAACAGCTAATCTAGAGAAATTCTTATTTCATTGATAATTTCACTGTGTCTTTTCTTACCTTGGACACGTCTACTCAAAAGCATACACCATATCAATTAAGTACTTTATCAGTGGTTATAATAGATCTATTCTCAAATATACCTGGGATTTGCTAGCACAGTAGACACGCCTCTATTTCTAGTGCAAGGGAGAATAAGACAGGAAGATTTAAATTTATAATATCAAGTATGAATACATAATATGAGTCTGTCTCCAAAAAGTTCAATATGCCTAGAAATTTTAATTGTCAGCATGTTTGTAAAAATATTATTGATTGGGTACTTAATGTAGCAACTTTCTAAATAAGTATTTTTGCAAGGTTTTTATCTGTGATCTGAGTTCACTTTCCTTAGAATATTTTGGTATGTTTCTCTTAAATTTCTGGTGGCCTTGTTCTCTATTTCTCAATTACACTTACAGTACTCATCTTTAATGGCCTTTTAAAGAGCAGTTAGCTATGGTGCTTATCGTTTGCACCTGGCCTCTAATATCTCATCTTTCTCTTACTTTTATGTAATCTATCTTCTCAGATCTCATCTTCTTCTTTAAGAATACCTTTTTTGAACCTGTTCAATCAACTTGAATTGTTTTTATGTTTTGTTTTGCTTTTATTAGTGTGGGGCTTCTCTTTTGATCATCCAGCTGAAGCACTCTTCTCAAATCTTGTTTCTTTTTTATTTCTAAGCACAATCTGACTCTAAGACCTACATATTCCAGCTCAAGGCATTCATGCTGCTGTTACTTTGCAGTATTTTAAAGTTTTCTCTTATCCAAGTCAGAAAACGACATACAATTTTAAAATGCAGCACACCGCTACTACTCAATGTATCCTACCATTTAAATCGTAAAACATGCAAGTTGGTTGTTGTAGAAAATTAAATTCTAGCCACAGCATATGACACTAGAATTTTCAAGTCAATTTGAGGTCAAGTAATGAGTACTGATAACTATTAGGTGGAGACTATGCCACATGAATCCAAAATGATGTTGCTTCTAGCAACTTCCCCTTAGAGCTTAAATGTAGGAGTTAATGTAGTCTATTTTATTGAAATCATCCCAGCAAGCTTGGTTCTAAGCTCCCACTTCAGCCATTGTAGCTCTTCAGTCTGAGACTGGAAATAAGGAAATCTTTATCAGTAATTTGAAAGTTCAATTATTTGATCCCAAGCTTGCTTAAGTACAGGGACTTGCTCATAAAAAAATAAATCAATAAGATATGCTTGTCTCAGATCTTGCTGCCTCCTCATTAAGGACCTATTTAATGTAGTTTTTTCCCCTGGTTTATTGTTTTCATATTCTCAAAAAATAGTTAAACTTATCGCACTAAAAGAAACATATAATTTAAAAATAAAGAGAAAAGATTAAACTAACAAGATACAGCAGAAGCATCTACATAATCAGAGCAAGAAATCTAAAATAATTATGAATAGTATGTATCTTAGTTGCTGCTCTACTGCTGTGAGGAAACACCATGACCATGGCAACTTATGAGAGAAAGCACTGAATTGGTTGCTTGCTTACAGTTTTTGAGGGTTTAATTCATGATCATCACTGTGTTAGCAGATAGATATGAAGTTCGAGTAATAGTTGAGAACTTTACATCCTGATCTGCAGAGCGTTCAGAGAGAGAAAGAGATGGAGGGAGGGAGAGAATAGAGTGGAACTGGAGTGGACTTCTGAAACTTCAAACCTTCCATTCAGTGATACACCCCCTCCAATAATGACACACATACATCAACAATGCCAGACTTCTTCATCCTACCAAATAGTTCCATTGAGCACTAAGTTTTCAAGCATATAAACATGTATGGGGCCATTCTCTTTCAAGCAGTCACAATATGTAAGAGCATATTAGATACTAAACCAATAAAAACCAAACAGGACAACTCCAAAATAATTCCACAATAACTTTCAAGAATCTAAGTATATATACCTTAGGATTTATAAGAAGCAATAATTACTTGAATGTCTGTAGTCACCAACTGAGATTCCTTTTAGTGTATGAGGAACATTGGTAAGTACTTGGAGACCTTTTGGCTGCACTAAAGAAAAGCATTATTTGTATATAGTAAGTAGAGATAAAGTATTCTGCTAACTCTCCTACAATGCTTAGTACTTCCTCCCAACAAAAGAATAATTACCAAACTTCAAAAACAGCATCACCAAAATTGAGTAATACTTCTCTATACAAAGCACTAGAAGTTGTCAACTTATATAACAAAACCGAAAGCACTCTGAGAATCAAAAGCCCTTGTTCCTATATTTAAAAGCCATTGAACTAATAGAATCTCTTGACTGACATTTAGAAATTTTCACACAACACCAGATTAAAACTTCTCAACACATACTGAAGAGTCAGAAGAAGCTAGGGTTCATCAAAATTATGAAAAGCATGACTTTAGTGATGTGAAGCAATTAACAGTGAATTTTTTTCCTTCAAAAATTTAAATGCATGTACTTCACAATATATTACATATATTTGTGTGTGATATATTTATTTTAAAAATTATTTTTCTATAATTGATAGAGATCAAATTTAGAGAAGTACAATTTATAAAGGCAAAGCATAGTATGTTAGGAAAAATGGTCCTGAAGAGAAAGTAAATGAACTTTAATCTTTAATCCAAACAGTATAATTACTATTAAATTGAATTATACAATTTATCATATTTTTTGGATAGTCATTCATCTATAAATAGATACATCTATCAAATTTCCATGTAAATAAAGGTTAAACACAAATAAATTCTACTAAAGATATTGAATAATACTTAGCATGCATTTACAATTGGAAAACATATATATATATATATATGTTTTCATATATATATATATATATCCCAGTTTATATTTATTGGGGGCATAGACAAACATATTTAGAGATGAGGTATAACTTTGCTTCTATTTCTTGATTTCTTTTTAAAAATGTGCTGAAATGGCAAAAGCAGGGCCAGTGAGATAGCTCAGTGGGTAATAACAGTTACTGCAAAATCCGAGGATCTGAGATCAAGCCCCAAGACCAACTTCGTGAAAGAGAGACTTGACCCACACAAATCGTCTTCTGATTCTCAAACATATGCCACCACATGGTCTTTCCCTGTTTAGTCCCTGCTGCTTAGCTCTGAAATAACCACACAGAAACTGCATTAATTAAATCACTGTTTGGCCCATTAGCTCCAGCATCGTATTGGCTAATCTCTTACATATTAATTTAACTCATTTCTATTAATCTGTGTATCACCACGTGATAGTGGCTTACCACCTAAAGTTTCAGCATGTCTGTTTCTGGTGGCTCCATGGTGTCTCTCTGACTCCACCCTTCTTTCCCAGCATTCAGTTCCATCTTCCCTGCCTACATAATTTCATCCCTAGTATAGGACAAAAGCTGTTTCTCTATTCATTACTGGTAATCACAGCATACAGAGGGAAATCCCAAATTATTCCCCCTCACCAACACATAAATAGACAATTTAAAAAATATAAAGGCAAGGGACAATCAACTATAGACCATGTATTCCTGATGGTATAACAACCAGGGCACATCTTACAGGTATCAGTGATTAATAAAAAAAAATGGTCTAGAAGAAAGGAACTGATTATGAATGGACAGAATATAACAGAAAAGAATCACAAAGTGGGGAAATGACTCAGAATTAAGAACATTTGCTACGTTTGCATAGTAACAGCTTTCAGTTCTCAGAATACATCTCACCCATCTCAAACTCCAGCTTCAGGGATTCTGGATCCCTCCTCTAGTCTCTAAGGTATTACCTATTCATGTGGATAACATATAGAGAAGTGGACACACACATATACACATGAATAAAAATTTTAATAAAGAGGATACAATGGGAAGGAATATTGATTAAACAATATTATATATGTATGGAATTATAAACAAAATAAATTATTACTGCAATCCTCTTTTGTTATGGTTATACTTGCAACAAGCATTCTTATCCAGAATGTTGTGAGCTACTTTGTGAATACTGGAATAAAAAAAAACTCAAGTCTTTTGGAAAAGCATTCTGCACTAGTAATTGCCGAACCCACTCTCCAGCCCCAGTTTATATTTAAATATCAACATTAGCCATTTTGGGGCTGCATATTTATGTGCTTACCCATTTTTTGTACATTGGTTATGTTTTCTAGGAATATTATATTGGAAAAGTAATTAAATATTAAGATAGAAGAATCATGTGTTGAGGAGCTTGATCAGGATGTGAAACAGACAAAAAACTGTGCCACTTATTAGACTACATATATTTATTGACATTTTCATGATTTTCAGGTATGAAACTAGGCAAAAACACACTATTTCATACTATTGTGTAGATTAAATGAGCTCAGGCAAATTTTGTTTTTTGTGGATGTCTCTTAAGTGTTAAGAAACTTACTCATCATGGCTCTTATATTTCCTTCAGGTGAGCCCCATTGCATCTTTCTTGATATTCTCTTCCTTGTAGGGTTGAAGCTATCTTGACAAACTCAATAGATTACTCTGATTGCCAGTTGATTTTGCAAAACATTACATGCCAGATAAAAATTAGAAAGTGATTTTGGTGGCCAAAACACTTAAGTCAAAGAGCATTCTATTATCTTTGTATTTTCCTTACACCTAAGGACACCTTTTCTCTTCGTGAAAATAACTCTTTTATGTAACTTTGTTTTACAATATTTAGTTTGAATACTGAGTCTGGCTCTTATCAAAGCTTTGACTGCTACTGTTATTATTATTGTTGTTGTTGATGATAATAGTGATAATGACAGCATTTGGTATTTTTATCACCATATTGACTCTTGTGCAGATTGAAAAGTCTATGAATCTTGTATACCTATTTTTCAAAAAACTATAGAAATATTAAAGCATAATAAAGATATAAAACAAAAATGAATATATACATTTTAGTTACATTGCTATGAATATTAATCCAAAAATTGGTGTCCTAGTATATTCAGCACATTAATAAATGACAATGGATTATATCAAAACAAAATTGTAAATGGTAAATAAACTTTGTTTGAATATGGAGGTTTGTAATTCTTCCTCTGATTAGTATTTCATAAGCAAATGTCTCCCAATTCAGTCTCCTCTGCAATTTTGAAATCCTAAGAAAGAAATTTCCATTAAGACCAAATCCTTAAAATAAAATTGAAATAGTTGATAATCTGCTCATATTGGGATTGTTAACTTAAGGTTCTCGAGAGATTTAGTTCTGAAATTAGATACATCACTTTACTGCCAAAGGATAGTCTACCAATTTAATGAAACTGTAAGAAACTAAACCAAACAATCTAGTCATTCAAGAGACCAGTTCTTAAAAGTTTTGTTTTCAAATTTTCTTCAGAACAGCAAAAATTTTTCAAACTCTGCCATTCTTATCAGTTTGGGGAGTAATTTCTCTTAACAGTGCTAAAATGTCTAAAGATTTAGGCCTATAGATTTCATGTGGCCATATAATTTATCACCCTAACTGGGATGCTTTTAAGGACAGGATTAATAATAACTACATGGGGAATTAATTTCAGGTATAGACTTGGGTTTTCTAGAGAAACAGTGGTGTTTAGTCACTCCAGTATGTTTAACGTGAGTTGAATAAAAAGGATTTTTCTTCACTTTTCCTTGATGTCCTAAAGTAGTAGTAGCTGTTAGAGTGAATCTGCCCTTAGGGAAGCTTTCACTAGTTTTCAACAGACTTTTTTTCCCCCTTTGTTTGCAGAAATTTATGTAAGAGTCAGCCCCTGGGTCTGCTTAAAAATAGTTTTGGCTTGTTGATTACCCTTTTTTGCTGGCACAGCCTAAGCAGGAGCAAGATCTTCCGGGACATGAGTACCTTTCTGTGTCTTTCTTGATAGTTATAAATCTGTGTTTTTTTCCCGAAAACATCTACATAACAAAGAAGTTATCCAGGAAACTTTTGAATCTTAAAATTTTTCATTTAAATATGTTTTATTTATTTGAAATCCATCTTAAAACATCAAGGTTGAGATGATACAGAAACTGTTCTAATGAAGATATTTTGCTAATTATGAAATTTTCAATGTTGATATTCATCTGCAAAGGAAATTGGATAACAGGAACATTAGATACAAAATCTCTGTTGGCAGTGAACCGTGGGAGTCAAGTCGTTGAGTGTGAGGTTGCAATACAAATAATCTAAATATCACAGTACTGAAAACTTTATTGAATACTGACATGGAGTGAATTATATATAATAACTTTGTAAATGCTCATATTTCTACAGAGATATGAATATTATTCATGTCACTTCATGGTTCTATTCAGAAGCAATAAGTCATTATCTATGTACTTCTTTGCCGTGATTAAAGTTTAAATAAGTGAGCTATATTCTACTGAGCTTTGTGAAGCCTTAAAAACTGAATATTGAATAACAGCTCTGAGGAGTTCACAAATAACCACATTCAGGAGGCAAGCTCTTTCACCAAAATTCAAGGCAGTATTTTGATTATATAATACACAGTATAACATACATATAATGAGCCTCTATACAGATAATGTCATCAAAGAAATTCTATTAGGATTTCATGAATTACAGATAAGTATTATTTTAAAGTTAAAATATATGAAAAATTTAAATATCCACAGGAAAATGAAGTTTTCGCTAAAACTAACTTACTATTTTATAAACAGCTCATGGCAAAATCTTGCCTCTTTTGTCCTCAAAGAAACGTGCTGATATTCTCATTTCTCTAAAATCTTAATCTTGCCATTGCTGTTGTAGTATATCAACAGTGAGAATGAATCACAGAGTACGACAAACCCACGTAGAAATTTCTTGAGGGGGTCTTGGCTCAGAAAGGGAAGTGGGGGAAAGAGCAGTGGCTGGGCTGAGCTTGCTTTTAAAGGGGCTTTAGCACATGTGTACAGAGACTTAAACAGTCACGCAGCGCATGCACAGAGATTACTAAGGCAATAGGCCCCTCGGCTGACTAAATATTTGCCTGAATACCGGCAATGCATGTGCGGCCTTAAGACCTTGGGGCTGGCTAGGTATTTGCCTGGGTACAGACAATGCATGCATGGCGGTAGGACACCGGGGTGCCCAGGTGGTGCAGGAAATACTAACATTCTTCCCTTTTGTTTATTATAAAAAGTGAGTTTGGGATGTCAACTGAAGGTGGAAAATGAGGGCACCTGGTTCTCAAGACTGCTTCCTGCGGACCTGGGGGGCTTTGTTGGAATTTTGGGGGGACCTGAGTAAACAAGGATGTTGGCAACGACTAGAATAGCTGGTTGGATCAACACTGTCCAAACTCCGTGGAACTATCCAGCGTCCTTTGGATCTGACCAGGTGCTGTTCAAGATGGATCCAAGTCAATTCCCAGAAGCTTATAAGAATCCTTTGAGTAGTTTTAAACACATCAAAAGAAAGGAAAGAAAGAAAGAAAGAAAGAAAGAAAGAAAGAAAGAAGGAAGAGAAGAAAGAAGAGAAGAAAGAAAGAGAAAGAAAAGAAGAAAGAAAGAAAGAAAGAAAGAACAGAAAACTAAAGGTAATTTAAAATTCTGAGCGTGTGGCCGTGATAATATAGTTGTATCGGATAATGGGTAGTAGTCTGCCAGAAGTAGATTAAGAGCTCATCAGAATTCTTATCAGTTAGTGTTTGGCCAAGGAAGAAGATTTGAGCTTTTAAGAGGTAGGCAAGATGATATGCAAGATATTCGTCAGTATTGCTATAGGATAGGGTCATTTCAGGTTCCCCATCCTCAGCTGCCCAAGGAACTAACTGGGGACCTCGGCTTGGGCATCTGGGAGCCACTCTAGGTTCAAGTCTCTTGCCAACCCTAAGGTGGCTCCCTTAACTAAGAACCGTGCTTCCGTGCTCCCCCATCCAACCTTCCTTCATCCCAATCCTCCCCCTTCCCCAAGCTCCTCCCATTCTCCCCCTATCCCCCCTCTCTCCCCATCTCCCCATCTCCAGAACCTTCATCTGGTGATGGATAGAGATAGAGACAGAGATCCACACTGGAGCACTGGACTGAGCTCCCAAGGTCCCAATGAGGAGCAGAAGGAGGGAGAACATGAGCAAAGAAGTCAGGACCACGAGGGGAGCACCCACCCACTGAGACAGTGGAGCTGATCTATTGGGAGCTCACCAAGGCCAGCTGAACTGTGACTGAAAAAGCATGGGATAAAACTGGACTCTCTGAGCATGGCGAACAATGAGGGCTGATGAGAACCCAAGGACAATGGCACAGGGTTTTGAACCTACGTAATGTGCTGGCTTTGTGGGAGCCTAGCCAGTTTGGATGTTCACCTTCCTAGAAATGGACGGAGGGTATAGGACCTAGGACTTACCACAGGGCAGGGAAATCTGATTGCTCTTTGGGCTGGAGAGGGAGGGGGAGAGGAGTGGGGGGAGGGGGAGAAGGGTGGGAGGAGGGGGAGAAAGGTGGGAGGAGGGGGAGGGAAATGGGAGGCTGGGAGGAGGAGGAAATTTGTTTTTTTTTTCTTTTCTCAATAAAAAAATAAAATAAAAAAGAGGTAGGCAAGATTGGAAAGTAGTTGAGACATCTTCCACTAGTGCCACTTGGAAAGAAAGAATCCAGGAAGGGGTAAGAGTTTGTAAACCTTTATAAGTTAAGAGATGAGACAGGCTGGGGGAGAAGCTAGTGATGGGTGATGCAAAGGTGAGTCGTTTTTAATCACAAATTAGAATGAGGAGGTCAGCAGTTAAAGCACTACTGGTGCCCATCTCTTGGTGGTAAGATCTAGGTTTTTTGTGTTTGTTTGTTTGTTTTTGTTGTTTTGTTTTGATAAGAGTGCTACAGGTGCAAAGGAAGGTTGTAGTGATATTTCAATTGTATTTTAATAATTAAGTTAGCCTGAAGATCTGAGAGTAAAACAGTTCCACTAGTTAGCCTCACAGACCAGTGGTAAAACACACATTTAATCCCAGTAACCATAACGACATGCACCTTTAATCCCAGCAGCCACACTAGTTGCCCTAGAAACTGGGCAGTGCATGCCTTTATTCACAGTTGTACAAACCTTTAATTCCTGCCCTGGAGAGGATTATAAAATGGGAGGAGACAGTTCTCGGACACAATCTCATTCTAAAATTCCTGGAGGTAGGATCGCCATTTTCAGACTGAGGTTGAGGTAAGAGCCAGTGGCTGGCTGTTTTGCTTTTCAGATTTTCAGAACCCCAATTTCTGACCCTGAGGTTTTATTATTAATCATGCTTCAGAAGGTTCCAGCTGGTGGCCTAGGACTCCAAGAGCATATCCTTTTTCTGTTACCTAGAGGGTAGAAAGGACAAGTTAGCTCTAAAAGCTAAAGGCTCGAGCCTGGAGGGGAGCCTGTTGGGGCTTCTGTAAGG
This sequence comes from Microtus oregoni, assembly GCF_018167655.1. Lineage (NCBI taxonomy): Eukaryota > Metazoa > Chordata > Mammalia > Rodentia > Cricetidae > Microtus > Microtus oregoni. The sequence continues at coordinate 1,605,039 of NW_024543829.1, forward strand.
GCTTAGTAATGCATACAGTGGCACATGCATACAGAGGCTAATGTGGCTCATAGTGCATGCAGACAGATTATGTTATGACGAATGGCAGTGGTCTCCTGTGCTAAGTATTTGCCTGAATACTGACAACACGTGTGCGGCCATAAGTCCCTGGGGCTGGCTAGGTATTTTCCCAGGTACTGGAAATCTTGTGCAGCTGTCGAACCTTGGGGCTGAATATGTGGTGTCAGAAATGCTAATATTTGTTGTATTTAAATAGATGACACTCAAATTAATGAAGTGAAGGGAAAATGTTTTAGGTGTACACAAGCGGCAATTCATTAAAAGCTGAGTTGTAGTCAGTAAATAAAGCAAGGATCAAATGCAAGCATTTCTAGATTTTACCCCTCACTTTTTATTAATTAACTTTGTTCAATAAACATTCAGTTGTTTCACATATGCTGAAGCTATGTATTAACTACTAAAGACAACAGAAAACCAAACAAAGAACCAAATAATATGGAGCTGGTTAGATGGCTCAGAAGTTAAGAGCCCTGGCTGCTTTAGAGCACCCAGAGTCAGTATCCAGCACACACTTGACACCTCTCAACCTCTGTAACTCCAGTTCCATGATATCCAACACTCTACTCTCATTTCTCTGGGCATACATAGTACTTGTCATGATAAATATAATAATAATAATTCAAAATGTCCATCTTCCAATCCATATGACCTATGAATAATTTAGATGGACATAGAAAAGGTTTTTTTTTTCTGTTTTGTAAACATGATAGAGTGAACACTTTGAAGTAGAAAGAGTATCCTGGAATATATATTTGCTTCAAAAGTTCATCAGCTAAATGAATAGATATCAGTTAGAAGAGAGGTTCAGACGAGGTGTTTTTGATGCTGAAGATGAAGAAAATCACCATTTGTCAAGGGATATGAGTGGTCTTCTGAATATGGAAAAGCAAGGAAATAATCCTGTGTGTGTTTGTGTTTGTGTGTGTGTGTTTGCAGACAAAAGTGAAGCCATATGGACACTATATTAGTCAGAAAAAAAAACATTTTGTAGTTCTGAATTTTAGATCAATAAATATTTAAAATGTATATTATTAGTAAATAATAGATTTTTATTAAAGAATTTTGTAGTAGATACAAAGGCTAATAATACATAGCTTAAATAAATTCACGGATCAAATGACTTCAGTCTAATAAATTAACAAAACTAAATTCTAGCTCCCTGAGTGGTGAAATTATGGCACATGATCATACCTTACTAATAGTAATATTTATTGGGACTTGCTAACTGTTAATGCCGTAGGTTTGGCTGATAAAATAATACTTAAAATTTACAAAGAATGAATGATTTCTGAAGCAGTTTTTCAGAATTATACCTAATGTAATTTTCGTGTCTAGGAACATCAGAATTTGTAACTATAAATCTAAAATACTAAATTGTTGTGTCTGTTATCATCCCACTATCAGAGATAAACGGGTGAATTCCATAATAAGTGCACACAAACGAGCATTAGCCACATGGTGAATTTACGTGAATTTACATATGTGTTATCAGATAACAGAGTTTTGTCTCACATATGTGTTATCAGATAACAGTTTTCTCTCAGGGGCAGATCACAAAACACTGTGTACTGCATAAGAATCGTAATTCAGAGTTTCCACATCCCTCCCGACATGCCAAGATATGTTTAGAAGAAGACACTTTTAATGAAAGAGCTTTGATCTCCTATTAATTCATCAGTGGCTTCAATTACGTAGCTTGCAATGCTGGGAAATCACAGATAGAGTGCTATGCTGTAAACACATGCAAACCAGTGCCAACCAAACTAAATAAATCTGAATTATTCATTTTTGTTATTTCCCTTGTATTGTTAGGAATCCAGGTGTGCACTGCACACCACCAAGTTTCGTAGTGTAGACAAATGATTTAGTGGAGATAAAATATTTTATAGTTTTCTGTGCCCTAATTAGCAAAATAAGGCTCTTGTGATAAATGTAGCTCATCATATCCTACTGATTAGAATCATGCAATGAAGAATTTATTTTGGATGTCAAAATGAGAAATGTGTATGCTTCTGTTGAAACAATGCTAGCATGAAAGATTCTAAGTAGAAAAATTACTGTGTCAAAGTTTATACTTAGCAAACGAAAAGCTAAATAGAGATGTTGCTTGGAAATTTGTTTGAAATATTGACTCAACAGTCCTGAGTAGTAGGCATATGAATTAGAAGAAGAGGTTTAAAAATAAAAAAAAGTATTTTAAAATGAAATTAAACAATATTTTGAGTGATTAAAAGAAAAATTATCAAGAATGAGTAAAAGGTTTGACATTTAAAAATAATTGTGTGTCATTCAAACATTGGGCAGAGCTTGGAGAATACTGAAGAAGAGGGTACAGGATTGTAGGAGCCAGAGGCATTAAGGACTTTACAAGAAAATATACAGCATCAAGTACCCTGGGCACATAGGAGGCAAAGAGACTGATCTGACAATCAGGGAGCCTGCATGGTTCTGAGCTACACTTGTATGTTCTTGTGGAACTCTTAACAATGGGAGCACAGGCTGTATTTGACTCTTTTGCCTGCTTTTGGGACTCTTTCCCTCATACTGGATGCCCTAGTCCATCCTCAGTATATGAGAGGAGGTACTTAGGCTTATTGAAATTTGATGTGCTATGTTTGGTGATCCCTATAAGGCCTGCCCTTTTGTGATAGGAAATGGAGGAGGAATAGATTGGGGGAGAGGTGAAGTGTGGGGGAAAGGACTCAGAGGAGTGGAGGTGGGGGAAATGTGGTAGGGTTGTATTGTATGACAGAATAAATATATATAAAAGAGAGAATGTTAAAGGAAAAAATGGCTGTGGCTGTGGGCATATTATTAGACATAGGCAAATTAGTTCTTTTGAGACTCGCTGAGTATGAGACTAGGAGCAGCATGTTGTATATGAAGCCAAGACCTTGTAGCAACTAGTGATTTTAATGAAAAAAAAAGTAGCCAAGGAATAACTGTACTTAAAAAGTGTTAAATTTTCACACGTGTTAAAGTATTGCATTGATTTGAGTTTTCAGGGTTTGACTTCTTAACACCATTCTGTTTATAGTGCTTGCCATGGCTGTCTAAGAGGAGAATAAGCCCTGAGTGTACATATTTTCCAGAATACTCTTTTAATGCTCAGTCAAATGAGTTTATGTTTAAGCAAGGCATGTTGAGGTATGATTACTAGAAAATGAGGATGACTGGAGATATTTAATTTGGCTTGCAAAGATGACAGTTGATTGTTGGAAATGATTAAAAAATGCCAGAGAAAATGTTACACCACGATATACTATCAGACAAATGTGAGAAGTGAACTGTACAGAAGAAAGAAAAAGTCCTGTCCCTGAAAGAGAACATTTACATGGGAGAGTCAACAAACTAAATCCAATGTGGCATCACTGGATTTAAAAGTGTCATTGCTTTGCAACTTCCCGAAAGAGATTCATTGATTCACCATAGACACAACTATACTGGTGCTTGAATATCTGGTTAACCAGCTGATCACATGGCATTTGTATTCCATCTATGTCTAAGTACAAATGCCAGCCTGAAAAGCCTAATAAGAGATGACGATTCATTCAACATTATAACAATATTTTATCACAGAGTGTACTCTGCCTTTCTATCATCTCTACCCCTTCATGTATGTATATATACAAACACATATATATTGTGTATATATTGCATGTATACAAATAAATATGTGCATATAAAATATTAATAATATATGCATATACAATAATATTTGTTATATATATAACCTTTTATAAATATATGTGATTCCACAATATAAAACCTACTTGTTTAACTAGTATTGCCTGTATCTACATGTATATAAGGTTAACTACTTACTTTGTACTATGAAGTCAATCAAGGAACTTGCCCTGGAGAAAACTGAATTTCTCTCCCTCAGCAGTCACTGCCTGTAACTCTTCATCTAGGTTATAACAATTTCCTCATCTATATTAGCATGGTGGACTGGTGCGATCTTGTAAGAACAACTATCCTATAGCCACACTGATGAATATCTTGCATATCACCATAGAACCTTCATCCAGCGATGGATGGAGCTAGAGACAGAGACCCACATTGGAGCATTGGACCAAGCTCCCAAGGTCCAAATGAGGAGCATAAGGATGGAAAACATGAGCAAGAAATTCAGGACCATGAGGGGTGCATCCACCCACTGAGACAATGGGGCTGATCTAATGGGAGCCCACCAAGGCCAGCTGGACTGGGACTGATGGAGCATGTGATCAAACTGGACTCTCTGAATGTGGCTGAAAATGAGGGCTGAGAAGCCAAGGACACTGGCACTGGGTTTTGATTCTACTGCAAGGACTGGCCTTGTGGGAGCCTAGTCTGTTTGGATGCTCACGTTCCTAGACCTGGATGGAGCGGGGAGGATCTTGGACTTCCCACAGGGCAGGAAACCCTGACTGATCTTAGGACTGGAGAGGGAGGGGGAGAGGGAGGGGGAGGGAAATGGGAGGAGGGGAGGAGGTGAAAATTTTTAATAAATAAATAAATATAAAAATAAAAAAGAACAACTATCTTGTTAACATTGTGTGGACACAGCATAACTGTAATGTCCGGAAGTCACCACCTCTCAGTAATCATTCTAGTAGCTGACTCTTAAACTCTGACCCTTCCCTCTTCTGAGGTGCTCTTCAAACCATCTGTAAACTGGTTAAAAGTTAGTATTGAAAATGTTGGTTTTAACACCAACTGTCTTTTATAATTGATGATTATCTAAGAAAAGTAGCTTCAGGTAAATGGTATACCTAGGATTCAGACTGAAAACAGGTAGAAATTTTTTAAAGAAGAAGGATTTGCGTTTGAGACTGCTTGAAGAAAAAGTGTGTGAGGGGGTGAAATGGTTTGTGAAATCCATTAAATGGAACCTCGAATATATCTCAGATTTTTGAGGGAACTGGGAAGGTACCTGAAAATAATAATCTACAGAAAGGGAAGATAGGAATAAGACTCACCTGTGTTCCTGGTGTGAAGAAATAAGAATTATTATGAAGATAACCTACATTCAGTGAAAGTATAAAGTAAAAAAGATAGAACATTGCTTTCAAGTGCTGTGACAGTGAGCATTGTGTATACACCCTGTCACAGCACTTGAAAGCAGTGTTCTTGGTAGAAGCCTGCTCTGTTGTGATGCAAACATTTCCTTTAGAAACTTAAAAGTTCTGCATCTATATCTATCATGTCTTTCCTCTGTTATTCTTTGACTATGGCTACATGAGTAATTTTTATTGCTCCTACTCTTAGCTTTTTGTTTGTTTGTTGGTTAGTTTTTGTTTTTGCCTTTTGTTCAGGTTACTTGTTGGTCCACGTATTTTTTGAGCTAGAGTCTCACTGGCTCTCCTAGAACTAGCTATGGAGTCCTATCTGTGAACTCAAAGAGATCCACCTGCGCTTGCCAAAGAAAGGCAAGGGCCCACCACACCACGTGTGTGTGTATATACATTACATCTGGTGATCTGAATGGGAACGTTCTCTAGAGGCTAATAGACTTAGATTATTGGATATTTGGTACCTAACTGATGGCATGATTTAGGTAGGATTAGTAGTTGTGGCCTTGCCTAAGAATGCATGTCACTGAGGGCAGTTGGATGTTTTAACACCATGCATTATTTAAGTTTGTGGTTCAAGTTGGAAGTTCTCAGATGTTCCTGTCACCAAGCCTACCACTCCCCCCCCCCACCACAGCTCTTTATTCCTCTAGAAGCTTAATCCCAAATAAACTTTTCCTTCGATGAAGTCACCTTGCACTTAGTGTTTTGTCATAGCAATAGAAACAAAGCTAAACAAAGCTAATAATATAAATATAATGTTATTTGAACAGGTTCATATTCATAAGGTTTAATAGATTGATTGCTACATATTAAGAACTATCCCACAAATTATGTGGCTTTTTATTACTTTTTTGAAACATGTTTTCATCAAAATATCATACTTAATCTCCTCATAAGGAACATTAGAAATTAAAAATCTTGCTTAAAAGTAGTTCCTATCTCCATTAATGCTTGCAATTGTATTTATGTGCAATATCAATACAGAGATTCCTATTTCCTTATCAAGCTATACTTTTCTACACTCATTTGTGTCACTTCAAGAATGATATCTGAATACCATATCAACAAATTTCTATGCTCTGAGTTTCTGTCTGATTTTTCCTGGAGGAATAGATGTCAAAGGATTGCAGTGTGGGAGAAGAGCATGGTTAGAACCACAGGTTTGTCTCTTCCTTTTACCAAAACCACAACTCCCGTATAAAGGGCTCTCCCCTTTTTAAGGTTCTAGCCTTTTCCTTTTTTCAGGTACACAGTAGTAATTGCACTATGCTCTAGTTTGCTCCGTGATCTCATTTCTTTCTCATTAGCTCTGCCAAACACATTCTAAACAATTACATTTTCTTTAATTAAATTATGTCCAATTACCTGTATATGTGTGTCATCTGTTTCCTCTGAGGACCACAACTGATTAATTATGAAATATGAGTGCATATAAAAACGAAACAGCCCCACATCTGGACAAGATCTCCCTTTTCATCTAGATGATGAGATTCAATTCCTTATAGTTTCATATTGACTTATTTTCTTTACCAGTGGTGTTGAGGTCCATTCATGCCAATTACCTTGATACAAAAATACCACTAGCTCTAGTGAATCATCTAGCCTGCCATGCTGATTTATTTTTTTAAATTATTTATTATAAAACTGATGAAGGAGAGAAAGGTTTTGTGATCCAAGATCCTATTATATTTGTCACCTTGTCATTTACACTGAAGTAATGATATCTGAAAGATATTTGAATAGTGCTGATAAATTTTTCAAAATAACTAAGAGGAGAGAGGTTTTCATGAGGGGATGGTAATATATAAAAATAGAGATGTGTATCTCCTGTAGAAACAGAGATTTGTTATTGAAATTGGTTCTTATAAATGTGCTGCTTGAGAAGTCCCAAACAGATAGTCTACATGTTCCAGACAGGAAAGCCAATGCAATAACTTAGTCAGGGTCTGAAATTCTGAGAAGTAGGTACTTATTACTCTCTGGAGAAAAGGAGGAAAGTAGTGATTGAAGGAGAGAGAGAGATAGAGATAGAGATAGAGATAGAGATAGAGATAGAGATAGAGATAGAAATTTCTCTTTTTGCATCTTTTTTCAGACAGTATTGCTTATTCAGGTAAACTGTCATCTGATTAGATGAAAGAGACATATGAATACGACTGAGTCAAGTCTTTATAGAAACTTCTTCATTCTCAAACAAAATTCTCATTGTTCTATAAGCTATGTTGATGTTTCTGAGGCTAGACAAGAAAACACATGAAATTAATTATCATGAACACTTTTGCTAAATGCCACAGTAAAAAAAAAACATTAGATATTCAACTTTCGGGGTTTTGTTTTGTTTTGTTTTGGTTTGGATTCACAACAGGAAAAGTTTTAAATTATTATTATCTTCTTGTATTGTGAGTGTTACAAAACATGAAACAAAATAGCATGATGGAAGTAGATTCTAGGTGTGACAGCCATAGTCTCATGTATAACGTGTCAAAACTGTGTCAGAAAAATTATCATCATTAATCATTCTTTATTTTGTTTTTGAGGTAGCATCTTGCTGTGTAGCCCAAGCTGCTAAGTACAGACAATGCTCACAATGAACACTCTTGTTTGGGATTTTAAAGTATTATAAATAAAAGCCAGTCATATCGCTTTCATTCATTTAAGGAAGAAAAAAACAAAAAATAGAAATAAAAGAAATAGAGTTTTTACAAAAGCCACATAAAGATGGAAAACACACAGAGAAAATGGATACTGTATCTTATTAGAACTATTTGATGACTGAGGAAGGAACAACAGCTGCTAAAAGACAGTTGGTTATATATGCTGCTCGATTAATCCAAGGCATTTTGAAAATGCCTTGACTTCAAAATTTAAGTCAAAAGAGATGCTACTTTGGAGAACAGGTATTATTTTTGTTTCCATAGGAATTGAGAGGTTGTGGATTCATTCTGGGTTAAGAGAAATAAGGTTTGAAAAAGGAAGACCCCATGAAAAATCTCTGATAGGAATGGATAGCCCAGATCATCCAATGTTTTATAGCTTCTCTGTTGCAATTTCCTCTTAGTTCTACATCCAGAACAGTCTCAAGACTGCTGGATGAGATGATCAAGCCTGACAGAATACTCCAGTCAGGACTTGATCATAATTCTAAATTTTCTTTTGGTTCTCATAAGATTATCAGCAGGAAGTAGCCTTAAAAACTGTGCCCATATTCCCAAAAACTGGATTGTGGATGTTTGTCTTTGTTAAGTTGTGTTGATTACAAATTCTTATGGACAGTGGTCGGGAAAAGAAGCCAAACAAAGGAGATTAGATTCAGGGTCTTGTTTTGAATGGAAAAAAAAAAAAGAAATGCAATGGAATAATGCTCTTGTACACTATAAAGATTTTTCACTCATATTGGTTTAATAAAATGCTGATTGGCCAGTAGCCAGGCAGGAAGTATAAGTGAGGCAACCAGACTAACAGAATTATGGGAAGAGGAAAGTCAGAGATTCAGTCACTAGCCAGACACAGAGGAAGCAAGATGAGAATGCCTTCCTGATAAAAAGGTACCAAGCCACATGGCTAAACAGAGCAGAATTATGGGTTAATTTAAGTTGTAAGAGCTAGTCAACAATAAGCTTGAATAAACAGGTGAAACAGTTCATAATTAAAAAAAAAAAGGGCCGGGCGGTGGTGGCACTCACCTTTAATCCCAGCACTCGGGAGGCAGAGGCAGGCAGATCTCTGTGAGTTTGAAAAAAAAAAAAAAGAACAGCTTTTCCACAAGAGTCTTTTCGGTTGTTGTTGTTCAAAGGCCATGTAATCCAGTGAGGTTCCACCCTAAACTGACCACTCACTTTAAGATTGTATTAAGGGCATTTCCTTGATTCTCTAGATGCCTATTTACCACAATCAGTAACAGAAACCTCGGTTCTCCAAGTCTTGTATCATTTGAAACATTATTCCCATATCATACTGTATTTTTCACAGCCCCAAAAAATAGAATTCCCTTCTATTTCTTGCCTTTTGCCAAATAAATCTCTTAATTAAACCTCTTAAAAATCAATTTATCACTAAAAGGTCAAATTCAATGCATCATTGACTCTACTGAATGTTTGGGTTGAAGAATTTCCAATTATCTACTTGGAAGTCCTTTGGAGATTTCATCTAGCTCTTGTTTTCATGGTTTTCTTTTGTTTTTTAACTGCTCTGTAACCTTGGATCTATTGGCTAGGTTATATCAAATCTATTATTATTGTTATTGTTTTAGTGTGTGTATGAATATTGATTATCAATTTCACAGTATCTAGAATCACCTAGGAGATATGCCTTTGTAGTACCCTCTGAAAGGTTTTTTTTTTTTCTGATTAGGGTAGTTTTTGGACATAACTATAAGGATGTATTTGAGGTTTAAAAGTTCACTCTACAAATAGCAACTTTCCCTGGACTGCCTGAAGAGGAAGACACTGAACACAGATACTTCTTGCTCCCTTCTTCCTGACAAGTACTTATTTCATTAACATCATTCAGCAAACTAGCTTAGAATGTGAGAGTGACATGACTTACCTTCCTTGAAGCCTATGAATGTATGATCTGTGCCATTATATCTTTTTCTTTTTCTTTATTCTTGTATCAAAGAGGATATCCTGACTTCAGCTTCCCCTCCCTCCTCTCTTCCCAGTCTCCTCCAACCTCCCTATCCCCAGGAGACTTTGTTTAGAGTAGGAAGCGTGTACATTAACTGCTCCTTGGGAAAGGAGGTAGACAACATGGCCATAAGCTCCTAGACTCATGATTTGAATTTTTCATGCACACTGGTTTTCAGGATGAGCTATGCCTCTCATCATGTAATGTCAAAAGAGGAAAACTGTCATTTCCTGTTGCTTATCAGAAGCACAATGCGAGCATTTAATCACTATGAAGCCGTTATTTCCATCACATTGCACATCACATTATTAAGCCAATATTCGAAATTAGTTCATATTCACATTAGTATTCAATGTAAAAATAACACTCCTTAGTTAAAACATCCAACACTTTTTCATAAAAAAGTATTTCATTCATTTTTAAGTTCAAAGAAAGTCAAACAAAAAGAATTTTGAAAAATCTGTTATTTTAGAACTAATTTTACATAAACATCACAGATGGATAATAATGGAAAATAATAAATATGTTACATAGCTGTAGTGAAGGTTTAGTGTGCTTATAAGGATGTAAATATCAGAAACAAAATTAAAAGAAAAAAGATGTTTACTATAAGAACATAGCTGAGTGGATCATATTAGTTTTGGAGTCCAATATTTTAAAATATATAGGCATATTATTTAAAACTTAACAAGATTTCCATAAAGATATATAGATACCTTAAATATTTTAAGAATTATATTTTTGTTTACTTCCATTTTACATTCTAACCGCAGTTTTCTTTACCATCCCTTCTCCTGCCCACCTCTTGACTTCCCCACAACTACTCTCTCATCTACTCCTTCCAACAGTAAGGGCTTTCATGGGTAGTCAACAATAGATCTTTTTTGAAACAAGGGGTTTTTAAGTTTTTCTTTCTTCAACAAATATAACGAGTTTACTATTTTAAAATGAAAACTGAGCTGGGCGGTGGTGGCACACGCCTTTAATCCCAGCACTCGGGAGGCAGAGGCAGGCGGATCTCTGTGAGTTCGAGACCAGCCTGGTCTACAAGAGCTAGTTCCAGGACAGGCTCCAAAACTGCAGAGAAACCCTGTCTCGAAAAACAAAACAAAACAAAACAAAACAAAAAAAAAAAAGAAAGAAAGAAAGAAAAAAAAGAAAACTGGTTCTGGTTACATCAATGTGAGGAACTACTTTCTCCAAACTATAAAACTGTAAGGATTCCCACTTCAGGCCACTGTCTTCATTATTCTTAGGTTCAAGCATTCATCCTTTTAGTCAAAGTGAAAATCTTACAACTGTGCAAAATGCTTTTTTTAAATTAAATTCTCTCTATATCACACAGGAAAATTGTAATATTTGTGATCAAGAGTACATCCTATTTTGGCTTCTTATTCCCTCCTTGACTAGTTTCCAAGTAATGATTTCTCTAAGCTCTGAATTGTGATCTATCACAAATGACATTTATATTTTTTAACAAAATGTGAATGGCCCACTACACTTACATTATTTCTGTGGACATTGCATTTGTTGGATGGATGAGTACATGAGTTGATGCCTTGCAATTTAAATATTGAGTGTATGAAACTTAAACTTTGTGTACTGCACTTCAGAATGCTTAAAGTAGACTTAACTGATTTGAAAATACAACCAACACAGTTGTTGCAGTGGGGAAAGATTAATAAGGAAGTATAATGATGGTAGCACCAGATAATCTGCTCTCTTCCGGTCAGCTGATGTCTCTTTGGGAGTCAACATATGTGTACACTAGGAGAATGAACAGAGTTGAACAAAGAAAATTTCTATAGCCACACTGAGAGAATGATAGGCTTGGCTAGATGATGGGAAGCAATACTTACAGAGAACATTTTTTTTTTCAGAAACAATTCAAAAGGAATGAATCATTTGAGAAATAGTGGGAGTTGAGGGGACAGAACTGTAAGTAGTGATTATAAATATCCACAAAAGAGAAGATGGCTTTGTCACGATTTTCTTGTAAAGACTCCTAATTACATCATAGCTTTTTAGCCATGTTCCCTCATGTTCAATAACAGTATCACAAGACTCATCAGCTTCAAATGCAAAAGACATGAATCATAAGGATTCAGTTATTTCTTATAGCACGGGTAAGATCAATTATGAGTTCCTGCTAAGAATCTAAAAGTTTTAGCTTATTAATTAATGTTTCTTTATGAGCAATACTTTTTAAATGAACACCTCACCAACTTATTAAAATTAACTAGTCATGCTGGCAAGATGACTGAGTCCAAAATCTGTTTGCTGCTCAAGCCTGAAGACCTGATTTTGGATATGCACTTCCCACACACAGACCCTAGCATGCACACCTGTACCCACCAGAGCTCAGGTGGGAATAATAGATACTGAGAATACCTGAGGCTTGCTGGCAGTCAATCTTGCCAAATTAGTGACATCTAGATTCAGTGAGAGAGCTTGTCTCAAAAAATAAGGTAAAAAGTGATAAAGGGTGATGTCTGATATCAGCTTTTACCCACACCCCATGAACACCCACATGCAATTGCATATGCGCACTAGGGGTGGGGAGGTACTGGCTTGTTGGGGAGGAAGGAGAGAAATAAGTCCAAGTCTTTGAAATTTTCCTGAGTCTGCTCAAACTTAATGGTTCAATTCACCTTGCTAATTCTCTGGTGACAGTTCTCTACAGCTTATATGTAATGGAATTATCTTGAATTTCTTTTAAGAGACTTCCTTCTTAGAGGAAGTGTATAACACTGGCTAGTATTTAAATATCCAAGCCAGATGGAGGGGCATTAAGTGGAATGGAGAATTACAGTGGCTGTGCCAAGGGTACTAGGGTGCAAGAATAAAAGGCCAGCTTGGCTTAAAGAGGGAGATAGATGACCTTTTCTACTGAAGGTCTAACTTATTTCCTTCTGAATGAATAACTCCTAATTATTCTCAGCTATATTCTACCATACCCATCTCTATTCACGTTATCATAACTTCTTAATTCATATAGTACACACTTTTTACTTAGAAATATCAAATAGAGATCTATGACAAAACTCACATTATTTCTTCTGTCTCCTTTAACTATTTCTGTTTTCATAGGTTTGCATTCTTCAATTTTTAAGGTATGTTTCTATCGAGGTAGCTCTTGAGACCACATGTAATAAATACATTTAAAATATTTTATATAAAAGATGTGGTTTAGTACTATCTATATGCCTTGAATTTAATGAACATAATCTTGTGACATATATTATATTCTCAGTTTAAATATAAATATTAGTTAATACATGTTTTAAAGTTAAATAGCGCTAACATCTGTATTTTCTAACCATATCAATATATATTTTAAATTTATTTTTACATTTTATATGTATCAGTATATTACCTGAATGCATATAACTGTATCATGTACAAAACTGGCACAGAAAAGGGTACCAGGGAAATGATAAGTGATAATCAAACCTAGGTCCTCTAAATGAGCAGCATGAGTTCCTAATTGCTAAGCTCTCTCTCCACCTTCCACAGCTATTTTTTTGTCTGTCTGCCTGAATACATCTGTTGTCAAAAATATTCAAATGTATAGTTTCTAAACTATTCTTCCTGGGGAATAACTGGATATCAATTACTACCAGTCAAATTGGTGATATAATGTTTTACATTCGGTAGTTACTTTCACTTCTGTTGAGTTTGTTTTGACCTCTGCAGACACAGACTCTTTAGGAGCCTTTGAAATGAATCTAGCTGAGAATTACAATGTCTTTTTCTGGGAAGCAAAGACAATCTTTTGTTTCAGACTATTCAAAAATGATCTTATAATAACTTCAGAAAGCAACAAGAGAAATGCTCTGGATCTGAAGGTGAGATTTCTGACTTAAAATGCCCTTTTAAAAAAATACAAACTGATGTAATGATTTCAACCACAGATGTTCAATAAAAGAAATAGTCACTTGGAAACCCTGGTTAAAAGGATGAAAGCAAACCTTTTGACATTATTATTGTACTTTCCATACCGTAGGGAGTGGCAGTACTTGTTAAATGTTGTCAACATTATAAAATATACATGCAGGCTATTCAGGTCCTGAGTAAACATTTCCATAAATAAATCAAAACCTTTAAAATCACCTGCATAATAAATAGAATGTTCATAAATGTGTCTTCATTTTACAGGTACAGATACTCCTGTACTGTCTGACCATCTGGCAGTTTGGAGAGAAAATGTCCTTGAGGCAGGTACCCCTGTAATATGCTAAAATCCTTAGTAACTTTAGTTATAGAGTTGGTTCAGAGGCGTACCTGCGTACATATTACAACATCTGACCTTTTGACTGGAGACAAATCTGTGCATTGATACAGGTCCAACTATGAGCTTGTCCACTGTACTTAATTCAGAGTTTCCTTGAATGTCTTTGGCAGAAAAAAACACCAGCTCTATCTGAATATCTACAGAAGGTAATGGTGTCTGGGACCAGAAGCAGTTATGCTGACATTGTCTCTTTAACACAGAAATGTAGGAACTCTGGCACAAGGGAATAAAAGTAATTAACTTTCTTTTATACAAGAAGAAATGGGCACTGGCCTGAGCTCACAGTCATAACATAATCATGGATGAAAACTGCAATTTTCAAATACCAAGTCTGTTGTTATTCTCACCAGAGCGTAAAATTCTAGGCAAGTTATAAGCATAAAAATTGAAAAATAAAAACAGCAAGTGACAAAATCTCTGTTTATCTAATACTCAGGTGGAGCTCTGGTAACATTATCTTAAGAAGATGCAGGAACTATTCTAGCTCTCCTCCCACTGAAGGAAAAAGTCATCTTTGATGGAATGGGGAGAGTCTCAAGTATGTCAGAAATAAATGCTTCATTTTCTTTTGTGTAGAAACTATGTAGTTAATCTCATGTGAAGATTGTACCCTACATTTAGACTGAGATATCAGAACTTTAGAATAGCTACATGAGTAACCCAGCTCCTAGTAATTCAAGGTAACTCGACTTACACAGAAAATTTACTTTGCAGATAATCCAAACTAACAAATTCTGTTCTAATACTTATTGATTCTTTTTCCAAAAATAAAATGTTGGAATCTCTAAATAGTTTGAGATAAGTTTCTTGGTTCTGAATTTTTTTTCTGCTCTAAGGCTGAATTTTAGAAATATTATTTCTTTGCAGCCATTTATTTTTACCTCTCTTTCCTTTTCTATAACTCCCTTGCTCTTTTTAAAAAATAAAATGTAAACCCATATCTGCTACAGACAGGCTAATCCTGCATTAGGCTGACTACTGAAGGTGAAATCTCATGAGATTAATACAGTATAAAGGTAATGTATTGATTATAGACGATGTTTTAATAAAGATGCAATTTATCATTTTCCTGAATGTCATATTGACTATGTTCCTGTCTTGGTTTTTTTTTTTCTCTCCAACATGAGGATGGAACATTTGTTCTGAATTTTCTTGCTAACTGCTCATCAGTTCAGCCATTGGTAAAAGACAGTTCTAATAGCACTTTTATTAATATTCATGATGGTTAGTAACTGCAAAGAGAAACTTCAATTGTGTGAAACGTCGGCTAATATGGAAAAGAGATCTGACTATACCTCTTGGTTTCCTTGAAATGTGTGCATTTAGTAAAGGTGGTATAGGAAGCTTCATATTGAAACCTTAATTGGAGGGGTTTGGAAGCTGACAGTTGACTTTATTATTTGGTTGCTGACCCAAAAAAGTTCTGGCTGAGGCTTAGAAGGAGTGCCTGCTGAAAAAAATAGACACAGCTGTGCGGAACATGTTCTAAGACTAAGTGGCAGCAGGGAATCCAAACACCTGCTGTCTGGCGAACTGAAATAGGCAACTGGAACTAGGGGGAAAAAAAGCATATTTTTAAAAGTAGTCACCAAAACCACACATTTTCAAGACATTCTGCATTAATGTGGGTATTAGGCGATGTCCAACTCGAGTACAGGCTGTATTCTAAAGGGCTTTCAGAGCACAGAGTGAGCTGAACTCTGGAAACTGAAAATAGAAACTTTGAATGAGGAGGCTCTTTGACTCTTAGAATACAGATGTATACTAAGTGCTGGCTTTTACAAAAGTTGCAATATTCCTCCAGTTGGAGTTGCATTAGCCTCCTTTCCTGGGTACATGAGTATTAAAATGAATGCAGTGGGAGGACATGGATTACCAGGCAACTAACCAGATAATAATCATCTGAGTAGGAGGAAAGCTGGTCTGCTCCTCTTTCCTTTCCTTTACACAATAACTGCTATTCCAAAGTAATTTCTGAAGTTGACTACAAAGTATTCAGTTCCTGGCAAGGCAGTAAACCTTAAAATTGATTCTACAAGCAGATAAAAGTTACATAAAGTAAAATGGGTCTAGACGTTGAGGGAAGTGCAAAAGATAGTGTTCAAAGAGTTTGCACTGAAAGCAGCGCTGCTAGAATGGAGTCCTGTTGTTAAAGCATGTGTATACATGAACTAGAGGTAAAATGACAGTAAGCGCTCTAAGACACTTGCCTGGATTCTTATTTGAGATAGAACCCAGACATTTTAGACATTCGCAATACAAGATGAGAGGAAAAGCAAGAAGCAATCTAACTCCTGAGAGTCCTCAGAAAATCAGTTTTCTGATAATTTTGCAACACACATGCACACACACAAACATATGTCTCCTTTAGAGTGAAGGGTTGATGACACTTTAAATGTCAGGATTTTAAAAGAAAATGCTTGCATTTCCCTGGGAAATTCCTAGAACTTGTGCATTCTGGTTTGATTCACTGATTGCCTTTTTTATCAAATCTTGTGTAGATTCAGAGAGTCCTTTCTCAATGATCCATCTGAATTTAAATTTGATGAAAAGAACCTTGTACCAAGATAGGGTAAAGGATGGGCCTCAATGAAATGGGTCTGCTTCCTTTTCTGCGTCTTTTAAAAGTCCATAAAGTCTTGAGCTATAGAAAGTGCTGTGTATTCTGACTGTCCCCAGAAGAAAGAGAGTCATAGTTTGACAGGCTATACCATCAGCATGAAGAGTTACTGTGGTTTTGATAAAAAATGATTTGGTCTGGCAATGAAGGTATGTGTTTCAGGACTTAAGAGATGGGAATTTTAGGTCTGTGGATATAATTAAGTATTACCATCTCCTTCAGACATAAGCCCAGTAGACTATATCAAAGTCTTTCCTAGAATTCACTATAGCTAAGATATCTTTAAAACTGTGGAAGCACTCCCATCTCAAATACTGCAAATGCTAGACTTAGAGATGGGAGCCAGCACACTTGTGTTCGAAAAGGCTGTTAGGTTGTTCCCGGCTGCTCAGCCCCAAAAATTATCACACAGAAAACATATTATCTGCAATACTATTTAGCCAATAGCTTAAGCATATTTCTGGCTAACTCTTACATCTTAATTTAACCCATCTCTATCAATCTGTGCATTACCCCGAGGTTGTGCCCCACCAGCAAAGTGTCTGTGTGTCTGTCTCCGACAGAGGCTCCATAGCTTCTCTGACTCTGCCTTCTTTCTTCCAGCATGCCATTTAGTTTTCCCTGCCTGGCTCTTTCCCCTATAGTTCTGCTATAGGCTCAAAGTAGTTCCTTTGTTAACCAATGATATTCATAGCATACAGAGGGGAGTCCCACATCACACCTGACTTGGTGGATAGATTGATTGAGATAGAACCTTACGGATGTCACTCTGTCTGGCCAGACACTTGTTTTGTAGACCCACTGTTCTCAAACTTGCCAAAACCTGACTACTTCTATCTCCCAGCTGCTGAAATTAAAGGGAAATATGATACATTCAACCCTTAGAGGTAATTTTTGAATCTTGATACTGTTCTTGTAAAATTATCTTTCGGACTGCTGGCATCTACATTCTTTATTCTTGTTTTAATTTCTGGGTGGTTTCCAATGGCAATAAAAAGGAATCTATTATATTTCCCTTACCCAGGAAGATCCTTTGTCTCTCTATAGCCTTCCTTTTTACCTAGCCTCTCCTAGTTTATGAACAGCAGCTTAATTATCATTTTCTTGATGCCTAACATCAGTTTTATAAGTAATATTAATACAAGCTGTATTTGTCATTCAGGATTGGGGTTACCTTACTCAGGGTTTTTGTTTTTAGTCCCTTCCATTTGCCTGAAAATTTCATGATGTATTTTTTTAATAGTTGAGTTAAAAAAAAACTATGCAATTGTATAGATGTAAATTTTGTTTATCCATTCTTCTATTGAGGGACATCTAAGTTGTCAACAGTTTCAGTCAATACAAAAAAGCCACAATGAGCAGAGTTGAGCAAGTGTCCTTGTGGAAGGATTGAGTGTCTTTTGAAAATATGCCCAAGAGTGGTGTAGCTGGGTCTTGTGGTAGACTGATTGCCAGTTTTTTGAAGAACCGCCGCTCTAACTTCCAAAGTAGCTGTACAAGTCTGCACTCTCACCAGCAATGAAGGGGTGTTCCCCTTGCTCCACATCCTAGGCAGCATGAGCTGTCACTTGTGTAATTGATCTTAGCCATTTTGACAGATGTAAGATGGAATCTCAAAGTAGTTTTGTTTTGCATTTCTCTGCTGACATAGAATGCTGAACACTTCTTTGTTAGACATTTGAGATTCGTCTATTGAGAATTCCCTGTTTAGAACTGTACCCAAATTTTTAATTAGATTATTTGGTTTTTGATACCTTATTTCTTAAGGTCTTTATGTATGTTGAATATTACTGCTCTTTTAAATGTAAATTTCTAAAAACCTAGGACTACTTGGGTACTGGAGCTGGATGGATTAGGAGGGGTCGTGGAGTGGGGGTTTGGGTGTGGGAAAGAGTGAGAGTTCATATGAATAACAAATACAGTGGAAAATTCTTCGAATCTATGAGAGTGCAATCTCCTAGCATTGGAGGATACAGAGTTTGAATTGGCCATCTCTGGTAATCAGACAAAGTTTCCAGTGGTGGAACTAGGTTACATATTTCTGAGTTGTTAGCTAAGGGAGTCCTGTAGAGATACCCAAATAATCTAGGGCAGAGGACTGCTCTAGAAAACTGAGAGCGGGGCCCAACAGTTGAGGACAACATCCACATGGATAACTGAGGGTAAAATGTGGAGCCGGTGCCTGCATGGGGCCTGCATACTGTGTTCTGCTGTGAAGAAAGGTAATCAGCAGACTGTTGAAAGAGAAACATGGACACCAGTCCTGCCACAAAGCTTTTGACCAACAATCAATATTCTTGCAAGATATGCTGTAGCAATGATGGCACAGAATTTATAGGAGTGGCCAAACACTTGCCAATATAATTTGGGGCCCACTTCACTAGATGTAGCCCATGCCTGACACTGCTTAAATAGTCAGGAATGGGAGACTAGATATCCATTCTGAGACCTGGAGTATAACCAAACACTACTTGTGTAAAAAACAAACCAACAAACAAAAATCAGTTAAATGATTTCTAATGATATTCCTCTGTACTCACAGGTTGGAGCCTTGCTAGTCATCATCAGAGAGGCTTCCTAGGGCAGCAGATTGAGCAGATGAAGAGACCTAGAGCCAGGCATTATGTGGAGAAAGAGTATAAATTGGAGGTCTCTAACGGGGACCCAAACCCTGGAGATTGAAGATAGAAGAGATTGTGGAAAAAGGGATGGATGGTAGAAATCACAGGGAATAGAAGACACAAAGAGACTGTGACCCACTGAATCAACTAAGCAGGGCACCTAGGGGCTCACAGATACTAAAGAGAAAAGCAAGGGCCATGCATGAGACTACACCAGGCCCTCTGCATAAAAGCTGTGACTGTTAGCTTGGTGTATTTATGGAATTCCTGACAGTGGGAGCAGGAGTGTCTGTGACTTTTGCCTTCTCTGGGGGCTGTTTTTCTACTGTTGGGTTGCCATGTCCAGCTTTGGTGTGAGGGCTTTTGCCTTGTCTTACTGTATTTTATTTGTCAGGTTTGGTTGTTGTCTCTTGTAGTAGTCCTGTTCCGTTCTGATGGGAGATATAAAAGGAGTCGATTCTGGGAAGATGGGAGGTAGAGAGAAACTGGAGGAATGGAGTGAGGGGAAACTGTAGCTAGGTTGTATTGTAGGGGTATAGAATCTATTTTCAGCGAGAAAGAGAGAGAGAGAGAGAGAGAGAGAGAGAGAGAGAGAGAGAGAACGAATTCCAGGGGTTTGTGAATGCAAGTCAATTGTAGAACTGCCATGAATGAATGCCCAAGGCCTTGGGTTAAATTCCTCGCACTAACAATTAATTAATCAATCCAACTCAATTCATCAATGGTCTCAGTCTTTGAACTCTCCATGTATAACCTAGAGGATTTTATTGTGGTTTTCACAGATTACCTGTTGTTCATACCTTAGCACAAGCACACTGACTCGATTTTGCACCACCCTCCGGGATATGGCCGGCTGTCAGAAAAAAAGTCATATTTATACTGTCCAGTACTAGGAGATAAGCTCTGTCAGCCAGCCCACTCTGTAAGGGGCCAAAACAAAGTCGTATATTTTTTTTCTCTCATCACCTCTTCTACCATCTCTCTTTGACCATCACTGCTCTGTTTAACATAGCATGTTTTGTGCTTGTTTTACACAGCTCTGTCTATCACATAACCACCCTTAGCTTTGTCAAGTTGCCAGGTAACTAACCCCAAATCCAGGTGCTGAAAATGAACTTAATAACTTCATGGCTCTGCCAATCCCAGAGGCCATTCTGCAGCCAAAAAGCCTTACTTTGACCAAAGTGTTCGCACAGTGTTGATTTCTCCCACCTTTTGCCTCAGTACCTTTCAGAAAGTGCTTCTGCTTGCAGAATTTTAGTACAATCAATGTTACTCAAGAATAGCAAGTGAGAAGAGGGCAATGTTAGTTTGAGTGCAAAGGATGATCTTTGAAACAACCAGTCAGTCTTAGGGAGTTTTCTCTTTTCTGCCCATTTTGAGTAATCTATCACCAGGTAAATAAATGTTGAAAGTCTTTCCTGTAAGACATGAAGTAGCCACTAAACTGAAAGGAAATGGGTACATGGAAGATACCCAGTGACCAACACCAAGATGACTAAGAAAATGAATGAGTGAATTCTTCAGTTAATTATATACATCATATAGTGATACTACATTTTCCAAACACTTTAATATTCAATCTAACTGATGTCACCATTTATGTTATGTATTTGCATATATCTTAATAAGTATCAAATTTATACTCATAGGATTAAAGTCATGCAAAATATTCACAATTCATGAAAGCAAATCTTGTAAAAATCATGATGTGCTCTGTGTCTTTTACTAGATATATGCTTGTACCTTTCCCCTTCATACTGCATCATAGTTATAAACATAACTGAATGATCTATCTTTCTGAGATGGATCACACACACACACACACACACACACACACACATACACATATGCACACACACACACCATAGTGCCTTTTAGAAATAAACATGACACTAAGGCTTTGGTGTACATTTTGGTGAATACTCACAAAAATTATCAATCAAGTCAGTGATTCAGTTACTGCCATACTGAATGCCTCTGTTTTATGAAGACAGCACAAATGCAGTCTTTACAACCTTGCTCTTCAGCCAGAATGTCACACAGACTTTTATATAAAGGCAAAAATATACTGAACAATGTTTATATTAAAGAAGTTTCAGAGATTTATGGCTGCTGGGGGTAAGAAAGTCAGTGTCCTTCAAGAATGACTCCTGAGAGTATACTCACAACCAGAAGGTGGTTGGACATCCATATACATGAAGGAAGCACTGTGTGACCTAAGAAAAAAGCACATACATATACTTGACATAATTGAGAGGGAAAAGTGATCATAGGATAGGATAGGTAAAGAACTGAAGGGATAAGTTTGAACAAAATATATTATATTCACATTTGAAATTCTCAAACAATTTCAAAAATAACAAATAAGGATGCCTATTATGTCCTGACTCTAAAATGTAGGGGTGGTTACCCCAAATTGCTTAAACTAATGTATATTGGAGTAGTATTTTCTGCTTCATACAGTTACGCAAACATTTTGAGGTTGCAATACTCTATGAAATGTCTAGGAGTCAGAGAACAAGGCTTCAGGCTATTATGGTAGCTTAACTATTGGCATCTTTTTCTGGCATATATGGTTATTTGAAAGGGAACAGCTCCAGTCTCTCTGTTTTAAACATTGTCAAAGAACAACAGTGCCAACAATCAGGTCCAGAAAATCTTTGCTGTCCCATCAGAGTTTCTGCCTTTTGGAGTGCACATCCCATGACCCCACACTACATAGAATCTGCCATAGAGATCTCTTCCAAGTAACCTTTTCTAATCTTCTTGCAAAGGACTAAACTTCATATCCAGGCTTATTGCCAACTTTGATTAGTCTACCTGCATATTCCAAAAATATATGCCTGGGTTGCAAAGTTATTTTGTGGTACCAAAGTGCATCTCTCCCAAAACAGGGCATCCTTTTGTGGCTGAGAAGACCAGTCTCAATTGAAAATATATATATTTTATTTTTAAATAGAGGAACTAAATCCCTGTCATAGTGTGGAACTGCTCTAGTAAAATGAACACAAATTAATGTATTTGTGCATGATGCTCATATAAGACAAACCTCACTTATTCATTTATTCAACCACATTCATATTGATACATTTTAAGCCTTCCTATATTCAGGTAGCTATCACTGGGTGGAAAGTCAAAGCAGTCTATTATGGCTTGTTATGGCTTGAATAAGACATAGCCTTCTGAGGCTCATGTGTTCAACACCTGCCCCCTTCCGGTGTCACTATTTTGAGGGGAGCATCATGAAGAAATAAATGAAGGAATTTAAATTTAAATTGGAAGCACATGTCATAATTATCAGCTAGTCAGGCCTGACTGGTAGCAGGAAGTTCCTTGGGGGTATGCCTCAAAGGTTGAGTATGACCCTGTACCTTAGTTTACCTTTTATCCCGTGTCCTACTTGTGCAAGAAGGGCAAGCAGCATGCCAAGATAATTCTTTCCTACACTGAGTTGCTTTTCTTAGGCATTTGACCACAGTGCCAAAAAGCTGTCCCCAAACTGTGGTCACACTGGAAAAACTGTTTCTTCACCACTCATTTCAGTGTATTCTATTTTAAAGAATAAATAAACCAATAAATGGTAGACAAGATATGCCACTGGGGAATCTTAATTTACTTTTAATTCTGTCCATTGAGTTTTAACTCTATCTGAAAAAACTTCTCAGCGATCACCTTGAAATTTCTAGGCAAAAGACTTAGAAATCAGAAAGTTTTCTGAAACTCTGTTCACGACATGTACCAAAAGTAGTATAATAGTCATCTGTCTACATTTTCTATGTGTTGATAAGTACATTCTATTGTTTTTAACATAAAAAAAACATTTTCAGGAAAAACAGCTGTAAGTAAATAAAAGAAAAAGAAATATGACTCACTGGATGACATCACAGGACAGACAGTAGTCACTGTAATAACCTTTTAATATGTAAGATGCAAATCTACTTCTGGGAAAACATGATCAGAGAATGAAAGCTAAGAGACTTAATGGTGTATCAGATAAGTACTGTTCTTTGCTTGGAAAGATCCACTCTAAAGGGGCATAGGATACAGTATTTACTTACTGTTCATTGTCTGAGGAAGAAGAAAAAATACATTTGAAACTAACTGGAAAACTTCTCAAGTAGCTTTTTTGTGGCAAAGAATATATAAGGACTTCTGAGGTGATGGTTTTCTCAGCAGCCACCTTGGCAAGTAACTATTTTGCCATTAGCTTCTAAGGGGTGTGGTGATTACACTGGCTTTTTTAAGTGAATACCATCCTTTTTGAAGTTGTTTACATGCTAATCAATACAGTCCAAAACTCTAAAACCCATATATATATATACATACATATATGAAGGGCATTTGAAATTGCCGTATAATGGGGAAGACTGAATCCTAGGCCATCTCTTGTCACCAAATGAAGCTTCCAGTACTGGACTGGCTTACATATAATTGAAATATTGGTCAATGGGAATTCCCAATCAATCTAGGCTCTTGCCAAGGCAAAAGATTGCTATCCACAAACTGACAGCAAGACTCCATTGCTGAAGACAACACCTTACAACTCGTGAAACTGTGAGAAGTCAATTTATGCCTACATAGAGCCTTCACCCCTATGTTCTAGTGTCTGTTTGGTACAGGAAGGTACTCTGCATGCTACCAAGAGAGAAACATAAATACTAAACCAGATGTAAACCTTCTGATATACAATCGTGTCCTGCTGGCATGATATGCTATGACAATGGTGGCACAAAGCATGTGATAGCAATCAACCAATATCTTACTTGATGTAGGCCCGTTCCACCAGATAGAATGTCAGGGTCTGGTGCTAACCTGGAACATCAATTATTTCTCTGGACCAGACCCCAACATAAACTATCTCTCTGGACGGGCGTGGAGGCACTAGATAAAGCTGCAACTCACATGGCTTTGTCAGGAGGGAGATTCTCCATGATCCCTCATCAAATACTGAGTTCACACCTGAGAAAATTCCCCTCATTTATTCTCCAAACAGCTTTTATACCATATTGTAAACTGAGGGGTAAATTGATTAGCATTCTGTTTCCTAGGTAGCCAGATGAATGGCTTTTAGTCACGTCCACATCTACCTGTGCCTGCTGTCCACATCTACCTGTGCCTGCTGTCCACATCTACCTGTGCCTGCTCTCACGTCTTCCTGCTCTGTATGCTAGCTCTCTCACTTAGACTTGAATTAGCACCTCTTTTTAGGCATCCTCCAAATTACAAAGAAAAGGACAAAACAACATCCTGATCTTTTGTTAGGTTAGCAACAGCCTGTCTGGAAGGTCACCTGACCACCTCAGGTGGGAAACTATGGCTTGAGAGCCTGGTTGTCACACCATGTAAAAATATAGGCTTACAATAGAACATATAGGCAGCAATGTTCACGTGACCAGGATCCAGAAGTTAGATAGACCAGGGACCTAGTGTAAAACCAAGTATTGTTGTTCTAACAAATAAACAAATAAGGAAAGACAGAAGGACTCTTAATGACATTTTACTATACTCATAGATCAGTGTTTTTTTTTCCATCATCATTGGAGAAGCTTCCTTCTGAGAAACAAATGTGAGATCCACAGTGATATTAGACACAGAGAGTCATAGAACTTGGAATACTCAGCTCTAGTAGGATGTCTCCCTGCATCCCTCCTGTTAGGGCTCAGGGAACCCTGGGAAGCAGAAACAGTATAAGAACTGGAAGGGATATAGGGCACCAAAAAAACAAAGTCATCTGAATCAACATGATCAATGGATCACAAGAATGAGGGAGCAAACACGGGGCCTGGACATGTCTGCAACAGATCCTCTGTGTATAAATTATGGCTTCCAGTTTGTTGTTTTTATAGGATTTGTGAGTGTGTGAATGAGTACATGTCTCTTGTGCTCTCTCTTGAGTTCCTTTCCTTCTGTTGGTTTGTTTTGTTCAAATGCTATGTGATAGTTTTTTATTTTATCTTATTATATTTTATTTTGTTATGTTTTATTATTATCCCTTAGAAGTCCACTCTTTTTTCTGAAGATGGAAAGGGAACAGATTTGAACCGTGGGGGAGATGAGGAGGAACTGAGGGGTATGTGTCTAGGGGGGTGGTAATTAGGATATATTATGAGAGAAAAGAATCTATTTTCAATAAAAAGAAAAAAGTAGTTTTTAAAAATTATAACTTATGATCAATATTAAGTGACCACAGAAAGATATAACGTAAAAAGAAGTTTTATAAGAATAATGTCTAAAGATCACAGAACATCAATTCCAAAATTGTGAATTCTCTAATGCTGGTATATGTAAGTATTATAATACTGCATACATGATTTATGAAAGATTATACTTTGAAGTGTCAAAGTGAGACTTGTTTCTTTCCTGTTTCTACAAAACAAACACTGAATACACCTTCATATTCACATGCTCAAGATTAGTGAGTATCTGCAACCTCGGGGTTGTCTTTGGGATGACTCTAGGTTTATGAGAACAAGTCTTGTTTTTAGTACTATTAATAATAAATGGCCTTTTATAGTACATAAAAACTGAGTAAAATAATGGGATTTTTAAACAGCCCAATAACTTTTAAATATCCAGCATACTTATTTGCGAAAATAAAGTAATTATCCTGTTATGCTTTTTAAATAGTAGAAGTAAATTACATATGGTCATTTTCTTTTCTCATTAAAACAATTCAGGATTTAATACAGTATTTCAGAAAAACCTCTGTATAACAGCCAAAGTTTCAGGTACTGTAGAATTAATTGCTTTTCAGATAAAGGAATGCTATCCTGTTAGAAGATTTTCTGAGAGTGAGCTAAAATTTTTTTGTGTTAATTTTTTTAAAAGATGCTTATCTCACTTCTTTCTATACAATATTTGAAGTTCCAAAGATATACATAATAAAATAGAAAGCATGATTAATAAGTAATAAGCTTTTACCAGGGAAAATTAATAACTAGAGACGTATTTTCATAGGATTTAAAAGTACTTGTATGAACCACAGGGTGTTTTTATTAGAACAAACTTGGAGATTTAATTTTTGAACTTTCTCAAAGTTAAAGTAAAAAGCCAAAGAAGATTTTTACGAAATACAGCCTGAACTTGGATAGAGACATTGCCTCTCTTCTGGGGAAATTACAGTCTTGCTTAGGGCTAAGGAACTTTTCCAGGGTTGAATTAGCCAATGTGTGTATAAATTAACAAAGTTCTACACTGTATTTTCTCTCTTCATAGTTCCATAGTTCTTTTTTCCCCTAAACCTGCTCCAGGTTATAGAGCTAATCATTACCCTTGTAATTTAAAGCTGTGTGAGGGAAAGCACACGCTTACAGAAGAACAATGGACAGAGCTGTGCATCTCCTCCAATCTAGAAACAGGTACAGACACTCAAGAGCTGCCTGATTTCCATCACTTTTTGGATGCCACTTTCCACAAACATTAGGTATTTAGATGAGTTGTTTAAGTAAGAAGATTAGCTTGATGGAAAGGCACCTGACTTTTATGTACATAGAGCACAACTGGAATGCTGATGTTTTCCATGCTTCAGCACAAACTACCACAAGTTCTTTCCCACCAAGATTTTTGCGGGAACCTGTGCCCGCAGCTGGCATTATAGACCATCGGGGCACTCCGGTTTTCTAGAGGCAGTTACGGTGAGGACTTATGTCTCCCAGGTCTGCCAGTGCCATACACATTTCTGTAACCCTGGTCTGAGTCCCAGCAGCTCAAAAGTCTTCCTGCCTGTGTGGTTTCAACCCCTGCAATTACGCCTACTCTGACTCAAAGTCTCTCTACTCTTAAACCTGGTTACCAGCCATAGACAAGAGCTTTGGTCCATAGCACTTTAAGTTAAAATCATTCTGACCACTGCCCAGTGCCAGTTTGTGGGGTTCAAACAGAGTACATAACTTTGATTGATTTGGTGAGAGCCGAGGATTTTCTTTTTACTTTGCGCCTACATTGTCATGGTCAGTGCATAAAGCTGTTTCCGGTAGCTTGCATCATTGTCCTAAATTTCCACTTCCACACCTGGAAAACTGGGCAGGTCACTCTTCTCTGGCTGGAATAGGAACTGTAGCATCAGCTTGTTTGTTGAATTGACCTAGAATGTATTTGAGTTCAAGAGTTTGAAGGCGCAGTGAGTCAGTAACCAAGGGTCTCTTTAAACTGACTTGTAGTGACAATGACTGAAATTGGAGTTGAGCCGGCAGTACCAACACAGGGCTGAGGTTAAGTGGGATGTTATGGTGAGCGTGATCAAAGGGGCATGTTAGTATAGTAACAGACAAGTGCGTCACTTAAATTCATGTTAAAGTAAAAGCTTACAAAATATAGAAGAAGCGCCGGGCGGTGGTGGCGCACGCCTTTAATCCCAGCACTCGGGAGGCGGAGGCAGGCGGATCTCTGTGAGTTCGAGGCCAGCCTGGTCTACAAGAGCTAGTTCCAGGACAGGAACCAAAAGCTACGGAGAAACCCTGTCTCGAAAAATCCAAAAAAAAAAAAAAAAATAAGGCCAAAATTTGAATCAGATCTTTAGGAGATCCTAGAAAGACAACAGCAAGGAGTGGGTGTAGTCGGGTCCACGGGAGCGTGATGGCAAAGAGTAAGTGAACAATGCATGGAGGTATTTGAGTTACAAGGAAAGAAATCAAGTCAAAGTCATAAATTAATGAAAGCACAGAGCCAAGCAATGAAACACAGAAAAGCAGGGCAGAGGGTAAGGTAGTTTGGATTACATGAGGAAAACAGTGTTTATAGGTAGAATGAAGTACTGTAGCAACATCTGCAGAACTAGAAAAAATCATCTAGAGTGAAGTAGCCCAAACCAAGAAAGAGAAACATGGCATGTACTCACTTGTAGGATGGGAACATGAAACGTTAACCATCAGGTTGGTTGGTTCCCCAAAGGGGAGAGTACTGAAAGAGCCGACTAGAAGAGGAGGGGTCATTTTAGGGTCAGATAAAAACCTGGCACAAGGGATTATCCCAGGAATCTACAATGATGACCCCAGCTAAGAATCCCAATGGGAGCTGGAGAGATGGCTCAGAGGTTAACAGTTTTGAGTGTTCTTCCATAGGTCCTGAGTTCAATTCCCAGCAACCACATGGTGGCTGACAACCATCTATAGAAAGGCCTGGTGTCCCTTTCTGTCATCCAGGCTGAACACTCTACACAAAATAAATAAATACTTTTTAAAAAGGACTCCTAGCAATAGTGAATAGATAGTCTGAATGTCATGACCATCTGCTCTGACCAGGAAATACTTCAAGCAGAGGGAGTGGGAAATCAACCCAGTCACATAAATTTTGGCCTATGGTCAATCCTGCCCATGGGATGTGATGGAGTAAAGGTGCCCACAGATTGAGGGTGTGGGGCAACCAATGGCTGCTCTAGCCTAAAACCCATTTTAGAAGACTTTAAGTAATTTTGATGACACTGTTTGGAGATCTTCACTCTCAAATCAATGGAAGGCAGAGCAAGTTCATCACTTTGCTTTGCACAGAGTACTTTTTACCTTAATTTTCCATTTTGGTAATAATAGTATTCAAGCATCTTTGAATTTAAGAACATATTATTATCTCTTTCTTTCTTGGTCTGTGTGTGTATGTGTGTATTGTCCATATATGTTACTATGACTGTGTGCAGCCACATGGTTACACATGCATGCTTTTACTAGTGAAAACCAGAGGTTGGTGTGGCTTTATTTCCTGATTGCTTTCTGCCTTATATCTTCATTTTAAAGTTAGGATCTCTCAGTAAGTCTTTATTTTATGAGCTCATCTAGACTTGCAGGTCCAATGAACTTCAGGGATCTTCCTATCTTTGCCACATTACTCCAAGGGTTACAATACCCAGGTTTTACATGGGTCCTGGAAATTCAAACACAGAATGAGACATCACACCATCTCCATAGTCCTTAAAATTTATGTCATACTTTCTGATCTGCTCATGTACACATTGACTATTAGCACAGATTTCCTGTCTAAAATTGTTGTAGAGTGTTTCATGAGTTTAAGAGTGATGAAACTAAATGTAACTGGGCTGGGTCTTTTCCAATTAATTTGTCAAACTATATCTGTTATGTGAAAGAAAAGAAATACATAGAATTAGATATAAATTAAAATCTTCTCATATATATATATATATATATATATATATATATATATAAACTATACCTTTTTTGACTTGATGTGAACTAAGCATCTTATATGAGTATTAAAATTTCCAAAGAAGAAGAGCAATAAGACTGGAAAAATAACTTACCATTAGTACATTCTCATTTTAATTCAATAGGGTATGAAGGTAGAAATATTATAGTGTCTCAAATTTTAGATCTCAAATAATTTTGCACCTATTTAAACCTTGGAAATTGTTTAATGTCATTGATGATGTTTTTATCATTATTATTACAAACAGTAATTCACAATGACATGATTACTGAAATAGGTAGGAAGATAATGACTGGATAGCCCAGTTTTCTAAACATCAACATGCCAACTACTTGTGTTGATTCAATTATTCACACAACTGTTATTTCCTGTAAGTTATCCCTATATTACTGTCTTAAATCAAGCTTGAAACACTATCTCAGCCTTTATCTAGCAAATTATTCTGGTTCTATATTTAAAAAAGGATTACATTGCTAGATTTTCGTATGTTGAACCAGCCCTGCATCTCTGGGATAAAGCCTACTTGATCATGATGGATGATGTTTCTGATGTGTTCTTGGATTCAGTTTGCCAGTATTTTATTGAGATTTTTGCATGCATGTTCATGAGTGAGATTGGTTTATAAATCTCTTTCTTGCTTGAGTCTTTGTGTGGCTTTGAAATCAGGGTAACTGTGGCCTCATAAAAAGAGTTTGGCAATGATTCTTCTGTTTCTATTGTGAAACAATTTGAGAAGTATAGGTCTTAGCTCTTCGTGAAAGTTCTGGCAGAATTCTGCACAAAAGCTATTCGGCCCTGGGCCTTTTTTGGTTGGGAGGTTTCTGATGACAGCTGCTATCTCCTTTTGGCTTATAGGTCTATTTAAATTGCTCACCTGGTCTTGATTTAATTTTGGTATACGGTATCTATCTAAAAAATTGTCCACTTTTTTACATTTTCCAATTTTGTGGAGTACAGGTTTTTGTAGTATGACCTAATGAGTCTCTGAATTTCCTCAGTGTCTATTGTTATGTCCTCCTTTTTACTTCTGATTTTGTTAATGTGGATGTTCTCTCTCTGCCTTTTGATTAGTTTGGATAAGGCATTGTCAATCTTGTTGATTTTCTCAAAGAACCAGCTCTTTGTTTCATTGATTCTTTATATTGTTTTCTGTGTTTTGTTTTATTGATTTCAGCCCTCAATTTGATAATTTCTACTCCTCCTGGGTGACTCTACTTCTTTTTTTTTTTTTCTAGAGCTTTCAGCTGTGCTGTTAAGTCATTAATGTGAGCTTTCTCAGGTTTTCTTTTTTTGGGGGGGGGTTATTTATTTATTTATTTTTAAATTTATTTATTTATTAAGGATTTCTGCCTCGTCCCCGCAACCGCTTCCCATTTCCCTCCCCCTCCCCCCGATCAAGTCCCCCTCCCTCATCTGCTCGAAGAGCAATCAGGGTTCCCTGACCTGTGGGAAGCCCAAGGACTGCCCACCTCTATCCAGGTCTCATAAGGTGAGCATCCAAACTGCCTAGGCTCCCACAAAGCCAGTACGTGCAGTAGGATCAAAAACCCACTGCGATTGTTCTTGAATTCTCAGTATTCCTCAGGTTTTCTTTATGTGGGCACTTAGTGCTATGAACTTTCCTCTTAGCACTGCTTTCATGGTGTCCCATAAGTTTGGATATGCTGTGCCTTCCTTTTCGTTTAATTCAAGGAAGACTTTAATTTCTTTGTTTATTTCTTCCTTGACCCAGGGGTGATTTAGTAGTTGACTGTTCAGTTTCCATGAGTTTTTAGGCTTTCTGGGGGTAGTATTGTTGTTAAATTCTCACATTACTCCATGGTTATCCAATAAGATACAGGTGGTTATTCTAATTTTTTTGTATCTGTGTATGTTTGCTTTGTTACCAAGACATGTGCTCAACTATGCTCATAGCAGCATTGTTTGCCATAGCCAGAAACTTGAAACAACCTAAAGGCTCTTCAACCGAAGACTGGATAAGGAAAATGTGGTACATTTACACAATGGAGTACTGCACGGCAGAGAAAAATAACATCTTGAATTTTGTAGGCAAATGGATGGAGCCAGAAAACATTATTTTGAGTGAGGTAACCCAGATACAGAAAGACAATTATCACATGTACTCACTCATAGGTGGTTTTTAAACATAAAGTAAAAAAAAAAAAAAAAAAAAAAAACAGCCCACAAATCACAATCCCAGAGATCTTAGACAACAATGCTGACACTAAGAGAGATTTACATAGATATAATCTACATGGGAAGTAAAAAGTTGAAAAAGACAAGATCTCCTGAGTAAATTGGGAGCATGGGGACTTGGAGGAAGGCTGAAGGGGGGAGGGGAGAGGCAGGAAGGGAAGCAGAGAAAAATGTAGAGCTCAATAAAAATCAATAAAAAAAAAACGAAGAATTCTGGTTTATTTCTAATTTACCATAACTTAGCTCAATACTTTCTTTAGGAATAATTAAATGTATTCAAGACTCCTAGTTGAAAACAGTTTTACTTATTAAAACAGTAATGTTTAGCATGACAATGTGCTGCAAGACAATCTATAAACTTAGACTTTTGAAGCAGAATTATATTACTATTACAGATTAAAGAGGTGCATTTTAAATAAACTCAATAAAACCACTTTATTTTTGACACTAATCCAATTTTCACCATTTTGTTTTCTTTTGATATACGTATTATATCATTCACAGATGCTCTTTCATACAAAGTCAAATTTTTTGTCTTCTTTATAGTAGATTGAACTAAATCATGATATTTTATAGAAAGCAATGTAGCATTAAGTATTAATATGGCTTATTAGAATTTACTATTTTGGGGTACACTTTAGGAAACATGAAATACAAGAATAGACCAGTGTAGGGGTGGACTCCATTAGTAATACCACTCAATGAGGCTCAGACAGGAAGGTCACTTAAATATTGGCTTCAGAAATTTTCTTGGATACTGTACAGATGTTTTACCTCACAAATAAATGAGCAAAAATAACAAGAACATTAAGTAGATTTCATTCTGCACAACACTTCTTCTAAGATATCAGTAAGTGGCTTATAAGATTAAACTGCACTACAGTCATAAAAACATGGTCCTCAGACAGAGAATAACTACCAATTCCCCCTAGAAAGCACTTACTAAACACAGCTCTAAAGGAACTAACTTTAAAATACAAGGATATCAATAAACCAAAAGCCTGGGGCTTTTGCTCAGTAGTAGTACAATTCCCAGGCAGGCAACAGGCCTGGGGTTTAGTCCTCAGCACTGTAATACAAAAGCAGCATGTTATCTCAGTATGGTGTGGGAACATATTTTTTTTAATGTGGCCGATCTTTTGTATACATATTTTTAACCCAGTCTGAACATAAAAGAGTAAGACTCTGTTAATTAATCTGATGCCTTTTTTCAGGCAAATGTTTTAGATTTATTATAGTTTGTACTTCGAAGCATATTGAACTTTGCTTAATCCTGGTTTCAGTATAGAAAAATGAGAAATAAATAGAGAGAATGGAAATGATATTTTCAAATAGGAATTATCATTTATTTCTCAAGCATTTAAATTTCCTATGTAAGGTAAACAGACTAACAAAGAAGCTGTGGCTTCCTGGATTGCTACATCAATTCTCGCAAGGCTAAGCAGCTGTTGGTCATTCACTAGCAGGCAAAGTATAGAGCATCACTTCATACGGGCCACTCTTCATAAAAGTCTATGGTAGCATCAGACTATTGAACAAGCTATGTCTTGTCCTGATTATTCCAAGGGAAAAAGACAAACTACAAGACTCCATAAAGCAACATTGTCTCTGTAATTGTAAGCATAACACAGGATATTTTATACAAAAATATGACACTGTTTTATTTTATTTTTTTATTTTTTATTTTTTTTGATTTTTCGAGACAGGGTTTCTCCGTAGCTTTTGGTTCCTGTCCTGGAACTAGCTCTTGTAGACCAGGCTGGCCTCGAACTCACAGAGATCCGCCTGCCTCTGCCTCCCGAGTGCTGGGATTAAAGGCGTGCGCCACCACCGACACTGTTTTATTTTTAAAACTAGAAAAATGTGAAGATAAAATTTCACTTGAGTCTCAAAAAAGCTACAAGAAGCACTGTCATTCACTAACCTGAAACACAGTAAAATTTCCATAATCATACTCTATTCATGAGACTGATCTTAGGACCCATCAAATCATAACAGTGAAATGCCAGGAATGCTCAAATTGTCGTGGAGAAAATGTAAAAATCCTCATGAGATCTCATCTAAAGAGTGTTCACTGTGTATCAGCCAGGTCTAAGACCTCTAGATGAAATGCCTGATTCATCTTAAAAATACTATGTGGAGGTGGAGATGGCACATATCTTTTTTTTTTGTTGTTGTTGTTGTTGTTGTTTTTTCTTTTTTTTAATTTTTTTTAATTGAGAAAAGGAAAAAAAAAAGTTTCCCCCTCCTCCCAGCCTCCCATTTCCCTCCCCCTCCTCCCACCCTTCTCCCCCTCCCCCCACTCCTCTCCCCCTCCCTCTCCAGTACAAAGAGCAGTCAGGGTTCCCTGTCCTGTGGAAAGTCCAAGGTCCTCCCCCCTCCGTCCATGTCTAGGAAAGTGAACATCCAAACTGGCTAGGCTCCCACAAAGCCAGAACATGAAGTAGGGGCAAAACCCCGTGCCATTGTCTTTGGCTTCTCATCAGCCCTCATTGTTCGCCATGTTCAGAGTCCGGTTTTATCCCATGCTTTTTCAGTCATAGTCCAGCTGGCCTTGGTGAGCTCCCAATAGATCAGCCCCACTGTCTCAGTGGGTGGGTGCACCCCTCGTGGTCCTGACTTCCTTGCTCATCTTCTTTCTCCTTCCGCTCCTCATTGGGACCTTGGGAGCTCAGTCCAGGATGGCACATATCTTTAATCCCAGCACTCAGGAAGCTGAAGCAACAGATCTCTGTGAGTTCGAGGCTAAACTGGCCTAGAGCAAGTTTCAGGACAGGCTCCAAAGCTACACAGAGAAACCCCATCTCGAAAAACACACCAGAACAATACAAAAAAAAAAAAAAAGAAGCTATGTGTGGTATCTATTATTTTTTCCACTTTATGGAGAAAATAAACTACCAATATAAATTAACCTGTCATACTGACATTGAAATTAGGGAATCTATCTCCTGGTTGCTGGGATTGCATTTTCCACATACTATGCTACTGTGATTTTAGTGGTGTGTAACTTCTCGGGAAAAAAAATATTTACTAAGATTTTTATGGAGTAAAGAATTTGCTGCAAAAATATCAGGGCTTTGTGGGGAGACTGACATATATTCAAAAGTAGTGATTACTGAAATGTTGTAGAAATCAGAGGACCAGGAAGTTTGATTCAAGGTCACATGTTCTAGACGTGACAGGGAATCCACACCTGTGAAAGCTCAACAGTAAAACTGTTTAAACAGGCAACACAAGAACAATGACTGAACCAATTTTTATGTTAACAAGGGTGAAGAAAATCTTAGTGGACCAGAAGTTCACATGAGAAGCCACAGGCTATTGATGATTCATTAGAGAGAAAAAGATTAATTTTTTTTCCCAGGGAAGAGCCCTCTTATTCGTTACTGAATTCCAGGTGGTCAGCCATAACACATATTCATTTAAGCAACAAAGGAGACCCAGAAAATGCTTTTGTTTATGTGTTTTTACCTGTTTGTGTGTGTGTGTGTGTGTGTGTGTGTGTGTATTTATATAAAAAATAAAAGGATATGACATTGAGGGGAAGCCAGGAAGAGACATAGAAGAAATTGGAAGGTGGGAGGAGTCTAAGAGCTGAGAAAATCATGTAGCTCTAATTTAATTAAAAATATAAATAATTATTTTTAAAGGAGTAATAATAACCTTTCTTTATTTGTTTCCTTTTCGAAAATTTTATTTTATCTTTGGCAATTTTCTTCATGGATGATTTGACAAATGACCAAATTAAAGAATTAGCATTAGAAGTGTATTTCTTTCATGAATTGATACAAGCAGACTTTATATTGCTTCAGAGAAAGCAACTTTAGGTAAAAAAAAAAAAAAATCGATGACTTTAGAAATTGAAAGTAGCAAAAAGTAGTATGTGTTTTCTTACTAAAGTGGGGATTACTTTAGTTGAGATACATTGAAAGTTTACTGAACCAAATAAGACTGAAATTTAGACAACTCCAAACAGGTGTGTTTTACCATAATCATATTGTCAACCCGTTGCTTGTCTTACCTAATGAAAAAGAGACTATTCTCCACACAAGGCATCAGGTTTGCATTTTATACGAATTTCATAATCTAGAAAAAGGTATGTGTATATATGGAATTTATATGAAATATTTATGGAATATACATGGAATATTGAAATTAAAATTAGAATTAACTTTGTGGATAATTTCAAAAAATAACATTTTTGTTATTCCCAGACTTACCCAAATAGAATGCACATCTGTAGATGTGTATGTGTTTTTTATAACCTCCTATAAACCATTTTGTGTTATCATCTATAAACACACATCAATACTCATGCATTAGTGCTCAAAAGATCTGCTTAATTATGAAAATTCATCATAGAATTTGTATCTTGGGCTTGGAAGAAACTGCCCATCCTAATTGTGACATTGTTAAGGATGTTCCTAAGGACATTATGGTGTACCTCCTGCACCAGGCTGCCTGTTGGATGTTAGTATTTTTTTTTCTTTTCTTTCTTTTTTCCCCCAAATTTAAACGGCTTTATAAAGAATTTGCAACTAAATATCATGGTAAATGGGACTAGAGAGATGGCTCAGTCACTAAGAACACTGGTTGTTTCTCCAGAGGACATGGGTTAGATTCCCAGCACCCATAAGGCAGCTAATTCAAGCCAAAGAGGATCATGTGTTGTCTTCTGAGATCTATAGGCATTGCACACATATGGTGCACACATAATACATGCAGGCAAAATACTCCTATACATAAAAATAAAATTTAAGAATACAATTTTAAATTTTAAAATCATCAAGCAGGGATATAAACCAGACCTTGTAAATATTAATCCTTATTTGTTAATTTTATACATGGCAACACATAATAGGTTCTAGAAATTCCTTCAAAAATGTTTTACAAATATTTTAATGTTCTCGAAGACATCTGTTACTAATACAAAAATAATAGGACCCAGGAGATGCCAGTACAGAGCTTCTCACATTAGCATCTATATGGATTCTAGTATAGGTTTAAAATTCCAACTTGTGTGGCACTAACCAGCTGGTACATTCCCAAGTTAGTGTGAAATTAAGCATTTTTATCAGCCTTGAGACTACAATAATAATTGCCTCCATCAGTCCAATTTTGTCAAAACTTCATTTGTAATTCAAATGACAAAAATGATTTGCTTTCATGAAAAAAGTACATTCAAGGACACCCACTTAAACTTTTAATAAAATTCAACCACATTCATACTTTTTCTCATATAATTTTAAAACTTAATAATGATTTCCCCTTTTTTCTTGACTTTTGGCTTCATATTTCTATTACTGAATATTGTCACATTCATGATTTAAGGTCCTATGAGGTCCTGTTGTTTTTTTATAATCATATGTGGTTTAGAACGCTTTCCTAATAGTATGTGCCTTAGGGAAATATAACATGTGTTTAAATGCATATTGATTTATGGTTCCCAGAATGATGGACATAAAATTTAAGTGTATTTTCACTGGAAATAATTTTGCATTTTTGCTAGCAAAGCATACAAATATTTATTGCTTACAGAGAAGATACAAAAATATCTTATAAAATGATAATTTTGTTCAATATTCTCTGGAAGTAATGGCGTAACTCTCCATACAATTTAAGGTAGAGATTCTTTCTGAAGTATATGAAAAAGTAAACCATACTCTTAGACAGTTTACATCATCTCTCTCTTCCTCAGAAAATGATTTCCAATCAAATATTGAAATGCTGGTGTGAAATTCATATTTCTCCCTCTGATAAGCTGAAGCAACACTTACTTCTGCACAGTTCATTTCATAAACATCTGTTTATATGCCAGCTATCATACCACGAAACTTGGCTCTTAAACTTAACTCCTAAAGCACTAGTTAAATTTACAGGTCCTGAATTTCTTCATCGAGGCCCCACTCTCAGAAGTTAAGTATCTGATTGAAGGTATAGCAGCAGCACCCCTCTTAGCTCCCTTGGGTGACTTTAATGTGTATCTCAGTGTGCGTGTATCTCAGAATGTATGGATCATGAAAACTTGATCAATATTGATGGGAGATACAGCTAATGAAAAGCAATGTGCACATCAGATACTCTAGCCTTTAACTTCTGTGTTGATAGAACTTGATATCATCTCTCTAATTAGTGACTATAATACTATCACGGAGCAAAATTTATTGATGCTTTTATTTCTTATCTTTTAATCAATGTGATCCTCAAAAGGCCCAAAACTGTACTTGTTTCCTATAACATAAAATAATTATGTATTTGTATTATTTATATATACTGTTGTTACAAAATACAAGAACACTCATATGAATCCATTACAAATAAATTTAAATTGTACATTTTAAAACAAAAAGAGGCAAAATCAATTTTTATTGCATTACATTTTGCTCACATATGAATTGTTAATATGATATATTTAATAATTACAATCATAATAATAGTATGTACCCAACCACATCCCAGAGGGTATACACTTGCTTTAATTACTGAAACAATGTTGAAAGGAAGATTTAATTGAGGCATAAGTAAAGCATGTGAAGTTCCTTTAGGTAAAAGTCATGCAGTTGGATATTGACAGGTTTATTTACCTTTAGAAAGAGACAGTAACAGGTTCTTCTTTCTGGTATTTCATTCATTTTTAGGATAATCAATCAACTTATACATATATATGATAATGTCACCAAAACTTATCCAAATTGTCAGTTTGTAAGTGTAGAAAACTGTATTTCTAGGAAATAAAACATATGAAGACAAGATAGATAATTGGTGCAATTTCCTTTTAAAAAATATGTATGAGTGTTTTGCTGACATGCTTGTGTACAGTACTCAAGGGTGTTGGATCCTCTGAAATTGGATTTACAAATCCTTGTTAAGTTTCATCTGTGTGCTGGGAATCTGGGTCCTCTGGATGAGTAATGCATACTCTGAATGTAGGAGCTTTCTCTCCAGCAACTTGACGCAATTTTCTTTTTCTTTCTTTCTTTTTTTTTTAACAGAACTTGCCTCAAGTTTATTTGTAAAAACAGCATAAGGTCCTGAACATCTGCAAATACTGTGTAGCTGTTCACACCAGTCCATCTGTTTTCACATTGGCAGACTGAGACCTTTTTTTATGGGGCCTTCACAGGGGCCTGGGCACCTTTGAGAGCCTGAGCTGCAGCTGAGGCCTCTGCCTTGGCTTGAAACTTGGGCTTTGTCTTTTGGAGCCTACGACCCCTGGCCATGTAGCTTCTAATCTGCTTCCCAAGCTTGGGGTGAGCAATAAAAGCCAAATGGGTGAGTTTGCAGCTGGGGCCCTTTGGCACCTTGGGCTTCACCACCCGGGGCTTCACCAGGGCCTTGATGGCCTCCACCCGTGCACTCATGGCCTTTGCATTATTTGCCTGCATCTTCTTCAGGCCTTTCTTGTTGAGCTTCTTGGCAAAGCGCATGTCCCTCAGTAACTTGGGGTCAACCCCCTTGAGATTCGTATCTTTGTGACCGGGGTTTCTTGATGCCATTTCTGTGCCATTTCCGGGACTGGTTGTGTGTGGTGTGGTTCTTGGACTTGGCCATGGCTGGACGGTAATCTGCCTTGACGCAATTTTCTAAAACTAAAGAATTCTCATAATTTGGATGTACCTAAGTATATGTGTGAAGGTCGCTTTTCATTGTTTTACTTGTTCTTTGCTTCATCTGTATCATGAAGATTTAATTTTAAAACATTACTAAGTACAAAATTATGTAAGAATAGAATTATTTAGAATGAACTCTTAAAGCTCAACAACTATCGCCAGGCAGTGGTGGTGCATGCCTTTAATCCCAGCATCTGGAAGGCAGAGGCAGGCAGATTTCTGTGAGTTCAAATTCAGCTGGTCTATAAAAGCTAGTACCAGGATAGGCTCTAAAGCTACAGAGAAACCCTGTCTCTAAAAAACAAAAAAAGAATGAAAGAGAGAGAGAGAGAGAGAGAGAGAGAGAGAGAAAGAGAGAGAGAGAGGAGGAGGAGGAAGAAGAGGAGGAGGAGGAGGAGGAGGAGGAGGAGGAGGAGGAGGAGGAGAAGGAGAAGAAGAAGAAGAAGAAGAAGAAGAAGAAGAAGAAGAAGAAGAAGAAGAGCATAAATCAAGGAGCAATTTCTATGGCCCCACCTCTAATTGAACATCTATTGGCAGTTAGTTGACTGTTGAGCGGAGTCACTTTTCTTTGGGGGATTACCTGAACTCTACTTTAGTGGGCAGCCCCAAGGCCATGTTCATAGGTAGGTACTAATTGGACTTGTTGGATCATTTAAAAAGTAAATATAAACAAGAGAGTATGAAATTAGTAGTGAGATGGGCTGAGGAGGTGAGAATGGGAGATACATTGTATTCATATATGAAGATGAAGGACAACTTAGTCTTCATAACAGTTTCACTCACTTTATTCTTGCTGGATGTGGACAATAGTCTTCTTAAAATAGTAAATGGAAAATTACACAAAACAATTCTAAACAGCATGATGGAATCTCACTATAGCCTAGAGTCATAGTCACGCCTTGTCTCAAAATGTCCACATTGTGATGACGCTATTTAGTTACTTAGCAGCCAGCAGTCAGAGTTAACAGAGTGTTGTACTACTGCTGTGTTGGTGTTCAATTAACTTGTGGTGTGATAGAATATATTTCCTGAAGGTGAGAATGACTTCAATAATATAACTTCCCGTAAATGAATGTATAAATTGAACAATGGAACATTACATATAAAAAATAAGATACAAAGAGTAGGGGAGTTGGCTTAGTAAATAAGAGTACTTGGTAGGTCATCATGAGGACCTCTGTTAAAATTTGTAGGAAATATCAATGAAAAAAAGAGAATGGCTATGTGTGCCTGTACCACAATAGGAGGGCAATGACAAGTATATCCTGGGAGCTCACTAGCCAGACATACTAGCAAAGCTGTAAACCTCACATGATAAAACAGACAAGAATTGAAGAAGATATTTAACATCCTCCCTTGGCCACCAAATGAACAGGCTTGAGTGAATGAACTTGCACGTTTATGTTCATGTAGCAGCTCACAAATAAAATACATACTAAGGAGGGGAAAAGAGAAAGAAGAGGAGGGAGAAACACTGAGATATCAAATTACAAGCACAAAGTGAACATTTACAAAGTTAATAAAAATGAATCCAGTCTGAAAGATAATCTAGTCTAAAATTCTAACTGAACAATTGTTTGTAAAAGGTAAACCATGTAGAAGGGAAAAGTCACAGCTAAGATAAGGCAGGAATGAAATCACGGGTAATAATTGTCATAATGTGCTACTTATGTAATTAAACTACTTAATATGATACGGAAATGGCAAATACAACACATTATTCATCAAAACCCTTACAAGTGTACAGTTTAAGGAGTAATTCTTTTTTGAGAATTACTTTCTTTAACTTTTTTCATGCTATATTCTGATTATGCACTTTTCCTCCACAGTTCCTCTCAAAAATTGCCCACTACCCAATTCTATGGTCTTTATTATGTAAATTATGGGCTTTAGTTAATAATCAGATGTCTGTACTGAATCTATACTAGTTTCATATGTTAATGGCGTTAAAGGACTGAGTAATTGGTAAACTTTTATTAGTTTTTTGATTTTTCTGTCAATCAAAGCCAATTCTAAATATAAAATATAAATTGAAGTAAACTGTACTGTTGGTCACACTACCACCCTGACACACACCTTTATTAATTGTCTATTGTAAATAGAGTCAAGGTTGGGCAAACTGGGAAAACAAAGAACATCACTTTAAACATTTATGTGTCCTGCTTTCTACCCTGTCCATCACACATTTCTTTCCCCTGCTGTCTGACCTCAGTGTTGCTGTCTATCATCAAGATAATAAAGCGTTGCTTTCTATGTCATTCCTGATATCTCCTGACAGGACTGCCATCGCAAATGAAGGCATTCAACCTTGATGACCATATACACATAAGAGCAGAACATGCCAGTTCTGACTGCTCCTAACTCATCTCATCGTCTGTGGAACTGTGCGTTGTGATGTAACACAGTGAATCCATTTATTTTCTGTCATTACGTGATCTGAGGAAGTATTTAGACATCAAATGCCTTGCACACTTGACTCTTTGACAGTGATAATAATTAGATTACCAATGTAATTTAATAACATTGCCTTACTACTGTATAATTACTATAAGGTATAGTAATTATTCAAATATAATTACTGTCATCATGACATTCAGTAATGTTAATGGCCAGTTATTACATGACACATAGTGTACCTAGTGCTTCTTTTATCTGTAACATCCTTTATAATTATAGCGATTGAATGTTGGTTATTATAATCTTTCCTCCGTTTACAAAGAAAGAGCAAAGAATTTGAAAGACTCTTTCTGTGGTCCTGAATCTTACAGCTAATAAGTTATGTTACTAGGTCTTAAACTGAAGTCAGTATTTAAAACTCTTACTTTGAATTTTATTATGTCTATATTTTATTCTCAGGGAAGTATGCTTTGATGGCACAAAATGGTAAATTTCCACAGTGTTCTGTGTCATGGTAGAGACTCAACAAGAGACCGTAGCCCCTGAGTCATTTCTTAGGTACTGTGTTGCTTGAGTTATTGGAAAATTGAGTTATTGATTTATTTGTAAAGTCTAACTAAATCTGAGAGTAGGAAAAAGTGCTTTCATAAACATAGATCACCTTGAGCCTCAAGATCCAGTCAAGAAATAAATCCTTGTCAACACCTTCAAAACTATTTTTGTTCTTTTTTCTTTGTCTTTTCCAGACATCACAATGTTCAGTTTCTTAATCAATTATAGTAATAGCATTATCTCTCATTTTAAATGTAGATTATCTCTGAATAAATCTCATCAAAGATTCATATATTCCTGTAGAAGTGATTAGATTTAGGAGTTTGTTTCTTCAAAAATCCTTTGTGGATGGATGGATGGATCTTTTGTGCCTGTTTTTGTGCTTGTAGCCACTTATGTTGGGATACACACATGCATGAGAAAGGCATTGGTCAAACCCAGCTGCCTTAAGTGCTCCCATCTTAGTTTTTGGGACAGGAACTCAATTAAACATATAACTGATTATAACTTTGGCTATATTTTCTGTGCAGTGATTTTAAGTTCTATGCTAGTCTCTACCTTTTCAGTACTGGGATTACAGATGCATATCATTGTATGTGACTGTCTTATTTCAGAGCTAGAGAACTGAACTCAGGTCCCAATGCCCGTATGGCAGTCAGTTCATTTGTTGAGTCATCTACCATCCTCTATTTCCTCCAATTTTTATGTAGCATTACATAATATATAATTATTTTTACTTATTACTTGGCTGAAAGATATTAGTAATTTGATATAAGGACAAAAGCAAGCTAAAGTAAACATTCATTAATCACACCCTGTAGACTGCTGACTTTTATGTCAAGTATTAAATTTTGGAACTTTAGGACTATGGAAGTTATTTCTCATGAAAAGAAGCTGACAATGCTAGACAGTAGATTCACAATTTGACATAGTATTTACAAAGAAACTCCAGAATTCCAGGTTTTCACCATTCTCTTCAATTATTTCTGCCAATATTTTAACTTTAGCTGTTTGTTATTATATTATAGTTTAATTAAAAAGTTGTGATGAAAACAATATAAACTATCTTATATTATAGCTCATAAACCTAGCTGCTGAATTATCAATATCATAATCATACTTCTAATATTAGCACTAAATAGAACAATAATATATGGCTATACAGAATAATATAATATAAAAGAGACTCTACAAATAGACCACATTATATTGATATATGTGTTTTAGTAAATGTACAAATATTTTTAACATGAAAATTTGCTTAATAAATAAAAGACGTGATAATTCGTAATGTACTAAATTTATATACCTTAAATTGGCAAAATATATACAAAATGAAAAAAACTTAGATCATAAAACATATATGAATTTGTTATTCCAAAATATAAAAATTGTCCCATCAAAAGGCATTTCTAAAATCCTGAGAAGGTATCTGAAAAGAGATTCTCATTTATGCTATAAAGAAAGCCAACAGCTTTATAACCAAACTTCCAATAATCATATGAACTCCCCAAACTATACATTTTCCACTTTTATAGTTCACAAGAACTATCGAATCCAAGGTTCCTTAGCCATTCTCAGAAGTCCCAAGGAATCTGTATATTACTTGAGTTGAAAAGCAATGCTTGAACAATGACATTTTAAAAGTATTCTATACAAAGGAACAACTTTTTTTATTTTTCTCTAGGAAAACATTTTTGAGAGCCACACATTAAAACAAAGTCTGATATGCAGATACTGTTATTTAACTATCCCAGTTTCAACAACAACAACAACAACAAAAAACAGTTTCCTTCATTTTTTACTACCCTTTATGGTACCAAAATGGGATAGTTCTTTGTTTAAAGATCCATTTAAACTGAGGTTGAAGTATAAATATTTCATTGCTATTATTATTTTTCACAAGATTTTGTTTCTCTTTAAGAACAAGATGATTTAAACATAAATATGCCAGGCTCTAAATATTGGGTAAATCCATGTTCTCTTGACTCTTAAGAAGTTATTCAGTCTGTGTTATACTAGGGAAATTAGAAAAATGGAAATTGATAAACAGTCAAAAATGTAATTCAATTTCACTAGCAGATTTTTATTTCTGAGGAACACTCGATAAAACCAGTTTCTTCTAATAAGTCCTCTTTACTTACATACCAGGTTGACATTGGTAAACATTCTATTATGTTGTGTCTGCTGCTACACTACCAGAAGCTTAGCCAAAACAGCTTTAGTATCACCTAAACATGAAGCTGTGGTTCTCCCTCCTGGTTCGTCCTCATGGTTAGTATCAGCTATCTGGATTTGAGTGAGCTATCACTATTTGTTCTAATAATAAATTATTTCAATTAAAATATATATTTTTGTATTTATTAGCTTTAAATTGACAGAATGAATTTTATGTGTGACAATTTATACATACATTATTCTAAATTATTGTATTCCAACACTCCTCTCCTCCATCTTTCTGTGCTTTCCTTAGGTTGGGACATACCTGCCCACAATAATCCATCTTCCATTTTTATATCACATGCATTGTTTTAAACTGCTCTGTTTTGTTTTGTTTTTCTCTCTTCACTTTAAGATCTCATTTTTCTCTTCGATGGTTTCATTCTAGTTTTATGGTTCTCTCTGTCTCTCTGTCTCTCTCTGTCTCTCTCTCTCTGTCTCTTA
Source organism: Microtus oregoni (assembly GCF_018167655.1). NCBI lineage: Eukaryota > Metazoa > Chordata > Mammalia > Rodentia > Cricetidae > Microtus > Microtus oregoni. The sequence continues at coordinate 1,649,894 of NW_024543829.1, forward strand.
TTCACACACACACACACACACACACACACACACACACACACACACACACAATTACAGTATGCACATAGGCCAGAAAATGGTGTTGCATCAGCTGTAACTAGAGTTATAGATAAACCATGATGTCGGATACGTCTCTGTATGATGTGAATGTTTTATTACCATTAGTTAATAAAGAAGCTGCTTTAGCCTATGGCAGGGCAGAATATAACTAGGCCAGAAAACTAAACTGAATATAGGGAGAATAAAGGCAGAGTCAGGCAGATTTCATATAACTACCCAAGGAGAAAGACACCAGAACTTTACTGGTAATCCACAGCCTTGTGGTGATACACGTATTAATTGAAATGGGTTAATAAGATGTATGAGCTAGCTAGAAATATGCCTAAGTCTTTGGCCAAGTAGTATAGCAATTAATAGAGTTTCTGTGTTTTTATTAGGGCCTCAGTGGCTTTGAAATAAACTCCAGTCTCCATTTACATAAGCACATATGTATTGTGAATCAAACTCAGGTCCTACAGGAAAGCATCCAGTTCCCTTAACTGCTTAGCCATCTCTTCATCCCCATGGTATGTGTCTTTTTGAATCTATTTTATTAAGCTTAATAAAAATTACTACCAAATTCATTCATTCTCCTAAAAATATCATAATCTTCCACCTTGTATATGTATGTTTTATTTATTAAACAGATGGTGAACATCTATCTGGATCTGCTCCATTTCAAAGGTATCGTAAATATCACATCAAGCAATAGTGGTATGCATGTATCTATGTGGTAGGAATTGGTGATTTTTGAACAAAGTGTAGACGTGAAATAGATGGTCATTTTATTTGGAATGCTTTGGTGAACCTCCATATTAATTTTCACTGTGGCCGTGCAAATTTACTCTCCAGTCACCATGGTATAAGAGTTTCATTTATCTATTTCTTCCTCATTTTTTATCATTTATCTCTTGATGTAATCACGCTGGTTAGAATTGAGCTAGAACCGTAAGCAGTTCTGATTTTTATTTCCATGATGGCTAGGGGTGTGGGCCAGTTTTAAAAGCATCTCTGGGGATTACTTGAGTTTCTTCATTTAAGAACTCTCTGTTCATTTCATTAACCTCTTTGCTGTCCCGAAGATTTGTTCTAGTGTTTGACTTTTCCAGTTATTTGTACATACTTGATATTAAGTCTTTCTGTAAGATACAGTTGGGTTCTATTAAGAAATACTGCCTATACCTATATCACAGAATATTTTTTACTATTTCCTTTTAGTAGTTTTCATGGCTTACATTAATGTCTTGGAATCACAATGAGTTGATTTTTACATCACAGACATGGATCTAATCTCTTTCCTTTACATGTGCATAAATAGATTAATCAGCACTGTTCATTGAAGTGGTTACCATGTTTCCAATATACATTCTTTGCATTTTTGTTAATAATTATGTTAACATCTCTTCTTTCATCTTTGCCCCTTTTCTAATAAAGAATTCTTACTCAGATTTGGAATAATTCGTTCACATTGGTTGACATGTGAACTGAGCACTTTGTTCTTCTTTAGCTGCATGTTTTATGTTTATATGTGCATCCTAAATGCACAGAAACACACACACACACACACACACACACACACACACATCCACACACCATGAAAAGGGAAGGGGTTTGGTTTGAAAGAAAAAGAGAAGCAAAGGGAAAGGAAGCAGTAATGGGAGGTAGCACTGTCAAAGCACTGGATACACTTAAAAATGAAGCCCTATAAAACACAATGAATGTAGAATAATTAATATATTAAAATATTTTTTGTAAACTATGTAAAATTTTTCTGTGTTCAAAATGGGATGCTTCAAAAACAGGACACTCAGAGTTGGTGGGTGTAGAGGTTTTGGGGTTCTGAGAGCAGTTGGGGAAGGAGAAATTGATTAGAATACATTGCAAGAAAAAATTATCTTCTAGTACAGATGAAGTTTATAGCTATAATAATTAATTCCTTGCTATCATTGGTATGTCTAAACCCTGTGTTGCTCCCATTTGGGAATGAATACATGTACACAAGCATAAAGTTATTACTTGTTCCATTCCTTCAATGTTAAAATGATGAAAAAGTATTCTTTTGTGGGTGTTTCCTTAAAATTAAAATTGTTTATGTTTCTATATTAAAATGAGCAAAAAGATAGTACACAGTCTCTGAATCTCTATAAAATTTTATATAGCTTAATTATTCTTTAGCACATTTGAATTACTCATTAAATAATGCACCTCTAATTATCTGAAAATGCTTGCAGAGAAAAAATGCACTTGATTATTAGTAACTGATGACTTAAGTTACATTAATTCTCATAGTTTCTATAGTACATAAAATCAACTACATGTCTTTATTTGATGAAGGGAATGAAAATGAGCAGTTACTGCTTTATCCACTTCATGTGGACTTTTGAATTTAAAATATGCAGTACATTTATTGATAGAATAGAGAATAATTCAATTTTTCATTCTCTCCACAACTTTATCATTTGTGTACTTTTAAATAACAGAAAATCTTGGCCTTAAAAGGGATTAAGAATTCACCTTACCTAGCAAAACATCCACTGTAAATTGTTAAATTATAGAAGGGTAACAATTCTCTAAATAAATATATTATGGCAGAGGAAATATCTCTACTACTTATGTTTCTACTACAGATTTATTATTTATGTTATTAAATAAATTCTGGAAATCATTAACACCATGTACAATTCACAAGAATCACAGCGCAGAATTCCCATGGTTTTTGAGTTATGTTTTCCACTGACAAGTTTTAAAATTCATATTAGTAATTCTGAGATATAAATGGATCTTCTAAAAATTTAGTCCAATAAAAAGTGCCAGCGATAATTTTTTTCAGTTTAAATTATATTATCCCAAAATAGTATTTTCTATTATGTTATACACAAAAGTAGCCATTAGTAGAGCTGATAAGGCAAATCCACTTTTCTTACATATAAAACATAACCTAAAAAATTGAATCTTGGACTTTTGGAGAGCATATTCAAGACCATCTTTTTTCAGTTAGAAAGTCTTAGACCTTTCACTAAAAATAGGAAATGCGTTTTATTTTTAAAAACTTCAATCTAAGACGGATTGCATAACTTCTCTGTATAACACATTCCAAGGTGTTAAAATCCTTTGTCAGGAATTCTTCCTATCTAACCTACATCACTCAGGCTTCTCTAAAGTCCATCACTTCCTGTGGATTTTTCCCCTTATTTTATTCACGGTATAAATAGAGAACTGCTGAGATAAAGCTGATTTGGAGATTGAAATGAGTTGAATCACGTCCCGGACATTACTATCTGTCAGAAGAGGACATTCTGAAAACAGAGCAATTTGGGGAACAGTTGAATTAAATATAGGAGGAACTAAATATGGGAAATTGCAACAATAAAGATCGTTCACTAAAATAACTAATAAAAATTTAAGATACAGCATAATTGGCCATAAATTTCCTTTTTCTTGGACAAATACTACCAATCCTTTTTATAGTCATTTCTAAATTATTCACAAAGGGCAATAGACAATGAAAAATTATATAGGTAGACATACTGGAATTTCAGAGTGTGTGAAACTCTCATTTGTGGGGCAAGAATATTTCTCCCTCTTTTTTCCAATTTTTAAAAAACACATTGAAAATTTATTTAACTTACCTGACCAATATTATTTATAAACAAAGATTACATTTCATATTAATCCAGTGCAAATTAGTCCTCAGTGATTATACCAACGTAGAGAAGACAACAGGTTTGAAGATTTGAATAAAGCCCTTTTATCCTATTTGGTGAGCAGTATTGTTGAACTAAATTTACATGTTTCAGTTCATTAGCTCTCCATAGTTTGGGCAGACACTCTGTGCCTAATGCATTCATTTCTCAGAAGGAACGAAGAAGGAGCTTATCTTTAGAAGAAATACCACAGATGGGAAGGGAGAATGCAAAGGGAATATTTTTTAAAGCAAAACTCTGGAGATCTTTAAACCATAACTATAGCTGATCAGAATCTAAGAATGATCACAGGCAAAAAGGAGTTGGAACAGCAAAACTAGAACATTTTATTCCTAGCAAGGAGAGCAGACTTCAACAGACACTGGGAGATCACCGCACAGACAACCTGGGTTAATCAGGTGTTGCAGCTCCAAATACTTTGCACTTGATGTGACATTTGCAGGCTCAGGGCTGAGAAAGGAACTTTTTTAGTTTCTGTCACTGTCCAATTTGAAGTCCTAAGAATTGGAGATTTTTTTTTCATGAAAAAGTCTTATTTTCTGCCTTCTTAACTACCACATTAATATATTCTTGTATATTTCAATATACTCAGTATATTTTATGCAATTAAGGTCACATAGGGTCAATTGTTGTGATGATAGTTTGGAAGTGTAAAGATTTTTGATGTGCAAGTGTACAAGAAACAAAAAGAAATAATCAGACCAAGAGATAGTCTTTAGGACCAAAATTCAAAAAAGAAGCAATTTGTTATGTTATATATTCCTATATCAAAACCAGATAAAAATATTCATAACATATATATATATATATATATATATATATATATAATCCTAGTTTTTTTTTTCTTAGAGTAAAGCAACAACTCCAGACACTCTTGGAGTCACCTGAGTAGGAAGTCTCAAATGAGGAGTTGTCCACATTCCATTGGCCTGTGAGCACGACTCTATAGTGGGAGCTGTCTTGATTGTATTGATGTCGCAGTATCTCACACACTGTTAGTGGTACCATTCATTCCTTGAGCAAGTGGTCCTCAATTGCAAAAGGGAGCATTCAGGGCATATCAAAAGCATAGCAGTCTTTGTCAGAATGTATGTCTGATTTCTGCAACTTTAACAAATTACTTCCTAAGAATATTGAAGACAACACTGTGTGGGGAGACTAATGGATAGTTACCAAAATGAAGAAAGAAAACTGTTCTCATGACTATTACTGTCTCTTTTTCTTACTGTGTATCTTGCATTAAGTATCATTTTCATTATCACTGCTCCTAGTTTGTACTTTGATGTTTATTGGCATATTAGTATAGTCTCTAAAGCTATTTATTACATACCTTTTAAGTATCATTTTCATTATCATTGCTCCTGTCTGTACTTTGATGTTTATTGGCATATTAGTATAGTCTCTAAAACTATCTATTACATACCTTTCTTTTAGATATCCCATTATTTTCTTCAGAAATAATTTGATTTTACTGAAAAAGTGCTAAGCAGGTACTTAACATGATGAGATAACTGAGACTGTATTTGAATACCTTAATGCATTGACTTTGAACCATTACATTTTTGGCACAAGTTCAGCTTTTCAAAGGAGAAAAATCAATAAGTGGAGAACAAGTGAGATATATTGTCAAAGACAGGCACTACATGGGTGACCAAAGGGAAGTGTTTTATGACTAAGAAAGGCAGAGTCTAAAGAATAGGTACTAATTAAGTGGCAGCAAATGCCCAGAAAATACTGCTGTCGAGTGGGGGCCTACATAGAGACATGAGAAAAAGAGAATTCACTCAACCTGCAGGTGAGAGTTCTACTTCTTGGGCTATCTTGGGGAAAAAAGTTCACAATCACATAAAAAATATTTTATTCATAAACACGGTGAAAAATAAAAACCTGAAGAATGCTAGAATTGAAAGCATTTGCCACCATGCCTGACTTCTGATACATATTTTTAAATTATGGTGGAATTCAATGGCAGCAATGGTAAAATTATCACTACCAAAACTACTAACTTAAATTATGTATAATACTCACTTCAGGCATTATATGCTATCATTGTCAAGCCTGCTCTGCTCTGATCAGGATCTGTGTTGTTTTTGTTGCATGACAACACTAGTGGAGGTTTTGATTGTCCTAGAATGCTCTTTGTGTTATCTTCTAATGGTGAAGTGTTTTACAATAGGTTCTGTATCTTAGTAGGGGTTCTTATTGCTGCCATAAAATCCCAAGACCAAAGCAACTTATGGAGGAAAGGTTTGATGGTGCTTTAATAGGCTTTCATATGTGACAATAGGCTTGATAATTGCTTGGTGGAACCATTTTGGAAGTATTAGGAGCTATAGTTTCGTTGGGAGAGATCTGTCACCGGGGATGGGCTTTGAAGTTTCTAAAGTTAATGCCTTTCTGAGTTAGCCAGCCCCCTCTCGTGATTTTGTGTCAGTGTATAAGTTCTCAGCTACTGCTCCTTCTAAAAATCTGGGTATGAGACAGGGGAAATTGACCTCAGGAGCAAGAGGAGGGAAGTGGGCCTATCTTTAGCCTATTTGTTGTACTGGGAGAAAAAATAAATCCTTGGCTTAGAAGGACTTCCTGCTGGAGTTGGGGTCTGGTACAAAGCAATGGGGGAAAGAAGGTGAAAAGGGGAATATCTGTGCGATCCACATAAAATAAGAACAGCAGAGCAGAGCAGGACATCTTCAGTGTTCTACTGCATACTTGGGATGAAACTGGAGTGTTGGACTGGGGAACAGAGAGTCAAAGTCAAACTACTTTCTTGTCCATTTAGGATCAGCTTCCCAGAGTTGGTGCCATGGTATGCTATCCTACAATAGCAATCATTATCAAGAAAATGTTTGACAGATTTACTTATAGGCTAGTTTTATGGAGGAAGATTTTTAGTTGAGATTTTTCTTCCTAAATAAATCTAGCTTGTGTCAAGTTCACAAAAATCAATCAAGAAACTTTGAGGAAATATTAAAAAGATATATGGAGGCTTTTGTCAAAAAAGTAAAAATATTTAGAGTATTATAAAATTTAAAAAATAAGGAAATTAAACAAATAATGGTAGAGTATAGATGAAAAGAGAAGGGGTAAGAGGTTATTGTAAAATAATGCAAAAGTCCTAAGATGGTTTAAATAAAAGTTATCAGTCAAAAATTGCTGTAATAGGTGGACAAGGTAGACTTTCAAAAGCTGAAATGCCAGAATAACTGTGTCATTGATGACATACAAAAGCTTCACTCACTTTCACTACCCATTTAATTTTGAACCTAACCCCCTCATTATTTCATCAGCAAAGACATTTCCAGTCCAGGCGTAACACCAGCTATCTTCCCTGCTCATCATTTTGCATGTGAAATATAATGCAATTCCTTTGCATTTATAACATTGTTCTCATGATTTCCTCAGCTGAAAAGGTATAAAACAAGATTATATTTAATCTTAATATTATAAGCTAATATTACAAAAAAACACAGGTTCCACCCATAACTCTTATTAACTATCAGACAAATAAAATAATTTGTTTTCAGACTTGTTGATTATCTTCTATTTCCAGTTACTGTCACAGTAAAGCAAAGGCCATTGAACCATTTTTGCTTTTGTTTAAGAGTTGAGGGTCTGATGTTGCCTGAATGAAGCAATTGAAATGATCGTGAAACAAAATAGAATTTATGACCTTCACTTTCTCATCCATGTCACTAGTATAATGCTATTACCCTCTCAAGTGCTCTCTTCTTTTACGGTGTGTTACATTTGTTTGTGCTCTGGAATGTTTGTTTTAATGATGCAAAGAAGTATTGCATTCTTTTACATTGCATGTATTTAACTCTGTGAAGTTGTGTTACTTTGACTGTCTAGAACACCTGGTTGATATGATAAAGAGCTGAGTGGCCAATAGTGAGGCTGGAGAAAGAATACATGGGGTTGGCAGCCAAAGAGAATAGATATAAAGAGAAAAAGAGAGAGATCAAGGAGAGAAGAAAAAAGGGGCCAGTTACCCAGCCGCACCATCAGCCTTGGAGTAAGAATGAAAGCAAGATTACTGATGTAAGAAAAGGAAAAAGCCAAGAGGCAAAAGATAAATGGGATAATTTATATTAAGAAAAGCTGGCTAGAAATAAGAGAAGCTAAGCTTGGGCATTTATATTAATAATAATTCTCCATTTGTGATTTATTTGGGAGCTGTGTGGTGGGCCCCCTCAAAGAGTAAAGAGTAAAGAGCCACCTACAGGATCTTTATACTTTTCTGGTTTCTCTAGTTACTCTAGGTTACATACTCACATGAAAAATGTTTGGATCTAGGAAACAAAGATGGAGGAGAACAGGTGTCTTTTGTCTGTGTTACCTCTTTCAACACAATCTTTTCCTACTTTAAAGCATAGACCTGCCTATTTTATGATTTCTTCTTTTTTTCCACAGGAGAATAGAATTCTATAGTGTATATGTACAATGTTTTCATTATTTGTTCATTGATACAAAGATTTTAAATTGTTCCCATTTGTCGAACCTCATAAAGCTGAGAAATATCTGCCCAGCAAAGAAAGACAAAGAGAAAACCTACTGAACAGGAAAGGATTTTTACCAATTATACATCTAATAGAGGGCTAATATTCAAAATATATAAAGAATTTTCAAAAGTTAGGTACCAAGAAAACAAATAACAAAATAAAAAAAAAAAACATAGAATTCTAATGCAGGAATCTCAAATGGCTGAGAAACACTTTAAAATATTTTCCAGACCCTTAGCTATCAAGGCAATGTATATCAAAACTTCTTTGAGATTTTATCTTCAATCGTGAAGATCAATAAAAAATAGTGACATCTGACCCTCTCAATGATATACAGAAAAGGGAGCATTCACCTGTTATTGGTATAAGAGCAAATTTATAGAACTATTATGGAAATCAGTATGGAAATTCCTTAGGAAGATGCGAATTGTTTTCGTTAAGATCCAGATATTCTACCCTAAGGATGCTTCAGCAGAAGAAGCAGTTGCTAGAAAATGTTAACTGATGCTTTATTTTAATAACCATAAATTGTAAACAACCCAGGATAAAATGAAAAAAGAATATATTTACATAAATGAATGAAACTAGAAAATAATTCATCCTGAAAGAGATAACCCACACTCAGAAAGACAAATATGGTATGAATCTATTTATATATCGATAAGTCAGTGATAACTAAGCTACAATTGATAGAACCACAATACTTAGGTATAGTTTAAGGAACTAGGGGTATAGATAGATGTCTTTATGTATATGTTTCTATGCTATGTATAGACAGAATGGGTTGTTGAATACAAAGGGGTCAAATAGGAAGATGAGTGGAATGGGGAAGCAATTACTGCAAGAAACAGTTAAACTTAATGTCCATTACGGAAACGTAATATAGCAGAAGACTCCTAAAGATACATATATGTGAAGGTAATCTAAATGATATAACAAATTAGTTGAGACAGAGTCCAAACTAGCCAACACTTATCACCAAATGAAGCTCCTAGTACCAGGACTAGGTTATACAGAATTAATTGTTGGCCAAAGGGGTCCCATGGGAATCCCCAAAAAACCCAGGCTGTTGCCAAGTCAATAGGTTGCTCTTCACCATTTAAAGGTAAGGCTCCATCGCTGAATACAACATTTACATAATATTAAATATAGAGAATTCAAGTGTGTACTTATGTAGATCCTTCACAGCTATGTTTAAAATCTTTTGTACAGAAAGGTTCCCTTCCTACCAAGAAAGAAAAATAAATACCTATCCAACTACAAACTCTTTGATTGGTAATGATATCCTGCCTACAAAATATGCTAGGGTAATAGTGTCACAAACTTTTGGGAATAACCAATCAATATCTGATTTGACCTAAGGCCTACTACTCAAGATACAACCCACACCTGACTCTGCTTGGGTGACCAAAAATCCTAGACTAAAATTAATTTCTACTGTTCAAAAAATGTAGCATTAAAGTGAAGATACTCCCAACTCTATCCTGCTGTACTGATAGATAAGTGCCCTGCTAACCCATTATAAACTTACAGACTACAGCAGCATTCACCAGGCCTACAGGGGTCTGCACCAGATCATCCATGTATTTATTATAGCTTCTTCCAGTTTAGTGTTTTTATGGGTTCCTTAAGTGTGCAAAAGTGTGTACACAAGTAGGTCTCTGATGCTTGTGCCTTCTCTTGGCCTCTTTTCCTTCTGCCCCTCCCTCCAACCTCCACCACCCAACTCTGATGTGTTAGTTTTCATTTTATTTTATTATACATACTTTGATAATATCCCTTAGAAGACTGCTCCTCTTTTATGATAGACAGGGATTGGATCTAGATGGAAGGGGAGCTGGGAAGAATTGAGTGGAGTAGATATTGAGAAACTAATCAGGATATGGGAAAAATTGGAAAATATCATTTTTCAGTAAAAGGAAAACCATAACTGGTTTCCAGTTCTTGTTTACTGTGATTATCAGTGAACACGACTGAGCAAGTATCTATGAGGTAGGGTACTGAGTAATTTATGCATATGGGTCAATGGTAGATTTATTTTAGGTTTTTGTGAATTCTTACCACTAATTTATAGTGAGTGTGTATGTGTATGTGGTACATGTGTGGAGTGTGTGTATGTGCATGCATATGTGGTATGTGTGTATGTTATCTGTGTAACATATGTGTGTGGTGGGTGTGGTGGGTTGGTGGGTGTGGAGTGTATGTGTGTGTGTGTTTATATATATATATATATATATATATATATATATATATATATATATATGCATGTGTGTATTGTATATATGTTGTGTATGCATGTGTTTGTTGTATATGTGTATGGTATCTGTGTGGTGTGTGTGTGGTGTGATGTGTGTGTGTATGTGTGTTTGAGTAAGAGTTGTATAGGAGAGAATTGGTGAAGTACTTTTTTTGACCACAGTAGACAGAAGAGGGATAAAGTGGAAAATGGGGTCATATTACAAACAAATATATTTTGTTCAAGATAATAAACTGACAGAGCATCTTTACAGGAAAGAGGGATAGGAAAGAAAAGTAGAAGAAAAAAAATAATTGTATGTATCTATAAGTACACGATCACAGCATAGCATAAATATATTCTAGTGATTATCTTCATTCACATAGTAAATCACCTTTGCCTGGATTCTCACAGAGCTGAAAGAGATTGCAAAAGTTTCCACTTGTCCCTTTGTATAAAGCCTCTGATATCATCATAAAAACTCTCTCACAATGGCAAAAAATCCTGTCCCTACCACAGTAATACTCAGGATAAGGACTTCAGCTTTTTCTATTTCAGAGAACACAAACAACCAAGCACTACACAAAGGGCACAACAATGACAAAATATACAAAATTTCTGGGCAAAGATTTTGAACCAAACTGTACATTAGATATCCTGATATGGACAATGATGTGGGAGTGTCATATATCAATCTGTTGATTTCATTGGTTAAGCAATAAAGAAACTGCTTGACCCTCATAGGTTAAAACATAGGTGGGAGGAGTAAACAGAACTGAAGGCTGGGAGAAAGGAGCTGAGTCAGGTAGTCGCCATGATTCTCCCACTCCAGGCAGATGCAGGTTAAGATCATTCCTGGTAAGCCAGCTTGTGGGCTCCACAGATTAATAGAAATGGGCTAGCCCAGGTGCGAGAGTTAGCTGAGAAAAGGCTAGATATAATGGGCCAAGCGGTGTTTAAAAGAATACAGTTTCCGTGTAATTATTTCGGGTAAAGCTAGCCGTGCAGGCGGCTAGGTGCTGGGGACACAGCCCTGCCGCTCCTAGTTACTACAGGACAAGGTAGGACTGTTTTCATAAGCTCAATAATTTATTAAGAATACTACATAATTGGCAGTAAATTATTACTTTGATAATTCTAGTTTATATATCTGTTTTATAAAAGACTCAAGTTATAGGACCCTTCTTGTCAATCTGCCTTTTTTTGATTGAGCTAATCACAATTACTTTATAGCTAAAAATTTTAGGAAAATTAGTAGGAGTTTATTAATAATTTTGTTTATACAACATGAAAGATTTTTTCAGAACTAAAGTATTGCATGACTTCTCATAGAAAATTATTTTATTATAATGCAATATTAACTATTAACATTACTTAAAGTCATCAACACTTAAGATATTTAAATATATTAAGACTGTTTATTGATTTTCATATCATACTGAAAATGACAAATTCTCCTGTTTATTGGGCATTATACCTGATAATACTTCCCTCATCATGTAAGTATGATCTTTCAAATTTTCCAAGTGACATGTAGCATAAGGCTCTTGAGATTTCAAATTTATTCTTTTTTTTTTAAACATTAAACCACAATTCAACCTACTCAAGCATTACACTCAAATAAATTATTATGATATGCATTTTATACCTGAAGTATAAATTAGGTACATGAAGAATGTTTATATTAATAAAAATTTGCATGTTTCTTCTAATAATCTGTTGGTTTTTTAATTTGGAAAGTTAAGCTTTACCTTGATGTATTAATGAAAATAAACATATTTATTAATGGTATGTGCAAAGTCTATATTTCAATTATGAAAATTAACTAATCCATTAATAACATAGTTCCATGGAAGGAAATTGTATATAGACACTTTTATAATCCATTTATTCAAACGGTTGCTCACTGCTCAGCAATCCCATAGTTTATGGCTACTTAAGATTACAGAAAGGCCTAGGTATTGAATAACCTCTGATTCATTTCTTCATTTTCTTTTTATCCCATGTGAAGAGTTGGATTACACTTTATATAACACAGTACCTGACTTTTTAATCCGTTTATGCATTTTAAAATTTATTTTACAGTTAAAATTTCATGGGACAGCATTCAATGTCTGCTTTTATCAGGGGAAATTGTGTAAGCTGCTTATCTTTCAATACTTTTGTCATCATTACTCATAGCAGAGATATCATGGGAATATAGCAGAGATAGGAAGAATAATAGATAAAACAAGAATTATAATTCACAATGTGATACATTAAACATGTGAAAAATAGAGCAAAGAATAAGAAATAAGCCCAAAGTTTTGTTGTGAAATAATATAAGGAAATCCCACATACACACAGACAAACACCTAATCTAACAACTGAAGGGGCACCTCTGTAAAACAATTTACAATGATTCAGAGGAAAACCATTTAAAATGAAACCTTTAATTATCAATTTATCAATATATTTCAATCATTTGATTAGATGAAGTAATGGGAATATGTTTAACTTTTCTGATAGCCAGAAATGCATCACTAAAGGGAGGAGTTAGCAGCAATCACATTCGTGGGTAGAAAGAATCACCTTGTTCACTGTGAACCAGTCTACATCACGGCAGATGCTAAAGTACAATCTTTCTACAGGACCCAATGATTTTACCTTTTGTTCCAAAAATTTTAGCAGACAGCCTGTTTGATGACTTATTTAAAAACCATAGAGAAATGAGATATGATATTAAAGTGCTCACTTCCTTCTCCAGATTTTTCATTTCACATAAGAACATGATAAACAGTAAATTTTAATCACTGAAATGACATCTATCAACCTAAATCAGATTTTACCCTCCTGTCTCTTTCAGATTTAATATTGTGATAGATAATTGTGCTGAATAGATTTATGTCAACTGAAAAGAAGCTAGAGTCAACTGAGAGAAAGAAGCCTGAATTTAAAAATTGCCTCCATAAGATCCAGCTGTAAGGTATTTTCTTACTCAGTGATTGATGGAGGAGGGCTGAGTCAATTGTGGGTAGGGGCATCCCTGGGATGGTGGTACTGGGGGTCTTTAAGAAGCAGACTTTAAAAAGCCATGATGAGCAATCCAGCAAACAGCACCTCTCTATGTCCTCTGCATCAAATTCTGCCTCCAAGTTTAAATTCCTGTTCTGAATTCCTTCAGTGATGTGGAAGTGTAAGCCACAAAAACCCTTTCCTCCCTATACCACTTTTGGTCATGGCATTTCATCACAGAGAGAGTAGCTCTAACTAAGACAATACTACTTTATCAAAGAGATTGAATTCCTATTTTCATGATGTGTAAAATGTGGCGGACTTCTCGACCGGCGAGGAAGAACGACCACCACACCAGGATTCCACTCAGATCACGCTTTTACTGGAGTGCCCTTGATTGATGGGGAGCATGGAACAAGAGGGCGGGAAAACGAGGGGCAGGGAGCGAAGGGGAGAGGCAGCATGAAGCGAAGGGGTCAGGGGGCACTTAGGCAGCCACTTAAATAGGGAATTGGCACAAGGGTCGCCCTGTGATTGGCTGCCACCAGCAGCTGACACCAGACCACATCTGGAGAGGCTCAAGGATCCTCATCCACCCTGCATGCCGGAAGTGGGGACGCGCAGCTCTCAAAGCCATAGCCAAATATGGAGTTGTTTATAACCAACAAGACAGGATGTCGGCGCCATCTTGTAATGGCGATCCTGTCTGGCTCACTACAAAACCCCTTCCTCCCTATACCACTTTTGGTCATGGCATTCCATCACAGAGAGAGTAGCTCTAACTAAGACAATACTACTTTATCAAAGAGATTGAATTCCTATTTTCATGATGTGTAAAAGAGAACAAGAATGGACTGGAATAGACTCTACACTTTTTATTAAACTAACCTATAGTCCAACCATCTTCCATTTAACTCAAAAAGTGTGTATCTTCTAAGTTTCTGTTTTAACACAGTCAGTGGATAAAACCATCACGAAACCAAGGTAAAAGGCTACCCTACAAAAATATGAGATATTTCAAAGCACAATATGATCTTCTATAAAGCAGCACAAGAAGATTGGAATTATAATCACATGCTCACAAAGTACCTTAATGGTATTGTATAAAATTGGCTTCCAATAAGTTTGTCTACCATTAGGATCTCCAAGAACGGGTTTTCTGAAAGAAAAAAAAAAATCTATGGAGAAATTACATTATCTGAAGGTACAAAATTAATAGCATGAACTACTCTAGAAAAATTTATTAGGAAATTGGGTAAAAAGAGAATTTGGGATAAATAATTGAAGAAGTAATTTAGTATTCACAAATGATTAAATTTATAATGATAAAATAAACATTGCAAGTTTTCCAGACCCTTGGCTGGCTTTTCTAACTCATGCAAGAGCTCCAAATTTTTAGAACTGACCTAAACAGAGCAGGCACAGTCATCATATGAATAAGAACTGCTAAGATTTTCTAATATTCACAGATTGTAAGAAAACATAACCAGTAATCTTTATGAGCTGATCATATGCCAACAAGGAAACTAGTTAATCACATTTCTGAAAGCTGGAAAAATGTCAGAAATTTCACAAAATTTGAAATATCTACAGCTTCTGAATATATATATATATATATATATATATATATATATATATATATTTATGGCCATAGTATTTGGGCTTGTTTTTGAAGCAATTCAAAGATATCATTATAGAACATACCTCATGATATGGTATCTGAATAATACCATAGAGACATATGCTAGAATATGTCCTTGAACTTTTTTCCGTAACAAAAGATTATTAGGTAAAGAAAAATGTTGGAAAACAAAGTTGAAAAACCTAGAGTATATGTTTAAGAAGAAAAAAAGAATTCTATCATGAATATAAGTTTATTGCCAAGAAATATTGCTGGTAGAACATTAAATATTGATGCTAGGTTTAAAAAATGTATTCATACTATTCAGTCACATATCAAAGTGAAACCTTGATGGAATAAAATATTTATATATAAATAAAAGGGCCCATAAAGGGATTTAAAGTTTATCCTTGCATCTGCCACTCTTATACTACAACAAAAAGCTGTCACCATTGCAAAAGCCTACTTCCTTGATGGAAATAAGGTTTGAGAACTCACACAAAAGTCTCTAGTAGTGAAACAATACAGCAAGATAAGGGTTGGGGGTTGCTGCTTATTTAAAAAAGACAAATTCATTTATAATTCATAAATAATTTTAAATTGTGTGATCATTTATTTATTAATCCAATTATGATTTATTCAGAATTCTTAAAGTCAGCAGTCCAGAAGATAAAATACATATAAGTTCCCAGTCTTCTTAAGTTTACATTTCACTTGGAAGAAAATTAAAACAGGAAGTTAATGACTAAGGGTGTTTCAATTACAGGCTTGGAGTGGATCAGTGGAATAGTACGTGTTCAGTATTTATGCAGCTCATGGCTTGACCACAAGCACACACAAACACACACACACACATACAATATTTGTGATGATTATATAGAAGAAGATAAATCAGGGTACAAAGAGAGGGGAATACTTATATGTGCTACCTTAGCAATGATTTTAAAACGTGCTTTCTGTAAGAATGGTTATGTGTGAAATTTAAATCAGTGCACATAAACCAAATTTGGGGGCTCATGAGATAGTTGGGAGCACTAGTTGCTCTTTTAGAAAACCCAGCTTTCATTCCCATAGCCTACACTGCTGTTCATTCCCTCTGTAACTCTTGTCCAAGAGATTCAGTATAATCTTCTCTGCCATCCAAGGTGACATACATGCAGGAAAAACATCCATATACATAAAATAAGAAACTAAAGATCATGATATATTTTAAAGTTTTAATCATGATTTTAATGAATTGTACCAATCAACAGTATCACAAAAATCTTTCAAGTTAGTCTTGAATACTTTCAATTCAAATCAAACAGTAAATTGTCCTAAAGAAAAATACAATCACTTCAATTGTTACAATGTGCTTTGTATTCCTTTGATTTGATTGGATAGCCAATTGGAGGGTCTTCCCTGTGGGAAACTACCTCTCCCAACATCAGCATTAATGGTTGCCTTTGTTCTTTCGCTAAGGTTATATACACATACATATCTATGTACATGTATATAAACATATACATATCTATGTACAAGTATATATACATATAGATATCTATGTAACAGCAATTAAAGTTTTATCTAACATAAAAAGGAAAGTATTCTGAAGGAATTGATTCCTAATCTTTGCATGCAAAACATAGATACACACCTGTCTATAGAATCGCTATTCACACAATAACTTCAACATTAGTAGAAGGATTTAAAAGAATATACTAACAAGTAAAACATCAATGTTATGATAAACTAGAATGCCAATGGATACTTATCTATATTAGTAAGACTTCAAAAACTCCAATATCTATGAATAAAACATTTTATATCATAATAATCATTTCTCTTACTTCTTCAGAAAACCTGAAGTCTAATTACTCCAGTGTAAGTTTCAAAGAGACCAGTTTTGCATATCATTTTCTATTGGCAAATTTGTTTCAGTTTCTGTCTCTGTCTCTCTTTCACATGCTCATATGCACACACACACACACACACACACACACACACACACTTACACACACATGCCTTAGAAATTCTTCAAAGTTGAAGAAAACTGGTGCAGCAGTTTAGTGTAAATAGATTTTAATATACAGATGAATTAGGAATGAAACAATCGTGAAAAATATCATTCGACTGAGAGCTTGAATCTAATCATACTTTCTAAGAGTTGACTAAGTGAAAGAAAATGAGTCAGGATACACTGTTGACACAATGTGCCAGAACCCAGCATTAAGACAAGCTGTTCTCTTTTCAGTGATACTAATGGAGAATAAAATCAGCAATACTTGATAAGCAGGATTTCAGCACAAGATGAGAAAATCCTCAGCTAAAATGCAGCAGCCATTGTGCACTCCCACGTGATGACTTGGCATATCCAGACTCTATGAGATGCTGATGGAAGAGCGATCAGTAGCCATATCTAAAATCTGTACTAATGCATTAATATTTTAGCTTAGCCTTTGTTCTTTCTTACTAACACTTGATAGACAACATAAGAAGCCTTTCTTAGGCACTTTCTCAACACAGAATTGGAATAACTTATTTCATTTTTCTCCTCTCCATGTGTTTATGCTTCTTGAAAAGTTAGTCTTCTTTTTACAGCATCACTAACACATTGCATTGCTCAAATTCAAAGCATACATTTCTATTTTGAACTTAAGTTCTTATTGAACAAAGTGACTGACAACAGGAACACACTCATAGTTAAATAAATTAGGTGTATGGCTCATTTCACCAAAGTAGAACACACACACCTTGGTGAAACAACAGGACATTCTAGTTACAAGGAGTTAACAAAGACTCATTCATCCTGGCATTAGGATTTGAGTTAGATAATTTCAGATAGATTCTAGAGGCAAGACATTATTATAAATTAGATGTAATCAAGAATAAGGTTAGATGGTTTAGCACATTTTATCTGGAAGAAGGCAAGATAGAGAAGGACCAAGCGACAATCAAAAAGCAGTGATACTTCCTCATGTCAACCACATTAGTAAAGATATGACCTGCTTTATTGTTTATTTTTGCCTTTGCTTTGTTTTGTTTGGGTTTAGTAACAGTTCACATTTTTGCCTCTAAACATGATTCTAGATTTGATGTTATTTTTTAGGATTTGTGGGAGGAACTTGATCTAATAAAATATTGAATTACTTTATTTGTTTTTACTTGGTACAATGTTTTAGATTTTATAAAATAATATCAAGGTCTATCATCCATGAATATAAATACCATTAACCAACAGGAAGTTCTCTTTTTAGTGTCAGATCAGCTTCTGAATGACAAGGGCTGGCTTTGACTATGGTT
This sequence comes from Microtus oregoni, assembly GCF_018167655.1. Lineage (NCBI taxonomy): Eukaryota > Metazoa > Chordata > Mammalia > Rodentia > Cricetidae > Microtus > Microtus oregoni. The sequence goes on from NW_024543829.1 coordinate 1,668,272, forward strand.
TTGTTTGGGCGAGAGAACCCTCAAGTCAATAAAGGCGTGTGAAAACAAATATTGTTTTTACACAGGATGTTTTTCCTGTAGCGGCAAATTCTTTTACTATCCCAACTTCAAAGTTCATCTGTTTCCAAGCAGGTATGCCCTATATGTGGGCATATATGCCCTCAACAGTGCACATAGACACCGTCCAATCTGTTGACAGACCGAGTAGGACCAAGGAAAGGTCAAACTCTCTGTTTCTTTGAGCTGTGACATCATCTCTTGTCCATAAACAGCCAAGTGATTCTTTTGGTTTCTGGTTTTCTGATTCAAACTGAGTTACAGCCTTGGGTATTTGAGTCTCCATTTGCAGATTGCAGATCAACAGGCACAATAAATGAACCCGGCCAATCCTACAATGGGGAAACAGAAAGAGAAATTGAGACTGTGAGAATTATCCACATTTTGAGTAGCTAATTTCGTATATTAAAGATGTAAGTTATTTGACAGGGTCTACGACTGTATTTCTTTTTTAAAAATTTATTTATTTATTAAAGATTTCTGCCTCCTCCCCACCAATGCCTCCCATTTCCCTCCCCCTCCCCCGATTAAGTCCCCCTCCCTTATCAGCCAGAAGAGCAATCAAGGTACCCTGACCTGTGGGAAGTCCAAGGACCATCCACCTCAATTCATTCTAGTAAGGTGAGCATCCAAACTGCCTAGGCTCCCCCAAAGCCAGTACGTGCAGTAGGATCAAAAACCCATGGCCATTGTTCTTGAGTTCTCAGTAGTCCTCATTGTCCGCTATGTTCAGAGAGTCCGGTTTTATCCCATGCTTTTTCAGACCCAGGCCAGCTGACCTTGGTGAGTTCCCTATAGAACATCCCCATTGTCTCAGTGTGTGGGTGCACCCCTCGCGGTCCTGAGTTCCTTGCTCATCTTCTTTCTCCTTCCGCTCCTCATTGGGACCTTGGGAGCTCAGTCCGGTGCTCCAATGTGCGTCTCTGTCTCTGTCTCCTTTCATCACCTGATGAAAGTTAATATTCAGGAGGATGCCTATATGTTTTTCTTTGGGTTCACCTTCCTATTTAGCTTCTCTAGGATCGCGAATTATAGGCTCAATGTCCTTTATTTATGGCTAGAAGCCAAATATGAGTGAGTACATCCCATGTTCCTCTTTTGGGGTCTGGCTTACTTCACTCAGGATAGTGTTTGCTATTTCCATCCATTTGTATGCAAAATTCAAGAAGTCCTTGTTTTTTACTGCTGAGTAGTACTCTAATATGTATATATTCCATATTTTCTCCATCCATTCTTCCATTGAAGGACATCTAGGTCGTAGCAGCATTGTTTGTAAAAGCCAGAACCTGGATACTACGACTATATTTCTGTCATCACGTTTGTAATAGAAGCCCTGAAGACTGAGACCTAAAGTTAACTTAATACAAAACACTGCACCGCGACCATATAACTTGAAGAGACAGAGATATTGGAAGGATATAATAACAGAGAAAGAGAAAATCACCTGTTTGACGTTTGTTGTATCAGACAAAACAAACTGTAGCGAGAAAAAGGAAAAGAATAACTGAAAACATATGCTCTCTTCCCTTCCGACTCTGGAACTTTAGCTCTTTCCCTTGTTGATTTTAGAAGAAAGGAAAGAATCTGAAATCAGCAAAATGTACATTTTCCCTGTGGTGTCTATTTTCTATTGACGCAATAAAAGAGGCACCTGAGGTTTTACAAAAGAACGAACTGGGAAACCACCAAGTCAGGTGTCTGGCTGGCAAGGAAAGCAGACACTAAAAGCGTTGTCCTGGCGGTGGTTGGAAAGGAGACAGCCCTGATGGTGGCGCGGAGGATGGCAGAAGTCCTGCAGACCTCTTAAGTCCAGCCTGGCAGGCAGCGGCTTTCTAGGCATCTATTAGCAAACTGCTGTGTTAATGGAGAGGTGAAAAGTTGTGTAAAGAAACTGAGAGGCACTTTCCCCCCTCATAATGATGAGTCCTAACTCTGAGAATGAAAGTTTAGGCGAGGTAAGTCAGATCACAGGAAAGATAGGGAACAAGTTAAAGTCTTAGAATTCATTGGAACTCTGCTTTAAGATGTATGAGCCGTTGCATGCTGCTTTTGAAGACAGGGTGAAATGAGAACACTGACCTTGGAGTGCTGTGATTTGTGCAAGTTAATTGGGTTACGGGCGATGGGTTCAGTTGACAAGGTACCTGAAAGACGTTTGTAATTAGAACGGGCAGCCTTCAAGTGCAAATGGAAAGGACTTAATTAAGACACAAAATGTTAATTGGTCAGAGTAGACAAGAAGCAATTTCTCTTTGAAATTTCTAAATAAAAGGAAGTGGAGGTTTTTATGAGATAGGACCAGAAATGCAGCCTTCTTCAGGGGCGCGCTGCTGCTGTTTTGAGTCTCACCATTGCTGAGAACCACCCCTCACAGCACAGGGCAAATGAGAACTTTTACTCCTTTATACCAAAAGATATTACCTTAAGACTCAGAGTCATTGAGTAGAAGCATTTCTTCGTAATTACAAAAGTGGTAGGAATGATGGGTGATGTATCAGCTAAGTGTTGGTTTGATTAAACATGCAGTGGTGAATTTTGATTGTTCATGTTTCTTGGTATATTAAGTTACTATAGTTGCATAAACACATTGATGTTTGTAGTATAATTTCTGAACAATGATTTTACTTATCTGATCAGATTGAAGGTAGAAGGTGCTCTGAGCCTTACCAATGTGTCAAGGCCTAATGAGAAGTTATTTTTATTGTTTCATTTTTATTAAGTTATAGCATTAAACTACTATTTCTGAATAAAGAACATTCAGCATATTAAAAATATGCACCATTTCATTATAAGAGTCTTCCAATTTGAGTGGAAACTCTCAAAGAAGAACTAACACAAATAAAGAGTAACAATAAGTTTGATCGGTCCTGTAATGGACTGAACATATTCACACATACCCTATCTCACACAGAGAACTCGATCTTTTGAATGTTAACAGAAAGTGAACCTGCAGTATTCAACATAGAGGGAGAAAAGAGAGTCCCAAAAGGTTTTAGTCCTTTTTTGGTCATATGAACTCTCTCATTTGATAATCTTCCAGAGAGCTGACATTGAAGGCACCAGCCCACACAATGGTGAAACAGGCTTTGCAGTTTATAGATTATTCAAAGGTCTGGTACTGATAGCTCCCAAACCAGGTGGAAAGATAAGCTCAGGTGAGAACAGTCCCACAAGCTGACTGCTGAAATCAAGCCCCTGAACTTGGTAGCTGAGTGTTTCTCGTTCTATTGGAGAATATCAAGCACTTAAAGGACATGATTCACATCTACCCAACAGTGACAATACAAAGCTATTTATATTAGAAAATCTTCTGAATGGATGGCAGGCTAATTTACAAACAAAACAAGAGCTTTGATATTTTAATGCGCCAGACAGGGAAGGGAGCAAGTCTGTCAAAGCTAAACCATAGGGGACTTTTTTGCAGTCCTTTTCACTGCTGTGCAGAAATCTTGCTCACCATGAACAGAAAGAGACAAAGACATCCGAATTTTTGAAATTTGGCAAATCCATTTTACTTTTGCCCTTTCCCCCAAAACAATGATTTCATGTACCTTTTCTTGAAAATTATGCATGCAGATATGACAAGCTTTAATTCATGAAAAATGTTAGACATCTGGAGCTGATCTTTTCATAAAAATAATTTGCTGAATATTTCAAGCTTTTATATGCATACTTAAGTCTGTGGAAATGACTCAAAATGACATAAAGATACAATTAAAATGACACTGAAATATCCCTAAATGAAGCATAATTATGAAGCAGATTTATTAATACCGCTTCTGAATTGAACTTGTAAAACATCAGTTCATCGAAAGTAGATATCAGCCATCACTAATCTTTAGACTTTAATTCCAAAATATTTAGTGATCCCAGAAATTCATTTTGCTGTATTTTCCAACATTTTAATTTACTAAAATGAGATGAAAATAATTTTACATTAATATTATGAAAATTTACAGCATTTAAACTAAATACTGATGTCACCATGATAGATGTTAAGTGATACAATTGACATAAGAAAATAAAGAAAAATTTAGATGCAATTTTAGACTTTGTGTTCCTGTTGCATTTCTGTGTTCTCTTACTTCCAACATGAAGTTTTAATTGTTTGCTGTGCGTTAGAAATGGTCAGATGTATTTTCCCTTATTTCCTAAATTATTGTTATTACAGGATTTATGCATATGTATGAGTAATATACTCATAAGTGTGCATATATATGAAATATATATATATATATATATATATATATATATATATATATATTGGTTTTTTGAGACAGGGTTTCTCTGTAGCTTTGGAGCCAGGCCTGGAAGTAGCTCTTTTAGACAAGGCTGGCCTCAAACTCAGAGATCCACCTGCTTCTGCTTCCAGAGTGCTGGGATTAAAGGCGTGCACCACTGCCGCCTGGCATTTTATTTTTAAAATTAGCATCATCTAGTATATCACTTTAAATCAAATGAGAGAAAAGTAGGTATAAAATATTCAGGCATCTCAAACTTTAAGTGGCTAAGGATGAAGTTCAGTGGTGGGGCAATCATCCAGCATGCACGAGCCCCGGAGAGTGATGCTCAACATGACAAAGTAATAATAAAGTCATAACTTATTGATGTGTCCACATAATTTCCTGGAAGAGATTTTTTTTTAATTCTAGCTGATACGATATAATACCTTGGGATGCTCTTTGTTTCCCTCATATTCCATAGGTCAATATTTGAAGTATTTATTACATTGACATTGTTTTACATTTTGCCAGTTACACATATAATACACAATGAGTGCTGAATATATAAGATTACAAATTTTTAAATTGAAAAGTATATAGGTTTCCGTCAATGTACTGTGTTAATTCAACAGAAGTCTGATGAAAAATTGAAGCATGATTCCTAAAAATATCGACTATTTCTAAAACTTATATCACATAAAAAATATAAAGTCATTTACATAATCCTAAATTTAAAAGAGAAGTCAAGACACACAGAAGTACTTTAAAGCTACAGTAATTAGTTCTGCCAGGAAAAAAAATAAATTAAGAGAATAGATGCAAATACTACTGATAGCTTTTCTGAAATAGCATTAAAATGACTCCTAATGACATTCTGCTATACTCATAGATGAATGCCTTCGTCAGTCATCATTAAAGAAGCTTTCTCCAGCAGAAGATGGAAGCAGACACAAATACCCACAGACAGACACTGTGCAGAGAATGAGACTTTACATGAGATGCTTCCATCAAATCCCTCCCCTCAGAGCTCAGGGAACCCAGAGGGGATGGAGGACACCAGAAGTACAAGGCCCTCTAAATCAACTGAGCAAAAATAATATGAACTCACAGAGACTGGGGCTGCAAGCACAGTGCTGAAATAGTCAGCACTGAGTTCTCTGTGTAGACTTTATAGCTTTCAGTTTGCTATTTTTATGGAACTACCTAATTTATGAACAAGTTTACCTCTGATTCTTGCGCCTTCTTTTGAAGCTATTCTCCTTTTGTTGATTTGAATTGTTCAACTTTGCTGTGATTGGCTTTTGCTTTAGGTTATTATATTTTATTTTCTTATGTTTTGTTGTTACCTCTTAGACATCTGTTTTTCTCATTTTATATTTATTTTAATTCAATTTACATCACAACCACACTTCCCCCTCCATCCTCTATTCCTGCTCCCTATTCCCCACCTCAGCATCCTTCCAATCCACCCCCATCCACTCCTCAGAAAGGATAAGCCCTTCCATTAGGAATTAACAAAGCCAGGCATATTAAGTTGAGGCATCACCAAGCCCCTACTCTCTCCATTCCTCCCACTTCAAGGCTGAGCAAGGCATTCCGTCATATGGAATGGGTTCAAAAAGCAAGCTCATGAACCAGGGATAAATCCATGTCCCAGTGCCAGGGATCAAAAATACAGACAAGCATACAAAACTGTCTCCCACATGCAGAGGACCTGACCTTGTCTGTCCCATGCAGGCTCCCCAGCTGTCACTCTAGATTCCATTAAAAATGTCCTTTTCCAAAATCCATTCATCTTTCTGAAAACGTTCTGCAGAGATTAGGGATACAAGAGACATAGTTAAACACAGTAATGGCAGAGAGTTACTCTTATCAAAATCTGATGGCAGCACCAAATTGCCAGACAATATTCACACAGCTTGTTGAAGCTAAAGAGACTGAGCTGGTCCTTGCTGCATCCTTCCAAAATCTTTAGTGCGGGAAGGTACTCTGCAGGGTACCAAAAGAGAAATGTGGGCATAAACCCAGTCACAAAACCTTTGTCCTAAAATCTGTCTTGTGCTGGGGCAATGATGAAGCACAACTTGTAGGAGTGGTCGACCATGTTTTGATTTAACTTGAAGCCCACTGAATTGAGGGAGCCCATACCTGACAGGAATGTATCCTATTCTAGTCTAGTTTAGTCTATTTCTATTGTACTCTGTGTTTGTGTTGTTGTTTTGTTTTCTTTGTTTGTTTGTTTTACTATCTCCTTGAATGAAAAAGTGGCAAGTTGTTAACTGAATAATCCCAGGTTCAAAGTAGTGGTTTGAATGAGAATGATCCATACAGACTCATATAATTGAATGCTTGGCCCCCAAATGGTGAAATAATTTGGGAAAGATTAGGAAATTTGGATCCTTGGAGGAATTACGTTGCAGAGGCTTTAGGCTTCAAAAGTTAGCTCGGTTTGCCTTGTGGTTGAGAGAAGACTGTATAGTCAACTCAAGGGTTTCTGATTTCATGAACTGTCTTCCATGCTGGGGTGGGCTTTAAAAGTTGCTGCTGTCATTGTGTTCCTCTATAAGTAAATCTCATTCATACACCTGTGAGTAATCTCAATAAAACTGATTATTTCACCAACCTGACCTTTGGTGTTATTATTTTATTTAGCTGTTATTATTTTCCTATGTGGGATAAATAAATGATTGTTCACACATTTTCAGAAATGATGTCACACAACAAAACTTACGGCAATATTTAATCAAATAAAATATCTCAGATTTCTGTAGTGCAAAAAAAGATTGAAAGATGAAATGTTTACTGTAAAATTTGGTGCCAACATGGATCCTTTGAGCATGCTAAATCTCCAAATGAAAACAAAAAAAATTTAGATTTCCATCACTCTGAGTTTAAATGAAAGTACAATCTTTCTTAACAACAGGAAGAAATGTTGAATAAGGTTTATTTATTTCACTTCATTCATAACTTATATTAAATATCATGATGAAAATTAGCAATATATACTATTATATGAACATATATTATGTTAAAAGATATTGGAACAACATGAAGAAATACAGGAATATTTGATGCAACAACATATTTTTATCAAAAGGAGTAAATATTAATGGCAGATAAATCTTTCCTCTAAAAAGGCTTAGCTGTGAGTAAAATTTTCTTCTGCTCAACTGGATAATATATCCCAACAGACGTCTTACAGCACACACAGTTCTGGCCTGCATGTTGATGTTAGGAAAGACCACAGGTTCTGGTAAAGATGACAACTGCTAAAAGTTTCATGGAGTGTGCAGTTTCATAAACCAACAAGCATATAGAAATTTCAAGGAAATATATTTTAATAACCTAACTAAAATGGAAAATCTGCCTATACATAGTTACCAGGATATGTGCAAGTCAGCATGAAGAAGCAAAATGACAAACTTTATTAGAGAAAACACATAGAGACTAAATCCACTATCAAAGATAAGAGTAGAAAACATCACAAACATAAAGAAGCATCCAAATGGTCAACTATAGCAAGGGGAAGGCAATCTGTTGTTGGAGGGGGCTGCTTGTTTGTTCCTGACTGCTCAACAACTCAGACTATAGTAGTCTGCTATAGAGCAGGGGATAATACTATGGGAGTGGATTTGCTCCTTTTCTAACATCACCTTCCCCAGGAGGCCAGTTTGGTTTTTCCCATCACCCTCTTCAATCAATTAGGAGCTCCTGGGTCTGTCATATGCTATCATATTGTTCCTGGATATTTCTATTATTAAATCATTGATAAAACTGACTCTGCTTATCTAGATTCTCACATAAGATTGAAAACATCAGTTGAAAGGAAATGGTTTATAAGTCATGTCACTTTGCAGCACATGGAAGCTGAAAGGCATTCACTGTGTACTAAATGATTTGGGTGGATAGGAATGAGAGTAGTAATAAAGCGGTAGTTGTCTGTATGGAAAACACGAAAAAAAGCAGGGAGTGCAAAAAACCACATGTATCTGGAGGAGTAAGTCTGTGAATTAGCACAGCCACGCTGGATTTACGGTTCTACCTATCCTGAACATAGTACAGACCTTAAGTGAGTGGAATTCACCAAAGCATCACAGCCTACAACTCTCTAGGAAAATTTAAAGAACGAGGAGAAAGAGAGAGAGGATACTGTGCATTACTTAGCAAAAGCGAAAACTTGCATGAAGAGATCAATATTAAATTAAATGAAGGAAACATTAAAAATCAGCATATAATTATTTGCTTAGGGTATATCCATGAATAGACCATATTTTCAAGTAAGGCAAAAATTCTGAATTTTTACAATATTTTTGTTTACATTTGGTTATATGCATTTAATAACTATACATTTATATTTTTTTAATTTCTTGTGTCTTGGTATTTTCATAGAAACACTCATAGTTTACAGAAATACAGAGATGTCATCTAAAAGTCTTCATTATAAAGCTAATTTTCAAATGAAGCTCCACTTTAAATGTTTCTACAACAATAAATATTTGTCAGCTATGCTCATCGTCATGAACTGATGGTGGGGTTTAGAACTTTGTGGAGATATATAAATTCAGGCAAACATATAGTGGTTTTTGAGAAATAGCCTGTCAACAATGAAGATAATATTTTTTCTAATTTTTATTTCATGTAAACATTATTATATAAATTTAATTAGTCTAGTGAACCACCCTATAACATATTTTTCTGTTATTATTTGTATCACTATCTGGAAGTCATTTCTAATTAAATAAAAATAAATACTACCAACATTGGTAGCTGGCAACATCCTGATTTATTATGTAAAGGGTAAATGTTCCATAATTGGAAATCTTTAAACATGAGCAAAAACACATCTGTGGCATTTCAGCAGTCTTCATGAACATTTCAATAAAAATAGGTGGCTAAATATAAAATCATAGACACACATGACTTACCATAATGAAAACTGTATTATCCACAAAGTAATCCATATCTACAAATATTTGAGTACACTAAATAACTCAGAGAGAACACTAAAAATGTTTATTTAATTTGATGTTAAATATGAGGGAAAAATAAATAAATCATAATAAATATAAGACAACTTTAACAATAAATTTTAGAAATGAGCATTATCTTAGTAACAATTTTTCCTATGTTGCTATGCTTGAATATTCTTCCCTTAAAGAAAGTGTTAAGCATTAAAGAAACGGTTAATACCTTTTCTACTAAGAATTAAAATCGAGATCCTAAAATATTTAAATAACTGTGTTTCTGCAGCCCATTCACATTGCTATAATTGACAATTAACAATATACAATCAAATTAGCTTATAAACTCATGAATGGCTTTCTCTCAGTTCCAGATGTTCCAGGTAAATATGGCAAAAGGTTCTGTGTGTGGCAAGACCCTTTTTCTGGCTTGTACACAACACCATCTTCATCCTTACACACTAGGAAAAGTGGACATCACTTGGGGTATTACTCCTTTCATCCTCATTATATGATTTAGAACATTTATGCTGAAATATAACTGCATATTTTTTAACCTATAACATGACAATACAATCCAAATAAGAAATGTGTACTGATCAAATCAAGGAAATAACCATTTTTATTTCTTCAAATCTTAATAATTTTTACACACTAATAATTTCATAATTTTCTGGTTGTTTCAAAGGTATCACATATTGTTATAACCAATAATTACCCTCTGTGCTATGAAAGAACAAAACTAATTCCTCCTTTACACTTATTTATTTTTTCTTTTCTTCCTTTCTTGTTTTTGTTGTTGTTTAGGTTTTGGAGATTATAGTATAATTGGTTAATATCCCTTCCATTTCCTCCCTCTCAATCCTCCATGTGCTCCTCTTACTCTCAAATAATGAACTCAACTCAACTCTTTGTTTGCTAACTGGTGTTTTATACATACATACATAAAAACACATTTATACATCCTATAAATACCTAAATATGCAAGTACAACGTGCTAATTCTATGTAATGTCAATTGTTCATGTGTTTGCAGGGTTGACCATTTGGTTGGATAAGAAATTGGCCTTCTTTTCTCTGGGAAAGACCATTTACTCAGTATTCCTTAGGAGCCTTCTGGAATGAAACCTCTTGGGCTTTCTCCATCCACATTAGCATGGCTACTGCTCTTTTCCTTGTTCAGTTTATGTTCACTCAGCCACATCGGTGAAAGCTTTGGGGTGTAGCTTCTTATAACGCTTATGACGCTTAGGTCACTAATGATAAAAAAAAATTGTCCCCTTTCAAGTATCATGAAATTGTTGAGGCAGAGGCTTTTCTGAATGTAGTACATGACTGACATTGACCGCGCAAGTAGATACAGAATACAGAATTGCATGAAAATTTAAAAGTTTTCATACTTTATGCTAAACATTATAAATATTTTTAGAAAAAAATGCAGCAATTTTCTTGGTATATGAAAGTATAGGCTTTCCACCACATCACAACTCATCTATATTAGTACTAAACTTCTGCTAGTCTATTTGCAATAGAATGGAAAATGTATTTAAATCTCTACATCTGTGTAAGTAGACTGTTGTACGGGAACATGTATCAAAGATGTGTTGAAAGGCAGGCGATAGTGGCGCACGCCTTTAATCCCAGAACTTGGGAGGCAGACGCAGGCAGATCTCTGTGAGTTCGAGACCAGCCTGGTCTACAAGAGCTAGTTCCAGGACAGGCTCCAGGACAGGCTCCAAAACCACAGAGAAACCCTGTCTCGAAAAACCAAAAAAAAAAAAAAAAAAAAAACAAAGATGTAGAGTCAGGAGAATCATAAGTTTTGGGCCAGTCTAGGCTAGACAGATGACTCCATTATAAAGGGTAGCTACTACAGAGAAGACCTGAGTTTAATTCCCAACACCCACATAGTTGCTCACAACTGTCTGTATCTTGGCCAGGGGATCTAATGGCATATTCTAGCCTCTGGGAACCTCTATACTCACATAAGTGTACACATACCCATAATTTTATGTTACACAAATAATATATATCTTTAAAATGTATAAATACATAAATAACTATATATGTACATAATTATGTCATATAGAATTAAAAATAAAATAAATTATTTTAAACACATTTTATGTGTATATATTTCAAAGCTGAAATCCTTGTTTATATTCTTTTTATTTTATTTCTTTGTTAATTTTGTACAATGAGTTTTGATCATATTCGGTCCCTCCACTATACTTTTCAAGTCTACCGTGCCCCTTTAGCTACCAAGTTTGTATCTTTTTTTCTATTTGTCTTTGTTTCTTTGTATTAATCTGTCACTTCTGACTATTATAATACACTTGCTATCCCTTTTTCTACAATGGTCTCTGAACACATAAATGAAGGAGGGTGATAGAGATTTTGGATTTGTGGTGAAGTTATTCTGCAGTCCTTTCTTTGCACTTTGCCTAATTATGATTCCCTGTGCTAATTACCGTCTACCAAAAATAGAAACTTTATATTACCTCTGATGAGGTTGAAGAGCTGCATTAATCTCTGGGTATAATGATAAGTCATTAGAAATTGGTTTAATACTGTGACATTTAAGATGATAACAGCATTAGTTCCTCCCTTAGGGCATGTGATATTTTAGATAAAAATTATTGATCCCAAAATGATTCAAGATATAGATTTCATCTTGAGGAACAGTACTTAAATCTACTTTGAAAGTGTTTGGTTACACCAATGATGGTCATGCCACTGTTAAACGAGAGGATATGTGTGTCCTGTCAGGTCAGTTATTACTGTAATTCACAGGATTCACAGCTTGGTAAGTTTCATGGTGCCTTTTCTAATCTGTCAGCATTACAGCACTTCAAGTAGGATGCAATTTTGACAGTAGTGATGAAAGTTCCAGTCTAGCACCAGATTGATTTACATTTTTGTTCTTCTTGTATTTAAGTTATTACAGATAGTTGAGAGCATATTTTTGTTAAACTGTTTTAAAGAAAACTAATTGCATCTTTTTTATTTTTACTGTTTTCCTATGCTATATATAATATAGAACTATAAACTATCTCTGAATGATAAAAATTCCATATTATTGACTATATATAATATAAAGGCAATTATTAGTAAATAAACAAAACTCATGTAATTTCAATTAATAGTGTGGATTTCCTATTTCTATCAGAGCAAAGATTTTTAACTGTACACAGAACTGAAATTAGTACATTAATAGGATAGATACTTAAAATATAATTATTATCTTAAGATTATATATTTAAAGATATTGTCATTTTATCTCCAGTGTTGTTCTCGGGAGATTTTTAATACAAGAATCATGTTCATGTTTTGAAAAAAAATTTTTTTCATAATAATTTTATGGTGAAAGTTAATATTTTGATTGATACTTGATACAGGATATGCTCAAAAACTTGAAAAATTATTTTATTCAAAACAGGTTTTTTCAAAATTATGACCTATAAAATCATTGGATTTTTAGCATAATGCGTATTCAACGCTGAGAAGCTGTTGTGTGAAGGCTGCGTTCATGATCTATAAAGACTACAGAAGGACTGAGAGCATCATCCAAGTAAGCAGCATTTAAATTCAGTGATTAAAATTCAGTGAAATTCAGTGAACTTTTAAGAGTTCTACATTCTCTAATTTTCTAGTAAATTAATATATTGAAACAATTCCAATAGATGTAAATTTCAAAATATTCTGATTATATGCCACACTTGAAATAAAAATGGTTTTCTTCAGAAAGGGAAGGGGGAGCTAAATGTTCGCAGATGTCTAAACGCTGTGCATTGCTGGGTATTTGAAGACTGACAATCAACACCCAGATTCTCCTACAGGCAAGTCCTATAAGGAAAGTCAAGCCATTGATGCATAAGGACTTAATTTGACAAAAGTTTCACTTCCTTATCAACAATTTCAAGACATATTCATTTCCTATGCTCATTTGTACCCCAACTCACACAGCAACAACAAATAGCTTGGTTTATTAATATTCCAGATATTGTGACAGCATGCTAAGTGCAATTTTGTCATTTTTTTTGTTAAAGAAAATGAAATATTTAATATCTGTGGTATGGTTAATTAAATAGCAGGTGTATTTTCTTAAGTTGAATACTTCCACACATATGTTTCTCTAGCATTAGTCAGTGTTTCGTGGAAGTTTCCCTCTGAAGAACTTGGTGCCTAAGGGTATCTTACGATTTTCTTGGAAAGGGAAATCCTGGAGATGTTGTTCCCTCATCTAACTAAAGGAAAAAAAATAATACTAAAATAAGGAGTAATTGTTTCTTCTTCTGAATCCAGGAATTCTGGGTGTAGTCTGGGTATAAGGGAATATAGTCACCAACTCATTTTGGATGGACTTAAACTCTTAGTCTACCTACTTATGGTATTGAAAAATGTAATTATTTCTAGAAAGAAAACTTTTCAGTACTACTGGAACTCTACATAATAAAATCTCAGTTTGACAAAAAAATAGGATACTGAACTATAGCCTACAGTATTTTGCAGAATGGCCAGGAGACCTCTCCACCTGCCTGCTAAAAACAAGAAATCACCCAGCATGTATACCATCATTCTAGAAAACTTCTGTGCAGCTCTTCCAGACATTTCCTGTTTGCACAAATACTCTGAAATTGCACATTTTCTCATCAACCAAGACTTTCTATATTTTGTTCTGTATTTAAGTGAGACACCCTAAATTTAAAGAATCCCACACCTGGCAGATTAGGCAAATGTCAGAACAGAGGAAAAGCCAGTCATTTGAATGTCCATAAAGTGCCAAGAAAGAGAAAACAGACAGCAAGAAGTCTGACAATACTAAAATAAACAGATATAAACACCCTTTGTAGACACCTTAGAGCCTCTGTGCTTATCCACTGAAATCTTTCTTAAAATGTGCATCATAGTTCAAAGTTTCCATTCATTCAATAAATTATCAGATGCTTAATATTGCAAAATACTGGATTAGTCTGTGAAGATTAGTAAAAAAAAAAATGACACTCTGCACGTTATGATTCAGGAATGACAATAAGAATAGACGTAGTTTCCTACCCTGGGAGATCAGGGAACCACATAGAAGAGGCTGGAGGAAAGACTGTAGGAGTCAGAGGGGATGGAGGACACCAGGAAAACAAATCCCACTGAATCAACACAGCAGAGCTCACATAGGCTCACCTCACAGAGACTGAAACAGCAAGCACAAGGCTGCGTGAGTCTGCACCAGGTCTTTACCATATGTATTATGGCTTTAGCTTGATGTTTATATGGGATTCCCAACAGTGGGAGCTGGCCTATCTCGGCCTCATTTGTCTGCTCTAGGGACTCTTTTTCTCCTATTGGGTTGACTTGTCCAGTGGTAAGGGATGGACTTTTGCCTTGTATTTTGTTTACTGCCATTTAGCTGCTGTCTGTTGCAGGCCTGCGTCTTTCTGAAGCAGAAATCGAGGGAGAATAGATGTGGGGGAGATGAGAGGGAAAACTGTGTTGGGATGTTTTGTATGAAAGGAGAATCTACTTTCAATTAAAAATTTAAAAACAATAAATGAGTAAAATGATCATATATTATAACACAACAACAATAACAAAAACTTCAAATAATTTAGACACATAATCTTTTAGGAATCTAAAAGAAAGACCTTTTACTCAGGTGAAGGGGGTTAAGAGGTACACTCTACAGAAAGAAAGAAGTACTTTGAAGTTTGATTTGAAGCTTAGTCTAGAATTTTCCAGACAAACTAGAAGCATAAGTGAGGCAGTAGATATCAGGATCAGAGAGCCTGTGGGTCTTGGAATAATGCACAGATTTTTTTTTTTTTGACAGGTATTACAGGAGTTAGAAACAGCTAGAGAATGCAAGGTAGGGCGTAAAACCATTTGCGTGGTAGTTCAGTTTGCGCTTGGGCAGATGATACACTGGCTTGTCTTAAGGCTGGATTGTTGAGAGCCTTCTACTTCCTGTGAGATTCCTAGGAAAGCACTGAGCCAGAGAATTTACAAAAGGAAGAATTAAAAAAAAAACCCTAAGTTTCTTAATTTTGTTCTTTTTAAAAACTGTATTATTTTCTCATACCATACATCCATACCGCTACTTCCCCTGCCTCCACTCCTCCAATCCCTGCTTCCACCTCACTTTCTTTCCAGGTCCCTTGCTTCTCAGTTTCCTTTCAGAAATAAAGCAGGCCTCCCAAGATTGCAACCGACCATGGCATAACAAGCTGCCGTAAATCTAGGTTCAACCCTTGTATCAAGGCTGGAAGAATGCAGCCCAGCAGAAGGAAAAGTGCCAGAAGAACTGGCAAAAGAATCAGAGACACCCTGACTGTCACTATTAGGAGTCCCACAAAAATCCCAAGCTAAATAACCACAACATATTTGCATTCTCATGCCGTCTCCATGACTGTCATTTTAATCTCTGTAACTCCTATGATCACTGCTTAATCAATTTTTTAGTCATGTTCTTCTGATGTCATAGAGTGCTCTGGTTCCCACAATCATTGCCCTAAGACATTTTTCAGGCAGAACAGGTTGAAGCGGAAGATTTTATGGCAAGCTGGTGTAAGTTCCCACCACTGGAAGCCATGCCTTGTTGAACAAGCTGGTAAATTCAGGCTTCTAATCCTCCCTTACCCTCTAGGGTCACTTTCCTAGGATCTGGGAAGTTTCCATTGCACTAGATTTCTGCATTGCTTCCCCAAATGTGGCCAAACTCAAGTTGTCTCTCCCAGCACCCTCTTTCTTCTTTCAGTCCTGCCTTCCCTGGCCTCATCCCTCTTGTTCTCATCCCCATCCACACCATTCCACCTCAAAATCTCTTGTATTTCTTTTTCCAGGGAGATCCACACATCGTCCCTTGAGTCCTTTATGTTACTTAGCCTTCCTAGATCTGTGGACTGTAGCGGGATTATCATTTACTTAACAGCTAATGTTCTCTTTTAAGTGACTACATACCATGTTTTTCTTACTAGGCATAAATTAACTCACTTCAGCATGCTTTTTTCTAGTTCCATACTTTTACCTGCAAGTTTTATTATGTAATTGTTTTTAATTAATTAATTAATTGACTAATTTATTTTAAATACCTCCCACAGTTTCTTCTCTCCATTTTCCTCCTGTTCCCTTCCACAACCTCTCTTTTGCCCACCCTCCCTCATCACTTCTCCTCTGTCTCCATTAAGAAGGGTTAAGCCCTCATAAGGGATTCCACAAAGCCTGCATAACAAGTTGAGGCTGCACTAAGCCCCTCCCCTTTGCATCAAGGCTGGGCAAGGCATCCCAGGATAGGGAAGAGGTTACAAATAGTCAGCTCATGCACCAGGGACAGGTCCTAATCGTAGTCAGTCCCAGGCAGGCTCCCTAGTTGTCCTTGCAGAGTCTATGATATCACACAAACTCAGATCAGCTGTCTCTGTGGGTTTCGCTGTCATAATTTTGAACCCCCTTGCTCCTATCATCCCTTCTCCCTCTCTTCAACTGCACTCCCAAAGTTAGGTCCAGTGCTTGGTCCTGGACGAAAGCTCTAATATGACAATTAGGTAGTTACTAATCTGATCATAAATGAAGGCAAGTTCAGGAATCCTTTCCACTATTGCTAGAAATGGTAGCTGGGGTATTTTCATGGGTTCCTGGGAAATCCTTGGCAGCAGATTTCCCCCTAACCCCATAACAGCCCCCTTTATCAAGATATATCTTTCATTACTCTCTCCCTCTGCTTCTCACCCAATTTGACCATGCTGATCCCTCCTATTCCCATCCCCCACCCCCTCTCTTCTACTCTCTAGTACAGCATTCTCTCTCTCTCTCTCTCTCTCTCTCTCTCTCTCTCTCTCTCTCATTATTATTATTATTTAATTGACATTTTACATACCAATCCCTGTTCCCATTACCTTCCCTTCTCCCACTCCCGCCACTCCCCCCCAACCCAGGTCCCCAAACACTCCTCACAGAAGGTAACGCGAGTCAACAAAGTCTAGCACATCACTTTGAGGCAGGACTGAGACCCTCTTCATCGGTCTTTATCCATTCTCTAGTTAAGAGACATCTAGGTTGATTCCAGTTCCTGACTATTACAAATAAAGCTGCAGTGAGCATAGCTGAGCAAGTGTCCTTGTGGTATGGTAGAGTGTTCTTTGGGTAAAAGCCCAAGCATAGTATAGCTGGGCCTTGATAGAGATCAATTCTCAATTTCTGAAGAACTGCCATATTGATTTCTGTTGTGACTAAGTTGGCACTCCCACCAGCAGTGGACGGGTGCTTCTCATGCTTCCCATACCTCACCAGAGTGAACTCGCGCTTGTGTTTTGAACTTAGCTCTTCTGACAGGTGTAAAGGTTATCTCAGAGTAGTTTCAATTTGTATTTCCCCCATGGCCAGGATGCTCAACGTTTCAAGTGTTTCTCACCAATTTGAGAGTCCTCATTTGAGAATTCCATAGATCTGTATCGCATATTTTTATTGGATTATTTTGCTTCTCAGTTTCTAGTTTCTAGAATTTCTTTATATATTTTGGATATTAGTCCTGTTTCAGACTTGGTGTTTATCAAAGCTTTTCCTATTCTGTAGGTCGCCATTTTGCCCAACAGTGTCCTTTGCCTTACAGAAGCTTTTCAGTTTCATGAGGTCCCATTTATTAATTGTCCATTCTAGTGCCTGTGTGTCTGGTGTTCTGTTTAAAATGTTGTCTCCTGTACCAATGTATTTACAACTGTTTTCCACTTTATCCTCTATCACTTTCAGTGTGTCTGGTTTTATGTTGAGATCTTTGATCTATTTGGACTTGAGATTTACACAGGGTCATAAAATATGTATCTATTTGCATTCTTTTACATGCAGCATCCAGTTAGGCCCTCACCATTTCTTATAGATGCTTTATTTTTACATTGTGCATTTCCTGTGTCTTTTTAAAGAAAAGAAATCAGGTGCCCATAGGTATAGGTATGGTGTTTGGTTTAATTTCATTGCCCAACAAATCCTTTTTATGTGAATACCACGTAGTTTTTATTGCTATAGCTGTGTAGTACTACTTGAAATCAGGGATGGTGATATCTCTGGAAGTCTGGAGTTTTTTGTTTATTGTTTTGTTTTGCTCAGGATTGTTTCAGCTAGGCTGGGTGTTTTATTTATTCTGATGTGGGAGTGATTTCTTATTAATAAAGTAACTGCCTAGACCCATTTGATAGGCCAACCCTTAGGTAGGCGGAGTAAACAGAACGGAATGCTGGGAGAAAGAAGCAGAGTCAGGGAGTCGCCATGGTTCTCCCACTCCAGACAGATGCAGGTTAAGACCATTCCTGGTAAGCCAGCTCGTGGGCTACACAGATTAATAGAAATGGGTTAGATCAATAAGTAAAAGCTAGCCAATAAGAAACTGAAACTAATGGGTCAGGCAATGTTTAAAAGAATACAGTTTCCATGTAATTATTTCGGGTAAAGCTAGCCGGGTGGCGGGACACAGCCCACCGCTCTTATTTCAACATTATTCAGGTGAGGCGTGTGAAGCTGAGTATTATTTTTTCAGTATTTGTAAAGAATTGTGATAGAATTTTGGTGGGGATTGCATTGAGTCTGTAGATTACTTTTGCCGAGATGACCATTTTTAATAGGTTAATTCTATTGATCCACGAGCATTGGCAATCCTTCCATCGTCTGATAACTTTTCCAATTTCTTTCTTCAAGGACTTGAATTTCTTTTCATACAGGATTTTCACTTGCTTGGTTAGAGCTACACCTAGATATTTTATATTATTTGCAGCTGTTTTGCAATGTGTGGTTTTCCTGAGTTCTTTCTCACTCTGTTTGTCATTTGTGTATAGGCAGACTACTGATTCTTTCTCATTTTTTAAGTTAATCCTGTATCCAGACACATGACTGAAGATATTTTTTAAGCTGTAGGAGTTTCCTGGTCGAATTTCTATGGTTGCTTGTGTATACTATTATATTACCTGCTACTAATGATCGCTAAAACTTCAAGTACCGTATTGAATAGATTTGGAGAGCATGTACAACCTTTCTTGCTCCTGATTTTATTATAATTGCTGAATTTTTCTTCATTTAATTTGGTGTTAGCTATAGGCTTGCTGAAAACTGTCCTTATTATGTTTAGGTATATCTCTTATATCCCTAATCTCTCCAACACTTTTATCATGAATGCATAATACCTAGGCTTCTAACATCATTACTGGCTAGGCAAATAAGGTCTGAAAAAAATATCAATACACGATTTCATAAATTCAGCTTCTAAAGTTTGTATGGGATGAGAGACCAAGAATGACAAGATGTCCTCTCTCTCCCGAGGACACATTTAATGTGCATTCATACATATTTACATACAGACAGACACAAATGTAAAAAAAAAAGTTCCCAAGTATAGACTTTGATTATAAAACAATTAGGAAATTAACAAGACAGCATGCAAGGGAAATTTTTTGAATACTGTTGCTGGGATCTTGTTATCTTAGATCGTGGACCAATTTGGTCCTCAATGAAACTATTTCAACTGAACATACATTAATAACCAGACATGAACCAAAATTTCCTAACCCAGAGACCACTAATGCATCCACTAAACAATGTGTATACCCGGATAGGTCTTCTTCATCCTCAGTAAATGAATTATGAATAAGACAAAACCAAAGGCTCTTTAAGAGATGACAAGAATTAAAGAATTTGTAGCAGATGGTACCAGCTGTGCACATTTAATTCCATCTGAAACAATCTGCCAAACAGTTAGACAGAACTGCTTTTGCATGTGAAATTGGAGTGTCTGGGAGCCAAGGAAGAAATGAGAGTAGTCTTTCTGGCATTAGCTATTGAAGCTTTTATTATAATTATTGCTAGTGAACATGAACTTTTTCTTCCAATGGTTTCCTAAGGCAACATTCTATCACTTGCTGTCTCTCTTTTCCATTCCATCTATTTCTCCCTCTTTTCATTTCTCTTCTCTTTCTCAATCCCCTTTGACTTTTTCTTTATTTTCAAACTACCTCAAATGGGTTCAAGTACACTAAGTACACATATACACCCCGTTTTTAGTCAATTATAGAAAAACTCAAAGAAAGCATTGTTAAAATGTGATAGATTGTCTTTCAGACATGATACATTAAGCATATATAATAATAGTTTATTGGGGACTTTTAAGGGCAAAAGTTTTCAAGGATCTAAGATATTTCGATTGATTTATAAAGATATTACTGTAAGTGCTAAAGCAATGTAGCATAAATGCCGCTAGTGAAGCAACAGGCTTTCACAAATATATTCTTTATGCCAATTTGAATAAGCACAACCAATTTAGAAAAGACTGAACCTGAACTCAGGGTAAAAATATAGACTTTATGGGCTCATAAAAAACAAGCAGCTATTAAAGGCCAAAGAAGGAATATTAACAAGCACTCAGATGGGAAAATGCCAATACATTCAAAGTATTCAATTATGGGAATGGACTCACCAGAGAAAGGGACAATCTTGAATGATCTTATTAGAGAAATTTAAGACAAAATGTTCACTCAGAAAATGGTGGAACTGGAAGACTCCAGGGGCTATCAGCATGGTGAAATGCTGAAACATCCATTGCATTATAGAACAGAGGAGACTTCTTCCTACGAGAGGGAAGAAAATCATCCAGTCCTAGCAAATAGCCCATGGGAGGAGGAGCTGCTAGCTGAGTTTATGGGAGAGCAAAAGTAGAGATAAGAATGGGCATAGAAGAGTAGAGACACCAGACATAAATGAAAGAGGTGGTGGCTTTCTGAACTTTCAAAGACAAGAAAGTTTTGCAAGGATGAGAAGCGAGGAGTACATGGGGGAGATGGGCTGCAGTGAGTCGCTGTAGGTAGGGAGGATCAGAACAGGATTCAGTCTCAGGCTGGATTGGATTGTACTAGATCAGGCCTGGATCCACAGAAACCTTACCCTACAGGAATGACAATGACAATGACACACAAATGATTTTCAGGGAATAAAATTGAAGAGGGAAAGCACTGGGGGCTTCTCATGGAGAGCACATCCATTCAAGTAGCAATTGGTAGTAAACTCTTAACGGAATCAGAAACAATGCCACAGGATATCACATTCTACCAAACTAACCATGCTTACAAGGCTAGTATCTCAGGAGGCCCTGCTACTGTGTTAATTTTCCAGTACTATCATAACAACTACCAAATTCTCGGTATCTTAAATTGACAGAAATTTATTATCTCCTTAAATAAAAAAAAATGTGTCATTAAAAACTGTCTTGTAAACTCAAATGATTTGATATTTAGTTAATTCAATGTTAGACCTATTTTCTGCTTATTGGCAAAATGTTGGTTTCCTTTGGCTTGTAGACTCATCCCCCTTGCGTTCTTGTGTGTGTTCTTGTGTCTCAAAAGAATCTCCTCTGTCCTTTAGTAAAATACCTGGCTTTGGACTCAGTGCTCACCCTGAATTTTGAATGATGGACTCCTATCATTTTTACTTCAGTTACATAGACAAATATTGTTTCTTTTTTATTTAATTTTATTATTAATTAGAGTAAACTAATATTGTTAATACTGGAAAATAATGTACAGACAACTTTATTCATACATCATAGAATGATCAAAATGTAAATGCCACATTGCGTATACACTTTTCTAAAAGTTGTAAAGCAAAAAAGTATAAGGCAACATCTCATTATATATACAAATATATGTATATATTATGAATATATACATGAATCACACTACCCATTATTATAATGTTATTTGTATGTATATGATTTCTAGCTTCATTTCAAAGTTATCAGTATGCCACAATAACCTTAAGGGTTCATCAGTGACTTGTATACCTTGCTGGTAACCAATAGCTCTCTAACTGAATATAAGACTAATTCAAAAAGTACTAGAAACATAGACAAGCACCCAGGCCTAGTGAAGTCATGGATCTTGGAGTAGAACCTACAATTGCCACACTATTATTACCAATAAAATCTCTATGTACATTCTAACTATTTGTCCTTTTCCCACAGATAAGTATAGTCCTCATCCCCTAATCAAAGAAACTTCCCTTTGCAACAGACAAAGATCATTACAGAAAACAATAACCCAATAAAATACAGAACTGTAGGAAACAGAAATATTTTAAAAGCCAGAGAAATAAAGACTTTCCTGTGTTATTTTGCCTCCTAGAAATGTCCGAAGCTACATCCATGAAGTCTCACCAGCATGGCAGCTTAAACACTAGAACAGACCTGAACGAGGACAACAGCAATAGACATGCCAAAATGGACTCACTGGAAAAAATTTTTGAAGCCTCAGCCCTACACAAAGAATTACATGCAACAAAAGATTGCTAAGCGCAGGAAAAATAGTCGACCACAGGGAAAAGAAAACCATTTGGTTGTCCAATAGCAAAGGGAAAGTTGCTAAAAACAAACAAACAAACAAAAGAAGGTTTCTGAAATAAGCATCTATTGCCATTTTACAAATGAGTAACAAACATGGCAAAAAACTTGCGTGCTAAGTCTATGATCATAATTACATGAAAACTTTCTAACTATAAAAGCAATTTTCATTCTATTTTACCTTTCAAAAACATCACTGACTTATTAATCAGACGTAGAAAAAAATCTTTTATTTTTCTTTGGAAGGGACCCCTTTAAGATCATCGCATCACTCACTTTTTCCTCATTCTATGGGAGCCACTTTATGTGCAAGCTTCCTAACTTCTAAATACAAAAGGTTTTATTTGTTTGACATTATTTAATTTTCTTTGAATAGGGTTTCTTATTTTGCATTTATTGATTCGGAGTCAATTTGTTAAAATATGATCAAATTTTTTTTCCAGGAAAAGAATCTTCTTAAAAATTAAAGCGATCAAATTGAATAATGAACATGTTGTAATAGTTGGCTGACTAAAGCTCCCCAAAGCACTGTCAGTCTTTGTACCAAAATAAAAGTCTTTTGTTATATTCCTAGGTTGTCTACACATTCAATCTACTTTAGATAGATGTCAAATCACACAAAATTTAATTGATATCTATGGAACGTATGGACATTTTTGTAAATGCACATGTAAATATAACAAGTCATTATTATGTCATTCTGAATAGCAATAGACAAAAAATAAGTGAAACATCTTATTTTTGTCAATTTAATAATAATCAAAGCTCACCAGACAAAATAAAATCAGGATATACTTCCTATTTTTTCTAACAATTTGATAATTATTGACCCTGTCCATGTGTATTCATAATTAATACCCAATGTTTTCAATCACCTTGAAGAGATAAACTGATGCATTTTACTGACCATTTTCTGTAAATGCCAAGACAACAAATCAATTTGTATATTTAATGAATTATTCCACTGATTGTGGGATTTAAACGTGAATCACAGAAGGTTTGCGTAAGTCAATGAGACCCACTAAAAATTAAGATATATTGCAAGAACTATCATTCTTCTCATTTGTTCCTGGCTTCTTTCACTTTCCAACCTCACCTATGGCTTTTCCTGCTGTATAACAAACCAGTTGGCTAAATTTTAAATATGCATCCAAACTTTAAGCTCAATACTGGAAGCAGTATTTCCACTAGTATTTTTTTTTCCTGTTATCATGCTTAGATGATCCTAGATGATAAAATTTTATCTCGCTCAGGAGGGATTTACCAGCTTCTAACTGTGGCTCTCCCACCAGTGTGACAGTTGATAGGGATCTCTCTTTGCACTGTTGCCTTATACTAAGGTAATCATAATCACTTGAAACTGCATTCTATCCCCTCTTCTGTACTGCAAGCTCTTTGATCATAAAGTAATGTGTAATCCCTGAATGTAGCTTCCTGCAGTGGAGTCTCAAAATGACTTCTTAAATGAGTGAATGAGCATCCAGGTGAAAATGGTACCTCTATAAAATGAATAAAGATGAAATTGATCCCTGTCCAGATGAGAAAGGTATTTGTACTTACAATCCAAATTGGATTATGTGTAGCCAAACCCAAATCAGCTGCATTGATTTTTGTTCTTTTTGTAGCCAAAGTGATCATTCAAAGTCAAGGTCACCATTATCTTCCCATCTGACAAAAAAATAAATAAGCAAAGAAAACATATGCAGTGAACTTCCTGAGCTCTCAATCTGGAAAATAATTCAATATGTATTATTTTTCAGATGACTTTGGAAGCCATGGAGACCAGAGTTGCATATTATTATTTAGAAAGTTTGAACATTAATTCTAGTTATACAATGAAGATATTCATAGTTTAATGTGGCTACTTTAACTCTCATTTGCACGGTGAATCATACTCTTCAAACTTCAGGACTTCTGATCAAATAACTACAGTGGTTTCTTTCACCTGAAATTTATAAGTATTAACCTCAAGCATAAAAGCTAGAAAAAGAGTAATGGATTCTGTTAACTATGAGCAGCGTTGGCTAACATGGTTTAGAAGGAAATTCAAAGCACAGAATTGACATACTTGGTTTCTACTGTAAGAAGTGTTCTGTCTGGTTACGGCTTCTGAAATTATAGCTAAGCATCACAGAAAAACCAAAGCACTTCCCTAGAACTGACTTACTGAAGATGTTCAAATTTCTCAGAAAATTAAAAGAAAGTGATCCTTTGAAAGATGCACGGCACAAAGCTTACAAAGGCTTTATAATACTAATAATTTGTAGTAGAAGAAGCCATTACCTAATCAGATGTATAGATGGTGTACTGAATCCTGAATATATGAAAATAAACCTTTTTGTACAAATATTTTCAATCTGGAACATGAAAAAATAAATTATAGCACACATTTTATTAATTTCTTGCCAAATAACTATAGATCAAAATAAAAATTTATTGTATTTTGATATTAATTATGATAAATTTGGTGCTTTGTAGGATCTACACTGTTAAATTTTATTCTTTAAATATATATTTGAAACTAAGAGTACAGAAGTATATTAAATAAAGGATGAAGAGAGATCCACTACAGTGAGAACCATGGTTTATTCAGATAATTCCAGATAGACAACTTTATCCCAGATGAATCCCAGAGTTCTGGACTATTATTACTTAGCAAAGCTGCTCTTTGCTTATTAATTTTTGTCATTGCCTTCCTCTACATGGAGAAAAGTAAAGTGAAATCAGTACCAGGAGAACAAAGAGATCAAACAATCTTCAAACAATCCTATCTTTACAAATTTTCCTCTTTGCCTTTCTGGCTTACTATCCCACATGCTCCATCCACTGGACATGACTCTTCTTTATGGAAACATATTAGGACTGACATATAACTTATGCTAAATCCAGTGTACAATACATATTAAAGTTGCTGTGCTAAGGAACTCCGAAGCTGAGAACATCTGAATGCTACATAGAGATGGAAAATTCTTAGATGTGTGGCTGAGGTCAAATGCAGCCTTCAGCTGTCCATCTAAGCAGGGCTTGCTTGCAGACAGCCATAGATGTTACCTTCCATTTTAAAGCTCTTCTGTCTTCTAGTTCCTTAAAATAACACATTATTGTCCTGTTCTCATATAAATTTCAGTCTCTGAGTTTCTTAATGTGGCTTTTTAGCTTGAGAACATGGAAATTACTGTTAAGACTCAGTATTGAGCAATCTGCTTAGAGAAGTTAGGACACAGAGTAATTGATGTCTAGGACAGCAAACTTGATAAAGGTCTGTGTTACTCCTCTCTGCTTCTCAGTGATCCTGATGAGCAGCAAGAGGCAAGAGATCTTTACCCATGATTGACAACTTATCTTCTTAACTGGCACTGAATCTTCCAGAAGCCTGGACAGTGGATATTGAGTACCATACCATTTTTTTCTCAAACACATGTAGATTACTGCTAATGAAGAAAAGAAGCTTGAAATAAATTTCTGTTAACATTCTAGAGTTAACATTTCAGTTAAGACATTTGAATTAATTAATTAATTTTTATTTTATGTGCATTGGCTTTTGCCAGCGTGCACATGCGTGTGTGTGTGTGTGTGTGTGTGTGTGTGTGCATGTGCTTGAGTGCTGTGTCCCTAGAACTGAAATCCCAGATGCCATGTGGTGCTGGAAATTGAACCAAGGTCCTCTGGAAGAGGTATCAGTGTTCTTAACAGCTGAACCACCTCTCCAGCTCCTAAATTCAGACATTTTAAAAAAGAAACAGTGAAAAAGGAAAAAAAATACAAGTAAGTATCAATTCCTTTCTTCCCTTTAATTTCCTAATGGTGAATCCATTAAAAAGATTGCAAAGAATGAGGAACATTGTGCTCAGTTTTCTGTGAACCATGACCACTTGTTCATTATTCTTGCCAGTGTCTTCTCTCACACACCATTGAGCCTGATTCTTTCTTTTTTTAACCTTTTCATTAACAAATAATACCTATCTCCAATAGGCATTCATATTTCATAGATGCATTTATATAATGATAAATTATGTATAAAGTATAGCATATAAGAGCAAGGAGCTTCTTAAAAAGTTGCAAATCAGCAACAGCAAATGAAAATTCCTCTTTTTTTTTGTAGCTGCAAATCGTGTTTTATTTTATTTTTTTTAACTTTCTTTTTGTTTTATTGAGAAAAAAACAATTTCCGCCTCCTCCCAGCCTCCCACTCCCCCCCCACTCCTCTCCCCGTCCCTCTCCCTCTCCCCCCACTCCTCTCCCCCTCCCTCTCAAGTCCAAAGTGCAGTCAGGGTTCCTTGCCCTATGGAAAGTCCATAGTCCCCCCCCCCCCCCATCCTGGTCTAGGAACGTGAACATCCAAAATGGCTAGGCTCCCACACAGCCAGAACATGAAGTAGGGTCAAAACCCAGTGCCATTGTCCTTGGCTTCTCAGCAGCCCTCATTGTCTGCCATATTCAGAGAGTCCGGTTTTATCCCCTGCTTTTTCAATCACAAGGGATGGGGAGAACTTGGGGCAACGGGATGATTGGGATAAAGGAAGGTTGGATAGGGGAGCAGGGAAGCACATATCTTAATTAAGGGAGCCATCTTAGGGTTGGGAAGAGACTTGGACCTAGAGGGGCTTCCAGGTGCCCAAGGCGAGGTTCCCAGTTAGTTCCTGGGGCAGCTGAAGATAGGGAATCTGAAATGAACCTATCCTATAGCCATACTGATGAATATTTTGCATATCACCATAGAACCTTCACCTGGCGATGGATGGAGATAGAGACAGAGACCCACACTGGAGTACTGGACTGAGCTCCCATAGTCCCAATGAGGAACAGAAGGAGGGAGAAGACGAGCAAGGAAGTCAGGACCAAGAGGGGTGCACCCACCCACAGAGACAGTGGGGCTGATCTATTGGGAGCTCACCAAGGCCAGCTGGACTGTGAATGAAAATTCCTCTTAAGTTCATCACTCAATTAAAAACACATGTATTTCTATCCAAAGTTGAAGATAACTACTTGTTGGGTTATTACTTCACGTACATATTTTTGTTTTCATTAACTATTCATTGTTCTGTTGTTTTAAATAGACAAGTGTCAAGAGGCTGTATTAATATGGAACAATTTGGGTGGGAGGAGAGATTTATGGTTACTCTTTCAAGGCCAGGTCAATTCTGTCTTAAAGGCAAAGTTCTTTGTATCCCATACGTTGGAGGATGAGTTGAGAAGAAATCGTGATCTGGCACTTCTAGGCTCTAACCCGAACGCTTTTCAAAAGCTCTTCAGGGAACTTAATCACTGTGATTCAAGATCCTTGCTAACTCATTGTTATCCATGGCCTGTAGGCTAGATGATCATGTGATGGAACTACAGAGAAAAATGGAGAGAAGCAATTTTAGGGCCCAAAACTTATAAATTAAATGTGTTCTTTGCATTTGTTTCAACTTGATTTTTAATGTATTATCAATTATTGTTTATCTACAAGTATGTGGAGAGAACATAGAAATCTTTATGGTTACAATGACTAGGATTTTAAAGCTATCATCTCTTGGAGAAATGTTGCACAGAGTAGAAAAGTACACTGGCTAAAAATTCAGGCATCTTAGACTCATATATCTACATAGGTATTGCTTTGGTTTATTTAGGCTGGATAGCTAATGCTTTAAGTACCACGTGTTCATCTATCTGGAGAACAATCAACATCTTTGTCTGGATGTGATGTCGTGATGATTAAGATAGGCCTGTAAGCATAGTGTCCACCTCTATACAGTAATCACTTAATGTTTGCTGTTAGGAGAGAGACTGTTTTCTAGTTTCTCTTATGACCTTAGGTAAAGCCACCCCCACCTTTGCTGCATTAACACAGATATAAACGATGGGCGCTTTCTGCTCCCAAATCCAGCTGTTGTTGTTTTCCTTATAGCAGCTCACCGTGCCCCCATGTTGGCGCTCTGTGCGCTATTACATAGTTCACGAGCTTCGGGCAAGGGGCTGGAGGTTGTGATACACTGACACGCACAGGCAGAGAGACAGCGACACTGGTCAACCTTGAATTCCCCCAAGAATGCCCCCTTTATTGTGAGCAGGGGCAGATTATATAGAGATAGCCACACCCCAGCCAAACCCACCAGAAACCACTCTCCTGCCATTAGGAACTCCTGAAGGTCTCATGCTCAGAGCAGCTGTAGGCACTCAGATCAGGGGATTACAAGACATTCAGGATCTGGGGTCTCACTGCTCCCAACAACTTCTGGTGAACCTGAGTGGCTTCTCCTCCACAACACTGGCTGCTGATTTTGTTTCTAGAATACCTTCAGAAACACTAGAAGGCTCCTCTACTCATGAAAGGCAAGTGTGGTCCAGGCCTAAATATGCCAGACTGAAAATCAGTGCTCCTGATGGTGACCTTGGATAAACCTCTTCATTTCCTACAGCCTTAACATCAACTGATTGTAAAATATGATTTTTCTTTCTACACTGTCTCAGAAGCTGGAAGCTGTGAGTGAAAAATGACTTGTGATTTATGGTGAGCTGTAAGAACTAGAAACTATAGTGTTATTCAATGTATTATGATCTAACCAGATAAATCTTGAAAAACCTCACAGTGAAAAGATAGGCAGGATTCGTTTGGGGAAGATAATTGCATTGTGAGCTTAGTGCCGTGTTGGAAAATGAGTAACAGAAATTGGTGTCTAAGTGGCACTCTTACTGATGCCTGGATCAAAATGTATTTTGTAAACAACAATTACACTGAAAATCCACCAAACTTTTGAGAAATAACCATCTTTTAGTTTAAGATCGGTAGTCGTGAGTTCAAATAGACCACTTACCCTAAAGTAAACCCAGCTGCGATGACTAACCTCTGCAGCTTGGAAAGGAAGGTTTGGCTGGGTCCTCATTAAGTCTGCATATAAGTCATCATTCGCCCTGGCTAATGCAACAGTCACAGCAATGCACACTGACATCTTGACTGAAATCAATGCCACTGCCACTGCCAAGGTGGCTGAGCAGACTAATGACGTTTGCTGTGTTGATCCTCCCAATCGCAATCTCGTCCCAGCCTTGCCCCCACTCCCTTTCCAAATCTGCCTATGCAGACAATGGGGGGGGGGGGAGCACTGTCGGGAAGGAGCAGTATCCTGCCTTGCAGCTTCGAAATGATCCTTTGAAATTTAATGAGGTCAGTTGGGCGTCTACAGTTTTGCCTTTTGCTAACTCTACTCGGGAAAGAAATCCTTGTTAACACACACACACACACACTCACACTCAAGCGCATGCACACGCATATGCATGCAAAAACACTTGAGCAAAAAAAACTTACGCGTAGACATAAAACAAACAACAAAACCACCTTTCATCATTTTCCGTAAGGAAGCAGCCTTACTCCTTATGACAGCACCAGTGTGCGCTCTCCCTCTCTCCTCAGTGGCAGACTCACACGAAATGTCACATTCCTAGGGAGAAGCTGACAGTCCTTCTCATAGATTGAACCTACTTGCCACTGACGACTGTGGGCGCTTTTTGTGGGCCCAATTTCCAGAGCAGAACTCCCTCTAGACGCGACTGCCTTGGTCCACTGAGCCGCCAGCTCAGGGACAAAGGCTGGTCAGAGTGTT
Organism: Microtus oregoni; assembly: GCF_018167655.1. Lineage (NCBI taxonomy): Eukaryota > Metazoa > Chordata > Mammalia > Rodentia > Cricetidae > Microtus > Microtus oregoni. Next base: position 1,698,452 of record NW_024543829.1, read on the forward strand.
TGCAAGCTGAACGGGACAGGGTTCATCATTTGTGAGCAGGGTTGGGAGCTGCAAAAACTCAAGGCGGGAAGTCCCTTTGATTGAATGATGTGCAAAGATGCTCCCCACCACTCCTCCAGGCACGCAAATAGGGCCAACCAACAGGCACTGGTAATTACCTATTCCAGAGTCTGCACTGCAGCCCTTCCAAACTCTTGAGACAAGACCAAGTTATCAAAAGGGTAATATCGTCAATCCGGCCTCTGGTCTACGAAACTTTATCATCAAAATATTTGGGCCAGGATCTGGCAGGAAAAAAACAGATCCAAAAATTAGTATGTGTAAGAAAATCATTCTAGTCTCAGGGACACGTCTCTACAATAGGAGATAAAACAGGGTCCCTTTAGATGTGAAGGAGAAGCTGGAGGCTTGTAGACAGCCAGAAGATGGCGCAAGAACTCTTTCTTTGCATAGCCTTAACCCTTGCCTGCTTTATGGGGCTGCCAAGTCCAAAATGTATAGACATATACATTTTGCCATTTGAAAGAAACCTTCCATTTACATGTTTGGGATCAATTTAGAATTAAGGAAAATGAGTTTTCTCTAGATGATAACGACAGACACAACTGGCTTAACTGCTGTTGCACACAGGCTACCCGGAGGTGGGGGAAAGAGGAAAGATGAACTATTTAGGGAAATATTCTGACTTCCCTCCCAACCCTAACCCTGCCCCAGCCACGGGCGACATATGTTCACAGAATGATAAAATCCTTGCCCTGGCTCTTACACGTAGGTATTCGAATATGTAAATTGTTACGTGCAAGTAAATTATCTGTGATTTCCCTTCTCAATTAAATCAAAGTGTAATAGATGTCTGAGGGCTGCCTGGGATATATGCAACTACTGTAGTAACACATGTCCCATTCTAACGACGTGGGCATCGATGGAACCCAATTCATTTTCCTCACAGTTTCTCCTAAAAGCGACGCAGCTCTTCACTTGAAAATACTCCTTTTAGCATGCTTCTGTATTCGCAGGCTGCAATGGAGAGCTCACTAACATAATATTTCTTGAACTGTTTTTGCTGGCAGAATTGATCTATTCGGGGGGAAAAATAATCCAAGCCCCGAGATTGCAAATATCGTGGGGAGTTTATCAGAGAGCAGAGCGGGGCTTTCCGAGGCTTACTAGTGCTTTCTGGTGTAGGTTGTAAGGAGCAAGATTTAAGGTTAATTTTGGTGGAGGGGAAAAAAACGCCAAAGAAAAGACAGAATCCAGAGTAGCGGAGACTCTGTGCCCCCGTTGGAGAGATGGTTGAGTCCTCGTCAAGGTTGCTGTGGTATCCCAGAAACACCATTCACTCCGAGCTGTGACCGCGCACCAACAACAGCAACAACTCCACTGCGCTGGGCTGAGGAGCCAGAATCCAGAGCTCGCGAATAATATGAAAGGGAGCCGCAAAGGGGAAAGCAGAGCAAAGGAATCCAAACCCCGGGAGCCTGGCACGCGAAGATGCGCTAAATGTGGCCGCCTAGACTTCATTCTGAGGAAGAAAATGGGGATTAAAAGTGGATTTACGTTTTGGAACCTCGTCTTTTTATTGACGCTGTCTTGTGTAAAAGGTAGGTCTGTTTTTCGGGGGGTACCCTCTGCTGTGGCTGGAGATGGGGTGACTTGTCGCCTGAGAGAGGCCAGCAAGCTTAGTTTGCAATTTGCACGGATAAAATAATCGGGATAATACTGATGAACGAGTTGATTCACAGCTCTTTTTCCTTCCCTCAGATAGGAAATGCATTTTGCTTGCCAGATTTGGCGTTCAATGCGGTGATTGAGCTTGTGCTCAATAAATATTCTTGCAGTATGCTCAAACAGAATACGTGAGTTGGTTCCTATAGCCTCTAACTAGTGGGTATCCACGCAGAATTCCTCTGCAAGACTTTTTTTTAAGTGGGGAGGATTAGCATGATTTCTTGTGGAATCCGTGGGGTTTGATTCTTTGCACAGATTTTATTTTTATTTATTTATTTATTTTTATTGAAGACACTGGCGTGAGTGCTTTTTTAACCATTTCGGACAACAAAGTTGCCAACATGCTAGGAATGCATCGGTTTTTAAATGCATTAGGAGATAGAGCCTTCCTGAGCTTGCTCACACCAACATGAATGTCTGCATACAAATTTGAATTATTTCTACGTGGCTTTCTAGGCAAGGGTAAATGTAGGGGAGCTTCCTTAGATGCTCTGTTAAAATGCTTGGTTTAAAAAAACCTTAAATGAGGCTGAGATGTCACAAAGTGTAAAGATCCACCTTTGAGATGAATGAAGGTAGGAGGAAAGTCATTAGCAGCTGACCAAAAAGAAAATCCCTGGCAAGTCTCTGCGTTCAGACAGGTACAATGAGTGTCACATGCACAGACAGGGAGTGGGGGCGGGTGGGATGGAAAATTTATTCCTAAGCAGGAAGGCAAGGGGCAGTTGGATCTCTGGAGAAAGAGCTGTCCGGGGGACAAAACAGACTCGCAGCTATTCCATAACTTCTGCGCCCACTGCCCATTAATTGCTGCAAAGAATACTCGAGAGGTGTCTATGACTCAAGCCATCATTTCTGAACAAGCACTTCTCCGTCCTCGCAGCAGCTCCAACAGACACAGGGGGAAATGCAGCTTGTAGCAGAGCTAGTTTCTAATCATGGGTGCCTGTGCTTTGGAGGGTGGAGGGGCAGTTTTTGGCCCAGGCGCGCCAAGGCTATCAGCACAAACTGGGCGCTTCTTCCTTTGTACAGGAGTGCCTCCCTGAACCGCAATCGGGCCGCGTCTCTATGAAACACTTTATTGTCCAGCTTGCAGCTGGCTGTCCCCTCGCAGAAGGCAGCACATTTGCATTCAGTGGATATGATAATTCATGTTTGGGGAGAAGGAAGTGGAGAGGTTACCTCTTCCTCAGCGATGACCGAGGATGGGTGGTCAGTTCCGAATTTCAATTGACATCCCTAAATGGCAAGAAGTCGCCCCTGCTTTCTGTGACAGCAACTGCTTTGTAACCCCAACCTTCTATTTAGAGCTCTCTCTCTCTCTCTCTCTCTCTCTCTCTCTCTCTCTCTCTCTCTCTCTCTCTCTCTCTCTGTGTGTGTGTGTGTGTGTGTGTGTGTGTGTGTGTGTGTGTGTGTGTGTCCTGGCGATAAAAACGCTTGTTTGCCGCGATGTAACGAGTCGATCTATTGCACAAAACCCGTCTCAGGTTGCTTATAAGGGGTTGTCGTCGCCAGCCGGGTGTGCGACAAGAGACACGTCTGGGCTTGGGCTTAGTTTTCCTGCCACTCGAAGTGGGTGGTTAATGGACGGCCCTCGGGCTGCCTGCTAGACACGCGCAGGGCTCCGCGTGGAGGAGTCGCCGGCAGCCAGCAGCAGCCAGGGCAGGGGCAAGAAACGTGAAAGCGTCTCCTTCAAGAAGATGACCGAGGGTTAAGTGCGAATTTTCATGAGGTACCTGTTGAGCCAAAGCGTTTCGGGGGCACATTAGAAGGAGTGAGTTGCCAAAGCCGGCGGAGCACGTCAGCCAGAGAAATGCAGAGCTGGGCCGCCTGCTATTTCAGCTCTAGCTGCCAGCACCTACCGTAGACTACGAAGAAAATGCGCCTCAGAAAATGAAACAAATGTTAATTTGCTTTGAATGGCATTGGCAGTGGGGGAGACCCCTCTCCTCCATCCCTATCTCCTACACTTTGGACCAAGATCTTTGGTCTCCTTTGAGTCTCTCCTAGCTTTAGGGACTTTCTAAAGATGCAGCATGTCATAGTCTGCTTTGGTCTTGTCCAAAATCTATATGGCACAGGTCATTAAAACCTTTTTTAAAAAATGGTAGTAAAGTTCTTAATTGCCATACCTCTGGTACTTGGTAGATAAGTCTGACACTTTATTTCTCCAAAGACTATCCTCAAATTCAAAAAAAAAACAAAAACAAAAAAAAAAACTTGCAAGCGTTATGTATTTTAAACACTCCAACACCTGGGAGTGAAGGTGCCCATTTTGACAGAGGCTTATTTCTTCTCCTGTTTAAAATTTAATTTTACATCCCTCTCAAGGTTTTCTGAAGGCTGAGATTGCTGCATACTCTTACACATTGTGTATTCTAGTGTCTAATCCCTCTTTTGTATCCCATGTTGTTTTCTTTTTCTTTTCTTTCTTTCTTTTTTTTATTTCGGGTTACTTGAGTCCACAGAAAAGCTTAGAGTGTCTCTGAAAATCCTAACAGAGGCTAATGTGAGAGGTCAGGCAATCCATGGTGCACGGTGTTGTCTGAACGCCTTCATATGCCACAGTTCTACCATCTGTCTATAGTTTCCATCCTTCAGCCTTCACTTTTGACTGCAAGAGCAATAACAAAGAGGTTCAGGGGGAGGAAACGCCTCGTGGTGGAAATTAAGTGGTGTTCATAGGCCTGAGTCTCTTGGGCGGGGCTCAAAAGGTAGCTAACCTCCTGGGAGCGTTTCTCTAGCCACCAGAATTACCTGAACGAAAAGCCTTGTGCCTGAAACCAAACTGGAGGGCAGTGGAGTTGCAGCTTGGGTTTCTTTCTTGCCTGTGTCTAATTCTAGCTGAAGCAGGGGGAGGTAGGGAAGAAGAGAGGTGGGGGGGCTCAGAAATACAAGAGAGAGGGGGAGGGAGAGAAGGAGGGTGAGAGGAAAAGCGGGTTGAAAAACATCTTCTAGCTGAATAGTGTTCTGTTTAGGTTTCACCAAAAAAGATATTGTGAATCTTAAGTCCTGGTTAAGGGTCCCGCCCAGGTTACAGAGGACCACCTGGGTGCTTTCTCACTCTTCCTTTAAAGCATGGGGGAGTGGAAGTCCAATTAAGGCGCAGGGAGGCCCTGTGGTGCAGGCAGCACACTTCAGCCTGCAGCAGGTGGAAGGTTGGGTACTATGCCCCTCACTCTCTCTCCAGTTGCATGCTCTGCGATTTCTGCTAGACTTTGGAAGTCAGGAAGGGTGCACCTTCCTGCTGCCTCTGAGACTCCCAGTACACAATGACTAGGTCACAGGGCATAGAGCTCTGAAGAAGGGAGGACCACATACCAGTCTCCCCAGGTCATTCTTGCTGGCTGGAAGCTGGTGTCAAAGCAGCAAGAAGAAGCTTGAGCTGTGATTTTTGTCTCAGTCGCTCATGCCAGGGTGGTCTTTTCCTGAAACTCTTTGTGCATAGGGACTGTTAGACTCATCTTCCAATTGCAAGGCTTTCATCTGACACACCTGAGAGGAGAGGAGGGGGGAGGGAGAGAAATAGAGGAGAAAGAGGAGAGAGAGAGAGAGAGAGAGAGAGAGAGAGAGAGAGAGAGAGAGAGGAAGGAGGAGGAGGAGGAGGAGGACGGGATGGAAGGAGTTGCAGAGGGAGGGAGGTAAAAGAAAGGAAAGAAAAAAAGAAAAGAAAGCATAGTATCTTGAGAGTGTTTGTCAAAGAGCTTGGAAGGAATACATTATCTGCACATAACAGTAAAAACAGCAAACAAAATTTACCCAAGTCTCAGCCCTTCCCCTATTAGCACCATCCAGACAGGATGTTTAAGAGACCGAGGCATGTTTCTGATACAATTTGGATAGGTGTATCTCCTTTCCGTTTCCTTTGTGAATATTTATTGCTTTTGCTTAAGATCAAAACTTTTGAAATAGAAATGTCCCTTGACTCAATCAGGTTGAGAATATGTGTGTGTGTGTGTGTGTGTGTGTGTGTGTGTGTGTGGTGTCTGTTGTGAGCAGGAGGGAGGATAATGAATATATCTAAGAGCTACCAGGGGCCCTGAGAGTAGGAGTCAGAGTCTAAGTAAAGCTGTGTACTTTTGTGGGGTTTCCTCACATTCATTTTCCCTGTGCACCAGGTTGTCTCTGGCTTTCATAGCACAGCTGTCTAGAGGCAGGACAGGGGAAAGGAGAAAAAGCTGCATTTCTCCAAAGTGACTGCAGCTGTTGCCCCCACTGAAACAACTTCTGTAAGATACACTCCCTCCAGTAGATGCCAAATGTCTTTGGGGGAAGACAAAGAATGGAGTCTTACCTCAGTGAGCTTCTATGACGTCTTCCTTTCTACCTTGATGTTTTGGGGCCAAAGATTGCCAGGAGAGTTAATTTCATGTTTAAAGCACAGCAAAGATTCCAAGCAAGTGGGCCTGTCAGGATAAGTGCAGGCACAACAGCCTAATGGGAATATAACATCATGGGTAATCTCAAAGCCCCAGGACTTCTCTATGCTCTTTTCCTTTAGCCAGGTGACTCCTAAAAGAGGCCTCTGAAGTCTGCTGGACACTACATAATGAAAATGTAGTGGAGAACCTGTGTAGACAGACCACTAAGGCAGGAGGAGGATTCTCTTTTCCCAGAAGATCATTCTTTGCTGCAGGCTTGGTCCCAAACCTTTCCTAAAACCAGTCTAATAGTAAGCCCTGGGAGAGTTTGAATGGTTCCTGCAATTTGGAACTGAAAGTTCCTAGATAGTGATCTCATTGAAAGCAATCAAAAAGGCCCATTCGAGGTGCTTCACTTTCTAGAATGTTCCATGTGGGTAGAGTCAGAAGGCTGTGGCCTTGCAAGCTCTAGTAGCAAGAGTGCATGAGGAGACATAGTAAAGGAACAGTTTTTGGAATCTTGAAAAGCTCCCTTGAGATCCCTCAAGGAGAAACAGACAGAATCAGTGGATAAATTAAGTCTTCCTACAATCTCTGACTTAGTTGCGGTTGTTGCCTATGCTGAAGCCAGCTTTTCTGTCTGCGGAGTGTAGTGGCAGAAGATTGAAGGAGACTTATCTGGTATAGGCAGAAAACCCTCCTGCAGAAAATGGCATATTTATGGTTCTACATACAGAAGAACTATTCTGTGATTGACAAAACAAAGGGCAGGTGAGGCAGGAACAATGTCTTTGTGTTTCTAAGGAAACAAAGGCTCTGAAGTAAGATGTTTGCTAAGATTTCAGAGCAAACAAATGTGTGTGGGGATGCCTGGGGACAGGGACTGGCTCTAAGCTGAACTTTCCTTCCATGAAAGCAGATACTTTTCTAGTGTCCCAAGATACAAGTTCTTGTACTTACCCTTCAGAGTTTCCAGAAAATCTGCCAAATGTCAAAAAAAAAAAAATCAATATTTTATCCATTGTGGTTAACTATTATTTTTTGCAGGGGACACAATGTCTCGTGTAACCCAAACTGGGCTCAAACCCTCTATGTCTCTGAGGCCTTCTTTTAATTCCTCATCCACTTGCCTGGATCTGTCAAGTGCTGGAATTGCAGTCATGTACTGCCATGCCTAGCTGCTGACCTGCACCACCAAGCAGTATTCTCCCTGAGACCCCTGACACCTTAGCAAGATAACTATTTGAGAAACTATGCCATCTTTTCCCTGAATTTCAAGAGTTCTGGGATTAGAAGCACTCATTGCAAAGGAAGAGATTACTGGGAAAGGACATGTGAGATGCAAAGCATGGTACTCCTCAATGCTGTCTGCAGATATAATGAACTTCTCATTAGACTCCGTTCTACTGCCCTCTTTCTCTCATTTTACACACAGTGCAGTTTACAGATATAATGAGAATTACCATTTTAATTTTGCATGAGTTGTGTGTGAGGTGATAAAACAGGAACTATAGCAATAAACTTCACCTCTCTACTGTGAGCCTGAGCCAGTGTAGGTGATTCATGGTGTTTTTCAGGCCCATCTACTACCAAGCCCACAGAATTATGTCAGCATTAGTTTTCCCATCAGGCTTTTGTTTCTGTCTCGAAAAACAGGTTACAGAATGTCACTGACAAAAACCAACTACTTAAATATATCCCAGACCTGGCCATCTTATGTTTTTGATCAGCTTGCCTTCATGGGATGCTGCCTCTCCAGGTATCAATTCCATTTCTGATTGCCAGGATGTTATTTTGTGCTAAGGATTTCTCGGGGTTAATGTGTTCTATGGAAGGTAGCTATGTCCCACCACTGTATCCAAAATCCCTCCTAAAATGTCTAACCTTATAACATTGGCATGCGACTCTTACAGATGGAAAATGTCAGAGGGATTGTGGTGGCATTCGCTGTCACAACAGCACTCTCTGCTCCATAAGCACATTCACTGCCACACTTTTCAAGGTATCTCTAAGAAGGAGTGCAGGTGTCCTCTACAAACATCCCTGTCAACCAGCAGTCTATAGAATCAGGTGATCTGGGAGTTGGGCACAGAGAGTAGGTTTCTAACAAGCCAAGTAGTTAATTTTAGTGTTTTATGAAATTTAAAAACCACTCCAATATAGTGGAAAAACAACAAAATCCACCCAAAAAACAAAAACAAAATCAAAACAAAACAAAAAGACCCAGCAGCAGCAACAGCAACAACAACACAAGAGCTCTGGACACATACACACACACACATACACACACACACACACACACACACACAAATTTGAAAGTCAGATTATGATAATGCCAGGGAACATCTTTAGATAAAGAATTCAAAATTTTCTAAGCCTTAACTGCACTGTTCATATGCGTCTATAAAATATTGTATTTTCAGTGGGTTTGTTGAGCTAGGTGATTTATTGTGAATCAAGCATGCCACCAAGGGCCTGGCAGAATTATCGTTTAATGAAACTTACCTGTGCAAAATGAGCATTCTTCATGGGCAATACCAGTGCTTAACTTTCCCCTAACACCCAATACAAAGTATAGTCTTTTCTCACTAGCTCTTACTTCACATAGGGTATAAGATGCCAGGCTATTCCCCACCCATGCAATACTCTACGATTCCTGTTGATCCTATATTATAGATAGATTCTCTTCCTGTGTCTATGTGTCAAGAAAGTACACAAATCTGAAAAAAAAGTGTTACCCAGACTTCTGTACCAATTTCATCCATGCATTTTGCTGTGGATTAATTCGAATGCCAATTGACGGATGTACTTGTATAGATTTGTCTATTCATTGTGTCACAAATGATAACAGTCAGAGGACTCAAAGGATTCTTAAATATCAGGAGTGCCATTGCTCATGTATTATAAATAAGTACATGTCTACAGAAAGTACCAGTGAATTTGCCGAGGTTACCATGGGCATTAGCTCCTGACATGAGGCTGCTTTATTGGGCATTAGAGACCAGGTTTAATGCTTTATATTTTATAGCTTTTCAATTTGTTTCAGAGTTAGTTTAGGTGGTACCAATGAAGATAATGAACCATAAAAGTTCACATCTAAGTACCATATATCAAGTAGAAGCACATAAAACTATTGATCATCACATATTTGTGGAAAAAATACAAGAAGTAGTGGGGACAAAAAGGGATGGTTTATAGTAGGAGAAGATTTTCTTAATACTGATTAAAAAAACATGCATATGGCTCAGAGGATGATGACACTTGCTGCTATGTGATAACCTGAGTTCGAATCCTGGGACCTACAGGCTATAAGAAGAGAAGCAACTACTAACATTCATCCTTGGGCCTCCACTCAGGTGCTGATGAGCTGTGGCTGTGTGCAAAGACATGTACAAGAAATACATAGCTAAGAGGATACACTAATCAAATAATCCTATTCTCTGAACGTTTTAACCATCATTGGTTATAGATCCCTAAGTAAAATCAGTTTATACGATAATGTTCATGTATTCTTAAATTTTAACCATTTTTTTCTTTGTAAATTGGAAACAATTTCCTTTCTGAAATGTAAATCTATACAACCAATCCTTAATTTCCCTCCTGGGTTTTATTAAGGTTAAGTTACTAGTTACTTTTCTAGTTACATTTCTAGTTACTTGAAATGTTTTCAAGTGTTCAAGTTTATCTTATTTATACAAAAAAAAAAAATCCTCCAAGACTCTACCTTAGAAATAACAATAAATTTTACAGGTATTGAAATTTCATTGACAAACCCAATGTTGTTATGTGGTTATCCTCATAAGTGTAACATATGAAACATGTTTAATTACACCAGGTTTGAATAAAATTCTGGAAGATAAAGACTTTTGATGATTGTAGAACTTGAAAAGTACAGAAAGTGAGTGAAATATATAAAATAGCAGATTAATTTTCAGGAAAGCCAAAGTTCTTCCTCTGTCTTATCCTAGCAGTTTTTAAAAGACTGCCTGTCATGGGGGTTTTAAAGTAATAGAACAGACCTTTTAAACATTGAATCACAAATATGGCCAGATACCAATTCAAAAAATAGACAGTATGATTAATTCCATGAAGCTCAGAGGCACCTGGTTTACAGAGAGACTACAGCATTGTCATGTTTGGGGAGATGTTTTAAAAATCAGCATTTTTCGTAGTTTGTATGTGTGATGCTCTTTACGCAGTGGTTTCAAACAACAGTTCTGACCCCAAAACATCATTTCAGTCCTAAACTCGAACAAGCAGCTGAGAAATCCAGATTATCATCTTCATTTGCAAGCTACCCTTTCCATGTGGCATGCACATGAGAAGCCTGGGCTGGGTGTTTTTGCTCATGGTTAATAAGAACAGAAACAGAAACCATTTTCTCACAGCAGTTTCAAAACCTAAAACATGTATATGGTTAAATGCTTATAGGGATCTCCCCAGTTTTAAGTACAAACCTTGGGCTTAGAGAAACTACTTTATTAGAAAGGTCAGAATCCAATGATATTATATATGCAGCCACCGTGCAGTTACATTAACAGGAAACTGCATTTGTTAGCTACTCCTTCGACATAATTGCCAAAGTTGGATGGATATCTCAGTTTCAGAACAATAGGAACAGAAGATGGTTTGCAATTTTATAGACTATACTTAGGGAAGGATTTCCATTATAGTGCATGAGATGTCCTTTCTATGCCCTTATCAAATAAAAAATCTAGCAAAAGGGCCAAAAGAAAAATGGATTTAAAATTAGTTATTCTTAGATTCTAGCACATCAATTTTGAGTAAAATTTATAATAAGGAATAGGACAAATGAATTATGGGGTTTACACATACATCAATTCATTAGGATACAATATTAACTAATTTTATCATGAGATTTTTTTCTAAAAAAAAATGTATACTCCTACCAAGTTCAATAGAGTTTTAAGAATGGAATATTCCTAAATTGCGTACAGTTTCTTTTCTAACATTTATTTGCAAGGGTTAATGATTTTTTTTTAGAATTTTAAAATTATTAAACGACGAGTCCACAAATCTTCTTTATTCCTCAAGGGCATCCTGGTTGAAATACGTGCAGTACTGCTCTCCACTCACACAAAGAGGAAACAACCTACAGAATAAATGACTTGCCAAATTAGTTCTTAGTTCCTTTTCTCCACTTTCTATCTGTAGGAGGGGTCTCCTGGATGTCTCTTTAGAGTTAACTGGTTTGGGAAAGAGCAGCTTACTGGAGGAGGAAGCTTCCATGCTTATCCTAAACACTGAGAGCTTGTGAAGCAAGAGCTCTGGAAGGGAATATGTCAGAGAGCAAGGCTACCGGGCTAAAGGATGCAGGGATTTCAACAGGTAAAAGGGTTAACTTAGGAAGTAAATGGCACACTTATACATCATGGTCATCATAAAAAAAAAAAAACATGACCAATTTAACACAACTGTTCAAAATAGTTGTTTTGTTGCGAAGGGAATAAACCGTGTTTTCAGATACAGCTATTTAGTACAGTTGCCCTTCCTGAACCCTACAGTTGGAAACTCTCTTTTGTGTGAACATGTATCCAGAAATGTCATATTAACTTCATTTTAAATGTTTTCCTCATTTATTTTTTGATTTTTATTAAGCTCTGCATTTTTCTCTGCTACCCTCCCTGCCTCTCCCCTCCCCTTCAACCCTCATTTTAAAAATTTAAGGCTCAAGCCGGGCGGTGGTGGCGCAGGCCTTTAATCCCAGCCCTCGGGAGGCAGAGGCAAGTGGATATCTGTGAGTTCGAGGTCAGCCTGGTCTACAAAAGCTAGTTCCAGGACAGGAAACAAAAAGCTACAGAGAAACCCTATCTCGAAAAAAAAAAAAAATTAAGGCTCAATCCAGGCATAGTAGCATAAACTGCTATTCCCAGCACTAGGAAAACAGAGAAAGGTAGATCTCTGTTAGTTCAAGGTCAGCCTGCTCCACATAGTTGCAGCACAGCCAGTGATAAGTAGAAACTTTGTTTCAAAAGGCAGAGCAAAATAAATAATCAGATAAATAAATGAATTCAAAGATTCAGAAAAGACACTAATGCTCTCCCATGAACAATTCAAGGCTACTTAACTATACTTACTGAATTTTAGGCTCTTCATGGGGACACAGTAACTTTAAGAAACTGTTTGAAGTAGGATCGCACATTTGGATATGTGCTCAGGCCTCCCAGAGTGTGTCTGACATATTGAAGATGCAACTATAGCTGTGTTTCCTGCAACTGTGCATTGCAGTGTTGCATTTGATGCTGCAAGTGCACTATCATCAGCCAAGTTCTCTGGTGAAAGATTGATGATATTATAATTTCACCGATTTACTGGAATTTTCAAATACATGCTAATTGATAATTTCACTTCCATGAACTAGGTGTGGATGTAGGGGCAAGCGGATTTGTCAGCAGATGTTTTTCTCATGTTCTTGTCATCCCCAAATTTTCCCATTCGTGTTCCAAGGCCAGACCATTAGCTGTGCTTTCTTGTTTTATTTTGGTTTAGTTTTTCAAGCAATTAGACAAATTTTGTAAAACAATTTAAAAAAACAGACAAACAGGGGTATCTGATCTAATTGTTTTGTTTGTTTACACTACGGAGGTTGCCTGATTTGAAAGAAATTTGAGAGCCATAATGTTCATAATATCACTGTCTCATGAAAGTCATACCTTCATGATTAAGTCTGTCAACTGAGAAAATAATTCAAAAGCATAATTTTACAATGCATTTTCATCCTATGAGACTTCTGTTATAGACTAGTGAAGACAGGCTCATTTCTTATTAGTCACTTAAAATATAATTACATATTTCGTTCATCTGAAATTTTTAGATCTTAAATTTGCTTTCAGTTTGGAATCAAGAGTTTCACAAACAGTAGTGAATTTTGCAGCTCCTTTAGAAATAGAATCTGACTGGTTTCCAGATATCGGTAACCACGTTAAACTGAGCTGCCTGCACTTTTGTTTGGAGCTTTATGCAGAAGGGGCTGCACCTGCAAGATAAGGGATCAAAGAGAGGACACCTGGGAAAAGGGAGGCTTGCTCATCTCCTGGAGCACAAGGCAACAACTCCCTCGTTCATTGGCAGCACATTAGGAGTGGCTGACCTATGTAGTCCAGAAGACGGGCTGGGTTTTCACATAGATGGAGCCACTTAGAGCTCGGGTGTCTTTTCTTCTTCTCTTTTATCCTTTTGGCTGCTGCTTAAAGTAAAACAGCTGGACTAATTTCAATGTTTTGTGTAAACAAATTTGCATCCAATCTGCTAATGTGTGTGCCAACCTCCTGCTTTGTGTCCTAGGATGATGAGAAGACGAACTCTCTGGAATGAAATTTATCAGAGAAATGCTCATGGGCCCATGCTTAACCAAGGTTAAATTTCTGTTTAATTCTCACTCGTTTCTTTATCATTCTTTTATGTGTATGAATGCTTTACCTGCCTGAATTTATTTTTTGCCCCACATGCACTCAATGCTAAAGGAAGCCAGAAGAGGGCAACAGATCTCCTGGAACTGGAATTACATATGGTTGGGAGGGGCCATTTGAATGCTGGGAACCAATCTTGGTCCTCTGCAAGAGCAACAAACACTTTTAACTGAGCACTCAGATCCCCAGCCTTTTGTAATTACTTTAGGAAAAAACTTTTGTCCATAAAACCTGGCAATATATGAATATTCCTTTTTCTTCCTGTTAAATCAATTTAAGAAAATACTGTGTGTGTGTGTGTGTGTCTCTCTCTCTCTGTGTGTGTGTGTGTGTGTGTGTGTGTCTATCTTTCTAAGTAACACATGTGGGTGTTTGTAGTGGAGAGAATAGATCAGATAGTCTGGAGCTAAAGTTACTAGCTATTTGTGAGTTGTCCAACATGGATGGATGTTGGAAACCAAGTCAAGGGCCCTGTAATAATGCAGAAAGTACGTTTTAACATCTGGGCAATGTTTTTTTTTAAATATTTATTTATTTATTTATTAATTATACAATATTCTGTCTGCGTGTATGCCTGCAGGCCAGAAGAGGGTGCCAGACCTCATTACAGATGGTTGTGAGCCACCATGTGGTTGCCGGGAATTGAACTCAGGACCTTTAGAAGATCAGGCAATGCTCTTAACAGCTGGGCCATCTCTCCAGCCCCTGAGCAATGTTTTTGAGCTCTCTATCTTTAACTGAGATTAAACAGAAGCCTTAAAGTAGATTATATTGCAAACTTCTAGAAAATATTCAATATCCATACTTGCTTAGCATTGTTCCCTTGTGTATTGATAGAGCAGTGGTCCTCAACCTTCCTAAAGGTGTGACCCTTTAAAACAGTTATTCATGTCATGGTGACCCCAACCATAACATTATTTTACTGCCACTTCCTAACTGTAACTTTGCTACTGTTATGAATTGTAATATAAATATATGTTAGGCGAGATATCTGATATGTAACCCTAAAGATGTTGCAAGCCACAACTTGAGAACTAATGTGATAGACTATTATCTAAACTCTATTTTAACCCATTACTTTTGTGTGAACCCTTTGAAATCCTTTTCATTTAACAGCAATGCTCATTTGAAGTTATGTGTACAAAAAAATGTTGAAAGTCCATATTATAGAAGCAGTTTACATTATATTTATGTTTCTAGTGCTAAAACAACATTCCCAATGAACTGATAGAAAGTCAACGATACTACACACACTAGCTTGTTGATCATGTAAATACTAAATTTAGCCACTTCTAATATTTGAAAAAAAACTAGTTTATTTCACCATATTTTTATTATACTAAAATTATCTTTATTCAATAAACATAGTTTAGGGGTTGACAGCTGCAATAGATTTTATTTCCATAAAATCCACAAGTGGCTTATTGTTTGGTTACTATCTAATGGAGACAAACCCTCTACTCAGTGATATATTAAGTTCTACACTGGATATTTCAGGTCCCTATTTAGCCTGAGTATATAATGATCTAGTCCCAACACTCAAAGAAGACAGGCTTTATGTAAACACGATACCAAAAAAAAATTCTTATTACTGTGACACCATCTATTCATTCGCTGGTACCATATTCTTACAGTAGCATCAATATAGACGATACCAGTACTGTTTCTGTAAGGTACTTATATATGTGTACATATATAAGTGTGTGTAGTAATAATATATATTTATAATTTAATAATGTATATTAAAAATTCAATGTTAACAGATAAATACAACCTCCGATTAATATCATTTGGAACTGTCCATCATATGACATTATTTGGGGAATCTAATTTTCTGTTATATTGTTAGTTAGCTCTCATCTGTTCATCTAGCTGATGTTAACTAGTCTTCACAGTATGATGAAGATCCCACTTGCATTTCTGTCACAGTGTAAGTATAATTGTATAATCATTTACGATAATCAAAATTTTAATCTTATTGCGTCTTACTTAGATCCTATATGAAAATACCTCTGTCTTCATAATGCTCCCAATTTAAATTTTAATCATTACCCATTCATTTTTGGTAGCACATCAAATCAACTGAGGTTCATTATTAAGGTGAACAAAAAAGGACAATATCACAATAAAATGTGAATAGCAGAAAATGACAGGTTTGTATTGCATATTATTGTATTTATCTGTAGAATCCTGTCCATGAGGCATAGGTTTTTAATATTATATTATATTTAATATTATATTATATTAATATGTTTCCATTTGTAACCAGAAAACTAACAGAAAGAAGTACAGAAGTAAATGAGGAAAATAATAACATTGCATCAATGCTCATTTTACCAGAGAAGAGTTTAGGGGGAAAAGCTATCTCCAGAAGAGTAGGATAATAAAATTTCATTTTGTGCATTCCCTTTTCCTATTCCTTCATGTGTGTTGTTTTGTTGATTTATGTTATTATGAAATGTGTTCCAACATTTATTCATGTTCAGTTAAGTTCATGTACTGTTGACCCAGCAGTAATTTAATATATAAACAGGTGGGTTTAATGCTTACCAAGGTACCATATATGAATAGTAGTGTTTCCTCAACTCTGAGTCAAAATATTGGCTATTTATGTAAGAGCAAAACCATGTGTGTCTCTGTTAAGTCAACAATCTCGCTTCACACTTTCATACATCAGGTTCGAAGCTTGTGATAAAACGGCTTTTCATCGGCTGCATGGTTTCACTCTCACAGTGCAATTCAAAGCAAAAGAATCACTGTATGCTCCATGATTACTTTGCAGTGCTCTCCAGAATGTAGCATTGACTCATTATCTACATCCTATAATAACACTTTCGGCAATTAACAGGGCATGGTTATTTGATGCACATGGCATCCCAAGTCAGTGCTTGAAAAGAATTCTCTGTCTCTCTGTCTCCTCTCTGTCTCTGTGTCTCTCTCCCTTCTTCCCTCTCATTTATTTGTATGTGTGTGTACGATTCTGTATGCAATCACATGCAATTATGTGTGGAGATCAGAGGACAACCTCAAGTTGACTTCATCATCTTTCATCCAATTGTCTTTTGGAAACACGGCCTTTCACTGGCATGAAACTAGCAAAACAGGCTAGGCGGACTTTCCAGCTGGCATCAGCATCCTTCTGCCTCCACCTTCCAGGTGCTGAAGTCCTAAACTTTTGCTACTCTGGTGACTATTTACTCCTAACTATGCTGGGGATAGAATTGATATTTTCTTGCAAAGTGAGAGATTTACAGTTTGTGTTACCTCCTCAGCAGCCACTCATTTTTTCTGGTAATATAACAAAGAAGAAAACAGTTGCATCTTTTACCACAACAGGCATGATGTTTCATCACACAGAGTGTCAACAATTTGGAGAGAGAAAACCTTAATCGCATACATTGAAGCAATCCCTTCCACATGTATAAGAGTACTTGCTTCTGACACGATCCGTTCAGAACTTACCATTATTTATTTTACATGCTGTGAGAAGAAGTGAAGGCAATAGAAACAGGAGAAATCAGAGTGACATTTCGGAAAGGTCAGACCTATTACTTTGTCAGAGAGGCAGGCTTCACATTAGTGTTTAGACATGTGTCAAAGGATGGTTTATTAGGGCACGGTTTGCTGCTCAAATGAAAACAAAAATTCATATGTGGTTAATAGTTAGGTGTCCTGATACTGTAGTTTAGCATTCTGCTTACCTGCATTTTTCATTGTATATATATTTCTACTTTAAAATGTAATAAAGGTTGTAAGAGAGCCACACCTATAAACTTTATAAAGATCTCAAACAACAAAGATAAACACTTTTCTACATTTTGAATCCTATCCAACCTATATTGGAAATTTTGTAAAGGTTACTTCTTTTTTAAAATTTACTTTCCTTGTTAATTATAATTTATGTGTATCTGTGTTGGTATAGGCACTTAAATACAATGTCCACAGATGCCAGAAGAGGGCATTAGGTGACTGGGAACTGGAGTTTCAGGCTGTTGTGCTCTGTCATGGGTATTTGACCATCAAACTCTGATCTTCTGGAAGAGCAAAACGTTCTCTTCAACCCCAACAATCTTGCCAATCTCTGGGTTCACTTATTCAGAAATCTAAAAGAGGGAAATATGTTGTATAGGTGAAGACATTCACTAAAAAAAAAAGTGTCTCAAAAATCTGGGTCAGCAGCATGCATCTGCAAGCTCTCACAAAGTAACCTAAAAAATAAATAAATAAACCAAAAGATGTTCTATAAATTACATGGTACTGAATTAGACTTGACTAAATTGAATTCATTAATTTAGTTTAGGTCATACCTTTACAAAAATCATTTTATATTATATACATTTTGAATTTCTATGCACTTTAAATCTTTCTAACTCCGTCACTGGTGGATACTGGTATATATTTATTTGTTTTGTTTCTCTACATCTGTTTAATTCTGGTATTGGCTTTTCTTGGCCAACTATCTCTTAGTAAGTAGCAAAGTGTCTAATATATTACTGCAAATTATAATAGAAATAACATCATTCTTCTATGATCTTTATTTTGTTTCCTGACTCTGTTCCTGCTGCAATAACTTTTTGAGACTGAACATTGTTCTCCAGAGATTGCTCCTTGTATCTAGAACACTTAGTTCAGCAGTGTGGTGGAACTTGGAGGAAACATGAGCTCTAACTATGACAGAGTTCAATCAATTTTCACTTACTAGCATTGAGCTTTCCTTCAATCCTTTTTCTCATTTTTGTTCTATAGTATACATGTTTAATTTGATTTTGGCTTTACTAATCTTATTTTAGAAGAGTTTTTAAAATAATTAACTCTCTGTAATGTCCTTCTGATATTCCATATAGGCTATACTTAAAACACTGCATTTTACTGACAGTCTTAAAAGCTGAGATGACCCAGTGTGAAAGACTTAGTGCTTTTTAAATTTCTCCAGTCTTAATGAATGGCTTCTTGTTGAAAATACATCTGTAAATCTATCTCCAGGAAATCCCACCCTTGTATCCTTGCTCTCCACAAACTCACTAGTTCAAATTAGACTTCATTTCCTCACATCTGCCAAAAAAAGTATTTATAACTGGTAATATGTCCATATTTAAGTAGAGTATGCATATTCTAGCTTCTTCATGTGGCGCACTCAGAATCCATGTTCTCAACAGTGTTGGTCTTCATAGAGTTTTGCATAGTGCTTCTTAAAAGTATAGTGTTGACAAACTGCAGGTATGTTTATTAAACTGAAGCACCATAGAATATTAGCAGACCTATTTTATGACATCTAGAACATCATTTTTCATATTATTGTACTTCTATTGGTTAAAATTTAATGGCTTAAAGTTTATCTTTTTTTCTGGGATTAAGGAAAACTAGTTTTCATTTCTCTGGGGGTTGGATGGGTGTGCATTTTCAGGGCACACTTGTGAAGGTGATAACACAACTTTGTTTTTTCTTTTTTTTATTTATTTATTAAAGATTTCTGTCTCTTCCCCGCCACCGCCTCCCATTTCCCTCCCCCTCCCCTAATTAAGTCCCCCCCACGCCCTCAGCCCATTGTGAGCTGTCTCTTTCTTCCATGACGTTTCTGGGTATCAAACTTAGGTCGACAGGCTTGACTAGTGCCTAAGCCCCTGAGCCACAGAAGTGGATGTTTGTCATTCTTTTTTTTTTTTTACATTTTTATTGCTTTATAAATAATACCATTCAAAATTTCTATCTCCTCCCCTCCTCCCATTTCCCTCCCACTTCCCCCTTCCCTCTCCAGCCCTAAGAGAAGGCAGGGTACCCTGCCTTGTGGAAAGTCCAAGGTCCTCCCCACTCCATCCAGGCCTAGGAAGGTGTGCATCCAAACAAACTAGGATCCCAAAAAGTCAATACATGCAGTAGAATCAAATGGCAGTGCCATTATCATTGGCTTCTCAGTCAGCCCCCGTTGTCAACCACATACAGAGAGTCAGGTTTGATCACATGCTCATTCAGTCCTAGTCCAGATGGCCTTGGTGAGCTCCCATTAGAACAGGCACACTGTCTCCGTGGGTGGACGAAACCCTCGCAACCCTGACTTCCTTGCTCTTCTTCTTCCTCCTTTTGCACTTCATCTGGACCTTGGGAGCTCAGTTCAGTGCTCCAATGTGGGTCTCTGTCTCTATCTCCATTCATCGCCGGATGAAGGTTCATTCTTTTCCCCATCTTCTAACTGGTTTCAGATAAATGTGCTGAGCTCTGTTATTCCTAACAAGTTCCAGTTTACTGTTCAGTTGAACTTTCTGCCATTGGTTCTAAGCTGTGTTACTATTCTGAATCCTTTCTGCTCATCTTTAAACTTTTAAAATATTTTTCCATATAGTATATATTGTTAATAATTTTCCTCAATTCCCCAACTGTTCTCCAGATCCTCTCCACTTTCTTATCTACCCAATTTCATAGTTTTATCTCTTTCTCTTCCTTCCCCTCCCTGTTTCTCTCAATCACAGGAACATAAAAATGACAAACCCCAAACCAGCAAAACAAAAGATGTTTAAACAAAACCAAACACACTGACCCAGAAAACAAAATAAGCAAACAAAATAAAAATTTCATAGTGGAGTTCGTTTTGTTTTGAGCGACATTTCTGGCACACTCCTGGCAAATCATTTTTCTGAGAGCTTGTAATGTCTCCCAAGTTTCAGCTGATTTCTGAGAACAACCAGATGCCTTGCCATTGTTTTTTTTTTCTTTTTAATTTTTCTTTGTCAGTTCTACCTTTTCTGTAAAACTTTTTAAATTTGTCCTTTAAAATGTTCACGCGTGCATGTGCAACACGTGATTTTTCCACATCTCATGTGCCCCTTCAGCTTTTCCCAGCACCCTTGTCTTATCTACTACTCAAGATGGTTTTTATTAAAGCAACCAAATACAATTACTGTTGCCCATAAATCCACTGGAACAGGATGTTTCCTTTTGGTTCAGGTATCACTGAAATTCGTTTGTAATATCTGCTTTCAAGGACTGGCATGTTGTCTTATAGTTTAAAAATGTCCACTGTTGAAATACATTTTAGCTTTGTTTCTTAACTATTCTCTGTAGTTTCCTACTAGCACTGTTAAAATTACCTTCAGCTCAGAAATTAACATTCCTTCATTCACATCCATAGTTTCACTCACTTTACTTTCTCTTGTGCCTTTACTTCATTACAAATGAATTGTCATCCAGGAAGTAGTGGTGGCATACACCATTAATCCTAGCACTTGGGAGGCAGAGGCAATCAATTCTCTCAATTGAAGACCAGCCTGGTCTACAGAGTGAGTTTCAGGACAACCAGGACTGTGAAGAGAAACCCTGTCTTGAAACAAACAAACAACTAAAAAATGCCAAAACCAAATTATGAGAATGCAATTAATATCTATCTCTTTTGAAAATATGTATCTCTACATTATTGTAGGACTTGTTGAAACTTTTTATTTTGTTGTTGGAAGTTTTACTCCGGGAATTGTCTTCATAAAGTTAAGGTCCTAATCACGTTTTTGTGTAACCAGAGACTGTGCCTTTGTTCCCGGCCATGCAGACCCAAATAATCACACACCACACACACACACACACACACACACACACACACACACACACAAAAAAAAAAAAAAGTAAATACAACTTTGTTTGGCGAATATCTGGCTAGCCCTTGCATCTTAAATTAACCCATTTCTAATAATCTGTGTATTGCCATGATGCTGTTGCTTAATGGTAAGGTTCTGACATCCTTCTTCTGCAGTTACATGGCGTCTTCATTACTTTGCCTTCTTTCTCCCTGCATTCAGTTTAGGTTTTCTGCCTACCTATATTCTGCTTTGCCATAAACCAAAGAAGCTTCTTCATTAACCAATGGTAAAAAAAAAATCATATTTACATACAGAGGGGAATACTACATCGTTTTCATTAGAATCTTTATAATCATGGGCATGAGCATATTTGTTGAGGAATTGGTTGTGTTTTACTCTAGGAAGCATCATGGTCTATGACTTCTAATTTCTTACTGAAGATGATTCATTGACATTTTTATGAATTTATCTCTGAACTGCCAATGCTGTATATTAACTATCAATGATAATTGTAATACAATCCTGTATTTTTATGTTAATAAGTATAAAATAGACAGAAGTGTCAAGTTTGATTATCTGATTTGTATCAGATTAGTATTTCTGGCTTTCCCTAATTATCTTGGATTTTAGTATATATCTTTACTTGACTCATATTACTATAAACATCTCTAGAAAAAAATAGTAGCCCTCACCCTGGGTGATTGGCTTAAAGAGGCATATATCAGCAAATGCAGGGCGTTCCTCTATTTGTAGGAGCGCAGGGAATGTTAATATGCTAAATTCTTTCTGCAGCGCTAGGAAGATGTAACAGGTGAGTGATTATTTGCAAGGGTGACACAGTTTATAAAAATGGAATGATGATAGTTTTCCACAGCATGAATGAATCTGACATTTTGTTTAAGAGACGCAATAATTTCCAATGCCAGATACTCAACTTTTAAAAATTTAGTAGATTGTATCAGACTGCCTCGTGAAAACTGCTGCTGCGTTACAGTGCTATTGGCAAAAAAAAAACCCTGAAACAGCTGTGAGAATATGACATCTATGCAGCAAAATTCTGTTCGTTCACAAAATAAATCTCCAACGAGGTAATGGAAAAGGGAATACACTCCGTAGATTTTTTTGGTTTGTTTATTTGTTTTCACCATTAAAAAAAATACTGCATAATTTGGTTTGCCTTGTAAATTGTGGCAATATTATTCAAATCATAAATACAGAGATACCTTTTTATTTATCTAACACAAAATGTTCTGGTACAAAAGTACTATATAAGTTATAATATAAAAAAAGAAAGGCAAAATAAGGCACTTAAACAAATTCTGCACATTGATACACACACACACACACACACACACACACAGATAGATTTCATTCTGTGAAATGCATTAGGAACATACATCTTATTTTTCAAGAACGTGTATGTATTGGATAAACTTCAAAAGCTTAACTCAGAAAGGAACAGTCTACATATGTATGTTGAGGCCAATTGCATTTTATTTAATACTTAAAATTGGTTTTGATTATATTATTTGCATCTTAACAGAAACTCACTGCTATTTATGTAGAATTCTCATTAAACACTCATTATTTATTACAATTTGGAAAAAATTTCTTCCTAAGGAGTTGCTACATTCTATGACACTGGATCAAGAAAGTGAAAATATTTGCAGCGAATTTTAAATTTGCATTCTTAAGTTCTCAAAGTTACTCCGTTTTCATAATAAAAGTGCTGCTTTTTACTTATTCATATCATAAGCTCAAATTATCATTGGAAAATGATAGCATCAAAATTATTTATCATATTCAGAACATTCTAAAATGTGTACATCATTGGAAAGGTCTGTTTAAACACAAGTTTAAAAGTTTGTATATAGTTTTAAGAGGATGTATATCCCTCCTGAAAAACATAATTTCTGTTTTTCTATTATTTTTCGATGCTTTATTAAAGCATTGATGTGTTTGTCAAAGATTTTCTATGTACCAATTCTTTTACAGATAAACTCCTTTGACTATGGGGTCTTGTCTGATTTCTACTTTACTTTTCTTCTGACACACAATCTATTTACTGAGGAGGATCAAAATATTTTTCATATGTGTTCATACTTTTTCAGCTCCATAAACATGAAATGGCACTTCGCTGTTCAACAACCTGAAAATCATTTGAATTGAATTGTGACTCATTAAATACAAATACAGTTTTGATTTTGACTTTTTGAGATCAGGGATGTGGAAAGTAGTTTTCAACTTAAATATACACAGCTGCTGCCATTTGTCTAGTTAAGAAACTGAAATTTCATTTTATTGTTCTTCCTCTACTTTTTCCCTCTGTCTTTCAGCACTCCCCTTTGTACAAATTATAACTAAGACTCTTTATGGAGTACTTAAGTTTCCTTGAGCAACTGGAAACTAACGTTTTCTTATTCTTTTTAAGTAAAATATAAATATTAAAATTTTCACACGTAATCAATATATACTATTTTATGCTAGCTTTATTTGCTTCTGCCCTTTCAGTTTCATTTAATTTTATCTCTATTTTGTGGAGACGATAATTTTGTACTTTGTATGCAGTACATTTTGAGCTATGCTTATACTGCTCAATAATCAAATTAAGATTACTCTCTCTTCAAATATTAATTTTGTTAGAACTTTATTCCCATCCTGATATTTAGAAATATATTATAAATATATAAAGCAAGTGTTATTCTCATAAACTGAAAAAGAGTCCTAGATAATTACTAAGAACCATTTGAATTTTTAAATTTTGTGGTTTTGTATGTCATAATGCAGACATAACTTTTATGACACTGTTTTCATGTAGCTTTAGAAATTCTAACCATTATAGTTTAAAAAGAAGAGTTGTATAGAAAATTATTTGTAATTTTAAAAAAGTTAAATATGTAATTTAAAAAATGTTGAAAAATATTAAGATTAGACTGTGAGCAGACATTATTAGAGTCATAGTTCCCATAATCAGATTTATCTATCAATTTTGAAAGAAGCAATGTAACTTAATGGGAAAAGTATATTTATTTCACAGCTAATGTGGAAGATATATAAATTAATTGTCCTGTCATCTTGGTCTTTTTAACATTGCACTGAAAGTGTTATTTGAATATACAGAAGGGTATTCTAAACATACATATCTATCATCTATCTATCTATCTATCTATCTATCTATCTATCTATCTATCATCTATCTAAAACTATTGTTCTTATGATAGAGTCTCATGCCATTTGGCCTCCTTTCATAATTGCAGTGAGGACATTAGGAATCTCTGTCAAAGAGAACATATGTAAAATAATCATAATACCTTTGTACTATGAAATATTCTTTCCAATATACATTTTGTATCTTTCTTGAAACAGTATATTTTCTCTTCCCCCACTTTATATTTTGATCTTGTGTACATTTGCTGTGGTCGTGGTGAGAGGAACATCGGTCTTTAGTTTTGTTTTTGGTGATTGAATGCTCGGCAAGCACTCTCTTGGTTTTAAGTGCATCCAGATTTTGAAATAACACAACATTCAATATTTTCAAAATGTATCCATAGCTCAACCAACAGTCAAACAAAAATATGCAAATACTTCAAATCTATGAATTGTTTTTTCCTTTCTTTCAACAGTTTTTAAAATCAAAGACGATTCATGTCTTGATCATAGATTATTGAAGGATTTTTTAAAAACTCTAACAACAGCACTGTGGAAAGACATGATCTCTTTTTTAGTTAAATTTTAACAAAACCTGGTATTTTGCCTGCCACAGACAAATCAAGCTGTCATCACAGAAACTAATTAAGTCATATTTATTTGAAATTTTTGACTGATGTAAACTTTTAAAAGTATCTAAACGTTCTCCACCCCCTCTGTTTCCCCAATTCTTTCTGCTTCCTCTTCTCTGGGGTTCCCTGAGCTCTGCTGGAGGGATTGGATGGAGGCATCTTGTTAAGAGAAATGTTCCCATATTCCTAGCTTTCTCAGAGGGGATGGAGGGAAAGGCTCTCAAACAACTGGGCAAAGGTCATATGAACTCAGAAACACTGAAGCCGCAGTAACAGGGTCTACTGCATAAATACTCTAGCTTTCAATTAAATGCTTTTATGGGGCTTCTGAATGTGTGACCAAGTGGGTCTCTGATTCTTGTGCCCACTCCTGGAACTCTTTTATTTTTTCTTTGCTTGT
This sequence comes from Microtus oregoni, assembly GCF_018167655.1. Classification (NCBI taxonomy): domain Eukaryota; kingdom Metazoa; phylum Chordata; class Mammalia; order Rodentia; family Cricetidae; genus Microtus; species Microtus oregoni. The sequence goes on from NW_024543829.1 coordinate 1,723,712, forward strand.
CTTGTTCAACTTCAGTGTGATGGTAATTGTTTTATCTTCTTATATTTTATTTTGTTATGTTTTATTTCTATCCTCATAAAAGCCTGCTCTTTTCAATCAAGAGAAAGACAGAAAGGGAGTGGATCTGGAGAATGGGGAAGTGGGGAGGAACTGGCAGGAGTAGAGGGAAGGAAAACTGTAGTCATATTATATTTTATTAGAAAAGAGTCTTTGTTTAATCAAGGGCAAAATGTCTAAGTCATGCATTTCATTAGCCAATTAGTTTCCGTTTGTGAAAATTTGAAGAACTATCATCAAAACATAAATTGGTAAAAAATCATTAATTTCACCTTAATTTTTTAGAATTTCCTAAACTAAAAAAGTCATTCTTAGGTTCTCAAATTTTGTATCAAGTAAAAAATGATATTTGAAATCCTGTATTGTATATTCAACTGTTTGATTACTTGATATAATGTATTTATTTTCAGAAATAATTTTTAAAATATTTGCTTATAGTTTCTTACAAAATTTCAAAAGTTTAATATATAATTTAGTTTACTGTATCTTTATTAGTTACTGATTTTATTATTATTTTGCTTTATTTTACATTTTGGGTTATTTGTGTACCCACACTCATGCACACAAACACACACACACACACAAACACACACACACACGCAGCTATGAGAGCCATTGCACTCTGAACATCAATAGAAGTAAATTTCAGTATTTAATTTTTATTTAAAGCAATAAGAATGACTAATTTTTAAACATTAAGATAAAACTACTTACCTTTTGAAAACCTTGTAAATATCATTTGTTTTATTATTTCCCTTTAATTCTTTTGTGTCTGTGTATGTTAACATATATTTAGGTGAGTGGTAATAGTGGGCAAATTAATTTTGTTCTGCTTTTGGTTGGTGGTGTTTGTTATTTAGACTTGAAGTCTGACACAGGCTTTGTTCATTCCTGGTAAACTCTCATCGCTGTGCTTTGCCTACGGGACCTACTGTTTGTTTTGCAATTGGTTCTAAAGTCATGTTTAAATGGAATTTTCTCGTATTATTTTCTATATGTATGTGTGTGCACTGTCTGGTCATGCACATTATGCATATACATGAGTCGCACTAAGATGTCAGGGGACAGTTTGTGGAATGTGGACATCCCTTAGGATGCCAAGAGACAGACTTAAGGCTTGGTGCCAAGCGTCTTTTCCTATGGAGCTTTTTCGCTGACCCTTCATTCCTTATCAGCACTTTATTACCTTTGATTAGAAAATGTGCATGACTTGTTTGAAACTAGAAGCATAAATTCATTCTGTGAAAACAATGAGCATTTTCATTTGATTACAAGAGGAGTTTTCAAAGGTATTTCTGTGAGTTTTGCTTTGTGTATACTGTAATATTCACATATAAAAACATTAAGTGCTTGTAGTTGCATGAGAAAAGTGAGAAGGTGTCAATCGACTGCTAAATCTTAAAAGAGACATTTATACCATACCTTCTAAGGATCAGCAAGCGTTCTGGAAGGGGGGAAAGGATTGTAAAGAGGGGGTGTGGAAAAAAGGGGCTGAGTGTCGTCCTCTGTGCACTAAACAGTCACTGCAGCCATGAACTCCATATCTGGGGATGGCTGTTATGGGTTGATGCAGTAGCATCAGCCAGATATGAAAGGAGGAGAGATTCAGGAGATTCAAATAAAAGCTTCCAAATAGAGGAGTAGGTGACATTTACAGATAAGTCATCTGTTTACCATTGTAACTCAACATTGTAATTGAAAAAGAACTTCACTTCTTTTCTTGTTATCTTTTGTGATTCATAGCAAACATGTTTCATTCAGAATGTGATATATTAGTCAGGTGGTGGTGCACGCCTTTAATCCTAATACCCACTAGGCAGAGGCAGGCAGATCTCTGTGAGTTCAAGGCCAGCCTGATATAAGAGTGAGTTCCAGGACAGCCAAGGCTACAGAGAGAAACCCTGTCTTCAAAAAGGATATATTTCCCTCCTCCTCCTTTCTAGTATTACTAACTTGTACAAGTCCAAGGACTGATAAGTGGATGAAAAGGAGAAATGAGTGGTAAACATTCACTATTTGTAGCAGGGAAGACCCGAACCTAATTATTTTTAAGTGAAATAGTTTCTTTCTAGAACCACAGACATTGCTCTTATGTGAGTCTAAAGAGTAGACTTCACAGAAATTGAGTATAAGATTGTAGTTAACAGTTTTCCAGCGGGGTAAAAATAAGGGGACATTGTGGAAAGTTTGCTTAGTATCTAGTTGTAAGAAAAGAGTAAGAAACTCTAGTGAATGTGCCCCGTGAAGCCCAGAGATCAAAAAGAATTGCTTTCAGTTTTCAGCGGAAAAAAATGACAAGGTTTGAAGAAATAGCTACAATGAACTGATTGTGAAATATGTCCACGTATCAAAATAGCAAATACTGCCCCATTAATGTGTCTAATTTTTATGCTTTATGTAAATTAAATGTGATTAAAATAGTATTGAATAAAATAAAATAATTTTAAATATTGCTCATTTTTAAACAGAAATAACTTGTTTAAATACACTATATGTGTTTCTATAGCAACATTTAAAATTGTATCTTAAGCAACTAAAGTCGCTAAGTAATGTTATTTTGGAATAATCTAATTTGATTTGTAAATCTAAAGTTGTCCAAATACCTGGTTTGCCTATAAGACAAAATAAGAAAATAAATACATAACAACTGGATAAACATCAAAGTGTTATGTAATGTGTTATTTTGAACTAATTAAGATTTAATTCATAAGTCTAAAGTCGACCAGGGCTATATTTTATAACGAAGCCAAAATGAGATAACCATTGAATAAACATAGTTTCAGAAAGCATCAGATTATAAAAGAAATGTGATTAATTTCTGGTCTTGGATTAATTATGTATAATTTAAAAGAGATTGCTGTTTCCTTTTTCCTGTTTCTGATTATCTGTCTCCCATATGTGTGATTATGTGTCAATGTGATAAGTAAATAGATCTGAGGCTGGGAGAAGAGCTTAGTAATAGAGCATTTGACTCCCTAATAGGATGCTCCAATTCCATCCCCAGTCCAAAACAAACAAACAAACAAAAAAAAGCAAATAGCAAAACAATGACCAAATAAGTCTCACCCGCATACCTTGTTTTCAAATCCTTAACTGTAGGACTTTTAATATTAATTTTTAGTGCTTTGCCACTTTGGTTTTTACAACTGTAAAATCACTAAGAAATTGTTGTGAAGCTGATACAATTACAATACTTTTCTATTATATTTTTAAGTAAACTTTGGTGCAGAAAGACATGTAGGGATGCACTGCCTTTTACTAGGTAGAGTGATTTTCCCAGCACAGGCATCTCAGTGTATACTGTATTTATTGCATTTTATCACTGATAGTTTTCCTTTTAAAATTGTCCATTGTAATTTACAAAAGAGCAATTAAGTTCTGATAATTTATAGGTAAATTTTCTCTGAAGTTAGAAATTTGTCTATGGGTTGCTGTTAATGAGGAATAGTCAATTATCTCATGAGAAAGCTATAATAATATATGCTAAATGGTTTTCTCTCCATCCCCTCCCCATCCTCTATCTAGACCCACTCCTTCCTCCTCCTAATTTATTTATTCCTCCTCCTCCTTTGAGATTGGGTCTCAACATGCAGCCCTGACTAGCCTGGAACTTGCTCTGTAGACCAGGCTGAATTTGCGGTCACAGAAATCCACCTGCCTCTTCCTACCAAGTGTTGGGAAATATTACATGCCCTTCATACCCAGGAGTGGCTATAAGGCTTATTTCATTAAGATAATTTAGTCAAAGTAGCAACAATGTGAAGTAAGTTCTTCCCATCTTACAAGTAAGAATCGGGGACATAGTAACATGTAATAACTTGCCTCAGTGTACTGGTGTCAAGTCGTTGAAACAATATTAAAAATCATACACTTTGATTTATTTAAATTTATTATTTTTGTAACTATTATTCTGCAAGTAAGAATATTTTTGAGTTACAAGGATTTTTAAAATAGAGAATTATGTGTCATGCAATTGATAAAATCTTTTTTGGATCTTCTGTGAAGTGCAAGTCTGTTAGCAGTAAAGGATTATTTCAAAGTTGGGTGTGATGGTGCATGCCTGTAATCTCAGGAATCATGTGTCTGAGGTAGAAAAAGCAGGGATTAAAGGGTATCCAGGACAGTTTAAGGAGGACAAGTTTAGCTGCAATGTGAAATCTTCTCTAGAAAAAAATAAAAGAATAAAAGACCAGCATTACTATCTAAATATGAGTTGAACAAAGATAGCAACAATAGATGTGTTTAAGTAGAAACAAGGAAGAACAGATATTTTTCTTAAGGGAAATAATTTTGCAGGTTTGTATGTCTGCTTATTTCCTGCTTTTTTAGACAGAAACCACTGCCTTCTGTGTGCTTAACTTGTTCCATCCCAAATGGGTATCCTACCAATATCTATATCTTTGATTAAAATCTGCGAAAAAGCCGGGCGGTGGTGGCGCACGCCTTTAATCCCAGCACTCGGGAGGCAGAGGCAGGCGGATCTCTGTGAGTTCGAGACCAGCCTGGTCTACAAGTGCTAGTTCCAGGACAGGCTCCAAAACCACAGAGAAACCCTGTCTCAAAAAAAAACAAAAAAAAAAAAAAAGAAAGAAAAAAGAAAAATCTGCGAAAAAAAACCCTGTGCTCTGATAGTCTGTATCGCACCATGCAGATCTCTGTGCCATTGCTCCCTCAAAAAGTTGTGCCACGCTTTTTAAATTTTGTTTTTATTAAAAAAACGTTTACACATTACATATGATTTTGTTTAACCCTCATTATTTTATTCTTCTGTTCACAAAATATATCTTTGCATAAATATTCCAAATTATATAATTTGATAAGAGGACTAAGTATAAAAAATATTGGCTATGTAAATGAGTAAGTGACAAGATACTTCAATCTAATAAATATTAAAATTTTTGCATTGGCATATGACTATTTCCTCTTTAGTATATTAAGATCTTATCTGACAAAAGATATAGAGTGAGGGCTTCTAGTTCCATTTACTTTAGTAGGGGCTACTTAAAGAGCAAAGAGGATTCATAGCTTAAGCTTTAAGGAACTCAAATTCAAATTTTCTATGTATCACATAACATTTATTTAGTTTAATTTTATAAACAAATTCATATTATTCATTTCTCACATTTTGTTATAATCAATATATGTTTATTAAGTGGTTTTAAACAACTAAGTATGTCTAATTTATTCATGGCTATAGGAATGTATCATTTTATATTGTCTCTTGCATGCAGAGGTCATATCAGGACATTGGCTATTTTCTTCTATTGTGCTCCCCCTTATACCTCCATGGGTGGGTCTGTCATTGTGCCAAAATTTCAATACTTCCTTTAGGCTGAATGCCCAGTGAGCCCTTAGGATTGGCCTGTTTCAGTTCATAGGCACACAGAGCTGGGTTTGACTCTGCATATATGCTGGGTATTCAAACCCAGATACCAATGTTTGAAAGACAAATATTTTACCCAAAAAACATCTTCCCAGGCCCTACAAATAGTTTATATATGATCTGAGCTTTCATTGATAATATTCATACAGCATATACAAATATAGACATAGTTTTTTCATAATAGGATGTTGACATATAGTTAGTTGTGATCTGGAACTTACACTCTTCTTCCTGAAGCCCTGGAGTGTTTGCATTTCAACTATTTATCACCACACTGTGCAAAACATGAGTAAAAAAGTCACCCCACTTTTTTTCATTTTGAGAAAAAAATATTATTGCATAGTAAACTAATTTTAGAGATACTACTACAATTTCAAAAAGTTATTATAAAGTAAAATCCTAAAAAAGTTATTGATATCCAAACTGGGTATTCCTGAGTCTCAATCACCAGCACCAAAAGAAATATTGATGGCTACTCTCAATCAAATTGATTTGGAGAATCAGTATGGTGCTTGGATTTCTAGCTCTATTCTGACTGTAACTAAAATAGTGACTGTCAAATGATCCCAAGAGTCTCTTCACCATCCAGGAGACATCAACTACTCTCATATCTCTTTAGGGGATCAATGTGATTTTATCATTTGGAGTAGTAGTATCCTCTATGCTCAACCACACAGAGATATATTCAGCGAGGAAATGTGGTCTTATGATTGAGATTAACCTTTGTTACCAAAATCCAAGAGAAGTACTTACATTTTCACTTATCTTGGATGGATTAAATAATTGTCCATGGGTGTTTAAAATGGGTTTTTATAGTATAAGTGTTTTTGCTACTATACCTTCGTAATTGTGGAAATCAATCATGTATGATGACTTTATTTTTACAATGTACTCTGAAAAGAGAAAAACAGCTGCAGAACAGGGAGATGTCAAGCCCCATTCAAGAGGTGTTGTCTTCTTTTCTATAATTATATCTTTCTTGTTTAAAGTTCCTGGCTTTTGTTTATTTGAAACACAAATATATACTTACTTACTCACTCACACTCACACACACGACCAGTAATTCATTTTGTGTTAACTCAAGAATCAACCATAAAAATTCCTTAGAAAGAAAATATGATTTAAAATACTAGATTTAGAACTAATCTCTCATTTTTCTATTTACATGAGTGTTCTGCATTTCATTTTTAACAACTTTTTATGAAGATTTTCAGAAATAGAACTGAGGAAATTATCTACTACTTGTTTATGTATCATATTTGTAATACAAAATGGTTTTTCATTAGTTTAAAAAAACTATCATGAATCTTAGAGAAAAAGCCATGCTAAAATGGACACAGCTGTGGGTTTATTAAATCCAATTCATTCGTAATTTAGTAAGAACTCCCACTGATTCTAAAGATAGTTTTCCAGAGTAAGGACTGAAAAATCGGTCTTTATATTCAGAGGATGCAATTGAATTTAATGCTCGAAGAGATACTCTGTTCTACTGTGAAGTCAATAGTGCACCTGGGTTATAACTTAATGCTCAGAATTGAAACATGTTGCCTAACAAAAGAGAAAGTCCAAAAAAAAAAGAAATAAATAATAAGAATTGTCTCCAAAAAGAGCTTGTTCACTAGGGCATAAGGTGTAGGGCATCAGGTGACTATTTTATTTAATAAATCATTCACGAGTGAGATTAAGAGCATCTCTTTTTACTAGTATTTCCAGTCCCTCCTTAAAGTTACTTACCTATCTGTGTGTCAAAGCTTTTTGAATTAAGAAGAAAATCTGTTAGCTTTGAAGAGTCATTTCTCAAACTCCACTCCTAGAGAGCAGTGAGTGTGTCAAGATGAGGTTAGTTATCAATAAGATTAGGCCAAACGTTTTCACTTGAATTCCTACTTGTCTCCAGGGGATTGTTAACTCTTGGGGTATGACACAGTGTGATGTCTTAAACTTCTTAGGTCTTCCTGTGAACACAAAAGTCTCAGAACACTCCATTTATACACAAGTGATGCTCCTCCTGCTCAGATGCCCTCTGTGAGATAATTTCTTTCTTCATGAAACACATTTTCTGGAAAAGCTCCTCATTATTTCCTTACTGTTCAATATTCAGAATGCGTTGATGCTGAATTTTGTCGGTTTGTTTAGCCTCACTCCTTGCCTTTAGGAGCATATGCCTGTGAATCTGACCAGTTACATCAGCAGATTCTTTATACTCTTTTTGTTTAAAAGAAAATAAACCCAGGGACTCGCTAATTTGCCCAGAAAGGCCATGTTGTGGTGTCTTTTCCCTGTCAACCTCTCAAGTCCCATCTCAATTTACATCAATCTTCCTGGAAACCTTCCATGTGTCAGGTGCCAATTATTTATGTCTAATATTCCTCCCAGATCTTCTTTAAGATATGAAAGATATTTGAAGAAGGTTTTTTCCTTAATTTTTCTGCTTTTATTTTAGAGAGAGATGGGTGTGGAGGTGGAGAGTATGTGGAAAGAAACAAGGCAGTAAAAACCATAATCAGAATATATTGTGTGAAAAAATATTTTCAATTAGAAAAGATTGTAAAAATGTAGCAACTAAATTTCCCTATACTACCTATTTTATTATTTATTTATTTATTTTTGGGGTGGGATTTCTCTGTGCAACCCTGTAACCCTGGCTGTCCTGGAGTTCAATCAGGTTGACCTTGAATTTGCAGGGATCTACTTGCCTCTGCCTGCCACATACTAGGATTAAAGGCAGGAGCCACCACCGACTGGGCCTGATATTATATCTCATTCTAAGAGTCACAAATGATGTGTTTGAGGAATCTCATTATAAAACAACTTCCAAGTTTGAGATGACACGGCAGCCAAAGATGCTTTACCTCAAGTCTGATGATCCATGACTGGTCTCTGGAAACCACTTGGTGGTAGGAGAGAATGGGAGCTGCAAGCTGTCCTTTGATAGCCACGTGTGTGCTGTGGCATATGCATGCCCACACTCAAACACACACCATATCAACAAAAAGCTAATAGACAAATTAATGAAATGAATAAATAAACCCTTAAAAAATTTTCTTTCAGAAATTTATAACACATGGTACACACGGCACAGTTAGGGTTTTTATTTAGAAATGGCCGTCACAACCATAAATCAAAGCCAGTATTGAAGCTTGATACCATTTTAAGGACTTATATAAAGTGTAAGAAATAAGTTCTAGTAGGTTTTTCTCTTGCTTGTAGAGCTAGGGATCACATTTCAGGCATTTTCAGTAAGCACTGTACATTTTTACAAACAATCTTTTAAATGTTTTGAGACAAGTCCTCTCTAAAACACTCAGACAGGCATTGACCTTACTCTGTAACAGTCACTGAATTCACGACATTTCAGTCCCAGACTTCTCGGCAGCTGGGGCTTGCCTACTGGATTGTCAGAGTCTGTCTGCTTTGTGTTTCTTCTCTCCTTGAAATGTATTGAGACTCTGAGAATTAGGTTATTTTTTAATTACTGTGAGTGCAAAGCAAAATCATTTTCAACCTAGGGTTTAATTAAGAACTCAAGGCAAGTCAAAGTTAAACTACATAAAAGATAAAAGATCCAATTAAAACAGTAGGCCAGTGATCACAGACCTTTCTCAAAACAAGAGGCAAAAATGAACATCAAATACCTGAAAAAAGAAACCCACAAAATCCCTAGTCATAAAGAAATTAAAAATTTAAAGAAATTGTTTATGTTCATGGCTATGTTAGAATGTGGAGTCCTTTGGTATAGAACCAAGAGAGGTATAGCTGGACTTCAGAGGACTTGGCGAAGGGGAAACCAAAATCAGATTATATAATATGACACAAAAGCTTCAACAACAATTTTAAAAATACCATTTTACTCTAGGTATAATTTCTCTCATAATAGACAATAAATACCAGTGAGGAGGTTCAGGAAAGAAAACACGTTACATGAGAGTGAACATTGGTTGGTCTGTGCTTAAGGAAATAGTGTGGAAGGTCCTCAGAATCAGAATATTAAAATAAAACTATCAGATAATCTAGCAATCCCACAACACACACAGGCGCTGATACACACATACACACACACACACACACACACACACACACACACACATGCACACACACATGCACACACACAAAAGATTACAAAGATCAGTGCATCAAAGGGATGTCTTTCTGTACTTTCAGTTTTATTACAGTGCTATGTAAGATATAGTGAGGTGTCTATTGAAAAACATACAAATTAAAATTGGTACATTTTTATAATAAATACTATTTAGTCTTAAAGGGAATAAGATCCTATTAACTATGACGACATGGTTGGAACTGATGTACATTATACTGAATGAAACAGACCAGAAACAGAAAGACAAATACTGAATATTGTTGCTCATTTGTGGAAATAAAAATGTTTTGATAACGTACAAAGTCCTAACACTAATCAAGAAACTATTTGAAATATTTAGGTTCTGGGAGAGGCAAAGTTAGTTTTCTTCAATGGAGTGACACTTGGTATATCAACCACACACAGGGCAGGCTTCTTGTTTAGGAATAGTTAGCCAACAAAACCTGGACTCTGTGTTTTTGTCTTGTTCTTTTGTTTGTTTGTTTTAACATGTGTGCTTATTTTCGTGATCTTTTTTGATTTGGTTTTATGTTTTTTAAGAGTTAGAAATAATATAAAGAAAAGTGGGTAGAGAGTAAATGTATAGGAGAGGTTGAGGGTAAGAAAGACTATGAATAAAATTTGTTGTATGAAAAATTGAAAATTAATAAATGCAAAGTTTTGACAGAAGCAAATTTTAAAAGAGTAGTCTCCAGAGGTTAGGAAGGAGGGAGAAGAGGGAAACTGGATAGAAGGAACAAAATAAGGATATAAATTCCATTGTTTGGGCACTACAGTGCAGTGAGAAGAGTTGGCAGTAAACCAGATACTTCGAAAAGAACTATGGATGTAAAAACGCCAAAAATATAGCAAATGTTAAAGGAGATGAAAATGCTAAGTATTATATTTGATCTTACACATTGTAGACATATACTGATTTATCCTATACACCCAATATGTCAACTGCTGTGAAAGGAAACCAAACACCAATAAAACTTTTTCTAACGTGTATAGTATGATACTCTGATGGTTCTCTTTGGTTCTGTAAGAAGTCATTATCTTCTTCTAGGTTTAAGTCCCATGGATTTTGATCTTTCCCTGCAGGAGTAAGACTTCTCAGGAGAAATAGGTTAGTATAGAAAGAATGAATGTCTTGAGAACAAAACTGAGTGAAATAGCTAAAACTCTATCATATATAATGTCCACTGTACTTGGAGGCAGATTTTCAAAATTCAGAGGATAACTTCTACTTTAGTGAAACAAGGGAATATCCATTTATTAAATAAAAGTACATTAGTAAGACTCTTTTACCAGATGGAATATAAAATATTTTCTTAAAGTTATCTCATGTAACAGTGATAATCTGGTTTATGTCCCTTGAACTGGCAAGAAAAGTGTTTCATATTTCCTCCTATGTATCATGTGGAAATGAAGTGTGGGTCCCTTTCCTTTCTTATATTATACTTGAGGATATATTCACTCCATTTCTGTTCAAATTCTTTGTTAGGTTTCTAGAGATGGTTTCATTTAATATGCTTCTTGGTTGGCCATGCAACAGGTCATTTTTCTCTAAATTGTCCACATTGATTTCTCTAGGAAGGTAGATCTTTGGCTACTTCATGTCTAGCTATTATTCAATTATATAATATATATGAAAATATTAATCATATTTGTGAATGTATTCTACTCTCTTTACTTATTTTAATTTGAAAATGACCTGGTAAGTTTGTGCCTTAAATTAATAATTGTCTTGCTATTACACCTTTTTTCTTTTCTTTTAGTGTTTCCTCTTTATTTTTCTTCAGTGAGAAATTTTTGACACAGGAATTTTTACTAAGCATGAATGTGATATTATCTTCCAAATATTTAAAACAAATGAACAATTAGGTTGGAGTCTGGACAGTTTTCTAGCTAAGTTTACAGACACACATACATATACTCACAATCATGATGCTTCCACTTTATACAGCTGTTAGTGTTTTCATCATTACCTTAATTTTCACAGGTAAATTTTTATAAGTCATTACTTGAAATCAAAATATGAACAGTCTTAGCTTATATATGAATTTTGTGGAAAGATTTATGTTTAAAATGGCAGCTCAATCTATATAGAGTACCTAGCTGATAAATATATGCTTTCAAGTAGATTTCACAAGTATTATACTTAATAACTATAATTGTCATGTAACCAGGAAGAGAAATTCTCTATTTTATTTTTATATTTGTCTCTTCAAGATTAGTACTGTCAAATTTAAGGAAACTTCTGACTACATATCATAGAATTGACTGAACCGTGTTCTGGCCACATGATAAACTACTCAAAATCACAGCTACAAAGAAACACATTGGTTTGGCTTTAAACATCTAAAGGTTAGTTGACACTTTCTTCCAAACTTATCTAGACTTGATCACACAACAATGCAGTCTCTGTGTATCAGGAATTAGATAACTGAATCTTACACTTCTTTCTACATACCATCTGAGGTTCCAGGGCACCTGACCTGGCTTCTAGCAATGCTCAAATCTCCCAGGATGAAATCAAAATGTATTGCATTGCCAGGTATATCCATCCACCACGGGCTAAAGGAAATAACGCTAGTAAATGCAAAAATCCCAGGGAGAGGAAATATCTTTGCACCTTAAGCAAGAATAACTACACTCACATAACAAGGGTGTGCATGTAAGCAGGGGTAAAGAATTGGAACCATTAATACAACCTATCTTCATTAACTCAATTGATTAACTGTCTAACAAGCTGAATGCCTATAGGAAATGGATTTTCTTTCTCAAATAGTACAGAGACAATATAATACCATTGAGAGACATTCTACCTCAAACTATCCCTTAAATTCTCATTACCATTCTGATACTCTCAAAGATACTTTTTAAAAATATGATTGTATGAGTCATACTTGTAATTTAACTTCTTTGTATTGCCTTTTAGTACACATCAGTCACTAAGAATGTCATGTCTTTTCATTCCAACCGCCAGGTCTGAGTTTATTCAAAGTAGATCATTAATCACTTTTGGAAACCTTTTAATCCTCAAAGTTTTCATTGTATTACAGCTTTTGTTCAGTCACTGCATAGTTGAAGGTGGTGACACTTTCAAAAATTAACTTTCAGTGAAAATTTACAGAGAATATTAGGTAATTTGGTTTTCAATATGTAGTCAAAATTCTACTTGACTAATAAATTTGTGGCATTTCTGAAATGTGGAAATTCAAATTTGAGAAGTAAAACACAGAAAGTGCTTGCTAATGATAATTATGTCATTAATCTCCTAAGAGGTAGAGTACAAACTACATCTGTTGATCTGTTAGCCATGGATCTTCTTAACTCTTCTAATGTATCTTCTGACTAGAAAATAGAAGAAAGTATGATGTACTAGAATATTAAAATACAATAAAATTAAGATGACATTTAATTTTTATTGCATATATTTAATCCCCCCCATGCGTGTGCGCACGTGCTCATGCGATGGTGTCCATGTGGATGTCAGAGAAGAGACTTAGGAGTCAGTCTTTTCTTTCTGGAGATTGAACAGAGATTTGAAAGCTTAGTAGTAAATGTACTGAGCTGTTACACATACCCTGAAGATGATCTTCCAAAAATTATTTAATATCTCAAAGTGAAGAATACAGACTTTGAAGTCATTTAAATGCGAATTCTATTTTCTTCTACACCCCCCCTTAGATATATTGCTTACAAAGTTTAGTTAATTTCGATGATTTAATTAAAAAGCTCTTTTGAAGGTTTAGTGTTTCTAGCATAACAGTTGGCAAATAGAAGTCAATAGTTTTCCACTGGTAGCAAATTGGTCCCGATAGTACAATAATATTTTAAAAGTCTATCTAGTCATATGTGAAGTCTCAACAAAATCAACTTAACTATTTTTATATGTTAAATTTTTAATTTCAGAGTCTCATAATCATTAATATATCACTATTGAATAAAATCAGAACATGAATCTCTATCTATACATGATTGCACAAATTGTTTAAATGTAAAGTTTGGAGATAATGACCTCTTACTTCTTTTTTTTTATGAATTTTTTTAATTAAAAATTTCCGCCTCCTCCCCACCTCCCTTTTCCTCCCCCTCCTCCCCACTCCCCATGCCCCACTCCTGTCCCCTTCCCTCTCAAGTCCAAAGAGCAGTCAGGGTTCCCATGCCCTGTGGGCAGTCCAAGGTCCTCCTCCCTCCATCCAGGTCTAGGAAGGTGAGCATCCAAACCGACTAGGCTCCCTCTTACTTCTTATGATTGTGTAAGTTGTATCTAATCTATAGATGGTTGTATAAATCTTTTGACTAGATTTAACAATAAATTTTATATATTGTAATTATAACAGCAAACTGCAACATGCAAAAAGTTTGTAAAATAATTTTAGGTGACCAGTGATATATTGTTTTAACTTTCTCCAAAATGGTAAAAGAATGTATTTAAGTTTTTCTACTTAATTTTATTTCAAGAAAAGTATATATGCAACTTTTGGCTCTACATGATTCAAACATGGTACACGTTTTTATAATTTTTCTCTTCTGCCCTATAAGAAAATAATGCTACTACCAATTGGCTAAACCTCATGTGTATGGGGAAAAAAAAAAACTCCCTAAACTTGAAGACTGTGCAATGTCATGAAAATTTAATGTTGTAAGCACAATTTTTTTTGTGTGCCAGATGCAGTTCCACCAGAGTACTGAGAAGAAAAACCCTACAGGGGATAGTTTTTATTTTACTCTTTGTTTGTTGGTACATCAAAAATGGGATAAAAAAATATCTTCAAATAAATAGTAGATTCCGTGCACCAATGCTGTAAGTAAAACCCATACTTATTGATTGGGATTAAGAGTAAAAGCAAACCTAGCACTGGCAAAATGGCACAGCTGTTGAGAGTGGGTATTGTTCTTTCGGAGAATCCGAGTTCCTTTCTCAGCATTGACTTCAGCTGTTCCAAACAGCCTTTATCCAGCTTCTCAGAAGCCTAACACCTCTTGCTTTCATGGGAACCAGTGTGCACATACTTACACCCATACACACAGACCACACTTTTACACATAAGTAAAAGTAATAGTTAAGGCATTTCTTTAGAAAAAGGAAAAAAAAAACACAAGCAAGTAAACATACATAGAGCATTGTTACCATTGCTTTCAGATTACAGAAGAGTGAGCTAAAACTCCAGGAGCAAGAAATCTTTATTTTCATGTGTTTGCTTGTGTTTTATTGCTTGTAGACTGAGACTGCCTAATCATTTCCCAAAATATTCACAATGAAACTACATTAATTAAAATACTGCTTGATCTATTATCTTGGGCTTCTTATTAACTAACACTTACATCTTAAATTAACCCATTCCTATTATTTTATATGTTACCAAGACTCTCATGGTTTACCAGTAAGGTTCCTGGGCATCAGTCTGCTTTGGTGGCTACATGGCTGTCTCTCTGACTCTGCCTTCTTTTTCCCAGCACTCAGTTTAGTTTTACTACTCAGTTCTATTCTACCCTGCCACAGGTCAAAGAGGCTTCTTTATTAACAAATTATAATAAAACATATTCACAACATCCAGAGGGAAATGCCACATTAGTTGCTCAGCCACCTTGCAGTTCACTATATGTGAGATTGCTGGAGATTCTCACTTAGTTTTCTCGGTGCTGCAGTTGTGTATGGCTGTCAACAGGTCATGTGGAAAGTTTCATAGACTAGCACTTTGTATTTAAGTATTTGACTAGTATAAGGCACAGAATATCACCTTATAAGGCTGTTAAGAATGTATTTTGATACTATTTTCTCACAGACATTTTCAGTTCATATCAAAAATAAAATTCATTATTTTTATGCCAATATTAATTTTTTTCTTTAAACCAATATTTATTGGTTGGATATGCCAGTCAGTTTTTTATATGGTGAGAACAAATAATGAAGACAAAATCACTCTTATAAAACCTTTTTTTGACTAAATATGTAAGAAAATAAGCTATCTGCTGATAAAAAGTATTTTGAAGAAACAATGTGGTTTGTGTGCATGATGAACAGCCTCCTTGTCTTTATGCGTTAGAAAGTGTGGATCACAGAGAACTTCTGTGCTGCTATTTACTGATAACCACTTACCTAGAATCTTCTAATTTGGTATTTGTTACCTCTTTATTAAAATATTTATCCTGAAATGTATTTTGTACAAGCTATAAAACCTCATTGAAAGAAGGAATGTTTTCCAGAAGTTTGGTGTATTAGTCAAAAGTGGCAGATATAAATGATAAAGATTCGCTAAATATATATGTGGAATACATTTTACTTTTTTGACCAGAGGAGATGCCACAACTCAAATTTACACATGATAGTATTGATACCTCAGAATCTAGAATCACTTAAACCTGATTAGTTTGCTTCAACCAATAACCTTATTTCAATTTTGTAATTCTCAAACACTTATAAATGGTACCCACAGTGGGTAAGCCTGTTCTTTTTGTACAAGCTATCCCGTAATAACAACTTTTGTTTATTTACTCAGATAGAAGGGGAAGTCTTATTCATTTATGGTGCTAGCACTTTGCACATAGTAATCTTTTCATAAATACTCCCAAAGGGAAGTTTTGCTTCACGTAAACTTCTGACTACTCTGAGGTGGACTTCAAATATAATTAAATCATTTCCCATATCATTGCTTTGATGAATTAAAAAAAAGTGAAATCCAGCTTATTTAATTTAATCAACTCTGACAGGGTTAGTGAACCAATTGCCATTTAAAGTTTCCCTCCTCACTAACTGCAGGTCAAGAGAAAGAAAAGCAATTATGGTTCTTGGCAAGAATTAAGGAGCTGATACCCATGGTCACTTCTCCTTCAATACACATTATGGAAAATGTTAGAAAAATAATATGCATATACACGAACCTTTTTAAAAAATCATGACTATTTAGAAGTTAGTTTTAAATGAAACAAGAATTTAATACACAAGGGTAAAAAAATAGAATGTTAATGATAAAATAAGTAAAAAATTAGGGAAGTCATATAAAAATAAATAAATCTGTAACTAATGGCTAATGTAAATATTTTTCTAAAACAATAATATATTATCTTTTATATTTCATTTCATAGTTTTAAATTTTATATCATAGTGTTTTATTTTATGAAAATCCTCTCTGTTTTGTTAGGATCCTGACTATAGACTGTTTTCTTCCAATGTGCACATTCTCTTGAACAGTTCATTTTTCATCTATTCACTTCCTGGACACCATCCAGGAAGATATTTTTCTTCACTCTTTATATAGATATTCATTATATAAGCAAGCACAATGAATTCCAAGATCAAAATTTAGATACTAGTTTTACAGTGCTTAGCTTATAGCATCGTTTGGTCTTCTAAAATAAAATACATTTTCGAAAGAAACAAAGATATTAATGAAAGTTTAGAGCTACAATTTGGAGTTTAAGCATCACAACTAATTTTATTGGAAGATACATTAGTCTCCTATGATTTTTAGAACTTGGAGGAAAATTAACCCCAGGTTAGTTTTTAAATTTATTTAACGTTTCTGGTACTGACTCACTATTTAACTCACACTGATTTTGTACTCATGATCCACCTACACTGATCTTACAATTGACTCAAACCTTCCGAATTCTGATGTCTTGGGCATGAGTCATCATATTTGGTCTCTGATTTCCCTTTTAGAGACACAAAATCAATCTGGATGGGTTAAATGGCTAAGTTAGCATTCCTTATTATAAGGTTTATGAAGAATTATAAAACTGTGTTTGACAATGAAATTGTGTGTATGTGTATTAATAAAAATAACAAAGCAGAGTCTCTTCATAGCTAATTATAAGATGCCAGAATATTGATGTAATTAAGTGAAATTAAATCTATAAGCATATTCCAATCATATTCAGTAAACTTCAAAGTTGCAAATACTCATTGTACTCTACTTTATAAATACAACATCTATGTATTATACAGAAGAAAAATGCACGCATTATTTCCTTTAATCATGAAAGTGAGAGATTCTTTTAAAACAAGTCTTTCTTTTCAGATAGATGCACAGAAATAGGCTTCTTAAATGTTAAATATTTGTGCTTGGGATTTTTATCTAAACAATCAAATAAAAGAAAAAAGAATATTTCCTTGTCCATGAAAGAATCCTAAGTCATGGTGGATTTTCATCCTCCATATCATAATTTATCCCAAATATATTTGTCAATTTTGCTATCTATGCTAAAAAAATGGCTGCTTCCAAGATGAGCTTGTTAACTAGAGAACAGAGTGAAACAATAGTGAAACTACATGTAGCAACATCTTTGTCTTTAGCAAATAACTTTAAAAAGTCATAGAGGTTTTTAAACCATGCTGTTTTTCCAGTCTAAACTTTGGAAGACTGTACTTCATTTCTTTTCCTATATGTTAAAGTAGAAATAGAAAGAATCATATGAAATACATTCATCTCTATTTCCCCAGCTCCCCCAGGCATTTCAAGTTAAATGATTCTTTTAGTCTAAAGGACAGGTGATATTTTTAAAGGTGATTGGTACCCCTCTTAAAAGTCACAGGTATATTTCAAAAATTTATTTCCAGTGCAAAGACTATGAATTAATGGTTTCTTGAGTGTTGTGCAGTAGATAAGTAGGGTCTGTCTGGTAAGCCTGCAAACAGCAGTTTGACAAGAATTTCAAGCTATGAAGATGCCCAAGTGCTATATATTCTGTAGTGTAAGTGCTGAAAGTAATATAGAATAGAGGGCTTGTACTCAATATAAGTGGAAATAAAAGATACTTACATTTAAAATATAGCTATGTGGTATTTGTTTACATTATGATCTTTTATAGTAAATTAAGCTGGTTTCTATTGACTTTGAAAATATCCCATTCTACTTATACTAGATATGGAAATAAGGTGAAGAAAAGATGATTTTTATGAAATCAAAAAAGCAGAATATAAATATTAGTTCATAAAGTAGCTGATGATTTCTTTGTGAGAAGCTGTGTCCTTGCTGGTGACCACATATGTTTCTCATGAGGATTGTGCAGCTGATATACATGAAGGTGCTTTCTGAATTGTTATTAATATTATAACCAGAAACTCATGAATCATCTCATGCATTCTTACTGAAAAACACATCATTATAGAGGTAAGATCCAGCAGATACCATCTGCCCTTGTCTAATTGCTAAGAATAATATAATCTTAGACTTCTACTAGGTTATTTATTTTTTTTCTTCTGCTCATTGAGCTATTTACAACATACTGTATTTCACTGTGATAATGACAAGAAATGTTGGTGAAATAGTTTGAATGATCTCACTTAGTATGTGAACACAATCTGTTAGTTACCATTAAGTATGGTATTTCAAGGTATGTAGGTTTCTTTCTTTATTGAACTTTTAAATACATTTCTTTTAACCCAACATACAATAGGATGATGAACTTGAAGTAAACGAGGGTATATTGAGTACAAGCCCTCTATTCTATATTACTTTCAGCACTTACACTACAGAAAATATAGCACTTGGGCATCTTCATAGCTTGAAATTCTTGTCAAACTGCTGTTTGCAGGCTTTCCAGACAGACCCTACTTATCTACTGCACAACACTCAAGAAACCATTAATTCATAGTCTTTGCACTGGAAATAAATTTTTGAAATATACCTGTGACTTTTAAGAGGGGTACCAATCACCTTTAAAACATTATTTGCAGACTGGAAATGTTTGACTTTGCAATGCATGTTTGTGTAGTATGCATGTGTGCATGTGTGCTCTTGAGTGCCCTAGAAATCTGTGATCCTATAGAGGCCAGATGTGATACCTGGGTTGCATGCATTTGTGTGGGTACTGAGTTCTGGAATCTGGCCCTCTGATAAATCACTAAGCATGCTTAATCGATAACGCACCCTCTTAGGCCCCTGTGCCTCAACTTGAAAGTTCTTATTTTAAGTCACATTGCATGTCTAGGTCTTTCATTGTGCACAGTGTTTCTTCTACTCTTAGAAAAGCCTTTACTCCTCTTCAAAGCTGCCATTAACATTTAGTTCATGATTCCAGAATGGCTATCACATTTTTTTAAAAAAATTTCTTATATTAAGGATACAAATTGAATTAGATATTTATTTACTAATTAAAACATAGCCCAAAACTAATATAATGTTCTGTAATTCATTGTCACAGTTATGGAATTGCTATTCTAATGCAAATAATTATTTCTAAAGTTATGGGACCCTGTGAAGAATTTTTTCTCAAAATCTCATGTACAAACTAATCATACCATGTTACCACCATGGGAAAGCAGCAGGAACATTTTTATATATTGAGTTCCTATTTTAATTATTGCAGTGTTTCATCATAACAAACCAATTAGAAGAACTCTTGAATTATTTGAGTATTGTGTGTACTGTCTAATGTTAGTCATTATGGATAGGTCGATTTTTGCTCCACTTGGCTGCAGTCCTACAATTTTATAGTACTTCTAAGCCTGTGCATGTATTAAACTCTACCTGTTTAATGTTAGCGAGATGACTGACAATTTCTCAGACTCTATCAAGATTTCCTATGCCATGGAAGTTCCTAATTTCTAATGCATAAAAGCTTTTGAGTTCAGAAAAGCATCTAGATGTTTACTGATAAGGGGACCCTTCTAGGAATTATACCTCTGTCTCTCTAATTACTGAATTTCATTTAGCAGCATTAATGAAAGATACTAATTTCAAAGAGTCTTAAGTTTTACATTCTATTAGTAGGATCTAGACATGTTTTTCAGTTTCTGTTGATGAATGAATGTTTCCTAGTAATAAATCTATTAATATCTTTCAGAGAGAGTACCCATTTGGATGTTTCATTCATTCTTTCATTTAATTCTTACTTGCTAGAGAATTATGAATTATTCTATTGAAGATATAGATCCTTGATTTCACAGGTTCACAAACAAAAGAAGAAGGCATTCTATTGTCTATCTGTTTTTTTTACTTGAAATATTAATTATATAATTATAAAATACTATGCAATCATCTGGAGGGAAGATGGTTTAATTATGGAAGAAACTGAATTATGAAAGAACTAATCTATTATATTATAATATGATAGCTCTATAATAATTTTAAGTAGAATGTTCAGCATAATTGTTGTGGAATGAAAACCAAAGGTCCATGAAGTCTCGCATACCAGGTTGAGGCAGGACCAAGCCCCTCTCTCCTGTATCAATGCTGAGAAAAGTTGACTCCCCAAGGGAAACCTTACCCTCTCTGAGTGATTGTGGGGTAATCTCGGGGAAAGGTTGAGGACAGAAGAGGAATAGAAAGGGAGAACTGGGGTTGGTATTTAAAATGGGAAAATAATAAAGAAAAACAAAG
This sequence comes from Microtus oregoni, assembly GCF_018167655.1. NCBI lineage: Eukaryota > Metazoa > Chordata > Mammalia > Rodentia > Cricetidae > Microtus > Microtus oregoni. Next base: position 1,744,566 of record NW_024543829.1, read on the forward strand.
TTCAGTAGAAAAATACCTAGTTTCAAAAATATGTCAAATATATTAACTCTCCACATTAGAAATGAAGAGAGAGGAAATGAAGAGAAAGGTAACAGGGTGTAAAAAAGAGAAACTACTTGTAAATGCTTTGGACATTCTGCTAACAGTAATGATGCAGGAACTATAATAGATGAAAGGGGCAGGCGAACATTAAACTCACAGACATAAATCAGGAATTAAGTGAATTTCTTATTGGATAGCCCAGTCCTGGTTTTATTATCTAATATAATAATTTAAAGAGGAAGCTTTATTTCCTCTTCTGTAAAAATAATTTGCCAAAAGGAGGTGATGCATGCCTTTAAACCCAGCACTCAGGAGGCAGAGACAAGCAAATCTCTGAGTTCAAGGCCGGCCTGGTCTACAGAGAGATTTCCAGGACATCCATGGCTACACAAAGAAACCCTACCTCTAACTCCAACCCCAATATATTAATAAATAAATAAATAAGCAGATAATAAAATAAAAAATAAAGTGATGAGATCCTTCTCAATTTTCAAGTTCTGAGACTCTGTATAGATAGAGCTGTATTCAATCAGGAATATTGTTGATGTTGATTCATCTACCACACCTTTTACTGCTCTATCTATAATATCTTTCTACTAACTCAGGAAGTTTACTAAAGAATGGGAAGTACCTGAAATAATAGGTATTCTTTTAATTGTTAATAAGAAGTGATCACATATTTTCATTAGAAAATGGCATTATCTGTAGATTTTCAAAGTATACATAATGAAATTTAGCAAGAATATCTAGAATGAGAATAAAGAAAATAGCAACAATACTGATACAATAATTAGCCTTTCAAACTCTCCTATGAGACAATCATTATGGTTAGTGCTACAAATAATATCACTAAACATTCAACATTTTTAGACATGGGCCTGGTCACCGTGTTTGTTTTCACTTCTTCATCCTGGTGGTCTGAATTTTAACCCGAGAAATGCTGTGTTCTGGGAAACCTCAGGCTCATACAAAACAAAATACGTCTTTATGCTTGGAAATCAATTGATTAAGTAAGCCTAGGATCAAACACATAGGGTTTGGTGACAGTAGACTTTAATTTAGACAGTGTGATTTTAATAACTTGTGTTTCCCTGGATATATTATCTAAAATTATGTTCTGATAATCTTTCTTTCTTCAAGAGCAGCAAGAATCTAATATCATTTTCTATTTTTAAGAGTGATTTCAGGATGAAAACGTTTTCCATACCTGCTTAATTTTACAGGATTATTTTAAGGGAGAAAAAAAGAGAATAAATTCCCTGTGGAAGAGAGAGAGAAATAAAATAATGATGACAGATGGCAGATGGTAGATAGAGAACAAAGTGCTCAATTTTTTTAATAAGTCCTTACCACTGATATTCTTTAGTTTTTTTTTTTAATTCTAGAAATTGATGGGAATTTTCTTAGTTCAGGGAAATGTTAAGAAAATAAATTGACTTGAAAACTGTAAGAATTATGAATAAACTATTGAATTTTGAAAATAGGAAAGCACACACTTGTCATTGGCATACTGAATTCTAAGATTTCTAAGATGTTAAATTTACTTCACTTTGTATTTCCTAGTGTTAACAGTAGAAACAGGCTACAAGTAGGCGGATCTTCATAAGAATGACTAATGCAAGCTTAGTATTAGTCCCAACAGATTTTTTTTTTTTGTTAACGACATTGCTGTAGTAAGTTGTCACTTTACGACAGATAGATTTCTGTGAGTACCACTCTGCAATGAGTCAGAAGAAGAAAATAAAAGCATGAAGAGGAGACCTAGCCAGCTGTAATTCAAAAGTCTTCCAACAGTCATATACTCTCTGTGTGTAATTATTTCCATGGCGCTTTAGAAGATCATGATAAACAGGTATCTTATTTGATTACCAAATATGTCTCAGTAGCTAATATTTAGGTGCTAAAAATATCTCTGAGATGAAAGTCAATGAAGCTAAAATTGTGAAAAGAGCAATTCAGAGAGCCGAGGAGGCCTTTTCTGAAAGCAGCGCATGCTGGTAATTCAGGACTTTAGCAACTGCAATCATGTAAATGTCTTCCTTCAGTTTGAGTTTCCTTGATGGGAATTTTGCTGGTTTGGCTGTCTATTTTAAGGGTCATAGTATACTTATGTAATTCAGAAAGACAGCTATGTTTGGAATCTGATGATGGCTGGGGTGTTGAAATGTTGTGAATGAAAATTACCAGAATTTAAAGATGTCAGTTTCTTGCTCAAATTTAATGGTCCACCAAAGGTAATAAGTAACCCCATTTCAGTAAGAAAGAAAACAAATCAGACGATCAGTATATTGCAACCATATTATTTTCCCTTTAAAGTATTTTTCTCAGAAAAATGTAACAACAAATTATTTTTATGTACTCAAACCAGAAAGTGGAACTTAGTCCTTCATTTCATTCATACAAATCCTTTATATACATGTCTATATCACTTTATATGTCATACTTATATTACCATGTATGAGAAGGGATAGATTGTTTTTATAATCTTATTTCACTTCTACTCATAGAATATAAATGTAAATATAGTACTCACTCCACTTAAATCCCCAAATTACCACCTATATCACTTACATAGCATAAAACATGATCAAACATGGACTCACTGAATGGTGACTCTCCTTTTTGGGCCTACGGAGACTTAACATTGACATCACACCAAGCACAAAAGTGCATGTACCTAGAGCTCAATGATTGTGCCCTGATGCTCATGTCCAGTGATAAATGCTTCTGCTACCCTATTGTTCTGCTTAGTTAAACTCTCAAACTAATTCATACCCATGTGCATTTTCCATCTCTCCCTAGATATTTTGTCTCCTTTCACCTTCTGAAAGATATAAATCCTTCTTCATTTGTTGAAATATTTAACTGTGAAGGATATCTTTGAGAATATGAATTTTGTTTTAACATTATAAATGTCTCACTTTGACTCTGAAACACAATAGGCTACTAGTGTATCCCTGACTATTAAGACATTATGAAACATATAAGTGATTCAGAATATTACTGCATTCATAAACATCGCGTCGGTCCCTTACACTTTAAAGTTTAAAGAGCAACTTCTACAGACATTATCTCATTTCAGTCTCTTGGGTATGAGGTCACTCCTTACAGTAGTGAAAGGTAACAGCACTAGGTGGGGAAAACTCTTGTGTGTGCCCCTCAGCTCTGTGTCTTGACCTGCATATGGAAGCCACATAATAGGTATTTAATGAATTAATAGAGCCTGTATGTTATACTTTTAAATAAAATTAGATTTCCTTTTATATAATGTATTTTGATAGTGATTATGTTTTCCTCACACTGAACTCCCAAAAGAAATAAAACAAGCCAGAATAGGGTAAAACAGACAAAGAAATAAGTAAATAATAAAAGCCAAAGATAGGCTAGCAAGGTGCTGATTTGTCAGTATAGCAGAATGATTCTAGGAGTCATTTAACAGCTATATTATTTTAGTATATTTGCTTTAGCATTTGGTTTCTCACTGCCCCAGCTCCAGGGACACAGCCAGTCTGTGACTCCATTAAGCAATCTGTAGCATGCTGCTCACAGACCCCATTTAAGTCCTCAGTAACAGGACCATCATGAAGCAGGAAGATGGTCCTTAACAGAACTGCAGAGTTTTTGATGATAATTCTAAGTCAGGTTGCCTTATATTAAAGGAATGCATCTCTGCTTGCCTCTAGCAAAGAAAGTTCACCTGAGAAAATACTGCTACCAAGAAGTTGTGCTTAACTCCGTTCTTTTGTGTCTAGAATTCTTTCCCAAGCTCTTGGTCCATGTTGACACTATTTTGTAAATAAAGACTGCTTGTTAGTTTCCTGGCTGCCCAGACCTAAATAATCACACAGAAGCTATATTAGTATCAATACTGTTTTGGCCTATAGTTGTAGGGATAAGTCCCGCCCCTTGGGGGGGCGTGTTCGCCTCGGGCTAGTGTCTGCAGATAAATTTGGCAAGCGAGCTCCCAGCTCTCGCTTCTGCTTTCCTGGTCTCCACTGGAATGGTGGTTCTGTGAGTCTATTTTGACATTAAAGATATATATATATATATATATATATATATATATATATATATATATATATATATATTGTTATAATCTGTCTGCATTCGTTTACGCCGTTACATTTTGGCGCCGCCCTTATTACTACATATAGTTTAGGTGGATTCTTAGCTAGCCCTTATATCTTAAATTGCCCCATTTCTTTTAATCTGTGTATCACCATGAAATTGTGGCTACCAACAAGGTCCCAGTGTGTCCTTCAGCAGCTACATGGCAACTCACCGACTCTGCCTACTCCCTCTATGTATCTCTGTTCGGATTACCTGCTTGGCTCTACTCCACTAAGCCATTGACCAAAACAGCTTTCTTCATCAACCAATAAAATCAACACCTATACAGATGGACATCCCACATCATGTGTGTATGTTTCTTTGGTTCTACTATAGGTTTCTAAGCCCTCCAGCTTCTGGTTCCTGGTCATTCAGGCAGTGTTTGATATGGGCTCCCTTTGTTGCTTGAGTTTAAAGTTACACCAGTCATTTGGCTGCTCTCACAGACCCTTAACCATCATTACCCCCAGCACATTTTGCAGGCAAAACATATTGTGGGTCCTTGGTTTTGTGACTGGTTTGGTGTCCCAACTCAACCACTGGGAACTTAATCTGGTTATAGAAGATGGCAGGGTCAGGCTCCATATGCTCCATTACTAGGACTCCATCCTAGGGCCAGTCTTATATATTCCAGTAAGTTTCCACTGCACCAACTTTTAAATTTATTTTCAAATGTCTATCTTGAACCATTTTTTTTCACTCAGTAGTGAGTTAGTAGTTCAGTTTCCATGACTATGTAAGTTTTCTCTATTTCCTGTTGTTGGTATTGCTTTTATTCAATGGTGGTCAGGCAGGTTGGAGGGTATTGTATTAATTTTCTCACAACTTTTGAGACTTTTCTTCCCTGATTTTGTTTAAAATATTATCTATGACTTCTTCCTGTGTTCCTTTCCTTCCTCCTTCATATTATTCTTATCTTTGGTCTTTTTGCTCCAAATTTACTGAATATTTGTGCCAGGGTGTTTTTTAGTTTTAGGATTTTCTTTGATGAAGGTATCTATTTCTTCAATCATGTTTTCAATGCCTTTGGTTCTCTCTTCCATCTCTTTTCTTATCCATTTGGTGAGGCTTATGTATGAGTTTCCAGTTTAAGTTCCTAAAGTTTTCATTTCCAGTTTTTCCTCAGTTAAGGTTTTCTTTATTGATTTGACTTCTATTTTTCTGTCTTAAATTCTTCCTTTCATTTTATTAACCTGTAAATTTGTGTTTTCATTAACTACATTATTTTTTTTATATTTTTAAGGTTTTTGAACATTTTTATGATAGTTATTTTGAAGTCCTTGCTTTGTTCTTAAGATTTACTTAAGTTATCAGAGCTGACTGTAGTAGGGCTACTGGGTTATGACAAAGACATATTGTGCTGACCATTACTGATTGTGTTTATACAATGATGTCTAGATACCTGGATTTGGGATGACAGTAATAGTAGCTATTGATATCTGGTTTTGTCTTTGTTGACTAGGTGTTCTATTCTTTAGATTCTGTTTCCCTCTCTGGAACTTAGGGATATGTGGTGTTTGTGGATTGCCTGTAGTTGTTTTTCTGAGCATTTGCTGTGTGGCCACTGGGCATTACATGTAGCACATTTTCCTAGAAATTGGGTCCTGACATGAGATGGGCTAGAAGGTTTGAGAGACTGAGAGGATCCACAGGAAGGAGAAAAGTTGGGTCTGCCATGAGTACCTGTGGAATTCCAGGAAGTAATGTCAAAAGAGAGTTCAGACCCCTGCATATGGTCTGTACAGGACTGAAGTTGATATGGGGAATTGAAAATTCAGGACAAGAGGAACAGTGAAGATTGCTTCCCTCATTCCCAGACAGGCACAGCCATCAATTTTCCATATAGCAACGGATTTTTAATGCAATATAAATTAAAAAATCATTTCCGTTGTTTTGAACATTTTTGATATATAAAAGAATGACTTTTGACAAAGTAAAACAACCATTCAAAAATATGTTTTCAATTTCTGATTTAAAATCATCATTTTCTGGTTTTATTTTCATAATATATGTTAATTAGCCACCCCATCACCAGAAATGTCATTCCCTGAGGCCAGTCTTTCTTATCAATGAAGTATATTGTTGTTAAAGTTTTCTGAAAACATTGTCTGATTTAATTTTTCTATAAGTTTTTTGAAGTGACACAAATCTAATTCCAGTTCTTAACTCACATAGAATTTTTTCTGTAAAGCTGGGTGACACACAGTATCTTATTTAATAACTACCTTAACTAATTTTGCTAAAATACTTTTGTGAAATATTAGTTAATGCAGACACATATTTACAATTATAATGCAAAAATCATTTGTTATTAAAATATTTTATGATTTTGCCATGTTTTCATGTTCAAACAATAAGAAGGTAATAACCACATAGAGACACATTCCACACATACAAGCACAAGAACCCACAAAGAGAGAGAGACATGCACAGAGAGAGCGAGTAAATGAGAAAAATTGCCACCAGGCGGTGGTGGCGCACGCCTTTAATCCCAGCACTCGGGAGGCAGAGGAAGGCGGATCTCTGGGAGTTCGAGGCCAGCCTGGTCTACAAGAGCTAGTTCCAGGACGGGCACCAAAGCTACAAAGAAACCCTGTCTCGAAAAAACCAAAAAACCAAAAAAAAAAAAAATTGCCATAGCTGCTAATTATTAGATATTCTCCATGAGCAGGAAAAATTGAAACTACTTTTATGAACTAGCTCAACCCATAGTCAAATTGCCTCACTGACATGACATTCTGTTCCCACAAGAGAGGAGGGGAAAGTGAGCTATGTGAAGGTACACGGTTTGTTCAGTTTCTACAGGAAATTCAACCGTGGGAAAATCTACAGTCAAGTCAGTGAATCATGAGGAAACACACTGTTCAAATGTATATAAAAAAGCGAGCCATGTGAAGTCTCACTGTTTGTTTAATTGTTCACAACTTCCAAACCTTCAAAAGGAGATTGATGTCCAGGAAGATGCTTTATCATCCTCTACACAGTTCTTAACATATATTCTGTCAACAGATGCAAAAGACAGAGTAGGAAGAAGACACATAAGACCGACTGCTGCTATTTTCCAAAAGTTTGTGTACTCTACAATACTTTATATTTTGACACCATCTTTATAAAACTACAACTAAAATTCAAGGCTCATTTAATTGAATGTAGTAGCATTGTTTTATGATTTGCTACTGCCGGATTATGTCAACTTTATGCTCAAATCTCCATACAAATCTCTTAGTGCACAACATGGAAAAATCAAAATAAAATTTAATGAGCACAAATGGATTGTTCTTATAAAGAAAATTATATGGCTTCTAAATATGAAAAAATAATGCAACTGGATTTTAATAAAAATGCAAATTGAAATTGCAGCGTGGTTTGCAGGGTCTATCTTTCTTGAATTGCCTTTTTAGTGTTTTCCAATTTCTTCTTTTGCCTTTTCGTTCAGTGCTATAAAATATAAGCATTATTGCTTTCCAAATATTGTCTTGGGCACTTTATCTTTTTCTATGCAGTTACCTTGGGGGATATCACACTCTCCATAAAAATGTTGAAGAATTCACAAGTACTTTGCCCAACCCTGATACATACCCTAAATGAAAGACTTTTATTTAGTATTTCTGTAATTACTAGAAAGCCAGAGTCCCAAAGCATGAGGAAATACCTTGGAATGAAGTCAAGTCAAACTTTATCATTCATATCTAGATAATGAATTCTTAACTAATATACAAAACAGATACATACTTCTGAAAGCATTTACTAATTTAGTGATCTTATTTTTATTATATGCGACATGATTGCAGTTTGCCATAAACGAGATATGTCATTAATATTTAAAGATAGTAGTAAATCATTCTTTCTTTCAAATATGCTTTAAAAGAACATTTTCTCTACTGTTTTTCTAGATAGATTGTTTATTTTACTTTGAATCTTAAAATAAACATTAAAAGGCTAAGTAGGTTTATGCAAGTTTTAACTATTAAGCAGTTCTATATTATCTAAATTAATCTATTTAGATTGTAGAAAATAAAACATATTTAGACTCTGTTTTTGTACCATGACTGGGATTATGCAAGTTCAGTGTATCTCTGCACCTGACAGTCTACTGTGTTCACCCAACAAGTAACATTGGAGAGCAGACAGGGGGAGAGCAGTTAGTGTGCTTTCTATTTCCTTGTGTTTATTTGCAGCATAGCATTTGTGTGGATTTTGGCATCAGCTCTCGAAATTCATTCCACTTCTTCTAGATTTTTTTCATCACTTTGCAGGATAGTTTCTTAGTGCTTCTAAAGTGTATCAGAGCTAGTACAGTACACTATCTCTCCTCTATGGTCCACTTCCTGACCTTTGAAACCTTCTCAAGTATTTAAGATTTCATATACACCCCCTGAGTTGTTTCTCCAGGTTAAAGGCTAGACCTTGTCATTATTTCAGTGAATGATAGATCAACTGTTTCATCCAAATCTACCATTTCTTCCTGTTCTCACATCTATTGTGGAACGTGTATTAAGTAGTTTCCCTAAACTGAAAAACTAGATTAACAAATTCACACTTAAAACCTTCAAGATGTATAGTATACTTGATAAGAGAATTCAGTATTTAAAATAAATTATGACAATTAGGGCACATCGCAACTTCAAGAAAAGGACATTAAATAAGTGGCAATGTATGTATGAGTATGATAATCCTATCCATCTTTTCTGCCTTAAAATTATTTTGACATACAACCTATTGAATAGTTCACTTTCAGCACACCCATCATGTGGATTCATCTTCTATATTCAGTTCTCACTGTCTTTTCCCAAAGCAAGTATGTATACTTTGTATTCCTTTTGGGTTATTACATTATCTTCCTTACTGAGATCATTGTATTTTGTTTTGTCTAGTCTTAATCTAATATTCAAATTGTGTGTAAATGTTCTTTATTCTCATAAAAATTTTATTTTGAGGAATGGTTATACAGATAAAACTATATAATTTTATGAATGAGGCAACAACAATGATTTTTTTTTCAAATTGATTTGTGTTCATTTTTATTTACTTCTTTGAAGACCCTCTCTTGACTACACTCAAATACATCTCTCAAACATACTTTCTTTCCATAGTGATGACTTCTAACTATATGGAAATCATTGTCATTTTATTGCTTATAAACTAGGATGATAAAAAGTTTCACAGACCAGCAACAAACTCCTTGCCATAGATTACAAGCCTCTCCACTTCAATTTTATTCAGCATCTGTGCAAACTCCAGTGCCTTGCACTTCTCTCAACTTAATTAATGACTCAAACTTGGATCTGACATGGCACTTTCTCTTTAGAGAGTTTAACAGTAGTCTTCCTCACATCAACAGGATTCTCCCCCTTTCTCACTTTGTTGCCCTTCATTGCCCTACTTCCATAGATATACAGTCAAACACTGCCTTCAATATTTATTCAATATCTACTGAAGAGAAATATTTCCTAATATTGGAAACTATTTTTTAAACTACTAAAGTATCCTTCCACTTTGCTGTCCCCAAGAGCTTACTCTGCAATCGATTCATATTATTTTACTCTGGGAATAGCTAGATGACTTGTAATAATTCTCTGATATTAACAAGATAGCTCTTATTTTGGAATGGTATTGTTGTCTAATATAACTGAGAGCTGTTACTGTTAGATAAAAATCCATGCTTCTTCAATTTTATTCACATGACAGACATTTTCTTATTATTAAACATTTGAACAAATAGTATTTTCCCTAAGTTTGTTCCAATAAGATTGCAGTTTTGTTCTCTATTGCATTTTGAGGTCCTGGCCCAGAACTGATACCTGTTTACTAAATAAGTGCATGCAAATGGGTAATGTCTATTCAGGCATCATGCCCTTCCTGTTATCTACTCTTCCTTACAGCACTTTTGAAATTAGGTTGTATTTAGCAAATATGTGGGGAAAAATATATTCTATTCTAAAGTTTGTGCCTATATTAAAAAACAATGTTTTAATATACATGCTCCATTATTAATATGCATTGTTATTATTGTTGCTACTCTTTCTATATTAGAAAATAAGGAGGAGCCAAAATATGGAATTATATACTCTTAAGGTATGTTTTGACTGTGTCTGGTTAAATTGTTTGCTCATATTTTATTTCCCTCTTTGAGTAGTTTATCTCCTCAAATCTACATCTAGATGATCATTTTGAAGTTGCACTGATTTTGAAAATCTTTCAGAAATGCATGCATTTATAATTTAGTTTCATGTTTTTCTCTTCACATTTATTCTTTAGATTACATCTAATCTGAATTCTTCAGACAGTTGTAAATGTTCAATATATACTCACTCTTTGATGGATAATTCTATATTGAGAGTCAAAATATCTGTTGGTAGCTTATTTTTATTTGCTCAGTTAATTTACCACAAAATAGATTTCAAAAGTAAGTGGAATGACTGAAAAAAGTACAGATGGTCCAATTCCATATCTAACACATTTCTTATTCACAGTTCTCTGTCCTTTCTAAAAATTACGATTTATACATTTCATATTTTTCCCAGGAGAAACCAAATATGAAACTTGTTGTATAAGCGTAACTTGGACTAAAAATCAAATCCAAATAAAACTCAGGTGACAGACTTCTGCTATGTATGACAAATTCTAGGCAAACTTCTAGTTTATACTATTTTCATTCTATGTGTAATATTTACTTCTTAAATATCATCATTTGCAAAACTACAAATATTAGCTTTGCACATCAATTGTTACTGAATTGAAATAACATATTTGTATTTATATATGTTCAAATATGTGTATATACATAGACACAATAAGATAATATATTCTTATTTTAATTTAAAAGAAAGCATTGATGCTGGGAGGTGGTGGTGCACACCTTTAATCCCAGCACTAGGGAGGCAAAGGCAGGCTGATCTCTGTGATTTTGAGGCCAGTCTGGTCTACAAAAGCTAGTTTCAGAACAGGCTTCAAAGTTACAGAGAAACCCTGTTTCAAAAAACAAAAAACAAAACTTTGGTTCTGTGTGTGGCTCAGAGGATTTATCTAAAATACACAGTTAAAGTCCAACTCTGCACATCTAAACATCCCTGTCCTAGAGAGGAATGTAAAATGGGAGGAGACAGCTCTCAGTTTCAGTCTCTATCTGAGATTCCTGGTTGCAGGATCACCATTTCAGACTGAGGTCAAGGTAAGAGCCCGTGACTGATTGTTTTGCTTTTTGGGTCTTCACGTTGAACCCCAGTTTCTCTCTTAGTTTTAGTAGTCATGCATTAGTTATCACACCAATAAAGATCAATCAATGAAGAATATGATATAGTTGCAGATTTGTATCTTACTTAACAAAATATATGTCTCATGGTGTATGACTTACACACCTGTCTGTAATGGTAAGATATGTCAGATTGCAATTAAATACTATAGCCACATTTGCAAGGATCTTTGCAGCTCCTCACAGCTGGGCCCTGATTATTAATAGATTATAGAGATAATACAGTTGAAATACTGTGAAAAGGTTTTACTCTGAAATTAGATGTTTCACTGGTGTGGTAGCTAATATTGGTAGTCATTGCACAAATCTGAGAAAAAGGAACCCCACCACTCAAATATCACAGCAACATTTTCAAGGATTTTTGCAGAGTGAGACAAAGACTGTTTTGGTGAACACGATTGGACATCGCGTCTTGAATTTAACTCCCTATGGACAACATAAATTTGGAATAATTTTTAGAAAGTAATGCTACATCTATGCAGGTGTATCTTATTAACAACCAAGCCAAAAGAGGAGCAAAAGAGAAAAACTGATTCCAAAAGTATTCAGTGTCCTATAAATGTACATATAATAAAGAAAAGCGCTGAATTGATGAACCAGATTAAGAACAAAACTTGCCTCTATCTCCATCCATCACCAGATGAAGGTTCTATGGTGATATGCAAGATATTCATCAGTATTGCTCTAGGATAGGGTCATTTCAGGTTCCCTATCCTCAGCTGCCCAAGGGACTATCTGGCTTTGTGGGAGTCTAGCCAGTTTGGATGTTCACCTTCCTAGACATGGACGGAGGGGGGCGGACCTAGGACTTTCCACAGGCAGGGAACCCTGACTGCTCTTTGGACTGGAAAAGGAAGGGGAGAGGAGTTTGGGGGGAGGGGGAGAAGGTGGGAGGAGGGGGAGAGAAATGGGAGGTTGGGAGGAGGCAGATACTTTTTTTTCCTTTTCTCAATAAAAAAAATTAATAAAAAAAAGAACAAAACTTGCTATTATACTGTAGGGCAATAAACAATCATATCTGTGGTTATTGATTCCTCATTTTATTGATTTATTGAGTGAGTGAGTGAGTGATTGCTTTTGTGTGAGGGGGGGTGGGTGTGTACACTATAGCACTTGTGTGGAGGGCTGAAGACAAATTATGGTAAGAATTGGTTTTCTCCTTCCAGTGCATGGCTTCAGTTATTGAACTAAGGCCATTACACTTGGTTGCAAACCCTTCTAGCTACAGAACCATCTTACAGGTACTGCGGTAGTATTTTTATTTCTTTTTTATTATAACACAAAAAAATAATTGTTTATTTGTAAAATCAATATTTTGACATAGAATTTGTTATACAGTCATTCACTAATTAAGATAGAAACATTTTATTCACTTAGATAACCTACAACCCAAAAACTGTGCACCCCTTAGCATTCCAGTAAGGCATTGAAAGGGCACAGAACATTTATCTTAACTTCAGGTTCATTCCCAAATCCTAATTGCTTGCCCAAATAGGCACAGCATCAGGAGTATTTATTTACCTGTTTAAATAGTCTGTATGGTTCAGATTCTAGGCCAAAAGGCCCTGAGTTTCTTTTCTTTCTCCTCCTCCTCCTCCTCCTCCTCCTCCTCTCTCCTTCTCCTCCTCCCCCTCCTCCTCTTCTTCCTCTTCCTCTTCTTCTACTTCTTCTTCTTCTTCATTTGTTTTTTTTTTTTTTTCAAGACAGGGTATCTCTGTAGCTTTGGTTCCTGTCCCGGAACTAGCTCTTTTAGACCAGCCTGGCCTTGAACTCACAGAGATCCTCCTGACTCTGCCTCCCAAGTGCTGGGTTTAAAGTCACATGCCATCACATCCAGGCAGCCCTGAGTTTCATTATCAGGTCCTTGATTAAATTTAATTCAGCAAGGCTGAAGCAGTATACCCTTGACCAACTTTTCATTTAATTTCTGTACATCTAGAATCCTTCCCATTATGGTTTATTCATGTTGCTGTAATGTTGCTTTCATTGGTATTTTCCCATATGAGCAATCCCTGCTCTTTGACTTCAAAAGGGTCAGGCTGGTAGTTTGCTATTAACTTCATGCGCTCATAAGCACAGTTCATTCAGTTGTTCCTCACAGAACCTATTTAGCAATCCTTCAATCTTTTACTACTTTTGTTGATCTCCTTGGGTGTGTTTATTTCCCTTTTCAAATCATGTAGCTGGAACCACTTTTCTCTGCTTAAAGAGTCGTTTTGCAATTCTAAGATGTAATGGATCTGTGGTTTTCTTCTTTGTGTGCTAAACTTCTGCTATAATTGATTGACATAAAGCTTATGAACACTGTTCTTGTGGATTAGGGCAACCATTAAATAAGCAAGTGGTAACACACGGGCAAATAAAAATGAGGAAAATAATACAATTTCTAAGAATGTGAAAAGGAATAAAAGAACATTTTAATTCTTCCTTTAATATAATTCCTTGAAAAAATATATATAATTTCTGGGTTTCTCGGGGGAAACTCAGTGTTATAATCATATCATATATCAAGATGTGTGTATTTTGTGGCTCATAATTGTATTTTATTTATTACAGATATTTCATAATACTAAAGTTATAGAAAATAATGTTTCTAGATGTCTGATGCTGAACACTTTTGCTAATATGTATTTGCCATTTTATTTCTTCCAGAATTCTGTTCAACTATTAATTGGGAAATTTGCTTGTTGGTGATTGCTTTCAGTTATTTGTATACTGTGTATATTAATCACATGTCCATTGTATAGTTGGCAAGAATTTATTTCCAAGTTTTAGGCTGTATCCCCACTCTCGTCATTGATTGTTTCCTTTAATTTTTTAAAATTTTATACAATTCATTTTATCAATCATTTAGGCTATTTCTTGTGTTATTAGATTCCTTTCCATGAGATTTTGCTAGATTTTTTTTTAGGGGGCTGCTTTTGTTTGAGTTTGGCTTTACCTATTTCTCAATACCGAAGCATTTTTCTCTAGTAGTTCAAACATTTCAGAACTCACATTGATGACTTTGATGCACTTTGAATTGATATTTGTGCAGGGTAATATATAAGAAGATAGATCCATTCTTCCACACATGGAAACCATGTTTTCCATGCATCGTTTGTCAAAAAGGCAACCTTTTCACCAATATGATTTCATGGCGCTTTTGTGTAAAAATGAAGAAACTAGAGTTCTGAAGGTTTGAGTTACTGTGAGATAATTGATTAGTAACTGGGTCTATTTTTTTGTGTGCCACTATATGTTGCTATTGCAACTATTGCTCTTCTCCATAATATAATCTGAAATCATGTACTGTGATACCTTCAAAACTAATCTTTCTGGCTAGGACTGTCCTGGTTATTCTGAGACTTTTATAATTCAGTAAATGCTAGAATTTTTTCATAGTTATGTGAATAATGCATTGGAATGTTATGAGAATTTTATTGACTAGGATGTTGCTTTCAGTAATGTATCATTTTGACAATATTAATTTTTGTTTTCAGTGTTCATGGAATCATTTTCTACATTCTGGTTCTTTTTCTCTTTATTCACTCCCCATTTTTTCCCAAAAAATTATTTTATATTGTTTGTTGGGCATATTTCAAGGTTTTGAAAAAGCTACTGTACATGAGATAGTTTTAGAATGTCTATCTTGCTGAGTTCCTTATTGGTATACAGAAAACCTATTGATTTTAGGGGGCATGTTGAATTTATGTCCTGCTGCTTTGCTGAAAGTGTTTATCTTAATGGAAAATTATCCACAAAGTTATTCATAAATAGAACCTAATATGTTCAATGGTGGCAAATGAGGCAAAAAGGAAAATAATTTCTCATTTGCATTCCAGGAACAGTATTGATTGCTGCAAATCTCTATCCTTTCTTTATCATGTTTAGAAAATAAAGTCTCAAATAGAAAACAGTTTTACCTTTACTGTAGTTAATATTTTTTTCACACAACATTTATAAGATTGTGCTAATGATATAAAAAATAGTTAAGGAAAACAAAATAAATAAATAAATAAATAAATAAATACAAAAAAATCCATAAAAGAACCCAACCACAAAAGGGGAAATTATTAGATGCAATTTACCTATGCTTTCATTTTATTAGTTTGTGTTGTCTTAAAGAAGAGAGAGAGAGAAAGAGAAAAGCGAGCAAGAAAACAAGCAAGAAAGGAAGAATGAATGAATGAATGAATGACAGAAAGAAAGAAAAAGAAGAAAAATTTCAAAAAGTTGCTAGGAGAGACAACTATCCCTGACATTGAATAGTCTAACTTAATTGATGAATAGATGAATGTGAAAAAAATTGTTAACTGTTTTCTTACTTTTAAAAATCAAATAGTTTGGATGCTCACCTTACGAGACCTGGATAGAGGTGGGCAGTCCTTGGGCTTCCCACAGGTCAGGGAACCCTGATTGCTCTTCGAGCAGATAAGGGAGGAGGACTTGATCGGTGGAGGGGGAGGGAAATGGGAAGCGGTTGCGGGGAGGAGGCAGAAATCAATAATAAATAAATAAATTTAAAAAAAAGAGTTCTAGAACAACAAAAAAAATAATGCCTATCCTGCCCTTACAATACAGCTTCTCTTGCTTTGTTTCTCCTAATAAAATCAATTCCTCCTAAAAAAAAATCAAGTATCAAAAATATGAGTTGTATTTTGCTTAGATATTTGATTTTGCCCCCTGTAAAAATTCAGCCTACCCATCTACTCTTATTCTATGACCCCAACATCGTATATTTAATGGATAACCTATTCTGGGATCTTCTCTGATTCATCTCTAAAATGGACACCTAAAAATAACTGATGTATGACAAAATATGTCTTAAGATGTGGAAACTGAAATTATTGTGATTTAATTCAAAGGAGTTAACTTGATGCAGAAGACACATTAAAGCATCATTTCATCATGGAGATATTATAGTAAGGTTGGTTTGGCCAACTGTGTTCCCAGGTCTGTTTATTTAAGACAGGGAAACTTAAAGGTGTGAGGTATCGAGGTACTTTGTAAGAATGAAATAGATATTTTCGCAATAATTTTTTTCTGCATTAGATTCCTCACTGTATTTTAGAAGGAGTATTTTTAAATCAGTTGTCAAAGAGCTCTTTGGTAAGATTTGCAAAGTAAACCCACAACAAAAAAGCCAGGAAAATGGATTGTCCCTAACAACAGGCAAGACACAATGGCCTATGACCTGTATCTATTTTGGTACTAACCTTCATATCCCCATAGTGTTTACTCTGTGTAAATTTATGAACTCATTCTTTTATGTAGTTGAGAGAGTGAATACACCAACTATATAGCACATGAAAAAATATTTTTGGTTGAATGGGAATATTGGGAGAGGGGGTAGAAATTGTGAAATAACTTCAGGATAGATAGAAGGACTGTGAAATTTTGTCTTCTGTACATTATAGCATTATAGAGCTAATACTACTATGAATTCCAAACAGCAATGATTTCTTCCACAACACCTACAGGAAATCAAGCCAGTCAAAATTTTCTTATAGATAGGGTGGAAAGTTTTCTAATCCTACTCCTTATTGAAGACCTATTGGCAGCTCACAGTTGCTTTGGGGTGAAAGAAACATTCTTTTTCATTTTTTCCTGTTTTTAGATTGTGTCTACCAGAAGTTTCTTTATGGTTCAGTGGTTGTCCATGTACTCCTGCATAAATGGGCAACCCTGGCTAGAATTAGTGGATTATCAATCACACAAAAACATGAAGAATATTCACAGGTTTATGGGAAAAACTTGAGAGTTTTTTTCGGGAGATAGCTATAATCATATTCATTGTGTAATTAAACATATCAAAAGTAAACATCTTATTAAATCTATTATTTGACTGACAGTGTTCTCTGTCTTAAAAATACATATAGCATGGAATTTAGAGAATTAGTTCAGGTTCTAAAACCTTTCAAAAAATCAATTTAAGCAAATAAAAACACGATCCTTCAGAGATTAACAGAAATGCGACCTTCATTTATTGAGATTAAGAGTAATAAAATAAAATGTTTCCTTATTGTATTGACTGACTTCATCAATACAGAATCATTCTGAGCCAATCACCTTGTGGAAAAAAATGTATTTTCCCCTATGGCACAAGCTAGATAGACTTCCAACGATCAAAGTTATTATTATAAACTGAGAAATCTCTAAACTTCCTGAAAAACAAATATGAAAATTTTATTATATTTGTGTTTATCGAGTGAGTTCTTTTATTAGATGCAGCCATGAAATAGCTCATGAAAGAAAAGAATTATGAAACTGTATGTACCATAGCAAAAACCTTTTATCTATGTAACTGATTAATTCACATCTGAATTTACCAGCACATAAACCTTGCAAGTTTTACCTAATAAAGAAATCAGCCCCTCATAGATAAGGTTAAATAATGACACTGGCAAGAGGTGATTATCATAAATTACCTGGGTTATAACTGAACATAGTATTCATGAGGCAGAGGGTGTACTGGCTGGTTTTTTGTGTCAACTTGACACAAGGTAGAGTCATCAGAGAGGAAGGAGAATCAGTTGAGGAAATGCCCCCATGAGATCCAGCTGGAAGGGATTTTCTCAATTAGTGATCAATGGGGGAGGGCAGTCCATGGTGGCTGGTATCATCCCTGGGCTAGTGGTCCTGGGTTTTATAAGAAAGCAGGATGAGCAAGCCAGGAGAAACAAGCCAGTAAGCTATTCCCCTCCACGGTTCTGCATCATCTCCTACTTTTTAGATACTTGCTCTGTTTGAATTCTCGTTCTAACTTCCTTCAGTGATAAACTGCAATGTAGAAGTGTAAACCAAACAAACCCTTTCTTTACTACCTTGTTTTTTCTTTTCTCTTTTCTCTTTTTTGGCTTGGTGTTTCATTGCAGTAATAAAAATCCTAACTAAGCAGAAGGTGGAAGCTGGATGATTCAATAAAGCCCTAGGTCCCCTGTGGTTCTCGTAGGGACAAATCCACTAAAATGATACTAAGTTTCTGTAATGGGAATAGAAGACATTCTTATTTTAAGGCATTATATTCGTGGTGGTTTATTAAAGCAACAACCAGACACAATTCACTCTATGGAAAAATACAGCACATAATAAACTGAACAATGGAGGAAAGTATTCCCCAAATATAGGCAGTAGGTGATATATTCAGTATATACAAAACATATTATAAAATAAAAAACTAACCAAAGTATGAGAAAAAGTGTTTTCAAAACATATACAAGATAAAACTTAAATATAAAATATAAACATGAATATAAGCAACTATCAATGAAGAAACTGAACCTCTAATAAACTATATTTCTCATTTTACGATAAACATCAAAACTTAAAAAAATATGAAACATTGATGTGGGATTCCGCTTTGTATACTATGAATATGTTTTATTTATTATTGGTCTACGGCAGGGCAGAAAATAGCCTGATGTAAGAGATATATAGAGAGAGTAGGCAGAATCAAGGAGATGCCATGGAGCTGTGGGAAGGAGGCAGATGCCACGTAGCAGCTCAGAAAGCAAGAGGTAACAAACCACGAGCCTCATGGTAAAGTATAAATTTATAGGAATGGGTTAATTTAAAATATAAGAGTTAGTTAATAAGAAGCCTGAGCCATTAGGCCTAGCAGTGTTGTAATTAATATAGTTCTGTGTGATTATTCAGGTCTGTCAGCTGGGAAATGAAATGCAATCTTTGTTTATAAGGGATAATTAAATGAAAATTATTAACTGCCCTTTAAATGGTGTAAGCGTGACCATACTCAAAATCCACACATGTTTAGGCTAAGTTTGTTCTATACGTCTTAGTTTTGTTTCGGTTACTGAAGGTTAACTTCTCTAAAGTTTTCCCAATGACAAGAATGTGATGCATCAGCATCTATGGTAAAAGCTTATTATAAGCATTATTAACCTCTTACTATTCTAATACTTTTTTTTTTGAGACAGGGTTTCTCTGTAGCTTTGGTGCCTGTCCTGGAACTAGCTCTTGTTGACCAGGCTGGCCTCGAACTCACAGAGATCCGCCTGCCTCTGCCTTCCGAGTGCTGGGATTAAAGGCGTGTGCCACCACCACCCGGCTCTAATACTTTTGATACCTCACAAGCCTTCCAGTCTATTAGTGTAATTAAATTATAACTATTGTTTTACATCATTACTCACATACCATATAGTTAACATTTCTTATAGAAAACTGATTTATCTTTAACAATTTCCACACGTAAGTTCAACATAGAATTGCCAACTTCTAGAGAGTCGTTTATCTGTTGAGGCTGTGTCCATTCATTCTTTTGTGTGAGCTCTATTTTATACTCATCTTAATTTTAAAAGACAAACAACCATATATCTTGTTGTACTCGTAAGTGTCTTCATTTGAGTTGTAAGAGGAGTTTAGGTCTGAATATTTAAACTACATTATTTTTTATATTGTGGTACTAGAAATAAGATAAAAAAGGTTAATTAGTTTCACTCATGAAAATCAGTTGAACATATTTAGTATCTCATGAATCACAAATGTTTCTTCTGCGTGGATGGGTTACGCATTAGAGTTGCAAAATTGTTCAGAATCTATTAATGCCGGCTCCTTCCATTGGAAAGCGAGAGTCAGAGCATAATAGGAGGCATTGGGCTCCATCCCTGCACCTGCACATTTTTAAGTTTATTTTTGGCAGTGAGAACATAGAAGCCACTCTGCAGGTGTAATTGAAGTGGGCCTACTCTAAGCTGCTGCAGGTGTCTTCGCTACTGATGATTTTATATTCTCAATGTCCTCAAATTTTGGAAAAACTTAAAGGCAATCCAGTGTTTAGATCTTTTAGTATTATTTACATTATCATTAGTATAATTTGAGTAATATGATTTTTTTTCTGATGGCATAGGAGCTGTGATCAACAGCAACAAACAATCTTACTTGAGAACTCTTTTCCCATAGGGTACATTGTATACTATGTATTGGTTCTCTGAAATGAAGCTAATTTTCGCCCATTTTTGCTTTGCATAACTATAATAGATCTGCATGCATCTGCTTATCAGATTAAAGTTGGTTCTGAAAGTAGTTTCTTTTTGTTTTCGCTAATGTGTGCTGTTTTTGTTAATGTATTTTTCTTGTCAGGGAAGAGTATAGAACCTTGAGTGGACTACCATGGTTATACTTTTATTTCTTTAAATCACCCAAAAGAAGGAGCCTTGGCCTTTGGTTTTACTCATCTCTTCTTGCTTAAAATATTCTGTTTCTTTACTATAGACTTTCCTTTTTCTATCTTCTAATTTTTATTGCTGGAAAATTGAACTGAATCATCATTTGGCAAAATTTCTAAGAATGAACTATATCCTCAATTTCGAAACTTTCAATTTTACAATTATTTTTGATACTACGTTTTAACTATTAACAGATTGTACTTTAAAATTTTTCTTCTATTTTATTATAATCTCTTTTAATTCAAGGATAGGCTAAAAAGTTCAACATTGACATACAATGTGCTTCGTAGTTGCATTCTACTTTGTTTAACTCTATTTATCCTGCAAATTATATTACAGTTATGAGTGTGATTTTATAAATATACTTGAAAATAAGTGTCTACTTAACTCATGATTATCTTTAACAGATTTCTAAATGTGTAAATGCAAGAAATATGAACTACACACAGTGACTATAAATCTCCAATTCAAAATATTTTATTTCTTGTTGTTTGCTTTTTTGTTGTTTTCATTTTGCTGAAAATATTTTTTTCTCACACACTCTATCTTGATCATGGTTTCCCTTCCCTTTTTTCTTCCAGTTCCCCCTCACTTTACCTGCCATATGGATTCATCCCTTTTCTGTCTTTCAGTAGAAAACAGATAGGCTCCTAAGGAATAAGAAAAAGTAAAATAAGGCCGGGCGGTGGTGGCGCACGCCTTTAATCCCAGCACTCGGGAGGCAGAGGCAGGCGGATCTCTGTGAGTTCGAGACCAGCCTGGTCTACAAGAGCTAGTTCCAGGACAGGCTCCAAAACCACAGAGAAACCCTGTCTCGAAAAACAAAACAAAACAAAACAAAAAAAAAAAAAAAAAAAAGAAAAAAAAAGAAAAAGTAAAATAAGATATAGTAAAATAAAACATAATGAATTAAAACAAAACTATCACATCAGAGTTGGACAAGAAAAGCAGAATAAAAAAGACCCTAAAAGGAGGGAGAAGAAACAAAGTCCCGCTTATTTGTGCACTCAGGAATCCCATGAAAACACTAAACTGGTAGTATGATATATATGCAGAGGAGAGAATTTCTGTTTGAAAAAAAAATACATCCTGAGTGAGGGTAATCCATTAACAGAAAGACAAATATGGTATATTAACTTATATGTGGATATTTGCTGGCAAGTCAAAGATAACCTAGCCACAATCCATAGAGCCACAGAGTTTAGGACTGTAGTAAGGAACCAGTGGGAACAAAGAGAAGAGTTGAGAAAAGTGAAATGGAATAGATATATAGGGGCATAAGAAGGGGAGGAGAGAACTGGAATGGAGGCACAAAAATGTATTAATTACCTTTACAATAAATTACTTCATACCATATTAATATCTATTGACCTGCATATTAGCTATATATTGTTATGATTACACTTTTGTACTCCAAATTAGACAATTTTTTGCGATTGGAATATGTTATAAATATTTTTATAGTTTTTTATTTAATTTCATCTTTGTATGTTATAACCAACTTTATTGGAAAAAATACCAAGATTTCTGAAGAAAAGTAATTTTATATGGTCATTGTGTAAACATAGAACTTACTTTTCACTTGGACCTACGAATTTGTGTGAAAACAACTCCCATTATTAAGAAAAATATAGAGACTTGAATGATGGACATGGTAACACAACACACCTTTAATCCCAGAACTTTGTAGGCAGAGGAATGTGGTTCTCTATGGGTTGGAGATCTGTGTGGTCTACCTTGCAAGTCCCAGAATAGTCAGAAATTCATAACAGAGAGATCCTTGAAGCAAATGAAAAAAAAGTAAAACAGAGGTAGACTGAAAACTACTTCACATTACAAAATGATATTTAGAGAAATATAAAATAACAAATGGTGCCTGGTTTTATGTCAACTTGACACAAATTACAGTTACCTGAAAGGAGGTAACCTCAACTGAGGAATTGCCTACACATGATCTGGCTGTAGGGCAGGACATGTTCTTAATTAGTAATTGATGGGGGAGAGCCCAGTTCATTGAAGGTGGTGATATCCTTGGACTGATGGTCCCTGGTTCTCTAAGAAAGTAGCCTGACATCATCAGAGAAGCTTCTTCAGCAGATGGGAACAAATGCAAAGACCCACAAACAACCATTACTCACGGGAGAGACCTTGGAACACTCAATTCTAAATGGAATTTCTCCATCAAATCCCTCCCCTCAGAGCTCAAATAACCCTTCAGAAAAGGGGGTGGAAAGAGTTAAGAGCCAGAGGGGATGGAGGACACCAGGAAACAATACCCTCTACATCAACTCAGCAAAGTTTCCATGAGCTCACAGACAGAAGCAGCAAGCACAGGGTGTGACTCCTGAGTGGGAGAACGAGTGGATCTCTGATTCCTGTGCCTTCACTTGGGTTCTTTTCTGTCTGTTGGTTTCCCATGACCAACTTTGATGTGATGGCTTTTGTTTTATCTTATTATATTTCATTTTGTTAAAAATTTTGGAATCTTTAAAGAAAATAAACAACTGAACATATGAGGAAAACAGGGGGGAGAAACAAGTAGGCTGAGCAAGCCATTAAGAACTGGCATCCCTTTATTACCTCAGCGCTCACTCCAGCTCCAGGGTGCTGCTCCATTTTGAGTCTCTGTCCCGAAGTTCTTTACTGAAGGACTATTGTGTGGAAGTATAAGCCAAATAAATCCTTTCCTTCTCAACCGACTTGTGATCATGATATTTCATCACAGCAATAAAAAACATAGACATAATATACTGGATTATTTCCACCAGTGTTTTATCAGATGATGAAACAAGACAGAATATTTGAATATTTTTCTTTGTAACCAGGAGTCTCTTATTTTCTTTATGCAGTTCATTCTGATATCAGATATCTGAACAAATTAAATTTCTATGATTAATATTTTTTCTGCACAATCCTACTTGTCTATCCCTAAATCATTATTTAATCTTCCCACTAATCATACAGTGCACTAATGTTCATAGTCACAATTCCCAGCTGGGAAATTAGAAGTAGAAAGAACTTGGTGGGGTCACACATGTGCTAGAAGGGGAGTATCTCTGGGCACAGCTATTTTAAAGCACTGACAAAGAGTGGCCTTACTCTTAAGAACACCATTGAATAGATGGCTCATGCATATTTTCTAATAATTTTAATATTCATTTCCATGGTTCATTTATGAATAGAATTATTGTTTTAGATATTCAATACAAATCACTAATCCCTTAAATACGTGGTTCAAAGATGAAAACCAAACCACTATGTTGGAAATTAGTAGTTCCTTATGGGTAATATTTTATAAATTAGTGAAAATCATAACCAGAATCAACCAGTGTGTTTAAAATAAGGTATAAGAGTACATAGTAATTAAAATGATCCATGAAGCATCATGATTTACCCCAACAGAAAATCATGCAAATTGCCTTTAATCTCAATGAGGCTGTATTTTAAGTTCAGTTGTTAAAAACTAACCTTCTATATGTATAAATAGCCTATGATTTGACTAAGAATACATGTAGATGGCCATGATCCACACTGCTCCTGTATACCACCTGGAAGCCCATGATCTGTGATGTCTGTGACTATTATGGGAAAGGAAGATTTTTTTTTTTTGCAGAGGAATCAATGAATGAAAACTAATAACAGAGAATGAGGGACATTGAAGGCTTCTGTGACAAAACATCTCTATCCTCATCTTTCCCCACAAAAAAGAAACAGTCCAGACAAGAAACTATTGACAAATACTTCAAAACTGGGATAAAGACACAGAAGTACAGTTCTTCAGAGTTTATGGCTTTTGGAGGTAGAGGGGGATGGAGCAGAGGGAGGGAGGATTTAGTCCTTTTAAGGGGCTGGATTCTGAAGGTTTGATTATGCTCCAATGAGTATATGGGTAACATAAATTGAATTTAGTATTCTTGTTTTGGGGGCCGGGGACAAGGGTGGAAGGGTGGACCTGGAGGACTGGGAAGCAAGTGTAGTTGGGATACATTGTATGAAACTCCCAAATAATTGATAAGAATATGTTGGGTGGAAAAAAAAGAACAGAGCAGAAGTAGTTTAAGAATAAAGAAGCATGTAACACAACAAAGTGGCTTTTATTATACTATATATATATATATATATGAATTTTCCATTTTATTATTATTAATCTATTTTCCTTCATGTTATATATTCACATTTCATATATACATGTATGTACATAAGTATGTATGTGCAAACACCGGTGTCCACAATAGTCTGCATTATCATAAACAGAAATCTGTTTTAGGATGCAATCCCCTCAGATAAATTTGGGTTATAGTGACAATAAATATCAAACTTTTTACAACATTGTTTTCTTTTTCTTAGCTATATCCCATTGAATTACTTTCCCTGTTATACGACAGTCAATGTGATTATTTCTTAGAGATAGTCTACATGCTATAGAAAGAAAAATACCTGCAGCATTAAGGATAACTATGAAAGCTAGACTTTTTGGTGCTCTTGTAGGCCAATGCAAAACCTCATCAAAAATCCTCTATTTGTTGTATGCATGAACATCTGTCTCATACCTTTAACCTTCTTTGAAATTCAACTTACCATATGATGTTGAGTATATGCCCCTGATAATCCAAAACAATTGGTATTATTTTGAAGGTGTACTTCAAAATATACTTTAGTATCTTCATTCTGAATATTTTCCCCATAAACAAGTTGGTTGTGTTTTTTTCTCTCTTAGTTTTCCTCCAATTCAGAATTCATCTAAAAAACTGCAGCTAAAATTAGAATATTGAATATGATACTAATGACTTTAAATCCTTTTCCAGTATGTAACCTTTAAAATTCAAGTTAAGCCATTGCTTGCAACATTTACTATGAATTATGACAAATGGCTATATAAGAATTGGAGTCTGTGAAGATCATTAACTGCCTCTTCTCATTTGGATACTGCCCATGGGTAGATGGTTTATTGCCATCTTCTTATAGTTTTCTGCAACACCCGTCCTATAGGAAGTAGGAACAGTTATCTGAAACTCCCAAAAGGCCAATCTCTTTCTTGCTCCTGCTGAGCTGTGCCTACAATATAATACCATTCAATTTCATCATCTGTGCTCTGGTAGGTTCCAATGATCTCCAGATTAAAAAAAAGTCATATTATATTCTTTTATCAGAAAATTAATTATCTAATTACTTTCCTACAAGCTTTGATTTATCTCCAAAAAGTCTTGAGTATTTTGTTCACTAATGGCATATAGTTCTTGACTACACATTTAACAGCCATTGGTTAATATAAACAAGGATTTGATTCGGTGTGCAATGCCTCAAGAAACTGATGAGAATCTTGGGAATTTGAAGGAAAGAAGACACGAAAGGAAGTTGTAACAAAGGAGTAAGAGGGATTAATGGAGTAGGGTTAGTGGGTGTAGGGTAGAGGAGGAAGTAAGGGGAGAGTAACTTATACTAAAGTTCTCTCAACAGCAAGATGGAAACCTCCTACTGTCGAAATTTCTTAAATATAGATACATATATAAATGTAGGTTAAATGGAATATAACCTAATGACAGGAGATAATGCTTCTCCAATATACTACAGGCTATTAAATAAAACTGCCTCTGTCAGGTTTGGGTTCACTCTTTTTAGGTCATTCAAATGGCTTGAGATTAGTTGTGTTCTCAGGATGTATTTAGTTTACTCATTTCCTGAAATATTGATGTCTCTCTTTCCTTCTGCTCATTTTTGGGGACTTTTTTTTCCTCATGGTATCTTTGTAAATTGTGTACGTGAGAGCAGTTTGGGCCTTTATGTTCTATCCCATACAGTGGGCATCTTTGCTATGTAATAGTGATATTGATATCTCAGACACAAGAAGTTTAGATAATATTTTATGTGCTTCCTATTACCATAGGCTTTGTGAATTTGATTTTCTTATTGTCATAGGACCTGTAAATTTTGTGACCAGTCTATTTTCTCCTGATCCACATGTCTTTCTATGGATTCATCCAAATGTCTGGTTCATGTTGTATATTCATCTTAATAGTGGGATTCTATCAGTTTGCAGAATAGGCTTGACTGATGATGACCATGCCACGGTGTAGAAAACTTAATCAAAAATATATAGTACATAGAATTTGGCATATAATATTTCTAAGACATACTTGTTAGACATACATCCTTTAGATAGAATTGGAAAATATTGAACTACATGTTGGAGAATGTAGGGAATAAGCTTTACTTCATTTTCTTTTTATATATCTCTATTTCCCATTATCTTCTAGTGAAGACCATTCAGACTTTCTGATCAGCAGATAAGTGTTGTAGATCATGGCTCTTCTTCTTCAACTAAATATCATACAGAGATAAATATGGGTCCATAATAAAGTAAGTCTGAGAGACTATAATTTATTTAATTGGATATAAAATAGAGAGGATCAAGATCATTTGCGCTACATACATTGGGGAGAAAAGTTTTACAGTTGTAAATCATCTGTTCACACAGTTCTCAGTGTTGTCACAAAATGCTCATGTGTAGGTAGGAGAGAGGGCTCAGAGGTCACGAGGGCAGCTGCTCTTCCAGGGGCCTTGATTACTTCTTCTACCACCCATATTAGGATGATTACAACTGCTGTAACTAACTCCAGGGATCTGAAGCTTCCTTGTGGCCTTCTTAGGGAACCATTGGCACCCCCCATATGTCCATACAACAATAAGACTCACAAAAACATATAAAAATAAAACTATATTAGAACATGTTTAACAAGAACCTTTCATAGCCATTATCCTATGTAAACATTTCATAATTTAGTTCAGCTCTTAGAATAGGAAATTGGCTATTGTGTTGTTCCAGATTCATGTTCTACATTGAGTATTACAGGCATTCTTTGTTATTGTTATTTTTCCTAAAAAGATTGTTCACTTAATATTATCTTATATTAGGCAGGCTGTATGTTTGACAATGATTTGTGTGTACATGAGGATTTATGTAGGCTATATGTTACTATCATGACATCTTATATGAAACTTGAACAGTCACAAAGGAGCTTGGCAGTATTATGATATTCAGTCAACATCCCGGAACCCATTTCCCATGGATACTGAAGGGTGGTCCCACTATTTTTCAGGGAAATGATTGAATGTTTTGCCCTTCCTTACGTGCGTGTGTTGTTACCATTCTCACGCTCAGGCTAAAGGAAATTCACTCTGAGTGAATAAATTCCCGCTACTTTCCTCGAACTCAATTTATAATTTTTTGGCATTTCAAGTGCTTGAGCATGCAGTACAGCTGAAAATCTTTGAAAAGGGCCCCGTTGAAATGATTTTACACTCTGGGAATGAGAGAGTTATGTAAGACGCAAAGTCAAGGGGACATTTTATCTCCCTTCGACACAGCGAATTCTGATTTTCCTGGCATTTCCAGCAGTGTCAAACTGAAGTGCACACACATTAACTTCATTAAATACGCTGTGGTTACTAAAAACAGCGTCAGGATTTTATAGGCTTATGCCCATCTTTTTGTAATAATATCCAAACTTTTCTTGCTAGAATGAAAGCATCATATGAAAAAAAAAAGTCAGGAAACAAGAGAAGCATGGCAGTGAAAGCTTTAAAACATAAAGTAGGTCACCAAGTCAAGCAAAATATACAATATCTGAAGGAGACAAGCACTCCCAACCCCTGCACAGTGGGACTTCTTCCTGGACCCCAGATTAGGCACAATTAACCATACCCAAGCTCCGGTTTTCACAGAGAGATACTTTATTAAGCAGGGAAGAAAAGTTAAAGTGACTGCTTTCTGACTCAGGCAGGAAACAGCAGCAAATGACATAACAGGTGTTATTTGTAAGAGGAGGAAAAGGAGAGGTCTGTATTAGAATGGGCTAGGATGCACTGGTAAAGGAGAAAGGGGATGAGGGAAAAGGAGGGGAGGGGGAGTATTTTCTGGGAGGCGCCTCTGAATAGATAAAAAACCTACTTGGAAAACAGGCAAATGGTGGTGTATAGAGCTAAAGTGAAACCATGTGGTAGGTTCAAGTGTAGTTTTAATTTTGCATGTTAATTATGAGAACCAAAAGGGGCTTTTGATTGTTGGTCATTGGTAGTCAGCCTCAGGGCTAGGAAGCGGCCAAATAAGGGTATAGACCTTATTGGTAAGTGGCTGGCTTTAGGAATATAGTAGTTTTTAGCAAGGCAGAGGGAATGGTAGGGAAGGGCAAGGCCTGCGCAAGACACATGCTCAAATGGTGTAAAGTCCGTTCAATATCTCATTTAGCAAATAAAGTAATTCCTGAAAGATCTATTCTAGCTAGTGATGTTGCTTAATAGACTAGCATAAGTCAAAATATCTTGAAATATTATTCATAGCATGAATGATTACATGGTCCAGGGAAAATTTCCTTTTACTAAGTGTAAAACAATGATGTAAAACCTTACCTAAATTTTGAGTTTTCTTTAACGGAACAAACATAATGTCATTTTAATGAACAGGAAAGAGATGGAAACAAAACTAAACAACTACAACAACAAAAATTTCTCAGAATGAAGTAAAAGTAGTTTTGGCTAAACTCACTTGGAATAAAATAATACCAGATTTCAAACAAATCTAAAAATGTCTTGGTGCAGAGGATCAGCCTAAAACAGGCACATGGGAAAAAGAATGTGAGGTTAACAAATTCGAGGCAATTGAATAATTTATAGTATTTCAGTGTTGTCTATAATTACTGTTCTTTATAGTCAAAGGGATATAAACAGCTCAACTACAAATTGGTCTTGTTAGCAGATAATTTAGTACAAAAATCTTTTATCCACCATTCTCCCTACAACTTCTTGTTCCCAACATTCATATGCAAAAATATTTCACAATTATGCACAGACCTCTTTGATTTATATATGCAGGCATCTTTTTTTCCAGGCAACATGTCTTCATTTTCCTCCACAAGTGACTTTCCCTTTGTTCTCCTCTTACACCCAACACCATCTTATTTCAGAATAATGTCTGACTTGTCTTCCCTTCTCATACCTAGTCCACTACAATGTTGCTTACTTACAAAATCCTGAAAGTTTTGGTTGCTCTCCGAGTCTCCATTCAGAAATGAAAATTTTATTTTTAAGAACTGTTTTTACAGCATTTTGCCTTCTGTTTTTCCAAACCTAGTCATTAATTTCAACATTTTAAACCATAAATTGATACCGTTTACTCTTCTGCACATGTCTACTATATATTTCCAAAACCAATCTTAAATTATTGCATGGTTTACAAGTAACTAGAAACTCAATTGTAATACATGCTTAGCTATTGATCTGTCGGATGGGTCTTTCTACATACCCTGCTTGCTATCAGGTTGACTTCACCACCTACTGAAGGTTCTCTATTCTTTCTTCATCACAAACAAACTTTGGTGTTCTTTATGGTATTTAGATAGTCTTCTATTTAACATTTTATTATCTCCTCTTTGTAGACTTATTCTCCAAATAATCTTGAGTGTCACTCAGGAAAACTTTTATAACCTATTTTCCATAAATAACCAGAAAAGTAATCTGCTGCATTGCACTTGGTACAGTGGGAAATGCAATGTATTATCGGTGTATTATCAGCTCAGGACCCCCACGGCCAAGGTCTCAGCAGAAAGGAGATTTATTTGCGCCAGAGGGACAGCTAGCAGGGATCAGAGACAAACACAGAAGATAGAGAATGAGTTCAAAGAGGAAGGGAACAAGGGAAAGGGGACAGAGACATCTGTGGAGAAAAAGTGGGGCAGTGGCAAAGGACTGCCTCTGGAGAGGGAGGAAACAGTTGTGAGATGTAGGAAAATGGTAGTTTGAAGGGTGAAGTGGGAAACCCCACGTTAGGATTTGGTGTTTAATTTTAATTGGTTATGTCACCATGAAATCCAATGTGAACAAGTTCAACAGAACCCGATATATGGACGGCTCATGCATGCGTTAGCATTGCCAGGGCATACATTTCAGTTTCATTTTCATGTTAATTAGTTGAGTCAAATGGGGCATTTGATTGCTGGACTTCAATACTTTCAGAGCTGGAACTTGGTAGTCAACCACAGGAGGAGGAAGTGGCCAAATAAGAGAATAGACCTTGGTGGGTAGCATTAAGAGTGTAATCTATTGGTTTCCAGCAAGGCAGAAGGAATTCAGAGAAGGGAAAGGCCTGCCAGAGCCATGTTTGCTATGCTTGGGGCCAGCCAGAGTCCCTTCAGGTTTTACTTAGATAGTGAGAGAATACTTCCAGTTCCAGTTCTTGCTTTATCTTAACTTGACCTTCTTTGTTCATTTACTATGTCTTTAACATTGTATTAAAGGATATTAATACCTAACCTTAGGATTTACGATTGATGTGGAATAATGAGTCTGAAGATTGAGTTAGTCATTTCATATGCAGATCAAATACATCCTAAGGTTATAAATAGAGCTCAAACAGAACTCTAATGGCAAGCAGTAACCATCAAGTATGTTAGAACATGTTATTTCTCAATATTGAGACTTTAAAGCAGTAGACATTCATAGGGATTATAGCTAGATTCAATCTATAGGAAAAGGTTTGTGGTTTCTTTAATAATAATAAAAGCTATGAAACAAACTTGGGAAGGAACAATTGTCTTCTAAAAACATTTGTCCTGATGGCTAGTGTCAAATTTACAAAATCTAGACTCACCTGGGAAAGGGCTTATAACATATCTATGAAGCTTTCAATTGACTATTTTAAATTAGGTAGGAATATCTGCCCACAGTGGGTGGTACCATACCCTAGGCAGCATAATATGGGCTGTATAAGTGTGGACAAGACCACTGCTGGGCGATGGTGGCGCACGCCTTTAATCTCAGCACTCGGGAGGCAGAGGCAGGCGGATCTCTGTGAGTCCGAGACCAGCCTGGTCTACAAGAGCTAGTTCCAGGACAGGCTCCAAAGCCACAGAGAAACCCTGTCTCGAAAAATCAAAAAAAAAAAAAAAAAAAAAAAAAAAAGAGTGGACAAGACCAGCAAAGCACTGGCATGTATGCAAGCTACTGCTGCCTTGACTTCCTCACTGTGAACTGTGATAGACTGAAAACCTGTAACTGTTAGCTGGAATAAATCCTCTCTCTCTTAAATTGTTTAGTCAGATCGCGAAAGGAAAGGAAACCAAGACCCCATGTTCCAGCTATCTTGATTTTCCTGTCTCCTTTTATTTTCTTTGGTAACAGAAATGTAGGAACTTAAACCTAAAACATGAAAATGACTTTTTTAGTTATTACTTATGTCAACATGATTAAATTTCTATTTCTACTTTAAAAAGGGAGATGATAATCTCCTAATGTTTTCTAAGAATTAAAGAAGATACTTCCTACAAAACACTTTATGTGTCTAGTGTTTAAATTAAAATCACCTCTGCGTATTTCTTTTATCTTGATGATAAATTTGGTTGCTTTATTTAAATGAAAGTCACAAATTTTAGTCAATAAGTTTAATTTTTTTTTTACCCTAGCAGCTTTTCTTAAATCATTTCTAAAGCTATCTTGGTCAAATATAAATACCATTACTCTCAACTGTATACAATTAACAGTATGAAATAATTTCTACATTTATTTAGTAAGCAAAGAAAAGCTTCTATCATTAATAAAAGTAATCTTATCTCCCTTTCTCATGTATATTCATTTAATTGTTTTGGCTTTAGTTTCACCGTTAGAAGAATTTTTACAACCCATTAACGAGGAATCAACATCATAATATTTGCAAAGCACTTCAAACATCAATAAATACTTACTGTACCATGCATTTTTCCATTCCATCTTATTCACCCATACAAGAAACACTACACTTTCTATTATTTATTTGTCTAAGCTGCATGGAAGGTGAGGAACTCAAAAATCCCTTCCAGCACATAGGAAGCACAATAATGGAGTATGGTGAGTATTTCAATGCGTGTATGTATTTACCTCGTGCTAGAATAACTTAAAGGCAGAGCAAACGGTTGAGAATTGAGAACAGAAGACATGTAAGTCAAATGGAATATGAATCATTTCCCTGTTTTAAAAATACATAGAACTTAAAATTAGGCAGAGGAAGGCAGTAAGGGAGAGGAGCATCGTGTTTGACGATGTGCAGCCTTGGTATGACAGGGTCTGGGCTTGAAAGACACAGGAGGCATGAACTCTGCACGAGGAAGAAGATGTAAGAGGTCAGACATTCATATAGTAATAATACACTTAATCCCATGCTAACAAAAATATTTAGAAAATGTCAGTCATCTTTCTTCTCAGAACCTACAAATTAGATATCATAAATTAATAAAGAACATACATACCCAATGAGTGTCATTAGTAGAAATCAGAGGATTTAAAGAAAATTTCATATTTATAGTAAAGTTATAAAGAAGTTAAAAACTTTAATTATTGATTTAACTCTTGATATGTTCAGATTTCATTTCTCATTGAATTTAAAATGTCTGAGTATGTTTGATCAGTAATTATTTGATTTGCTTTTTGTTTATTTATCTTTTATTCATTTTACATTCCAACTACAGTTTTCCCTCTAAACAGAAATCTTTCCAGTTTATAGGGATACTTTTCATAAATTGCAAATTCCATTGCCTATTGCTTTTAAGAAATATCTCTATTTTTCAATCTGGAGTCTCTGACGAGATCTTCACGTTGATTCTTTAGGTTCAAGTTTTTTTCTGTCTTCTACTCTGCTTGACCTAAGAAGTAATTTGTAGAAAATAATCTCCAAATGTTAGTGAATTAAAACAATGATATATTTAGGCAATCGTGCTTCTGAGACTCTACAGGTACAACTTCTTAAATCCCTCAGGAGACACAGTCTCATATGCAGCAAAACCCTGTCCTCTAATTATTACAATTTTGCCACTCCTTCCAAGTCTCAACCTTAGACAAGGAACTACAGACAACTAAGAAATGGTGAGACCAAGAGAAATAGTCTTCCCAAGGGAAGAGCACACCCATTGGTTATGCAATCGAGCATGTCTTATATTTTTCTAAATACATGCACATAAATGTATATGCATATATATTTACAGAACAACAATTAATGATGAAAGATACCATGAATTGAAAGAGAACAAAGCAAAATATTGTCTGGAAAGGCTTAGAAGAAGGAAAGAAAAAAAAGAAAAGAAATGATGTAATTATATTACAATCTCAAAAGTAATACCTAAACAATGACATGTAAATTTATAGAATTATCTGTAATTGTGCTCAGTTGGGTAGACTGTTTCTCTCTAAATGCTGTCTGTGATCAATCAACAGCTTGATTTTAAGCTGGGGACCCAGCTGGGACTGCAACACTAAAAATGATTTAATTCACTTTTTCTCGACATCATCTTGCATAGTAAGGGTAGTGGTTGTGATTGGCTATGGCTTCTTGATAGGAGGTAAGCACCTCTCATGGTGTCCAAGGCTTCTTTTCTTAATTTTTTTAAACAATCTTTTTTTTTTTTTACATACCGATCCCAGTTTCTCTTCCCCTTCCCCCTCCTGTTCTCTGCAATTTCCCCACCCCACCAATTCCAGTCTTCAGAGGGGATGAGCCCTCTCATTGTAGTCAACAAAGTCTGTCACATCATTTTGAGGCCGATCCAATACTCTCCCCCTGTATCTAGACTGAGCAAGGTGTCCCTATGTAGGGAATGGGCTCTAAAATTCCACTGAATGTACTAGGGATAAACACTGGTCCATGGCCAGTGGTCTCACAAACTGCCCAGCCCCACAGTTGTCATCCACATTAGGAGGGCCGAGTTTGATCCTATGCTTGAAGCCTCTAACTTCTTGTCTTCTCATGAACCAAACAAAAGAATCGACTTACAATCCGTTTACTTTTGCTTTATTCTAGGGAATCAGACATACTGCCCAGATTTAAGGAGAATAAATAGATTTCACTATGCACTGGCATAAATACCACAAGTACAACGACATATGATAAAATATTGGAAGAAAATATCGTATATTATGGACTATAACCCATTTTAAGATTAAGTATGACTCAAGATTTTCTATATTGTCTAATGACTAGCTGCTATCAAGGAAAGTATGAATTTAATTCCATGTGAAATAATGTACATGCTTGAAAATAGTCTATTTATTAGACTGAATATTTAAGTGTATCAAGTTATTAGAAATTGTTTTTTATCTTTCAAATGGTTATTATGCAAGTCATAGCTACAGCATGCCTTATGTCCCTCTAAAAATAATTAAGCATCTTTGCCAATTATTGTATCCACTTTACTTCTAACATTGATGATAAAATTTCATGAGCTAGTGTTTTATTTGTGGTAAGACCTTCATTCTATATGCATCCAACATGGAAAAAATAATGTTAATAGTATAATACTTTACAAACTCAAGCTTTAAATGGAATGACTTGGATACTATTTATTCAGCACTTGTTCTGGTTTATGTTATGGACCTGCAGTTGGAGCAGTTTTAAAAATAACAAAAGAAGAAGGCTCATCAAATTTTGAAGCTATCTAGGCATAGATTTCAGTTGTGGGACACAGAGAATGGGGTATATAGAGAGCATTGTCAATTGTGTGGGTGTCGCTGGTGCTTCTGTAAACCTTTTCAAAAACATCATGACACATGGAAGCACAGAATTTTGTGACTCTCCACTTACAGAAAAATGGAAAACAGACTCAACAAATTCTAGCAAATCATTACCTCCATCCTGGACCAAGATTGTTTGGTCTTAACTGAAAAATACTTAAATGAAAGAGGCAGAATTAAGTGAGTATCATATCATTGAATATTGTCTAATGGTGTTTTAAAGATAAATGCAATTTCATTAATGAAGCCATGGAAAACTGTGAATGATACATGGAAGGCTAAAACCGAAGAAGATGGGCAGATGGATCTTAGTGTATCTAAGTTCTGAGAAAATAAAACCAACAAAGAAAAAAAACACAAACAACAAATGAAACTTGAGAGCAGGCTATTGCTAAATCTCTCTAATTAATAAAATGTTTTGTGTATTCAAAATAAACATTTTGAAATGAAAACAATAGCGATCTGTATGAAGATGCCCTTTCTTGCAATGCTCTAACTGCACTTTCTTAATCTCTAGATTTCTTCATTATTTCTAAATAATTAATATATTTCTATTTTTATTACTTGTTCCCAAAGCTTTACATTCTGGTAAAGAAATAGTTTGTCATCAGAATGTGTTCTTTTCCAATATGCTGCTGTAGATGTTTCCCTGAGGGATCTTAAGTTAGTGTCTCTATTTTGTACAAGACGATACTTCCCTTATATGTATCTATCATAGATGAAGATATTATATAAATTCCCTGGCTTGCATTCTAATTTCTATTAAACGAGGTTAACAAGAGTAGAATACCTTAACATTCTGTGTTGCATATTAAAGTATTTAGGGGAAAATTCTCATGGGTACTGTTTACTAATCACCTTCACACTTATGAAAATAATCCAAGACACCAATGGAATTATGCAGAGTTTGCAAAGTGCATACCTGTGTCATGGCCTATGAAAATTATTCCATTTGTTCTGAATTCTGTTTAAGTGCCAGAGGTGACTGTGTCTCTCACTTCTACTTATTTGACAACCTTTGGCCTTTTCTCTGAGAATCCTTAGTCATACAAACCCCCAACAGAATACTAGCTGAAACCCTTTTTAAAGACTTGTTCTTTCCTGGACATACTCACCCCTAGGATGTTATGCTATCTCGCTTCTGCCAGCACCTAGCCTACTAGAAGCATTTAGATATGCTTCATACGATGTGAGAGCTAAATATCATTTCTCCTTATTTGCATCATCTTTTGAACTGCTCTTTTAAATGTGTTGTTCAGTTAACATGAAAGCTTATATCTTGACAGTGAGTTTCAACCATATCTTTTTGCCAGCAGCCATCTGTCAGCAGGTTCAAGCTGGACTGTCACTACAGTGAAGCTGAATTACACCGTTAGTGGTGTGAAAACCCATTCAATGACAAGTTATCTTCCCCCTCCTCTATTTCCCTGCATAACAGAGCCTACAGAATTGTGTCCCCCAAATGATAATGTCATCATTGCTGTCATTCACCCTCTGGTTTTCCAAACCCTGTAAGAAAGAAAGCATGCAAGGGAATTCAGAAGTCTTTGTGACTTGTTTTCCAGTGTGCCAAGGGATGCTAACCTCCACTTTCCAGAACCACAAAACTTGGATTTTCCAGCTTGCAAATACTTCAATACACTGTTTTCTTCTCAAGTAAATAGTAACCTCAGGCACAAGGCAAGAGCCATGGAGGTGTGGAAGGAGATAATAACCGCAGCAGATATTATTAGCAGTAGGCCGAGACGTACAGAGCAAGAATACAAGGGGAAAAATCACATCATGGCTGCTATAGTAAGAAAAAATAAGTGTCAAAATGGAGATAAGTTTGAGTGCAGCCACGAAAAGGCTTTTAACTTCTTTATTGTTGTAGAAATATTTTTTCTTTGCTTTTTCCATACCAGTGCTTCCTTTCAAAGATTTATTTATTCATTTTTGTAAGAAAGTTTTCAAAATAAAACATGGTCAACAGCTTACCTCCTTAGGTTTTTGAAAGAGTCAGGAAAAGAGTGACTGAGGTAGGAAGAGTCCAAGTATAGCAACTGAGATGAAGTCCATTTCCTGTAGTGCATTTTGTCATTTAGAAACAAGGGAAAGGAACATAAGTGCCTGGAACTATGAAATCCTAGTAGTTTTTCTTCTTCTACCCCACAGTTGTAAGCTGCCTATAAGGAATCTAGGTAGGAATATTTGTTTATATCCCACAAAATAACAAATTTGAACACCAGAACATTACTATGAATTTCCCTATTAGTCTAATCATTTTTTTTTAATTTTGATGCAATGACGTGATTTTCTAATTTATTCCTCAGAGACTCTTTTTAACTTTAATATCTGATTTAAAATGGGGTGTAAGGAAGCTGGGGAAAGGCTCAGCTGGTAAAGTATTCAGTACACAAGTACTTAAATCCAATCCACGGCCTCCAAATGAAGGTGTGGCAGATGTGCATCCCCAGTCCTGCGCAGGCAGAGGCAGGAGGATCTCTGAATGCCTTTGGCCGTTCATATTAACTAAATCCACAAGATCCAGATTCATGGAGACACTGTCTCAAAATGTAATCGGAGAATGATTGAGGAAGACAGCAGAGGTTGGACTCTATCTGTACAGACAGAAACATCCACACATAAACATATACACACCAATACACACACACACAATATTGAAAAGTGTGTAGAGTGAGTGAAAATAGATAAGCTTTTTTTTATACAACAGGCAAGGTGAAAATATAGAAGTCTCAGAATAAACTGACTTTCCTATCAACACTACCCTAACTTATCACATAATACAGAATATTCATATTTTTTAACTTCATTACTTATGAAAATTGCTAGCAAGTT